>NC_138778.1:230951416-231615166 GCF_965119305.1 Pelophylax lessonae | reverse complement strand
CGTTTTTTTTTTTTTTTGTTTTTTCTTTTTTACTAGTAATGGCGGCGATCTGCGATTTTTTATTTTTTTTTATTTTTGCGGGACTGCGACATTGCGGTGGACAGATCGGACCCATGACTGACATTTTTGACACTTTTGGGGGTACCAGTGACATCACTGCAGTAATCAATGCTAAAAATATGCACTGTTACTGTAAACATTACACTGGCAGGGAAGGGGTTAACTTTATTGGTGATCAGTGGGTTAAATGTATTCCTAGGGGTGCAATTCTAACTGTGGGGGGGCGTGGCTTGTGATGTAACCACAGAGACCTGTGGTTAAGAGGGGATAACACAGTAAGTGATCAAGGGGTTAAATGTGTACCTAGGGGCGTGTTTCTAACTGTATGGGGGCGGGGCTTGTGAAATGATCATAGAGACATGTGATCCTGTATAGAAGGATCACAGGGGCTCTGTGCTTCCAGGGAGAACGGTCAGCTGTGTTTACAACAGCTGACCGTCCTTCTCTCTCAACGGGGAGCGATCGCGGGTGTCAGGGGGCAATCGGAGCCACCTGCCCCATGCATCGGAGTCCCCGCTGATCAGTGGGGACGGGAGCGTGCTGCCGGCGGCACACGCTCACTCGCTCCCTAGCTGCAGGCGCGCAATCGACGTATACCTACGTCGGTTCGCGCAGGAGGGCCGTCCTGCTGCAGTATAACTGTGGCGGGTGGTCGAGAAGCGGTTAAAAATAGAATAAAACTCACATTTTAAAGGTATAAAAGCGCTTTGTGTGTCTCCAGTCGATGCATAAAATGGCTTCCTGCAGACTTCCGGTTACGTGATGACATCACCACAAGCTCCACCCTATATGTTTTGTCAGATGTCGGAGATTCCTATGAGCTCTTTGTGGGTGATGGGCGATTTGACCTTTCTGTAAATGGGTCATGGCTATCTGGTATGCCTATATGGTGTTACCTGATGGAGGATCTTTCAGGATACCCTCATCTTCTAACCGTTTATGTGGGTGGATGTGGTCACTTACTACTTGTTATGCACTGAAATTTCGGCTGCCGAAAATAGCGTTTTTAGCGTTGTTCATCAAGTGGATGGATTGCCATTCCCCCGCAAAAGGCGGCTCCCAGAGCCGCACAAGTGTGAACCAGGCCTAAGGCAGTGATGACGAACCTCGGCACCCCAGAAACTACATTTCCCATGATGCTCAACTACACGGCAGAATGCATGAACATTGTGGGAAATGTAGTTCCAAAACATCTGGGGTGCCAACTTAGGTTCCCCATCACTGGCCTAAGGGAATCCATCAAAACAGAAATGTCCTGGCACAGACGCAGATCAGCGTTTGTCGGCTACAAGTCGCAGGTCTGGGGCAAGTACCGGTCCCGATGTTATATATAATATATTGATTGATCTGCGAATGGGATTGAAGCTTTTCTTGACATAAATGATGAATTTCCTCTTTTCTTGCTGTATTAACCTGTCTAATAGATGTGACCCCGGGGTGGTGTGTGACTCGCTGTGTGTGCCTATTGTCTGTTTAGTCTGTCATATGACTTGTGTGCTGTTCTGAGCTTAGCCTTGCTGAAAGGCGGAGTCAGAGTGCGTTTACCTAAATTACCGCCCTAAAATGTCCTAAATTACAGCCAAATCTGATATTTCAGTGTTTGCGAGGTGCTGGAGAGTTAAACTCCATGAGAGTCTCTTGGGGACTGTGTTGGCGAGATCCCTGTGCTGAGTTCCCGGGTCTGTACACCCCCGCTGTGCCCATTATGAGGGGTTCCCACCATCCCTGTGCTGAGTTCCCGGGTCTGTACACATACTGTGCCCATTATGAGGGGTTCCCACCATCCCTGTACTGAGTTCCCGGGTCTGTACAACCGCTGTGCCCATTATGAGGAGTTCCCACCATCCCTGTGCTGAGTTCCCGGGTCTGTACACCTGCTGTGCCCATTATGAGGAGTTCCCACCATCCCTGTGCTGAGTTCCTGGGTTTGTACACCCGCTGTGCCCATTATGAGGGGTTCCCTCCATCCCTGTGCTGAGTTCCCGGGTCTGTACACATACTGTGCCCATTATGAGGGGTTCCCACCATCCCTGTACTGAGTTCCTGGGTCTGTACACCTGCTGTGCCCATTATGAGGGGTTCCCACCATCCCTGTACATCTTTTGTGCCCATTATGAGGGGTTCCCATCATCCCTGTGCTGAGTTCCCGGGTCTGTACACCCGCTGTGCCCATTATGAGGGGTTCCCTCCATCCCTGTGCTGAGTTCCCGGGTCTGTACACATACTGTGCCCATTATGAGGGGTTCCCACCATCCCTGTACTGAGTTCCTGGGTCTGTACACCTGCTGTGCCCATTATGAGGGGTTCCCACCATCCCTGTGCGGAGTTCCCGGGTCTGTATACCTGCTGTGCCCATTATGAGGAGTTCCCACCATCCCTGTGCTGAGTTCCCGGGTCTGTATACCTGCTGTGCCCATTATGAGGAGTTCCCACCATCCCTGTGCTGAGTTCCTGGGTTTGTACACCTGCTGTGCCCATTATGAGGGGTTCCCACCATCCCTGATGGTTGCCTGACTTGTTACAATAGAAGGATAGTAGGAGGATGATTGGGTACTGGGGCAGGAACTTGCGATGTTCTCACCATGCAGGACCCCCTTGAAGTTCTGGAGAAGGTAGCGGTTGGCCATCGGAATCCGCTTATGCCTGAAATCTCAGTTTTGGATGGGTTAACCCTCTAACCTGACACCTCTCTAGTTTCCTATAGAAGTCGGAGGCTGTCTTCTTGACACCCATTAAGGTTTAATTTCCTTCCTGCTGTTGGATGACATCTGGGATTTATTTGGCTGGTAGGGGTGACCCCGATATTTCCCGTCCTAGTCGGGGTCTGATCCGTGTCCAATAAGCCTGGACGGGGGTGAAAGCTGTGGATGGGAGAAGCCCACTTGCCCACTCTGACCTCCGACCTTTCAGCAAAGCCCACCACCCGTTGCTAGCCTCATAATTCATATCACACCTGCTTATTTTCTCCCTTGTCTTGGCGGCCACACTATAAGGCCCGGCCTGGGTTTCCTGGAAATAGCACTCACTGCTTTATCTCTCCCGTGTCTGGATCGTAGCTGGGAGGAAAGACGGACCGCCTCGGGGCGCATCCAGTACTTAAACCACATCACCCGGACCACCCAGTGGGAGCGCCCAACCCGGTAAGTGCAAACCAGGTCTATTGTATATTGTGATATTCTGCTTGTGTGACCACTGTAGTATTTATCACTCTTCTATATGTATTGCTGGGATCATGTACCGCCCCCCTGAGGTTAGGGGTTACTGTTCTGAATTGGGGTCCTGGGTAGGGTTAGGGTGGTAGGTAAAGGACTGTTATGTTTTTGGGGTGTGGTAATTATTAGAAGTATAAATTAAAATTATGGTGCTACTGCGTCCCAGGGAAAGAGGTCATGAGGCGTGAGGGCTGCTGCTCCCCTGGATCAGGACTTGAGATAGCATATTGTACATAAATTAGAGAATTAGAGGGGGCGGACCATCTCAGTGTAACCTAGCACCTCAATTAGAGAATTAGAGAGGGGGCGCACCATCTAAGTGTAGCCTAGCACTTAAATGAGAGAATTAGAGAGGGGGCGCACCATCTAAGTGTAGCCTAGCACATAAATTAGAGAGGGCGCACCATCTAAGTGTAGCCTAGCACATGAATTAGAGAGGGGGCGGACCATCCGAGTGTAACCTAGCACATAAATTAGAGAGGGCGGACCATCCGAGTGTAACCTAGCACATAAATTAGAGAGGGCGGACCATCTAAGTGTAACCTAGCACATAAATTAGAGAGGGCGCACCATCTAAGTGTAGCCTAGCACATGAATTAGAGAGGGGGCGCACCATCTAAGTAAACCTAGCACATAAATTAGAGAGGGCGCACCATCTAAGTGTAGCCTAGCACATGAATTAGAGAGGGGGCGGACCATCCGAGTGTAACCTAGCACATAAATTAGAGAGGGCGGACCATCCGAGTGTAACCTAGCACATAAATTAGAGAGGGCGGACCATCTAAGTGTAACCTAGCACATAAATTAGAGAGGGCGCACCATCTAAGTGTAGCCTAGCACATGAATTAGAGAGGGGGCGCACCATCTAAGTAAACCTAGCACATAAATTAGAGAGGGCGGACCATCCGAGTGTAACCTAGCACATAAATTAGAGAGGGCGGACCATCTAAGTGTAACCTAGCACATAAATTAGAGAGGGCGGACCATCTAAGTGTATCCTAGCACATAAATTAGAGAGGGCGGACCATCTAAGTGTATCTTAGCACATAAATTAGAGAGGGCGGATCATCTAAGTGTAACCTAGCACATAAATTGGAGGGGGTGGACCATCTGAGTGTAACCTAGCACATAAATTAGAGGAGAGAGGGCGGACCATCTGAGTGTAACCTAGCACATAAATTAGAGAATTAGAGGGGGCGCACCGTCTAAGTGTAGCCTAGCACATCAATTAGAGGGGGCGGACCCTTTAAGTGTAACCTAGCACATAAATTAGAGAATTCAAGTGGGCGCACCATCTAAGTGTAGCCTAGCACGTAAAATAGAGAAGCCGGTGAGGGGTGGGAGAACCATCTAAGTCAGGGATCCTCTAAACTATGGCCCTGCAGCTGTTGCGAAACTACACATCCCATGAGGCCTTGTAAAACTCTGACATTCACAGACATGACTAGGAATGATGGGAATTGTAGTTCCTGAACAACTGGAGGGCCATAGTTTGAACACCCCTGATCTAAGTGTAGGGGGGGGGGGGGGGAGGGGACACACCGTCTAAATGTACTCTATCACATAGATCAGTGGAGAGAGAGCGGACCATCTAAGTGTAACCTAACATTTAAATTATAGGAGAGAGGGCGCACCATCTAAGTGTAACCTAGCACTTAAATTATAGGAGAGGAGAGGGGGCACACCATCTAAGTGTAACCTAGCACTTAAATTATAGGCGAAGAGAGGGGGCGCTCCATCTAAGTGTAACCTAGCACTTAAATTATAGGAGAGGGGGCGCACCATCTAAGTGTAACCTAGCACTTAAATTATAGGAGAGGGGGCGCACCATCTAAGTGTAGCCTAGCACTTAAATTATAGGAGAGGGGGCGCACCATCTAAGTGTAGCCTAGCACCTAAATTATACGTGAGAGTATCGGACCATCTATGTGTAACCTAGCACTTAAATTATAGGAGAGGAGAGGGGGCGCACCATCTAAGTGTAGCCTAGCACTTAAATTATAGGAGAGGAGAGGGGGCGCACCATCTAAGTGTAGCCTAGCACTTAAATTATAGGAGAGGAGAGGGGGTGCACCATCTAAGTGTAGCCTAGCACTTAAATTATAGGAGAGGAGAGGGGGCGCACCATCTAAGTGTAGCCTAGCACTTAAATTATAGGAGAGGAGAGGGGGCGCACCATCTAAGTGTAGCCTAGCACTTAAATTATAGGAGAGGAGAGGGGGCGCACCATCTATGTGTAACCTACAGGTCACACTTAGAAGATGCGCCCCCATCTTCTTCTCCATTTGCTGTGATAATTCCTGGGTTCATTCATCATTAGCAAAAAAAATATTTTTTTTTCTATATTTTTAATAAAACTTATTAGATATTTATACAGCGCTTTACTTATTGTACATTCAGATCAGTCCCTGTCCCCAAGGAGCTTACAATCTAATATACTCAGGAGCCAATGAACCTCCCAGCATGTCTCTGCACATTATTATTATATTTTATTATTGCTGTGAATTGGGGTCCTGGGTGGGGGTTGGGTTGGTAGGTAAGTGACTGGGTGGGGGTTGGGTTGGTAGGTAAGTGACTGGGTGGGGGTTGGGTTGGTAGGTAAGTGACTGGGTGGGGGTTGGGTTGGTAGGTAAGTGACTGGGTGGGGGTTGGGTTGGTAGGTAAGTGACTGGGTGGGGGTTGGGTTGGTAGGTAAGTGACTATTATTGTTTGGGGGTGTGATAACTTTTTTCGCTTAATTAATGGAGAAGATTTGTTGATGGGACAATATAAAATTATTTGTGCTTTGTAATTCTGGGCCCAATTAGTGTGACTCTTCTCTCCAAGCAGTGAATCTGACCTTCAGTGCTGTGCCCTCCCCCCCCCCAATGCCGTGCCCTCCCTGTCCCCCCCCCCCCCCCGTGCCGTGCCCTCCCTGTCCCCCCCCCCCCAGTGCCGTGCCCTCCCTGTCCCCCCCCCCCCAGTGCCGTGCCCTCCCTGTCCCCCCCCCCCAGTGCCGTGCCCTCCCTGTCCCCCCCCCCCCAGTGCCGTGCCCTCCCTGTCCCCCCCCCCCCAGTGCCGTGCCCTCCCTGTCCCCCCCCCCCAGTGCCGTGCCCTCCCTGTCCCCCCCCCCCAATGCTGTGCCCTCCCTTCCCCCCCCAGGGCCGTGCCCTCCTGTCCCCCCCCCCAGTGTCCTGCTGACCCCTGTAACGCTGCCCCCCCCCCCCCCCAGTGTCCTGCTGACCCCTCTAACGCTGCCCCCCCCAGTGTCCTGCTGACCCCTGTAACGCTGCCCCCCCCAGTGTCCTGCTGACCCCTGTAACGCTGTTCTCCCCCCCCAGTGTTCTGCTGACGCCTGTAATGCTGTCCCCCCCCCCCCCCCCCCCCAGTGTCCTGCCTCCCGTCCTGCTGACCCCTGTAACGCTGTCTCCCCCCCCCCAGTGTCCTGCTGCCTCCCGTCCTGCTGACCCTCAAAACTTGTAGGGTCACCATTGACTCCCCAGGCATGAAAAAAAAATGTGAATGAAAGTGAGTGCCGAGTTTCTCACTGAATGTAACTTTTGAGGTAGGCTAAGTTTACATTTTTACAGTGACATTCGTTTTAGTAGATTTTTCTAGGTTTTCTTCATGCTGTTTACTTTTTATTGGGGGGCTTGCTAGTTAATTTCTTTAAAAAAAAAAAAGGGGGTGTCAGTGGGGCGTTGGGCGCTGCTCTCTGGGGATCTTTTCTCTTTTCAATGTTCAGATAGATCTCCATCTCTCAAAGGTTACCCTTCCCTGCCCTAGAGCCTGCCCCTCATTTATATTTCTCATTCAAGATGAACTCCAGGAATTCAGCTACTTTGTAAAAACTGCAGGCATACCGTGAGTTAGTGTCACTAAACCCCCATCATTAAAAACAATCAATAAATGGTGTATTCCATGGGATACGTTTTCTGAAGATAACCAGCTCTCTATCTCCCCCTTCTGTTCATGTCCCCAATTCAGCTAGAAGATTTTGCAGCTGTGGTGGCAGCTCTGCACATGCTCAGTTTTCAGGGACTTTTCGGTGCTGAGCGTTTCCTGCCTATCACATCTGAGCTGTGGGCGTATACACAAATGAGAGCCCACCCCCTCCCTCCTCCATGCCCACTAACCAGCTAAAGACAATGGGGGTGGGATATTGCATGTAGATTAATAGAGACTTCACCTCCCTCTTATTCAAAGACACAGGCTGGAGGCAGCGTGACACAGCCTGTGACTGGCAGAAATCCGCCCACACCATGGTATTGCCCAAAAATAATAGATTTGATTTCTAATATATATTTGTATGACAATTTAAACGGTTTATTGATATTTATTTTTACTCTGTATTCCAAAGGCTGTTTGTTTATTTTGAACATGTGACCGGCAGTCGAGGACTACAAGCTCCTCCTGCCTATGTTTCCCTGCAGACAGGCTGGGAAAGAGCTGGGTCATGTGACAGCTGTATATGGGGAAAAAGCTGGGTCATGTGACAGCTGTATATCGATTAGAAAAAAGGTACTTAGATGTTTGTTTTTTAATAAAATAATTTCAGTGCCATCATCCACATACAGAAAAAAAAAAAAAGGGACAATGTAAATTAAACAGCATGTGTTTAGTATCACATGAGTCTAAGGAGGTGCCTGCTATCTTGTAGACTTCTCTTTTTTTTTATTCACGTCTGACAGGTTTATTGTGCTCCAGGAAGATAACTTCTCCAGTTCTACTCACTGTGGTCTTAGTTTCTTCAAAAGCAGTCACTGGAACTGCTATGCCCACCTCTCCCCTTCTTCTGCCCATTCACAGAAGCCTTTGTATTATGTGAACCCATTCACAAAATACAAAGGCTTCTGTGAATGGGCAGCAGAGGGGAGGGGCGTACATAGCTGCTCTGTTTTCTTCTCTCCTCTCACATCCCAGAGTGTGTCTTCCAGGAGTGCAATTAAAGGGGTTTTAAAGGCAGAAGGTGCATTCTATGCATTAGGACAGTGATGGCGAACCTTGGCACCCCAGATGTTTTGGAACTACATTTTGATGGCCGATTCCCATATATCGGGGAAAGAGCATATCGGACCTGGATATATCGGCTTTGCCGATAATCGGTCGATCCCTACTTGGCACCCCAGATGTTTTGGAACTACATTTCCCATGATGCTCATGCAGTCTGCAATGTATTTGAGCATCATGGGAAATATAGTTCCAAAACATGGGGTGCCAAGGTTCCCCATCACTGCATCAGGATAAACAGCCTTCTGTGTTCAGCAGCCTCCGCATCACCCCCTAATACTTACCTGAGCCCCATCTCTGTCTAGCGATGTCCTCGGCCTTCTGTGACTCTCCGTCCTTATTGGCTGAGACACAGCTGTGGCACAATTGGCTCCCGCGGCTGTCAATTAAAGTCAGCCAATCAGGAGAGGGAGGAGTCGGGGCTGAAACGTAGCTCTGTGTCTGGATGGACACAGGGAGCTGCAACTCGGCTCGGTGCCCCCATAACAAGCTGTTTGCTGTGGGGGCACTCAACAGGAGGGAGGAGCTAGGAGCAGCAAAGAGGGGACCCAAGAAGAGGAGGATCCAGGCTACCCTGTGCAAAACCAACTGCACAGAGCAGGTGAGTATAACATGTTGTAAAAAAAAAAAAAAAAAGATTACAATCACTTTACCTGTCACACATAAGTAGTAGAGATAAGTCCCAGAGGTGACATGCGCCTAATTGGACTTTACTCATAGTATGCCTTCACTTTTTTGCAAAGTTCCTGAATTCATGGAATTCAGCTTTAAAAATGAACAAAAATGTATTGTCTTGCAGTTTACCAGTTTTTAGAATTGTCAGGATTTTTTTTTCCTTCATTTTCACCTGGTGATCCTGCCAGTATCACACTTCCTAACACAAGGGCCCTTTGCTGCGTTCATCAACCTGTCGTCCTGAAATTTTCCAAGCGGTGAATCTCAATGCAGATTTGTTTGGTATTTGGTCACCGGAGTCCATTTAAGTACAGTCAGAATTCTTCAAAGCTGAATTCCAATAATTCAGCAATCTTAGCAAACAGTGAAGGCACACTATGAGTTAAATCCAATTAGGTGCACTGCTGGGATTTCTCCATATTACTTAAATGTGACCGGTTTATCGCACTTCCGTAGGACACCCTACGGCTGTGAGAGGAGCACACACAGCAGGTATGCTCGCCTCTCCCCTCTGCTGCCCATTCACAAAAGACTTGGTATTTTGTGAATGATTCACATAATGCAAAGGCTTCTGTGATTGGGCAGGAAGAGGGGAGGGGCAGGATAAACTCTGACTGTGAGAAGAGAAAACCACACAGAACAGCTATGTCCCCTCCGCCTCCCACTCACAGAAGCCTTTGAATTTTGTGAATGGGTTCACATAATACTAAGGCTTCTGTGAATTGGCTGAAGAATGGGAGAGGCGGGCACAGCAGTTCTGGCGACTCTGTTCTTGAATGAACAGAGACCACAGTGAGCAGTGTTGGAGCTCTGAAAGTTCTCTTCTTGGTGCACAATAAATCTGTCAGATGTGAATAATAGAGATAAGTCTTCGAGGCGGTATGCCTGCAGTTTTTACAAAGTAGCTGAATTCCTGGAGTTCAGCTTTAGGCCCTGAATGGGGGGAGTGTTTGTCACCCCGAAACATGT
The DNA here is from genome assembly GCF_965119305.1 of Pelophylax lessonae. Taxonomy (NCBI): domain Eukaryota; kingdom Metazoa; phylum Chordata; class Amphibia; order Anura; family Ranidae; genus Pelophylax; species Pelophylax lessonae. The sequence continues at coordinate 231,605,261 of NC_138778.1, read as the reverse complement.
TTGCTTCTTCTATAAATCAAATTCATCATCAAATTACCTGCTGCCCATTCACAGAAGCCTTTGTATTTTGTGAATGTGTTCACATAATACCAAGGGTTCTGTGAATTGGCTGAATGAGGGGAGGGGAGGCACGGGCATAGCAGTTCCAGCAGATGCACTTATTGAACAGATAAAACAGAACAGCTTCAATATTATAGTCTACAGACCAAAAGGGAGCGAATAAGAGAAGTTCATGGTTGGGGTTTTCATACCTTTTAAGCATTGTAATTAGGGATGCACCGATCCGATATTAGGATCGGATATCGGTGCCGATACTGCCACAATAGCTGGATCGGGGGATCGGTAAAATTAACCGATCCATTGGCCGATCCGGTTTTTCCTGAGTCCCGGCTCAGCTGTCCCTTACTTGCACGGAGCTGCCGATCCACAGCCGATCCGGTTTTTCCTGAGTCCCGGCTCAGCCGTCCCTTACTTGGTGTAGTAGTATGGGATGGGAGCCGTTACTTCCTGTATAGGATCCGGCTCACAGGCGGAGTGATATCAGATGCACTCCACCTGTGAATGGAGGAGCCATACACATGAAGCAGCGGCTTTGCTCTGTACTGCAGCCGCATGCATATTGTGTATGTGTGTAGTTCCGGATCGGTATCGGCAGATACACAATGCCAGATATCGGTATCGGGACTAGAAAAGTCCGATCGGTGCACCCGACCAGGTCGCCACGGTGACAAAAAAAATGGCAGTCTGGCTCCTGGGCTGCCACCTGATTGCTTCCGCACACACCTGGCATAGTGGGTACCGCCGGGTAGAGGGGAGGGAGGAGAGCAGACACGTCTGCTCCCCTCCCCTTGTTGCTGACCCCGGAAGTAGAGGGGAGGGAGGAGAGCAGACACGTCTGCTCCCCTCCCCTTGTTGCTGACCCCGGAAGTGATATGTATGTAGTCACTTCCGTATCCCCATTGACCATTTCCCTGGCCATCAAGGCCAGGAAGAATGTAATGCAGTTCAATGTGCATTGCATTACGTTCAGTGAACAGGGGGAGACATGCACGGTTTTTAGACTCTGGATGTCTCATTAAAGGGGACCTGTCACCAAAAAAATTATCACATAGGGAGCTTTTTGTTCCCTATGTGATAAAAAAAAAAGTTAGGTAAAATTTTTTTTTTATTATTGTAAAAAATTAAAATGACATCCAAGCACATAAAATCCCTCCCACCCCCCACTTATACGCACATACTAACGTAAACACACACGTCGGGACGCCTATACCTAGGAACGTCGTTTGGGATACACGTTGCATATCCCCGTGCACGCCCGAGTGAGAGCAAAAATTTTAGCACCAGACCTCCTTCGTAACGCTAAATTGATGACCTTTGGTGGCCTTTTAAATTATTGTGTATAGTAAATATAGTATACTGAAGTGTTTTACTATTTCATGGGCACAGGCAAATTAAAGCTTTGATATGGTTGGTATCTAGTAACTCAGTGCAACCTTTTTTTTATTTTACCAAAAATTTGTGTCCCCTAAAATTTACTTTAATGCGTTTTTTTTTTTTTTTTCCTTTGCGGTAACATCGTGTGACATAAAAAGTTGGAATTACAACTATTTTATTTTCTAGGGCAGTCATGTCGAACCTTTGCACGCCGGATGTTTTGGTACTTCATTTCCTATGATGCTCAACTACATCGCAGAGTGCATGAGCATCATGGAAAATGTAGTTCCAAAACATCTAGGGTGCCAAGTAGTGATCGACCAATTATTGGCAAAGCCGATATATCGGAATCGGCCACCAAGGTGGCCGATATTACCGATATTTCGGAAAGTGCTTGTACCGGAGTGATGCCTGCAGCTAGAGGCACCACCCCGGTAGCCGACGGTCGGCTGTCTTGTAATGACAAGCAATGGAAACAAATTATACAGCCCTTGATACAATAATCTCAATCTCAGCCAGTGCTTAAGATAATATACACAATGTATAAAAACGAATGAAACTATAAGTCAATAAATAGAAAGTCCATGAGGAGAGAAGTCCATAAACCAGGTGATGAAATTGAAGAGATAACCTCCACCAAACACCAACAAGTGTGGCCTCTTACCGAAATCATATGATCCCCATTACAGGGATCTTAATACGCCTTTAAAGGGAACTCCTCACACCCCGCAATGGATGGATGGATGTACAATCTTCTCCTACAGGAAAAACCTCTGCATGCTCAAAGATGATCCCCTCATAGGAAATGGTGTCAACCCAAATATCATATGAATGAAAAAGAAAAAATCCTCATAGTGTAGTATGTTAAACACAAACACTTTATTGCTTAGAGAGCCAATGTAACACTCACATTTAATCTGGGTAAAACGAGCATCAACAGTCAAATTCCTGTAGGGAAGTCATGTAATAGACGGGGTGGTAATTGCAGCCGTGTAGCCTCTAGCTGGAGACAGGTAGACGCTGGGGAGATGCTTGCAGTGCGGACGTTGCCGGTCCCCTACCGGTTTCGTCAGATGCTGAGACCGGCAACGTCCGCACTGCAAGCATCTCCCCAGTGTCTACCTGTCTAAGCACTGGCTGAGATTGAGATTATTGTATCAAGCGCTGTATACTTTGTTTCCATTGCTTGTCTAGTTGAGGTCCAACAACTTTTTTGTGCTAGCTGCTGATACCACATCTTTACCATTCTACTAATCAAGCGCAGTGTATTTTGTTTTTATTTTCTGTCTTGTAATGACAACCTATGAAGCCGCTCGTCTGTCATTACAAAGAGCAGGAGGGGAAGTCCCCTCCGGAAGTTCCGGAATGACCTCACTTCCGAAAGTTCCAGGTACTCGGCGCCAGATTTAAAAAAATTACAGCATTCAAAACAGCCAAATTTGGCGTTTTGAAAGCTTTTAAGTGCAGAGGAGGGGTTTGGGTTAGACCCCCAGATCCCTCCACAAGAGTACCTGTCAAGTAAAAAATAATTTTTTTTTTTTAAATGTACGAAAATATCGGCCGATACCGATATGCGATGACCAAAATATCGGTATCGGCAATGTAAAAACGAGATCGGTCGATCCTTAGTGCCAAGGTTCGCCATCACTGCCCTATGGTGTCTGCTTTCAGAAAATATATCATGTTTTGGGGGTATTTTTTGAAGTGAAAAGGTTAAAGGATAAGTTCACCTTCGGGAGCATGTTACATGTTCTACCCATAAGATTTGCTGGGTAAAATAAAATGTAACTTTTTTCGCTATCTCCTAGATTCAAAGTAAATTTGTCAAGCCCTACTTTTACATTGCAGAGTATTACTGATAATGATAACCTATAAATCTTCATTGTTGTTTCCTCAAACACATTGACTCGATTTCTGAAACACTGAATGTATTAGCACAGGTTAGTTTTGCTACATTTTGCTCTCATCTTTCCCATCAGTTCATCAGAATGTCTTTATCAGTTTATCACAATGTTTATATAATTTCAACAGGTTGTTTATATCAGTTTATCAGAATGTTTATCCCTGCGATGGTGTCACCCTCTCTTCCCCAGGCCAGCATCGGAGTACTCCAGTCCTGGGAGGCCTCTGAGCTGTTTTGTAGATGAAAACACGCCTATCACAGGGACCAACGGAGCCACCAGCGGCCAGAGCTCGGACCCCCGCATCACGGAAAGACGAGTGCGGTCACAGCGACACAGGAATTACATGAGCAGAACGCATCTACACACCCCGCCTGACCTGCCTGAGGGATATGGTGAGTCCCAGCGCTTGCTAGAGGTGAAGAGCAGGGGGTGTCATTTGTGACGTTTGGTGGAAAATGGCCACTTTCTGATTGCCCGCCTGCAATGTACTGTAGATAGGTGGTCTGTGCAGGGGAAGTGATGTAATGGTGCTGCCTGCTTCTGGGTTTAGGATGCATCCCCCCCCCCCCCCCCCAGGGGTTCCTTGACCTGTGGCTAGGTGACCTTCCAACAAGGGTTAATGAATCATTGGTCAATGAACTTAACCATCCTCCACCAGGGTTTTTTGAAACCATAGGGTTCCTCCAGAGTTTCTTTAAAGGATAAGTCCACCCTAAACAGAAAAATCCCTGCATCTATGGACCCCCTCAATTTAGGACTAATCTATCTAGCCCTGTAAAGAAGAAATCAGTATACTTACCTTTTTTGAAGCCGATCTGACCCGACCCTATCTCATGCTGAGCTGTCAGCCACAGTTTAGTTAGGGAGGCGGGTGCAGAGGGCACGGCCGTCAACGGAAGCCCCATAGTAACTCTATGGGTGACATCCCATCCAATTTATTTCACAGCCGTTGTCGGCCGTGTCCTCTTCAGAGCTTCTGCCGCTGGAGATCGGTTGTATCGGCTTAAAAAAAGTAAGTATACTGGTTTCTTCTTTACAGGGCTATACAGGTTAATCTTAGATCGAGGAGGTCTATAGATGCAGGGATTTTAGTTTAAGGGTGGACTTATTCTTTATGCGGTTGCTAGTTGACCTTCCAACCAGGATCGATTAATCAATGATCGATGAACTTGACCGTTCCCCACCAGGCTTCCTTGCGAGGTTACTAGGGGTTCTTGACCTCTGGCTAGTTGTCCTTCCAACCAGGGTCGATTAATCAATGGTCGATGAACTTGACCGTTCCCCACCAGGGTTCCTTGCGAGGTTACTAGGGGTTCTTGACCTCTGGCTAGTTGTCCTTCCAACCAGGGTCGATTAATCAATGGTCGATGAACTTGACCATTCTCAACCAGGATTCTTCCAGAGAATGCTATAGGTCTTTAAGCTGTGGATAGTTAACCTTCCAGCCAGGATCAATTAATCAATAGTTAATAAACCTGACCGTTCCCCCACCAGGGTTCCTCGCGAGGTTACTAGGGGTTCTTGACCTCTGGCTATTTGTCCTTCCAACCAGGGTCTATGAAATCCATGGTCAATGAACATATCTGTTCTCCACCAAGGTTCCTCCAGAGGTTGCCAGGGTTTCACGTAGCTGTGGCTGATGGATAGTTAAGCTGTGGATAGTTAACCTTCCAGCCAGGATCAATCAATAGTTAATAAACCTGACCGTTCCCCACCAGGGTTCCATGGAACCATAGGGTTCCTTCAGAGGCTACCAGGGGTTCCTTGACCGGTAGCTAGCTGTCCTTCCAACCAGGGTCTATGAAATGAATCCATGGTCAATGAACATACCTGTTCTCCACCAGGGTTCCTCCAGAGATTGCCAGGGTTTCACTTAGCTGTCGCTGATGGATAGTTAAGCTGTGGATAGTTAACCTTCCAGCCAGGATCAATTAATCAATAATTATTAAACCTGACCGTTCCCCACCAGGGTTCCATGGAACCATAGGGTTCCTCCAGAGGCTACCAGGGGTTCCTTGACCTGTAGCTAGTTGTCCTTCCAACAAGGGTCTATGAATCCATGGTCAATGAACATATCTGTTCTCCGCCAGGGTTCCTTCAGAGGTTGCTAGGGTTTCACTTAGCTGTGGCTGATGCCCATCCCCCCCCCCCCCACCCCAATTTAATAGTTTCTGCATAGTTACAGAATAAATTTGGCAAAGCAAGCAACATGATGTAATCAGTTTTTTAGGTAAACGTGGCTTTCTGACCAGCAATGTAGGGGACACTTTCGTCGTTGACCCTAACAAATTGCTATTATAAGGGTTCCTTGAGACGTTTACATTTTTTTCAGGGTGCCCCTGGGGTAAAAAAGGGTGAGAGAGGCTGACATAGACTGCTAGAACTCACTGCTATTACAGAGCAGCAGGGAAACAGACTATTGTCTCCAGGGGTTTTGAGGGCCACAAAGAACGTGCCAGAGGACTGTATTCAGTCCTCGGGGCCCTAGCTGGAACGCTAGGGTTTTGAACTCTGAGGAATCCCATGTAAAGCTCCCAGTGCAGACTGCAGACGCTAGCCTGTAAATAACACTCCACAGACCAGTGGTTATAAAGAACTGAACCCTAAGAGAACCTGTCATAATTGGGTTTAAGCAGGAATGTGAATATTGTCTTAGCACTGTACTGTCTGTCTTAGATCTAAATACGATCTCTGTTCAATGATGGATGTGGCTTTCATACGGTAATGTTTTCCATTCCTCCTTACAGAACAGAGGACTACACAGCAGGGCCAGGTGTACTTCCTACACACACAGACTGGTGTCAGCACGTGGCACGACCCCCGGGTGCCTAGGTAAGGTCACTGTCCAGCCAATCCTTCCTTATATCTTCTGTAAATCAGGCTTTTAGTTTGTGGCTGTTTGCAGTTTTTTTCCTTGTGTTTAGCATTGCCGACCAGCTACATCACAGGTGTCAAACACAAGGCCCGCGGGCCGAATGCGGCCCCCCAGGCCATTTCATGTGGCCCTCTCACCTCTCCTGCAGCTGCGGCAACCCCCATGTCTCTGCCCCCACCTTGTCTCTTCTGTAGTCGACAGCAGAGAAGACAGAACACCTTTGCCAGATCCTGCACTCCTCTGTGCAGCTGTAGAAAGGCTCCTCTTTGCCCCCCCCCCAGGGCATGGGGTGCTCTGGACATCTAATCCTACAGATATAACCGGCCCTTTGAGGGCAACCATAATGCTGATGCGGCCCGCGATGAAATGGAGTTTGACACCCCTGAGCTACATAGTCATACGCCGCTGGACTGAAAGTGGTTAATACCCATACGCTGCTGGACTTCAAATGGTTATACCGGGACTATATGCAGCTGCAGGCATCGTCCCTGTACCTTTTTATTTTTTTATTTTGTTGGAGCTGGTGGTCAGCTCTTTTAAAAGCAATCCTGGTGATTAGCTGCTGGATCTCTTTTACAAGCAGTGGGAGGGGATGTGTCCCTCCCCCCCCCCCTCGCCTCCCGCTGCCTTACGCGGGTTTACCAGGATCTCCCGTCCCACTGGGAGTCCCCATCGGCCAGCCGGCGCTAACGCTGGCTGATCATAGAGGCAATCAAGGACCGGAATGGCTTTGATCACCTCTATGATATAGGAACCCAGAAGTGATTACCTTCCATCACTTCAGGTTTCCTTGTGAGTAAACGGCGCCATTTTCAAAAATGAAAAGCATTTGACCACACTGATCTTAGTGTGATCAAATGCTTTAAAGGGCAGAGGAGAGTACCTGTCACTGCCTATTACAGGCACAAGGGATGTTTATGTTCATTGTGACAGCAATAAAAGTGATAAAAAAATCTCCTCCTCTCTTTTTCCTTTCTTATTTTTGAACTGTTTGACAAAATGACACGGATGTTAACGGACCACTGTTGGTCCTCTGTTTCTAATTATCGTGGCCTCTACCTCTGCCAGGCATGCAGGTGGCATCCCAGTGGAATTGCAGATGGTGAACGCCTCCCTGGCTAGTCCTGGAGTAATGGGTCGGGGGGTCGGGTGCCCCCCCCCCCCCACGGGGCGCAGTAAGTTCCCACGGGGGTGGCGGGCTTGGGCCGACCAATGCAGATTTAGTTGGTATGGGTGGGGGGCAGACTCTTTGCTGATGTTAATGCTACCGTTCCATTATTTTGAGATTCCATGTCAACTGTTTCGGATGTTTTTTCTTTATTTTGTTCCATGGCCATGGCCATTTCCTTAAAAATTAATAAAAAAATATTGAAATATAAAAGTGATAAAAAAAAAAATGGAAAGTGACAGTGTAAAATCGTTTTTTTTTTTTTTAATACATTTTTATTCATTTTTTCAATATTACATGAAAAAAAAAGAAAGACAATACAAAACTAAACAGACCAAGGAAAAAAAAAAATTATATATAATATATACATTTATACATTGGCGTCGGCGACTCACGTTCGAACATTACTATACAAGACACAAAGTACTCTCGAACACAAAAAAAAGTTTTTTTATAAAGTGCCCCTGTGCTCACTTGCAAATGGCGAATGCACCTGCCTGTCCCGCACGCAAACAGCGATCGTGAGATATCGCCGCGAACGTCAGATCATGGGCAGTATTTCTAGCACTAGACCTCCTCTGTAAATCTAAAGTGGTAACCTGTAAATAAGATTTTAAAGCATCGCCTATGGATAATAAAATTTACGCCATTTGTCGCTGTTGCACGAAAGTACGCAATTTTAAAGCATGATATTTGGTATCTACTTAAGCGGCACAACATTATCTTTTATATTTTACAAATCAATTAGGTATTGTTTTTTTGTCAATAACCACCTCAATACCGGCCCATAGTACATATACGTCCTGAGTTTAAAGCTAAATACCGGTGTTATGGCAGCAGATAGCTGCCATAACCCTGGTATTTTTTTAAACTGCAGGCGATGGGCTTTCCGATAAGGGTGGTCCCAGCGGCAGATTCGCCGCGAGATCACCCTCCGGGATGGCGGAAGGGGTGCCCCCCCCCCCCGCCGCGTCCCGCTCCTTTTCCCCGCTTACCGGACCCGCCGGCAGCGGGGAAAACAATCCGATCCCGGATCCTCACAGACAGGATGTCGAGTGAGGGCAAGCTTGCCCTCACTCGACTCTATTGTCTTGGAGGACCGGAGCGATGGCCAACGTCGTTGCCGAGCAACCGACTTAAAGGTCCCTTTTTTTTTTTCCTTTCCAACTTTATTAGTGTACTTGTGAGATCTGAGGACTTTTTGACCCCCAGATCTCACAAAAAAGAGGTCCTGTCGTGCCTATTTCTAATACAAGGAATGTTTACATTCCTTGTATTAGAAATAAAAATGATCCATTTTTTTTTTTTAAAACGGTGTAAAAATAAAAAATAATAAAATAAATAGTAAAAAAAAAAAAAAAAATGAAAGCGCCCTGTCCCCGTTAGCTCGCGCAGAAGCGAACTCACACGGAAACCCCGCCCACATATGTAAACGGTGTTCAAACCACACATGTGAGGTATCGCCGCGATCGTTAGAGAGAGAGAGCAATAATTTGAGCCCTAGACCTCCTCTGTAACTCTAAGATGGCAACCTGTAGACATTTTTAAAGTGTCGCCTATGGGGATTTTTAAGTACCAAAGTTCGTCGCCATTCCGTGAGCGTGCGCAATTTTGAAGCATGACATGTTGGGTATCTATTTACTCGGCGTAACATTCTTTCACATTATGGAAAAAAATTGGGCTAACTTTACTGGATTCTTATTTTTTAATTCAAAAAAGTGATTTTTTTCCCAAAAAAATTGGGTTTGGAAGACCGCTGTGCAAATACGGTGTGATAAAAAATATTACAATAATCTCCATTTTATTCTCTAGGATCTCTGCTAAAAAAAAAATATATAATGTTTGGGGGTTCTAAGTAGTTTTCTAGCAAAAACAACTGATTTTAGCTTATAAACACCAAATGTCAAAAATAGGCTTAGTAGGCAAGTGGTTAAAATCAATCCCCCAAAAATTGCGTTTGAAAAAACGCTGTGCTATACCGTGTGATATAAATTGCCACGCCCACCAATTTATTCTCGAAGACCCGGTTCACACCGGGGCGACTCAGTCGCCCCGATTGTGAAGCCGCCCGTGCAGCACGACTTTAATCGTGGCTTGCAAATGACTTCTCTAATAGAAGTCAATGCAAGTCGCTCCGACCCAAAGTAGTGCAGGAACCTTTTTAGAACGGTTCCATTGCACAGAATGGAGCGCTACTTGTCACGCGACCAAGTCACCTGACAAGTCGTGGCAGTGTGAACCGGCTCTTAGACCTCTGCTTAAAAAAACATGGCAAGGATTCAAATCATCATTTGGCGCTTTTCCACTGCATGGAACCGATCGGTTCGGCTCGCTTTTGTGCTTTTCCACTGCTGGTACCGCATGGTACGGTATAGGAACGGTACGGTAAGGCGGCGCTTTTCCACTACATGGAACCTAACGGTACGGCTCTCAAAAACAGTACCACCTCGATTGTGGTTCCAACAGGTACCATACCCGGTACCATATCCCACAATCCTTTGCATGCAGTCACTACTAGCCACTGATTGGTCAGACATTCCCACCCACCCCGTTGTTATCCCACCCACTTAACTTTAGTACTTCTTTAGTGGAAAAGCAAACCGTACCGTACCGAACCGTTCCAACACTGTACCATGCGGTACCAGCAGTGGAAAAGCAAACCGGGCCGAGTAGAGCCGAGCCGGTACTTGCAGTGGAAAAGTGCCAATATAGGCCTCTTTCACACGGGCGTTCCGTGTGTCCGTATATCACCCCATCCGTTTACGGATGATATACGGACATAATGCTTGTCAATGGGATTGCGGATGTCAGCGGATGACCATCCGCTGACATCTGATTTGCGTCCTTTCCGATCAGTTCCGTTTTTTGGAACAGAACAGAACCCTATTTTTTCTTCCATTTAAAAAAAAAACGGAAAGGACGCAAAATCAGATGTCAGCGGATGGTCATCCACTGTCATCCGCAATCCCATTGACATGCATTATGTCTGTATATCATCCGTAAACGGATGGGATGATATGCGGACGTACGGACCGGATGACACAAGTGTCATCCGTGTCCGTAAAAAAAAAAAAAAAAAATGAGCGGATTGAAATACGGTCCGCTCCGTGTGAAAGAGGCCTTATTGGCAAGGATTGCCGCTCCGCTCTATTTTGCAATGTTTTCCTGAAAATTTTTAAATTTAATTGAAACAAAAAAAAATATATAATGTTTGGCGTAATTTTCTAGCAAAAAATACTGATTGTTACATGTAAACAAAAAGTGCCAGAAAAGGCCAGGAGGGGTCAGGTGGTTGAATGGTCCTTCCACGCAGTCATCGGTGAAGTTCGGTTCCAGGCAGTGAGTGCCGTTAGTCTTTCTGGGGGGGGGGGGTTGTTGAGCACAGTTGGTGTCAGTTGTTTTCTATGTGCAGTTGTAGTATTGGGGGTCATGTATCCAAGGGGGTGGGGGATTCCTGCAGAGTGTCTCAGGTTTCTATGCGGTATGATGAGGAGGATGTGGTGGTGGGGTGTTCTCTCTCTCTCTCTCTCTCTCCCGTATTCTATCTGACCTCTTGTTTGTTGTTTCAGGGATCTTAGCAACGTCAACTGCGAGGAGCTGGGCCCCCTCCCACCAGGCTGGGAGATCCGGAACACAGCCACAGGCCGAGTCTACTTTGTAGATCACAACAACCGCACCACGCAGTTCACAGACCCCAGGCTGTCCGCCAACCTACACATCGTATTAAAGTGAGTGCCAATGTTGTCTCCATGCCCCCCCCCCACAGAGCCATGTAGGTAGCGAATGTCCACCCAAACAGCAGCAGAATTTCTCTGTACACTTACCGTTAGAGGTTACCTCCTATGGTCAGTGTATGGAGAAATTCTGCTGTTTAGGTGGATATCTGCCATCTACAAGGCCGAGCTCATTGGTCAGTTCTGTATAGGACCAGAATAAAGAGAACCTGTTCTGAGACAACACTGCATAGATAACAGCAGGTACCATAGCTCTGACAAGTCTTTCCCCAGGGTCCGAACGTCGTGACCATTACAGCACCAGACTGGAGCTTAGATAAATCCCACAATGCACTGCACCATCATAGTGACCTGCTGAATGGTATCTGAATTGCATTGTAGGTATTCATAGTGCAAAATCTAGACCAGCCTTTCTCAATGTTTTCAACATGGAGGAACCTTTGAAATCACGTTTTTGGCTTCAGGCAACCCCTGTAATCTGAGAGGCAGTAACTCAAGGAACCCCTAGAATCCTCTGGAGGAAACCCTGGTGTAGACCAATGGTCTCCAAACTGCGGCCGGGAGTTCGAATGCGGCCCTGCTCTTTTTTTTTTTTATCTTGCTCTTAAGGCATTATTTTCCCCTGACAATGGAGCACTCTTCCTTCCACTGACACCAATGATGGGACACTATTCCTTCTACTGGCACCAATGATGGGCCACTATTCCTCCCACTGGCACCAATGATGGGGCACTATTCCTTCTACTGGCACCAATGATGGGGCACTATTCCTCCCACTGACACCAATTAAGGTACTATACCTTCCACTGACACCAGTGATGGGGCATTATTCCTCCCACTGGCACCAATGATGGGGCACTATTCCTCCCACTGGCACCAATGATGGGGCACTATTCCTCCCACTGATACCAATGATGGGGCACTATTCCTTCCACTGACACCAATGATGGGACACTATTCCTCCCACTGGCACCATTGATGGGGCACTATTCCTTCCACTGGCACCATTGATGGGGCACTATTCCTCCTACTGATACCAATGATGAGGCACTATTCCTTCCACTGGCACCAATGATGGGACACTATTCCTCCCACTGGCACCAATTATGGGGCACTATTCTTCCCACTGATACCAATGATGGGGCACTATTCCTTCCTCTTGCACCAATGATGGGGCACTATTCCTCCCACTGACACCAATGATGGGGCACTATTCCTCCCACTGATACCAATGATGGGGCACTATTCCTCCCACTGATACCAATGATGGGGCACTATTCCTTCCACTGGCACCAATGATGGGACACTATTCCTCCCACTGGCACCAATGATGGGGCACTATTCTTCCCACTGGCACCAATGATGGGGCACTATTCTTCCCACTGGCACCAATGATGGGGCACTATTCTTCCCACTGGCACCAATGATGGGGCACTATTCTTCCCACTGGCACCAATGATGGGGCACTATTCTTCCCACTGAAACCAATGATGGGGCACTATTCCTCCCACTGGCACCAATGATGGGGCACTATTCCTCCCACTGGCACCAATGATGGGGCGCTATTCCTCTCACTGACACCAATGATGGGGCACTATTCCTCCCACTGGCACCAATGATGGGGCACTATTCCTCCCACTGACACCAATGATGGGGCACTATTCCTCCCACAGACACCAATGATGGGGCACTATTCCTTCCACTGACACCAATGATGGGGCGCTATTCCTCTCACTGACACCAATGATGGGGCACTATTCCTCCCACAGACACCAATGATGGGGCACTATTCCTCCCACAGACACCAATGATGGGGCACTATTCCTCCCACTGACACCAATGATGGGGCACTATTCCTTCCACTGACACCAATGATGGGGCACTATTCCTCCCACTGACACCAATGATGGGGCACTATTTCTCCCACTGACACTAATGGTGGGGCACAATTCCTCCCACTGACACCAATGATGAGACACTGTTTACTTCCAGTTGCACCAGGACATTTTCTATTTCCACTGGTCACAGTCTGTCCCAACTAAAGTTTGAAGGACAGTAAACTGGCCTTTTATTTAGAAGGTTTGGAGACCCTGATCTAGACTTTGTGCCCCCTGGGTGTTGTAGTATTGACTACCTCCACTACTGACCACCTATTACCATTACAAGGTCTCTCTGTCCTTGTTTTCAGTGCAGCAGGATGGTGGAGCATAACCAGAGGCGCTAGGCAACATTCAGCAATATCCGCCCATAAATGAAATCATTTGGGTGGATATATCCATTAGAGATTATTCATCATACTCCGCCTCCTGAGACTGGAGGATAAACTCGGCTCCTCCTAATCGAAGAGTCACTGTATTGGCTGGAATAGGCCTTAATTTCTGCCCAGCTTTGGCAGGGGGCGCCTTTTTTTTTTTGGAATTCCAGGAGACTCCCATTAATCTGGTCTGATTGTGCGCGGAGATTCTTTGACACATCCAGCGTCCGTCTTTGTCACTGTTCCCCCCAGAAGGCACCTAATCTCCGTTAGGGGACAGAATTGTGCCATTTTCAAAGCAGTTCTAATTTGCAATTTGACATCTTTGCGTGTTTTTTTTTTTAAATTTTCTTCATTTTCGTTTTCCGAGCTGTTAAATGAGGGAATGTTTTCACTGCAGACTTCCTGTTACCCATCCCCCTCCACACTCTTCATTGTACACCGAGTGACAGAGCAGTGTACTCGGTGGATTTCTTCATGTATTAATTACAGTTATTGATCTTTATGGTGGGAGATTGGTGCAATCACAGAAGACAACCCCCCCCCCCCCTATTCCTTTCCCTATTGTGACCACAGCCTGTATGGTGATTGGCTAACCACTTGCCGCCCGCCCACCGTACATTTACTGCGGATGGGTGACACAACTGCAATGTAGGAGACAAAAAGCGCACGCCGACCTCGAATGATAGCGTTTATTAGACATACAGTACACCACTTATAAATTGCACTCACATGGAGTCCTATAAAGGACAGGCACATCTGTGGTAGTCGCCTGCTCCTCCTCTCCCTCCTGGGTGGCCTCCGGTCTGTCCTGTAGCCGCTCGTTCGCTCTGGACACCGCTCCAACCCGCTGTACCATCCACTACCTGCACCTGCCCCAGTCAAAAACCAGCCAGCACCACCCCCCCCCCCCCCCGCTGAGTACGTACGTGTAGACCGCAGTGCGCCTGCGCAACGGTACGCCGTCAGTCACAGCCAAACTAGCGTGCCTGAGGCTGCGTGCGGTGATAGACGGATGAGCGGAGGAATTAGAGGATACAGCTCCACAGTGTGGTTGCTATGGACTAAGCGTTTCGGAGGCGGAGCCTCCTTCAGATCTCGCCCAGGGAAACGCATAGTCCATAGCAACCACACTGTGGCGCTGTATCCTCTGTAATACCTCCACTCATCCGTCTATCACCGCAGGCGTACCACTACGTCATGAGCTCTGTCTGGGTGCCCATGCATGCGCCCCCTGCTGACCTGTGCAGTGATTGGACATAGCATGAGTTTTTCAGCAGGTTTCAGCCAATGTTTTTGGCTCTATACCTGCTGATCGACTTCTGGGTTTACCAACAAACAGAATTCTGTACACAGACAGCGATCTGGTTGTTTCTTCTACCTGAAACCAATTGAGTTCTGGGAGAAAAAGTAGCCAGATCTGTAAGTAAAAGCAGCACACATTAACCCATTGGCACCAGCTGCAATATGCGGCCTCTTGGTGGGTGGGCATTGGCGCCGAGCAGCCGCATATTTTTTTGAATTGGTGTGAATATAGCTGTGGGGAGAGTGCACGCCCTGCTCGCTCCCGGCAAAGTTACCGGCAGCTAATCAAAAGCTCCTAATTGTTACCTGCGATCATGTGACCGCCATGACAGGCAATTACAGTGGTAAGGTGATCATAAACCCTGCTCCACCTCCCGGCATCCTAAACCCCTTTAAAGGGATGGGAGGCACCGGCTCCAAGGGATAAACTTGTTAGGCACACAGTTAACACCTTGATTGTCCCTAGAGGTTAACCCCTTCCCCGCCGGTGTCAGTACAGTGTCGGTGTACAGTATTATCACTGTATTTGTCACTAGCGTTATCAGTGTCAGCCAGTTAGTCTCCCTCCCAGCCAGTGTCTATTAGCCCCATTTTGCCCGCTACCCTATTAGAGTCACACTATAAGTTGCTAATCACTGCCATTGCTAGTATAGTGTCTGTATGGATCAGTATCTTGATCATAATCTGAACTATACTAGTGTCCCCAGTAGTATAGCGTCCCCAGTAGTGTAGCGTCCCCCAGTAGTGTAGTGTAGTGTCCCCAGTAGTGTAGTGTAGTGTCCCCAGTAGTGTAGCGTTCCCCAGTAGTGTAGCGTTCCCCAGTAGTGTAGCGTTCCCCAGTAGTGTAGCGTTCCCCAGTAGTGTAGTGTAGTGTCTCCAGTAGTGTAGCGTTCCCCAGTAGTGTAGCGTTCCCCAGTAGTGTAGCGTTCCCCAGTAGTGTAGCGTTCCCCAGTAGTGTAGCGTTCCCCAGTAGTGTAGCGTTCCCCAGTAGTGTAGCGTTCCCCAGTAGTGTAGCGTTCCACCAGTAGTGTAGCGTTCCCCAGTAGTGTAGCGTTCCCCATTAGTGTAGCGTTCCCCAGTAGTATAGTGTCTCCAGTAGTGTAGTGTAGTGTCTCCAGTAGTATAGTGTCCCCCAGTAGTGTGGTGTCCCCCAGTAGTATGGTGTCCCCAGTAGTATGGTGTCCCCAGTAGTATGGTGTCCCCAGTAGTATGGTGTCCCCAGTAGTATGGTGTCCCCAGTAGTATGGTGTCCCCAGTAGTATGGTGTCCCCAGTAGTATGGTGTCCCCAGTAGTATGGTGTCCCCAGTAGTATGGTGTCCCCAGTAGTATGGTGTCCCCAGTAGTATGGTGTCCCCAGTAGTATGGTGTCCCCAGTAGTATGGTGTCTCCAGTAGTATGGTGTCTCCAGTAGTATGGTGTCTCCAGTAGTATGGTGTCTCCAGTAGTATGGTGTCTCCAGTAGTATGGTGTCTCCAGTAGTATGGTGTCTCCAGTAGTATGGTGTCTCCAGTAGTATGGTGTCTCCAGTAGTATGGTGTCTCCAGTAGTATGGTGTCTCCAGTAGTATGGTGTCTCCAGTAGTATGGTGTCTCCAGTAGTATGGTGTCTCCAGTAGTATGGTGTCTCCAGTAGTGTAGTGTAGTGTCTCCAGTAGTGTAGCATTCCCCAGTAGTATAGTGTCTCCAGTAGTGTAGCGTCCCCCAGTAGTGTAGTGTAGTGTCCCCAGTAGTGTAGTGTCCCCAGTAGTGTAGCGTTCCCCAGTAGTGTAGCGTTCCCCAGTAGTGTAGCGTTCCCCAGTAGTGTAGCGTTCCCCAGTAGTGTAGCGTTCCCCAGTAGTGTAGCGTCCCCCAGTAGTGTAGCGTCCCCCAGTAGTGTAGCGTCCCCCAGTAGTGTAGCGTCCCCCAGTAGTGTAGCGTCCCCCAGTAGTGTAGCGTCCCCCAGTAGTGTAGCGTCCCCCAGTAGTGTAGCGTCCCCCAGTAGTGTAGCGTTCCCCAGTAGTGTAGCGTTCCCCAGTAGTGTAGCGTCCCCCAGCAGTGTAGCGTCCCCCAGTAGTGTAGCGTTCCCCAGTAGTCCCCCAGTAGTGTAGCGTCCCCCAGTAGTGTAGCGTTCCCCAGTAGTCCCCCAGTAGTTCCCCAGTAGTGTAGCGTCCCCCAGTATTGTAGCGTTCCCCAGTAGTCACCCAGCAGTGTAGCGTTCCCCAGCAGTGTAGCGTTCCCCAGCAGTGTAGCGTTCCCCAGCAGTGTAGTGTCTCCAAATACGCAGTTTGGTTTTTACCAAAGACATGTAGCTGAATACGTTTTTTCCTAAATTTATGAAGAACTTTTAATTTTATTGGATATGTTTTTTAACCGAAAGTAGAATTTGTTTTTTTTTCCCCCCAAATTTTTTATTTTTTTTTGTCTATATTGCAAAAATGTAAAATCCTAGCGGTGATCGAATACCACCAAAAAGAAAGCTCTATTTGTGTAAAACAAATTATATGAATGTCATTTGGGTTCAGTGTTGCATGACCGAGCAATCGCCAGTTAAAATAGCGGAGTGTTGAATAGCAAATAATGGTCATGAAGGGCGGTAAAACCTTTCCAGAGGGAAAGAGGTTAATGAATGCTTTTCTCTTCGCAGCCGCCAGAACCAGCTAAAAGACCAACAGCATCAGCAGCAGCAGCCTCCTCCTCCGCCGCCACCCCAGGTGGTATCCTTATGTCAGCTCCCCGATGACGTGGACTGTCTGACCGTCCCGCGTTATAAGAGAGACCTGGTGCAGAAACTGAAGATCCTGAGACAGGAGTTGTCCCAGCAGCAGCCTCAAGCCGGACATTGCCGCATCGAGGTGTCCCGGGAGGAGATCTTCGAGGTACGCCCTTCTCTCTATTCATGTCTGATTATTGGATATAAAGATTAGACGCAGGGTGTGACAGGTGACAGACGTTCCCCCCCCCCCCCCTACACTGGTCGGATGCCGTCATTAACCGCTTATAGACCGCCCACCACAGATGTACGTCACTACTTTGACGCTAAATACCGGAGTTATGGCAGCAGATAGCGGCCCTAACTCCAGTATTTTTAAAAATGGCGGGCGATCGGCTTTCACTTAAGGGTGGTCCCAGCGTTCCCTGCAATAATTTAAGCCCTAGACCTCCTCTGTAACTCTAAACTGGTAACCATTAAAAAATTTTTAAAGTGTCGATTATGGAGATTCTTATGTTCTGTAGTTTGTCGCCATTCCACGAGCGTACGCAGTTTTAAAGCATGACATGTTGGGTATCTATTTACTCGGCGTAACATCTTTCACATTATACAAAAACATTGGGTTATGTTCAGGGCTCTTTCACACGGGTGTTCCGATGAGATCCGCCTGTAAGTTTTTTAGGCAGATTTGATCAGATGCCCCATTCAGCCCTATGGAGCAGCGGATGTCAGCGGTGACATGTCCGCTGACCCCCCGCATCCATGAAATCCGGACGGATGGAAACCCTATTTTTCCATCCGTCCTGGGGATCGGATCGGATGAGAGCGGACAGGCAATCCGCTCTCATCCGATTCCCCATAGAGAGCAGCGGGGCTCTGACACCTCCCTCTCCGCACACAGTGTGGAGACGGAGCTGTCATCCGCCGGCGGATCGAACCCACCCCCCCCCCCCGCTGAGCAGAGCACGGTCCGCAACGGAATGCGAACCGTGTGAAAGGAGCCTTACTGTTTATTTTATTTTTTTTAATTAATTGAAATGTATTTATTTATTTTTTTAAATTGCGTTTGAAAAACCGCTGCGCAAATACCATGTGACATAAAATATTGCAACGACCTCCATTTTATTCTCTAGGGTTTCTGCTAAAAAAAAAAAAAAAATATATATATATATATATATATATATGTATATAATATTTGGGGATTCAAAGTAATTTTCTAGCAAAAAATACAGATTTTAACTTGTAAACAACAAATGTCAGAAATAGGCCTGGTCTTGAAGTAGTTAAAGTGGTTCTAAAGCCTTAACGTTTTTTACCTTAATGTATTCCTTGCATTAAGGTAAAAAATATTTAGGCATCAGCCCCCCCCCCCCCCCCACCCCTTTTACTTACCTAAGCCCTCATTCCATCCAGTGCTGTGCACATCTGCAGCTCTTCTCCACTCCTGGGTTTCGCTGGGGCATCGGCAGCTATTGGCTCCCAGTGCTGTCAATCAAAGCCAGTGATGGGGGCTGGAGCGAGCACAAGTGCCCCTATGGGAAGCGGCTTTCCATGGGGGGGAGGGGGCACTGGACAGAGAGGAGGAGCCAGAAGCACCGGCGGGGGGACCCGAGAAGAGGTTCACGGTAAGTGGGGTAGCAGGTAAGTATAGACATGTTTGTTGTGTGTTATTTTTTTTTTTACCTTTACGATCTCTCTAAAGTGGGAGGGGCTCAAACAATTGCCAATATTTATGACTGTCTCCTAGCTCATTTATGGAGATTTCCCACCTTTGCCTGTCCAGGAGACACAACGGGGGGTAGGGCAAAATTTCTCAGATGTGAGGAAAATCCCCTCTTAGTTGTCACAGGAACAAGTGTCCCCATTGGAAGAATTCCTCTTTATTCCTGTTCAGGTGACAAATGTTATTTTTTTAATTTCCCATCAGTGACACCCGGACAAATCGGGTGTAAGCAATACAAATCTGATAGGATGTCCTCTGCTCACTGAATGGTTGTTTCATGTCTTATAGGAGTCCTACAGGCAGGTGATGAAGATGAGGCCGAAGGATCTGTGGAAGAGACTTATGATCAAATTCCGTGGGGAGGAAGGCTTGGACTATGGAGGCGTGGCCAGGTGTGTAAAGGTGTCAATGTATTCGTGTGCTGTGTATCCTTCATTTGTCCTGCAGTGGGGAGCCCCAGAATGACTGGAGGAAGTTTCCCTAAGACCTCTTGCGCACCTACCAGAACTAAATTTCCCATGATCCTTTGCAACTTTAGTCCTGATAAGCAGACACGTTATTAACCACGTGCCGACCGCCGCCCGACTATATACGGCGGCGGTCAGCCCCTCCCAGGCAAAGTGACGTACCGGTACGTCACTAGCCTGGGAGCGAATAGGGGGCGAGCGCCGGAGGCGCGCTCCCTCCCCCGCTCATACCCGAAGAAGCCGGCGCGTGTGACCGGTGGACCCGATGTCCGCCGGCCACTCGCGATCTCCCTGTGGAGAGGGAGAAAGGCAGACGGCTGATGTAAACAAAGCCGTCTGTCATTCTCCCCTGTGTAAAAGCACAGATCACTCGGTCCTGCTATGTAGGACCGTTGATCTGTGCTGTTACACACAAAGCCACATCCAATCACAGTAAGAAACACGCCCCTAGGGACACACTTAACCCCTCCCTCTCCAATAAAGTTAACCCCTTCCATCCCAGTGTCATTTTTACAGTAACAGTGCATAGGTATAGCACTGATTACTGTAGTAATGTCACTGGTACCCCCAAAAGTGTCAGTCAAGGGTCCGATCTGTCCGCCGCAATGTCACAGTACCGCAAAAAAAATTGCAGATCGCCGCCATTACTCGTTAAAAAAAAAAAAAAAAAATTACAAAAATCTTTCCCTTAGTAAACGCAATAACTTTTGCGCAAACCAATCAAAATATGCTTATTGCGATTTTTTTTTTTTTTTTTTTTTTTTACCAAACCTATGTAGCAGAAAACAAATTGGCCTAAAATGTTAAAAAATTTTAATTTTCACTTTTTTTTTTTGGGGGGGAATTTCATATAAAAAAAAAAAATGGGAAAAATATTGTTATTTTTGCAAAATTGATGCTCTTTTTTTGTTTATAGCGCATGATCAAAAAATTGCACAGGTGATCAAATACCACCAAAAGAAAGCTCTGTTTGTGGGGAAAAAAAGGACGTCAAATTCATTTGGGTACAGCGTCGCACGACTGCGCAATTGTCTGTTAAAGTCACGCAGTGCCGTATCGCAAAATAGGCCCTGGTCAGGAAGGGGGTAAAATCTTCCGGGGCTTAAGTGGTTAACATGATGCCAGATTGGAAAGCCCAAGAGGGATGGAATTCACCCGTTCCATCTAACATCATTTTTGACTTTTGTTGTACTTACTGCCCGGAGTGCAGCTTTAACCACTTCTGGACCGGAAGGATTTGCCCCCCTTAATGACCAGGCCATATTTTGCGATTCGCCACTGCGGTACTTTAACTGACAATTGCGCGGTCGTGTGACGCTGTACCTAAATAAAATTGATGTCTTTTTTTTCCCACAAATACAGCTTTCTTTTGGTGGTATTTGATCACCTCTGCAATTTTTTTTTTATTTTTTGTGCTATAAAAAGGCAGCTGCGGAATCTTTTAGGGAATCAGACTCACTGTTTATACTCACGGTTGGACCTCGAAAGGGTTTGTCCGCTTCTGCTGCGACCATTTCCAGATGGATCAGACAGACAGTGATTCAGGCCTATTCAATTAGGGGTCAGGTTCCTCCTTTTCTTGTTAGGGCACACTCTACTTGGGCTCTTAGTGCCTCCTGTGCTTTCCGTCATCAGGTATCAGTGATGCAGGTTTGCAGGTGGCCATCAGTGCACACTTTTACAAAGTTTTATTAAATGGAAGTGTTGGCATCTGCGGATGCTTCTTTTGGCCGCAAGTTTTTGCAGGCTGCTGTTTTGGGGACCTGGTCCTCTTTGAGGGTGTATTGTTGTGTTTTCTTTCAGGTGGACTCCAATTGTTATGATTGAGCTCCATGTTACCTGGTTGGCTATGGTTAGCCTTGGGCATTTTTTTCTGCTTACTTTCCACCCCTCATGTTTGACACTGCTTTGGGACGTCCCAATAGTTAAAGCGGTAGTATCCCGCTTTTTGACACTTTTACCTACAGGTAAGCCTATAATAAGGCTTACCTGTAGGTACAAATAATATCTCCTAAACCGGCACGGTTTAGGAGATATTTACAGTGCATGCAGCCGCTCGCGCGAGCGGCGCATGCGCTCTGAAGGTCCGGGGGGACCTTCAATTAACTTGCCGGGAGCTTGCCGGAAAAATCACTCCCTCGCGCATGCGCGGGAGTGACGTCATCGCGGCTCCGGCCAATCAGCGCGCTGGAGCCGTCTCTTCCGGCCAATCAGCGCGCCGGAGCCGCCGAACCCGGAAGAGACGACGAGGGATCATGGCAGCGCCCGCATCGATGTCCGGGGGTCCGTGTCGGGGCTTCGTTTTAAGGTAAGTTAAACATAATGGGCTAGTATGCGATGCATACTAGCTCATTATGCCTTTGTCTTGCAGGTTTTTTTTTTTTATTTTTTTTTTTTATAGGGTTTACAACCGCTTTAAGATGAATCTGGAGCTGTGTCCGTCAATGAGCGAAAGAGAAAATGGGATTTTTGTCTTACCGTAAAATCCATTTCTCTGATAATTAATGGACACAGCACCCACCCCTCTGTGGAGTTGGCTTTCTTCTGACACTGCTTGTAACAAAACTGAGTGCCTATAGCTGAGAGTGGGTGTATTCCCCCTGGGGCTGCCCATAGGCGTAGTCAAGCTTTTTTCCTGCCTAGTGTCCTACTCCTATAGGGGGCAGTATACCCCAATGGTTAAGAAGAATGCGGAGCTGTGTCCCTTAATGAACATAAGAGAAATGTATTTTACGGTAAGTCAAAAATCCCATTTTTCAAAAAAAGATTGTGGCATGGGGCGCTCCTCTCTCCCCATTCAAATATCGTTCCCACTGAAGCGACATCGCAGTCGTACCAGTAAGGTAGCAGCCAGTACCTGACCATTTTTACACCCGGGAGATCGGGGGTGGGGGGGGGGGGGGCCCTGTTATGTCATAGAAATCAGCTGCTGGGTGACTTTTGTGATTAATATTGTACAGATCATTTTCCTTAAGTCTCTTGTTTTTGTTATTTTGCAGAGAGTGGCTTTACCTGTTGTCTCACGAGATGTTGAATCCATACTACGGCCTCTTCCAGTATTCCCGCGACGACATCTACACACTACAGATCAACCCAGATTCTGCGGTCAACCCGGTACGTGACTCCAGTCCTCCTCCTCCCCCCCCGTGTCTTCTGGCAGCAATGCCTTTCTCACACATGAAGTGAAGATTCCTTACTAGTGGAAGAGCCGTGAGAGCTATACCCTATATACGACCGTGCTATAGATGAATGACGGCTGCAGCGTAGTCGCACATTTACTGGGGGTGGGGGGTGGCGTCTATTGAGGTCCTCCCTGGAATGGGGTGAAAGTAGCTGGTATTGAAGTGGTTAACCTCCGATTTCCAGTCTTACTCTGACAGATGTCTCTCTCTCTCTTTCTCTCCATCTCCAGGAACATCTCTCCTATTTCCATTTTGTGGGGAGGATTATGGGCATGGCGGTATTTCACGGGCACTACATTGACGGAGGCTTCACGTTACCCTTTTATAAGCAGCTGCTTGGGAAACCAATCACGTTGGATGACATGGAGTCTGTGGACCCCGACCTGCACAACAGCCTGGTCTGGATTCTGTAAGTTTACCCGACAGCTGCCTCCTGTGTGCGGATGTTGCCCTCTGATTTCTGTAACAACGTTTCTGTCGTCTTTATCCAGAGAGAATGACATCACGGCAGTGTTGGATCACACGTTCTGCGTAGAACACAGCGCTTACGGTGAACTCATCCAACACGAACTGAAGCCGAACGGGAAGAGCATCCCAGTGACGGAAGAAACTAAAAAGGAATACGTCAGGTAGGCGGGGGCCTCAGCGGTTTCTAGTCATATGACTTGTGTGCCCTGTTGCCTTCTATTCAGGTACACTTGGGGTATATTGCCGCCTACAGGAGGTTGGGACACTGGCAAACAGAAAATCTTGTAGGCAGAACTGGCTAAACCCGAGGAGGTGAGCGATCTGTGAACTGGCTTGTAGTGTCCTCCTAGCACCAAAGCAAACCTATAGGTGAAACAAAGCCGGCAGCTCGATCTCCCACAATGAATGAGCTTATTAATCCAAGTGTAGTAAAAAAAAAAATAAGGGGCTTACGCGTTTCGGCATATAGCCTTAATCATAGCCATAAAATCTCATGTTATTTCATTGCTATGATTAAAGTGATACTGAAGTCTTGTTTTTTTTTCTGTTTCAAAAAAACATGTCATACTTACCTGCTCTGTAATGGTTTTGCACAGAGCAGCCCAGATCCTCTTCTTGGGTCCCCGAACGGCGCTCCTGGCCCCTCCTTCCTGCCGAGTTCCCCCACAGCAAGCAGTTGTCTTAAGGGGGTAGCCGAGCCGCTGCTCTTTGTCTCCATCCAGACACAAATCTGCGGTTCTTCCCCGCCCCCTCTCTCTATCTTCATTGGCTCGCTGACTTGGATTGACAGCAGCAGGAGCCAGTGGCCAGGAGTCTCTGGTGCAACATCGCTGGATCGAGATGAGGCTCAGGTAACTGTGAAGGACTGCTGCGCACAGAAGGTTGTGTTTTTTTTATCTTAATGCATAGAGTGCACCTTCTGCCTTTAGAACCACTTTAAGGCTACATGCCGAAACGCGTAAAACCCTGTATTATTTTGTACTACACTTGGATTAAACAAATTAATTACGGATGATCGAGTTGCTGGCTTTCTTTCACCTATATAGAACTGTATAACCTTCTCTTCTACCCAGCATGATTTTCTGCTAGTGTCCTATTTCTCTCACACACTTGGCACGCACCCCACCTGATTATAATCATCCTAATCCTCTGCTGTTCTGATTCTAGATTGTACGTGAACTGGAGGTTTCTGCGGGGGATTGAAGCGCAGTTCCTGGCTCTACAGAAAGGATTTAATGAGGTTATCCCACAACACCTGCTGAAGGCGTTCGATGAAAAGGAGCTGGAGGTAAATCCTGCACTGTGGGCCACAAGCTAGAGATGGCTCCATGCCATCACATGAGGTGCTGGAACTTGTAGTTCTTCAAAAAACTTGGAAAAGGAGGGACTAATAGGAGTTGCAGACAATGATAGACTGTTCTAAAAATTCATCATTTATGAATTCACAATGTTAAAACATTTCATAATCTTATGCAATTTGTTCATGATCTTTTTTCCATAGTGGTATAGCAATATAAGCTCCCAACATGTTTCGCCCTTTGGGGCTTCTTCAGGGGATATGATAACGCTAATGATCTGAAACCTACAGTATGTCAGAAAAGCAGAATTAAAAGAACGTACTAATAT
This sequence comes from Pelophylax lessonae, assembly GCF_965119305.1. NCBI lineage: Eukaryota > Metazoa > Chordata > Amphibia > Anura > Ranidae > Pelophylax > Pelophylax lessonae. The sequence continues at coordinate 231,580,432 of NC_138778.1, read as the reverse complement.
GACACACGTTGTATATTAGTACGTTATTTATATTCCATTTTCCTGATATAGCTTTCAGATCATTAGCGGTTGTTATATCCCCTGAAGAAGACCCAAAGGGCGAAACTTGTTGGGAGCTTATACTGCTATACCACTGTGGAAATAAGAACAAGACGACCATGTGCAAATTGTGTGTGGCTTTATTATGAAATGTTTTTAACATTGAAAATTAATAAATGATGAATTTTTAATACAGTCAATCATTGTCTGCATTAACCACTTCAATACCGTGCACTTTTACCCCCTTCCTGCCCAGGCCAATTTTCAGCTTTCAGTGCTGTCACAACTTGAATAACAATTGCGTATTCATGCAGCACTGTACCGAAACTATATTTTTTTATCATTTTGTTCACATAGCTTTCTTTTGGTGTTATTTAACCACTTAAGGACCAGGCCTATTTCTGACACTTGTTGTTTACAAGTTAAAATCTGTATTTTTTGCTAGAAAATTACTTATAACCCCCCAAACCTTATAATTTTTTTTTTTAGCAGAGACCCTAGAGAATAAAATGGAGATCATTGCAATACTTTGTCACACCGTATTTGCGCAGCAGTTTAACAAACGCAATTTTTTGGGGAAAAAATACACTTTTTTTGAAGTAAATAAAAAAGAAAACCGTAAAGTTAGCCCAATTTATTTCTATAATGTGAAAGATATTGTTACGGCGAGTAAATAGATAGCCAACATGTCCTGCTTCACAATTGCGCACGGTCGTGGAATGGGCAGCAAACATTGGTAATCTAAATCTCCATAGGTGATGCTTAAAAAATCTCTATAGGCTACCAGTTTAGAGTTACAGAGGAGACAAATCGACCATTCTTCTCCTTGACCTGGGCACTTGGGCAGCGGCCGATGCAGCATTGCCATTGCAATGGGTTACTAGCGTCACATATATTTTGGGGTTCGCATTTCTGCAAGGGTGGTGGATTACCTTAATCTGAATCTGCTGGACCTCCTTAAAGGAAAGGCGGAGGTATGGAAGAATCTCCCTTTGTCAGTTTTGAGACAAACAAGCCTCTTAAAAATTATGATCCTCTCGGTTTTTCTATATTTTCTGCGCAGTTCTCCTATATGGGTCCCGCATTCTTTTTTCCGTCGGTGCATGGCTTTAATTGGTTTGTTTCATGTGGGGAAACTCATCTCCCAGGATAGGTCTTCATACTCTTCAGGAGCCCTGGGGACAAGGGGGGTCTTGCACTGCCGAGATGGTACAAATATTTTCTGGCTGGCCAGGGAGATTTTGCACGCAGATGGCTCCTTGGAGATGATGGGGATTCCACCAAAGTGTAAGAGGCAGCGGTGCTGGGTTCATATGAGAGCCTTCGTTTCCTGATATATCGTGGTCCTGGGGCCAATCTTCCCGTAACGGGGGACAATGCGAGCTACTATTAAGGCCTGGGATAATGCTCAGGATTGCTGGCGTCTGCGTCTCGCTCCCTATCGCCGGCCTCGGCACTGTGGTTGAATCCCCATCATCTCCAAGGAGCCATCTGCGTTTTCCTCATTTTCTCTCCATACCTGATCCTGTTATATCGGCATCCAAAGGGGTTAAGACCTTGGGTGATATCACCAGGGGTGGCAAATTATCTCAATTTGCGGATCTGAAACAAAGATTTAGCTTGCCCAACCCGTATCTCTTTCCGTTACCTTCAATTGAGATACGCATTCATCATTTGGCACCACCAGGGTGGAAATTAAGCCCTTCGCTTTGGAGAATGTCATATTGGATGAAGCCATGAAAAAAAACGTGGTCGGAATTATATAAGGAATTCTGCTTTGTTTCTCCTCCTCGGTTGCCAGGTGTTGAGAACAATGGGTGATGGAGGTTCTGGACTTGGGAGGAGAGGATTGGGATGATGTATGGAGTTTCTCCCCTTTGCACATTTAGTATCTTCAAGGGATTGGTTCATTCAGTTTAAATTCCTTCATAGGATATACTATACTCCTGCAAGACTATCTAAAAACCCGGGGACCTTGGCAGAGTGTTGGCGCGGCTCATATGCTCCGGCTAACTTAAATCGCATATTTTGGCACTGCCCGGCAGCTCAGGAGCTCTGGACTGCTGTTGTGCGCTGTGTCATGGAGATCGCCTATGACCGTGTTCACCTGTCTGCTTGGTCTAGCGGAGAACCTGGTACCAATTAGGGCCCAGCACACCTTAATTAGTCTGCTTCTATTCTATGCTTGCAAGAAAAAAAGCCAATGACACCCTCTATATCTTATTGAAAAGGACGTGTGAATAAGGTGACTCTGTTCTATAAAGCCACATATTTGAGCAGAGGCTGCCCAAAGAAGTTTGATAAGGTGTGGAAGATCTGGCTCGAGATCCCCCTGCCTCTGTCGCATAAGGTAGTCTGGATAATGAATACTTGGGCGGGAATTGGATTGAAGGTGATGTAGGAGGCACGTCTGACTATGGGCTCAATCAATTTATCCTAGAGGCTGCATATGTATGTGTTTTATTGTATGTATTATAGTAATTGCAGTGGCGGCCCGTCCATTGGGGGCGCAGGGGCGCCGCCCCCCCCATCCATGCGTCTGGCCCCCTAATCTACATGCAGGGCGCCGGACACATGGATTCCAATGGGATTTTTTTTTTTGAAGAACGTGATTAGAGCCTAGAGCAGGGGTGTCCAAACTATGGCCCTCCAGCTGTTTGAAGGGCCATAGTTTGGACACCCCTGGCCTAGAGGCTCTAATAGGATTCAAAAAAGGGTGTGCTCGGGGCGCAGAGCACTGCGCCCTGGGCCCACCCAGTTGTGTGACAATAGCGAATGAATCAGATCGTTTACCAATAGGCCTGGATGAGAACCGGTTATGCACCCTTAAAGTCCCATTAGTCCCCTCTTTTCCAGGTTTTCTGTGTCCAGGGATGTGGTGCTGTTGTGTATCATTCACCCACAATATTAACCAGTAGTTGTACTGAACCATTTGTAGGCTGATGATCTGCATCTTATATTTCCAGCTTATCATTTGCGGACTGGGGAAGATCGATGTGAACGATTGGAAATCGAACACCCGGTTAAAACACTGCACGCCGGACAGCAACATTGTGAAATGGTTCTGGAAGGCGGTGGAGTCGTTCGACGAGGAGAGGAGAGCACGGCTACTGCAGTTTGTCACCGGATCGTCTCGGGTTCCTCTGCAAGGCTTTAAAGCGTTACAAGGTAATCTGTCACCTGCCTGGAGGGGCGGGGTGATGACATCATACTGTGTTTCCAGATGAAGTCCCCGAACAAATGTGTGAATCAGGACCATTGCGGCCATTTTTCGGAAATGTTTTGAGATTTGTGGGTCCCTAACAGGACACAGGATAGCACGGACTGCCCTAAAGTCCTGCTGTTTCATACGGAGGATGGAAAAGGGTTCTACTACTGCGGGTTCCTTGTCACCTACAATGCAGATTGGTGACTGCAAGGCATATGACAGAAGAGACACCGGGGAGGCGACGGTGTTTGGATATGATTTATCTACTTCCCGCTTGTAGGATGTCTGTGGACGTCCTCGGGTTGAAGTGATTATACTGGGATGATGATGCCTGCACCTACAGGCATCATCCCAGTATGACATTTTTCAGCCGGGATTTCCATTTCTAGCAGAAGTGGTTTGATTGGCTAAATAGCTACTCGATCACTTCTGCAGGTTCCAGGAGGGGGTCCCACCTCCCTGCTGCTGCCGCCTTTCGCACACACTCCTGCATGATCACGGAGTCCAAGAGCGATGCGACTGGCAGTAATGGCTGCACAAAACAGAAGTTTTGCAGTTCAGGTCTTCTGGGAATTCCAAGAAGCCATGGTCAGGTAAATCAAAGACCGGCCAGTCCGGATCTGCTGACAAATCTTCATCCGCATGAAGGGGCGCCCTCACCCGCTTCTGGAGTGGGAGGACGTCTTCGCTTCTTTCCGGAACCTTGGACTTCCTTGATTCAGGACAAATGGGTTCACAAACTGATCCGATCAGGGTACAAGATCGAATTCCGGTCTTGTCTGTCGGACAAATTCTTCCCGTCCAACCTGCACCTTTCTCCAGACCTGTTAAGGGATCTACGGGAGGCAGTACAAGATATGCTGTCGCAGGGGGTGATTGTGCCAGTTCCCTCTCAGGAATGCATTGAAGGGTTTTATTCAAACCTGTTTACTGTGCCCAGAAAAGAGGGCAAAGTGCATCCAATTCAGGACCTCAAGGCTCTGAACCGCTTTGTGCGGGTACAGAAGTTTCGCATTGAATCCATTTGAACGGTAGTGGCGTCACTACACCAGGGAGATTTCTTGGCCTCCATAGATCTCAAGGATGCATAGCTACACATCCCTATCTACACTGGTCACCAGCGGTTTCTACGCTTTGCCTTAGCATAAGCACATTATCAGTTTGTGGCATTACCCTTTGTTCTCGCCTCTGCTCCCAGGGTATTCACCAAAGTACCGGCCCCAGTGTTGGCATTGGTGTGCCAATGGGGATTGCGGTACTGGGGTATCTGGACAATCTTCTATTGAGAGCAGACTCTCATTCAGTCCTGATGAGCGACCTGACGATCATGGTCAGCTCCCTGCAGGAGTTTGGGTGTAACATCAATTTCAATAAATCCGCCCTGATACCTTCCTTGAGACTGGATTATCTGGGTCTGACTCTGGATTCATCTTTGGCGAGGGTCTTTCTTCCCCCGGGCAAGCTGCAGAAGTTGCAGGGGTGGTTCTATTGTTGTTGGCCAACAATCTGTCCTGTCTGCTAACTTGCATGCGGGCCTTGGGTCTGATGGTATCAACCTTCGAGGTGGTTCTGTTTGCCCAGTTCCATACCAGACCTTTGCAAAGAGAGATTCTAGTCAAATGGAACAAGGATCTGAAGTCCTTAGACATTTTGATTCAGTTGAGCCACAACACAAGATCTTCTCTGTTATGGTGGCTTCACTCTCCAACACTATACCAGGGCAAGTCCTTCCTCCCGTTGTTTTGGACGGTGGTAACCACGGACGCCAGCCTGTCGGGCTGGGGTAGGGTACTGGGGAAGTTCTGTGCCCAGGGAACCTGGACAGTAGAAGAGCCCAAACTACCGATAAATGTTTTGGAGCTCAGAGCAATAAAGCTTTGTCTGAGCCACTGGACAACTCGTCTGCAAGATTGTCTGGTTCGGATTCAATCAGAGAATGCCATGGCTGTGGCTTACATCAATCACCAGGGGGGCACCAAGAGTGTCTTTGCGGCCAGGGAGGGGGTTGAAACTTTGGCCTGGGTGGAACAGTTTATCCCAGCCCTCTCTGCTGTGCACATCCCAGGTGTGGAGAACTGGCAAGCGGATTACCTGAGTCATCAGGTGTTGGATCAAGGGGAGTGGTCCCTACACCCGAAGGTGTTTCATCTTCTTTGTGTCAGGTGGGAGACAACCGAGGTCGATCTGTTTGCTTCTCGTCTCAACAGGAAGGTGCAGAGGTTCTTAGCTAGATCTCGAGATCCTCTGGCCGACACTACAGACGCACTGGTGGCTCCTTGGGGTCAGTATCGGCTGATCTATGCATTTCCTCTGCTGAAACTTCTGCTGAGGCTTCTTCACAGAATAGAGGTGGAGTGGATTCCGGTCATACTGGTGGCTCCAGACTGACCTCGCCGGTCTTTGTACGCAGACCTAGTAAGGTTTTTCTCCTTGGAGACTTCCTCTCAGGGAAGATTTGCTGTCTCAAGGTCCGATCTTCAATCCTGCTTTACAGTTGCTAGCTTTAACAGCATGGCTGTTGAAAGCCAAGTGTTGAGGGATAGAGGTCTTTCTTACTATGTGATTCCTACGCTCTTAAAGGCCGGGAAGTCGACCTCCAGGAAGATATATCATCGTACGTGGAAATCGTACATTTCACGGTGCGAATCGCTGAAGGTGCATCCTCGCTTGTTTTCGGTTGCCAGGGTTTTGGTCTTTCTGCAGAAAGGGGTTGAACAGCGGTTGGCTTTGGGCACTATCAAAGGCCAAGTGTCGGCCTTGTCGATATATTTTCAATATTTACAGAAGATTGCGCACATGTAAAAGAAATGACTATCAGATATAAAGGCAATCAATAAATAAAAATGGGGATTTAGTCCCACCATATGGCCATATCGTGCTCAAGCCCACCACTATGTCAAAGTACCCCATTGTCAGTGGGTCCTACACTATACATAAAAAGAAGGATGAATCCAGCCTCTCTAAACCATTGGAGATACTTACTCCTTACTGGGAGATATTATGTATTTGGTCTGACCAGACTTCTGGGATTGAGCACCCCACCCTCCCACACACACCTGTACTCTATCAGTGTCCACTAGCAAGCAGATATAGGAGGAGTCCCTTATAGTGCAGTTGCACATCTCTCCCAGTAAGGATGAAGTATCGCCAATGGTTTAGAGAGGCTGGATTCATCCTTCATTTTATGGATAGTGTAGGACCCACTGACAATGGGGTACTTTGATGTAGTGGTGGGCTTGAGCACGATATGGCCATATGGTGGGACTAAATCCCCATTTTTATACATTGTTTGCCTTTATATTCGATAGTCATTTCTTTTGCATGTGTGCGCTATTCTCTGTAAATATACACATTTGCTTGGTTCATAGCTGCACCAGCTTTAGAAATGCATGTTCAGGGTGTGCCCCCCCCAGCTCTTTGTTTGTGATATATTTTCATTGCCCGTTAGCTATGCATGCCTTGATTCGTACCTTCATTCATGGAGTGTGCTATATGGCTCCCCCGAGGCGGTCCCCGCTACCTCCGTGGGATCTGAATCTGGTCTTATCTGTTCTTCAAAAGCCTCCTTTTGAGAACATTCAGGAGATTCCTCTACTGCCATTGTCTCAGAAGGTTGCTTTTTTGGTTTCTGATTTTTATTTAAATGAAGACATCGTGCTGCCTTCACTCTGTCCCAAGCCCATGCCTCCTAAGGAAATTGCTTTGCATTCTTTGGATGGGGTTCGGGCGATCAGGGTTTGCCTGGTGGCTACTGAGTCTTTCAGAAAATCCGATGCTTTTTTTGTCCTTACTGAGGGACCTCGTAAGGGATTGGCTGCATCTGCTGCGACCATTTCCAGGTGGATTAGGCAGACGGTTGTTCAGGCTTATTCATTGAAGGTTCAGGTTCCTGCTTTCCCAGTGAAGGCGCATTCTACTAAAGCGCTGAGTGCCTCCTTGGCTTTTCACCATCAGGCGTCAGTGCTGCAACTTTGCAAAGCGGCAACTTGGCCGACTGTGCATACATTCACAAAATTTTACAAAGTTGATGTGTTGACGTCTTCAGATGCCTCTTTTGGACGCAAGGTTTTGCAGGCTGCTATTTAAAGAGAATCTTTTTCTGTTCTCTTTGCGGGTGTCTGTTTTGCTAGGTGAGCTCCAGTTGTTCATGTTGAGCTCCATATTACCTGGTTGGCTACGTTACGCCTTTGGTTTCGTTCTTCTTTGCGTTGTCTTCCCACCCTTCATGAATATACTGCTTTGGGACATCCCAATGGTCTAAGAAGATATGGAACTGCGTCTGTCGATGAACGATGGAGAAAACTGGATTTTTGTACTTATTTAAAATCATTTTCTCTGAAATTCATCGACAGACGCAGCACCCGCCCCTCTGTTTCAGTGTATGGGGTTATTTGTCTTCTAAACACTGGCTGCTGTAGCAGAGTGTGTGGGGTTATGCCTGCAGGGACAGCCCCCCATAGGCGTGGTAAAGCTTTTTCCCTGCCTAGTGTCTATTCCTGATTGGAGGAGCCATAACCCAATGGTCTAAGAAGATATGGAGCTGCGTCTGTCGAACGTTAGAGAAAAGGATTTTACGGTAAGAACAAAAATCCTGTTTTTTTACATTTAGGAGTGAAGTGTCAGAATTTGCCCGGATACGAAGCAATTAAAGTTGGAACAAGGTTTTGTTAGGTTTCCCCTCTGCCCTCTTTGGTAACATTTGTTTTCCCATTTCCAGGTGCAGCTGGCCCGCGGCTCTTCACCATCCATCAGATTGATGCAAACACCAACAACCTGCCCAAGGCACATACATGGTGAGTGTCCTGCACAGATCGGGGGCTCTACTAGTTGGGACACTTCCGTTGGGTTGATAGCTCCATCCACTGTGAAGCTTAGAGGGGGGGATTTGAGTTGACTAATATTGAGGGGGAATTAACAAAGAGATGCACAAGCGTGCGCCACACTTCTGAACATAAAAATGGGGCAGATGTTGCTCCTAATTTAACCGCTTCGCTACAGCGCTGTCTCACATTGCCGGGAGGGCACCATATGATGTCCCTCTGTGATCACACTAACCGTGGGTTCCTTGCATCGCGCATTGGCAGTGATCTATGATTGCTGTCCTCTGAACACAGCTGATCCCAAATCGGGGTAAAGAGACAATCACAGCGGGTCTTTACCATGTGACCAGCTGTGTCCAATCAGTGTAAACAGGATTTGCTGGTTATCGGCAATCCTCTCCTCACGCTGAAAGCAGGAGAGGAGAGTCGATGAGCGGAAATCCACGCGGAAAATCTACACTGATAATCAGGGCACTGATCAATAGTGTTCTGATAATCAGTGCAACCCCAACAATGCCCACCAGTGCTCCCATTCAGTGCCCACCAGTTATCCCTTTCATGCGGCCTATCAGTGGCTATCAGTGCCACCTCATCAGGGCAGCCCATGATGGGCAGCCTGCTCAGTGCCCATCAGGGCATCCTGCTCAGCGCCCATCAGTGCAGTGCCCATCATTGAAGCCCCCCCCCCCCCAGTGCCCATCAGTGCAGCTCAGCGCCCATCAGTGCAGCTATATTTTGGGTACAGCGCTGCATAAATACACATTTACCGGTTAAAGTAACGCAGTGCTGAATAGCAAAAAAATGTCCTGGCCATGAAGTGGGGGGTAAAACCTTCCGGAGCTGAAGCAGTTAACTCGGAGACGTTTTGTGGTGAAAATATTGATTAGTAATTTATTTTTTTTCTCTTTTTATTCATCGCAGCTTCAACCGCATTGACATCCCGCCCTACGAGAACTACGAAAAGCTCTCCGAGAAGCTCCTCACAGCCATAGAAGAGACGTGCGGCTTCGCCGTGGAATGATTTGCGCGCCACCCGCGGACATTATTTATGAAGCTCTATCTCCCGGCCCCTCCCCCGGCGTCAAAAGGTGCTTTAGGAGCGGGGGAGGGGCTTCCTTCCACGGGGCACTGTGAATGAGGACAGAAACTGACGGTTTGGGATTATATAAATATATATATATATATATTTTTTTCCATTATGAAAAAGTCGTACCGCGCTCACGACTTAGCTGCTATTTAAAAAACAAATATCTTGAACTTTAAAATGAACGCTGACTTTTTACGGGAAGGCAGCGCTCTGCATATAAAGACTACTATTTTTATATTGAGAAAAAAAAAAAAAAGGGGTTATCGATTACATTCCCTCTTCCCGGATCGTGACATCACGGCTGCCGGAGGGGTGAGAGGCCGCGCCGATCTGTAAACAGGCCTGTTCAGGAAACGGGGGGTCCTCCTGACCCTGACCACCTCATCGAAGATGTCCCACCAGTCTCCGCCCTCAGGACCGCCGCCTTCTGGGATGTCATACAAGGTGCTGACATGTGACTCGGAGGGGAGGGGGGTGTGTCCTGTGCCGTCGGAGGACCCCAGTGCCCATTCCAGTGGATGCAATGTTATGATACTGAACTAACACGATACCCTCACGGCCATCGGTCTGTATCCCAGCTATTCACCACTTATTTTATTAATATAATTCCTAATGGAATAATTTAATACCCGCCACTCCTCTGTATTTTATGTCCCCCCTCCCCCATTCCTTGATGTCTTCATGCTTGTTGTGTATAAAGGTCTTTGTGGTTTTTTTTTTATGGTTTAAAGTGCACCTGTCCCTTTAAGAAACATCCTGTCAGCTTCAACCGATATTCCTTGGAGATGTCGATGTCACTGCTACCATATTGTCACCTCTAAATTTATTGCTGAGTAGCAGGGCGGGCATTGTGTAGGACAGCCCTGGAGAATGTATGTCAGGTTCTTGTTGCTATGGGCGATAGTCAGTTGTTCTGTCTTAGACCGTGGTTCCTGCTGTGTGGCCATTTTTTAAGTTTTCTGTCTCTAATATAGGTAGCCTATCAGAGCGTGAAGATCCTACAAAGCCACAAATCCCTCTGTGAAGTAATGGATGATACCCCCTTGTAGACCCTCCATATGTCATGGCTGATGCCACCTTGTAGACTCTCCATGATGTCATGGCTGATGCCACCTTGTAGACTCTCCATGATGTCATGACTGATGCCACCTTGTAGACTCTCCATGATGTCATGACTGATGCCACCTTGTAGACTCTCCATGATGTCATGGCTGATGCCACCTTGTAGACTCTCCATGATGTCATGGCTGATGCCACCTTGTAGACACTCTCCATGATGTCATGGCTGATGCCACCTTGTAGACACTCTCCATGATGTCATGGCTGATGCCACCTTGTAGACACTCTCCATGATGTCATGGCTGATGCCACCTTGTAGACACTCTCCATGATGTCATGGCTGATGCCACCTTGTAGACACTCTCCATGATGTCATGGCTGATGCCACCTTGTAGACACTCTCCATGATGTCATGGCTGATGCCACCTTGTAGACACTCTCCATGATGTCATGGCTGATGCCACCTTGTAGACTCTCCATGATGTCATGGCTGATGCCACCTTGTAGACTCTCCATGATGTCATGGCTGATGCCACCTTGTAGACTCTCCATGATGTCATGGCTGATGCCACCTTGTAGACTCTCCATGATGTCATGACTGATGCCACCTTGTAGACTCTCCATGATGTCATGGCTGATGCCACCTTGCAGACTCTCCATGATTTCATGGATGATGCCACCTTGTAGACCCTCCATGATGTCATGGATGTTGCCACCTTGTAGACCCTCCATGATGTCATGGATGTTGCCACCTTGCAGACCCTCCATGATGTCATGGATGATGCCACCTTGCAGACCCACCATGATGTTATGGATAATGCCACCTTTTAAATCCTCCACAATGTAATGGATGATGGCACCTGGTAGACCCTCTATGGTGTAATGGATGATGCCACCTTGTAGACCCTCTTGATGTAATGGATAATGCCACCCTGTAGACCCTCAAAGATGTAATGGATGATGGCCCCTTGTAGACCCTCTGTTATACAATGGATGATGGCACCCTGTAGACCCTCTGTGATGTAATGGATGATGCCACCATGTAGACCCTTTTGATGTAGTGGATTATGCCACCTTGTAGATCTTCTATGATGTAATGGACGCTGGCCCCTTGTAGATGCTCTATGATGTGATAGATGATGCCTCCTTGTAGACCCTCTCTAATGTAATGGATAATGGCACCTGGTAGACCCTCTGATGCAATGGATTTTGTCACCTTGTAGACCCTCTGTTGTAATGGATGATGGCCCCTACGTTCTGGTCTACAAGGTTCCATCATCCATTACATCATAGAAGGTCTACAAGGTTCCATCATCCATTACATCATAGAAGGTCTACAAGGTTCCATCATCCATTACATCATAGAAGGTCTACAAGGTGGCATCATCCATTACATCATAGAGGGACTTGTGGCATCGCTGGATCTTTTTGCTCCGAGAAGAAGCTGATGACGTTACTCGTGTAGCTGAGGCGGTGTTGTGGAGAAAGCCCAGATCATTAATTGAATAGGATCCCATGATGTCTGGGGTGTTACTTTGCATTGTTTGAATGAGGGGGGCCATGTATGGTGTTCAACACTTTCATGCAGTGACCATACTGTGGCATTAAACTAAGCCGATTGATATTTCCAGACACTTCCAAATCCCGCCATGTCCTCTGATGTTTAATAGGGGCAGCCATTACACCCACCTGAGGTCATTCAGGGCAGTGACATCACTCTGACCACACATGGAATATTGCTTTTCTGACAGGACATGTCCCCCCCGACCCCCCCCCCCCCCCCCACCCAATGACAGGTGCACTTTAGACGTTCTCTTCCTGTCCGTAACAACGCACCCTCATAAGTGTTCAGACATTCTTCGTGGCAATGAGATGTTAAACCACTGATTCCGCTTCTGTTTCTGCATCAGACGCAAGGTTTTGCGAACAGTGCGTTAATCGGGGGTTTTTATTTTTTTTTTTTAGAGAACGGCAGCGCAGAAATAGCGCACGCCCGTCCCATCCAGCCACTGACCCATTCCGTCTGAGAGCTTTATCTGGTCCTCCTACCTCTGCTCTGTCTGATCCTGGTCTTCATATGTAAATAGATAGAAAAAAAAGGGAATTTTCTGTGAAAATTCTGCGCTTATTTGTGTAGGCCGGGTCTCATTTCACCTTCCGCCAACCTCTTTGTGTCGCCTGTATAGAAGAAACAGAGCATTAATGGCAAATCCGCTCGCCCTGGCAGAGGGGAGGGGCTCCCGATTCGCTGGAACATTCGCTGTCACGGCGTGATGTTTTTTTTTTTTATTTGTCGCGTCTGGAGAATCATTGACTGGTCTGTTTTTTTTTTTTTTTAACAGCCATTGGCTACTGGGGTTCCCCGTGCCACGGTACAACATGGCCGCCTGTACGCCAGTTCATTTTTTTTGTGTTTTCAGGTGTCATCGTTTTTATATTTTCCAGCAGAAAACGGAGCGGCTGCATTAATGTACGATAATCATGTGACCGCGGCACCAGTGCGCCACGTTTTAATGACCGCTCTGCTGTAAAACTGTTACACTGAATCATGGGATTGTTGCCTGATCTGACGCCCCCCCCCCCTCTTATTTTTTTTTTTTTGCCTATTTCCCGGGGGCCACTTCCTGCCAGAGCGGATTATTAGATTGAGACTCCACAATGAATTAACTTTTTATCGTATAAATGAAATAAGCTTCTCCCCCCTGCAGTCCATAGTCTGACCTGACGGCACCGTATGGGTTTCGTAACTTCTAGAGCCTGTATTGGGGGGGGTCGTCACCGCCATCACCCGGGGAGAGCGATAACCGGGCAGCCGTTACTTGATTTCTGTCCGTCTGCTGCCGAGGTCAGACGTGGAGTTGGCATTAATATCTTTTTATTCACCATTTCTCCTCCACTAACCCGGTGACACCAGCATGATACTGAACATAATGTTAACTTGCTTCAATTTATAGCTGATGAATTAAAATGTATTTTCAAAGACTGGGGGTCTGTTTTCTCTTTGTGGTGGAGACTTCCTTGTTTTCCTTCACAGGTTTTCATTTCTCTTTGTAGATGGTCCTCTTACCAGTGGAACTAAACCCTCCTATCTTTTTCAGCCGTGGAAGCGGCCATCTTGGCTTCTGTTTGATCTGCAGCAGCCATGATGGTGCACATGTGATCAGTTGTGATTCCAGCTATTTGATGGCTTGACAGTTCAGTTGAGAGCACCAGCAAATGTGACAGTTGGCAATCCCAGCATGCCAGAAATGTAACAGTTTTTTTGAAACCTGTAATCGCTTGCAGACTGCCTCACGTAGGAGTATGGCGGCAGAGCTTCTCTCCTGAGCTGGATCATGTATCTACAGTATCTCACGAAAGTGAGTACACCCCTCACATTTCTTTTCATGTGACAACACTGAAGAAATGACACTTTGCTACAATGTAAAGTAGTGAGTGTACAGCTTGTATAACAGTGTAAATTTACTGTCCCCTCAAAATAACAACACACAGCCATTAATGTCTAAACCGCTGGCAACAAAAGTGAGTACACCCCTAAGTGACAATGTCCAAATTGGGACCAATTAGCCATTTTCCCTCCCTGGTGTCATGTGACTCATTAGTGTTACAAGGTCTCAGGTGTGAATGGGGAGCAGGTGTGTTATATTTGGTGTTATCGCTCTCACTCTCTCATACTGGTCACTGGAAGTTCAACATGGCACCTCATGGCAAAGAACTCTCTGAGGATCTGAAAAAAAAATAATTGTTGCTCTACATAAAGATGACACTTTGCTACAATGTAAAGTAGTGAGTGTACAGCTTGTATAACAGTGTAAATTTACTGTCCCCTCAAAATAACAACACACAGCCATTAATGTCTAAACCGCTGGCAACAAAAGTGAGTACACCCCTAAGTGACAATGTCCAAATTGGGACCAATTAGCCATTTTCCCTCCCTGGTGTCATGTGACTCATTAGTGTTACAAGGTCTCAGGTGTGAATGGGGAGCAGGTGTGTTATATTTGGTGTTATCGCTCTCACTCTCTCATACTGGTCACTGGAAGTTCAACATGGCACCTCATGGCAAAGAACTCTCTGAGGATCTGAAAAAAAAATAATTGTTGCTCTACATAAAGATGTCCTAGACCAGTGATTGCGAACCTTGGCACCTCAGATGTTTTGGAACTACATTTCCCATGATGCTCAACTACACTGCAGAGTGCATAAGCATCATGGGAAATGTAGTTCCAAAACATCTGGGGTGCCAAAGTTCGCCATCACTGTCCTAGACTATAAGAAGATTGCCAATACCCTGAAACTGAGCTGCAGCACGGTGGCCAAGACCATACAGCGGTTTAACTGGACAGCTTCCACTCAGAACAGGCCTCGCCATGGTCCACCAAAGAAATGTGAGGGGTGTACTTACTTTCGTTAGATACAGTAATACGTGATCTAGCTCTTATTATTATATAGGATTTATATAGTGCAGTTTATGCAGCGCTTTACAGTACAAATACAGTAGACAGTACAAATACAATACACTTTAATACAGTATGTATCAGAGGGCCCTGCTTGTAATCTTATGGGTAAGAGGCGTGCACACGCGCGCCCGATGTTCCAGCTGTGATTAGTCCCAGCACAAGCTGATCAGTGGATCCCAGCCAAGCAGGACATAACCTAAATAAATAATGCAGCGCTGGTATTGAATGGTAAGAGTACAAAATAAATAACAATGCAAAAATACTGGAAGTGTGAAAATACAAATCAATAAGGTACAAACAACATATTCAGTGTGTGCAAAGAAGGTTCAAAACGTAAAGTGCACATATGTAAATTTGGTGCATGCTAACCAAAAAGGGGCTAATAGAAACCGTCTTTATGGTTGTAAAAAAAAAAGTGCATATTGTGAATATAAGGGGCATCAAGTCCAAAGAAGCTGGTAAGGCAATCTCTGCAGCTGTAAGGAAAAACCACCAAAGTGCAAAAATAATCTTCTTGAATGAAGTGTCTTCAGTGTTGTCACTGTGTGGAACCTCCACCAGTATAAGACAAAGGAGGGGGGGGGGGGGGGCTTACCAGAGAAATGGGACCCAATAGGGCTTACCAGAGAAATGGCACCCGATAGGGCCTACTGGAGAAATGGGACCTGATAGGGCTTACCGGAGAGATGGGACCCATTAGGGCTCACCAGAGAAATGGGACCCAATAGAGCTTACCAGAGAAATGGGACCCAATAGAGCTTACCGGAGAAATGGCACCCGATAGAGCTTACCGGAGAAATGGCACCCGATAGGGCTTACCGGAGAGATGGGACCCGATAGGGCTTACCAGAGAGATGGGACCCGATAGGGCTCACAGGGAAATGGGACCCATTAGGGCTCACCAGAGAAATGGGACCCAATAGGGATCGTCAGAGAAATGGGACCCTATAGAGGTTACCAGAGAAATGGCACCCTATAGAGGTTACCAGAGAAATGGCACCCAATGGGGCTCACCAGGGAAATGGGACCAAATAGGTCTTTATGGTTTACATAATTAAAAAAAAAAAGAAAAATCCAGTGGTGATCAAATACAAAATGAAAGCTTTAAATAATAGAAACTTTGTTTGGGTACAGCGTTGCATGACTGCGCAATTGTTAAAGTAGCGCAGTACCGAGTAGCAAAAAATAGTCTGGTCATGAAGGGGGGGGGGACCTTTCAGAGGTCAAGTGGGTAAATTGGTGGGTTTAGTTCCCCTATAAAGGGGTTCTGTCTTGGAGCCGAAGAATGAAACAAAGCACCAAGAGAGGTTTGGGTCTGCTTGTTCCTCAGTCCTTGGATCTTCACACCCGAAAAACTTCTTGGTGCCCCACCATGTGCTGTGATTCCTTCCATTGACCCCTGTCTCAGTACAGGACACCAGTGTGATGGAAGGAATCTGACTTTGTTGTATGTGAAGGTTCTTCATGAGTTCCTCTGGAAAATGCAAGGATCATAGTGGCAGGCAGCGGGGGAGGGGGGTGGCATGAAACCTCTTCATTTGCAGAGGCTTCTTCCTTTTATTTGAATGCTCAGGAAGCAAATTGCTTTAAAGGAGACATTTGGGTCAACTTTGTGGATGGTAAGTGTAACATGTAATTCACCTCTGTGCAATCTATTGTGAGACACGGCCCTCTAAATCATCCTCTCCCTCCGGCTGTCTGCATCGTTCCCATCTCTGCGCTGTTTTGCAAAGACCTGTAGCCCAAAACGATGATAGTTCTGCTCGAATGTCCCTCAAACCTATGTCAGTCGGATCAGCATGTGAATAGAATGGTGCAAGACAGACAGGATTGGCTTGTCAGGCTCTAGTAGACTTCAACAAAATGGTGGCCATCTGCACACGAGGCCGACTCCCTGTTGCTTGAATGTGAATTTGATGGGTAAAAGATGGCCTCAGCGCCTGTTCCCCCACCTGTAAAGAACGCCTTAGCTGTGATTCACCCTTTTTGGGGCTTAATTGTAGAGGCTGCTTCTTTAAGACCCGAAAATGGTGAAACGCGTCATTGTGGGGGAACAGGAGCTGAAGCTATCTCATTCACAATTATGTACCAGGGAGTTGCTGTCTGTGTACAGATGGCCACCATTTTGTTGAAGTCTTCAAAGACGGTATCATTAGTAGTAATCAGCATGAATTCATAAAGAATTTTTCTTGCCAGACCTATCAACCTTGTATGAAGACGTGAGCTGCCATCTGGATAAAGGAAGGCCGGTGGATGTGGTGTATCTTACATAGTAGGTGAGGTTGAATAAAGACAATAGTCCATCCAGTTCAACCTGTGTAGGTGTGTGTGGCTGTAATCATCTCGCATACCCCTGAATGTTCTGATCCTTGAGATGTACGTCTAGAAGTCTTTTGAAAGCCACCATATTACCTGCAGAAACCACCTCTTGTTGTAGAGAATTCCACAATCTTGTAGCCCTAACAGTAAAGAGCCCCCCACGTTGCCTGAGGTTAAAACGCTTCTCCTCTAATCGCATTGTATGTCCTCGAGTCCTCATGCAATCCCTGCGACTGAACAGCTTTTCTTCTAAGCCTAGATCCCCATTGAGATATTTAAAAATTGCTATCATGTCCCCCCTCAGGCGTCTCTTCGCCAGGGAGAATAAATCAAGCGATTGCAGACACTCCTCATAATCAAGGTCCTCCAATCCCCTAATTAGTTTAGTTGCCCTTCTCTGGACCCTCTCCAGCTCCAACACATCCCTTCTGAGGACTGTGACCAGAACTGGACAGCATACTCCAGATGCGGTCGGACCAGAGTTTTATAAAGTGGAAGGATTATAGTCTTATCTCTGGAATACATCCCTTTCTTTATGCATGCTAATATTCTGCTGGCTTTGGCAGCTGCCGCTTGACATTGCATGCTGTTGCCTAGTCTATCATCCATCAATACTCCCAGATCTTTCTCCATTTTTGATTCTCCTAGGGGTTCCCCTCCTAACGTGTATTGTGCTTTTATGTTGCTAGTCCCCAAGTGCAAAACCTTACACTTCTCCACGTTAAACCTCATTTGCCAAGTCGTTGCCCACTCCGTTATTTTGTCCAGGTCATTCTGTAGGATATCTGCTTCATGCTGTGCTGTTATTGCCCTGCCTAATTTTGTGTCATCTGCAAAAACTGATATTGAACTACATATCCCGTCCTCAATGCTGTTTATGAATAAATTGAACAAGGTTGGTCCTAGGACTGAGCCTTGGGGGACCCCGCTTACTACCTCAGACCAGTCTGAGTATGCGCTGTTTATTACCACCCTTTGGACACGCCCTTTTAGCCAGTTCCGTATCCAAGAGCAAACCCTGCCGTCGATACCTGCAGACCTTATTTTATAAATTAAGCGCTTATGGGGAACTGTATCGAACGCCTTAGCGAAATCCAAGTACACCACATCCACTGGTCTGCCCCTATCTAGCTCACAGCTCACCTCTTTGTAGAATGTTAAGAGATTGGTTTGACAAGAACGCCCATTTGTAAACCCGTGCTGGTTACTGCTGATGATGTTGTTGTCCTTAGCAAACTCTACGATATAGTCCCTTATCATCCCCTCCAGAAGTTTACATACTACTGATGTCAGACTGACAGGCCTATAATTTCCCGGGATATGCCTCTGACCCTTTTTGAATATCGGAATCACGTTAGCTTTCCTCCACTCCCCTGGTACATCTCCTGTCCTAATACTGTCCGCAAAGATCAGGAACAGTGGTCTGGATATATAACCTTACTGAGTTCCTTGAGTACTCTCGGATGTACGCCATCCGGGCCTGGTGATTTGTTTGTGTTGAGTTTATCCAGCCTTTCCCTGATTTCCCCCTCTGTAAGCCATATTGGCAAGTCCTGTGTATTACTACTAACCATACAGTCATGGTCAGTGTACCCCTCCTTTTCCTGTGTAAAGACTGATGAGAAAAAAGCATTCAGCATGGTTGCTTTTTCAGTGTCTTCTGTAACCATCCTCCCATCACCGTTAATTATGTGTGCAATATGCTCTGCCCTAGTTTTTTTGCTGTTGATATACTTAAAGAATTTCTTTGGGTTTTTTTTTTTACTATCCTCCGCTATTTGTCTCTCAAAGTCTATTTTAGCCATCTTGATTTCGTGTTTACACTTCTTATTTGCCTCCTTGTATTGGTCGAAAGCCAATACTGTGCCTTCTGATTTATATTTCCTGAAGGCTAATTTTTTTCCCCTAATAAGATTTTTAACGCTACGGTTTAGCCAGCCAGGTTTGGCTTTGTCTCTTCTAAATTTATTTCCCATAGGAATGCACTGCAAGATGCCCTTGCTTAATATATTCCTAAAGCATTCCCATTTTTCCTCTGTGGTCAGGGATCCCAGGGTTCAGTCCCAGTTTACCCTTTCCATCAACGAGTACAATTTTGGAAAGTCTGCCCTTCTGAAGTTAAGGGTTCTTATGTTCCCCACTTGCCTTGCTATATTGTTATTTACGCTAAATGTGATCATCCTGTGATCGCTGTGGATGTGGTGTATCTGGATAAAGGAAGGCCGGTGGATGTGGTGTATCGGGATAAAGGAAGGCCCGTGGATGTGGTGTATCGGGATAAAGGAAGGCCCGTGGGTGTGGTGTATCTGGATAAAGGAAGACCCGTGGATGTGATGTATCTGGATAAAGGAAGGTCGGTGGATGTGGTGTATCTGGATAAAGGAAGGCCCGTGGGTGTGGTGTATCTGGATAAAGGAAGGTCGGTGGATGTGGTGTATCTGGATAAAGGAAGGCCCGTGGGTGTGGTGTATCTGGATAAAGGAAGGCCCGTGGGTGTGGTGTATCTGGATAAAGGAAGGCCCGTGGATGTGGTGTATCTGGATAAAGGATGGCCCGTGGGTGTGGTGTATCTGGATAAAGGAAGGCCCGTGGAGGTGGTGTATCTGGATAAAGGAAGGCCCGTGGATGTGGTGTATCTGGATAAAGGAAGGCCCGTGGATGTGGTGTATCTGGATAAAGGAAGGCCCGTGGATGTGGTGTATCTGGATAAAGGATGGCCCGTGGATGTGGTGTATCTGGATAAAGGATGGCCCGTGGGTGTGGTGTATCTGGATAAAGGATGGCCCGTGGGTGTGGTGTATCTGGATAAAGGAAGGGCCGTGGATGTGGTGTATCTGGATAAAGGAAGGCCCGTGGATGTGGTGTATCTGGATAAAGGAAGGCCCGTGGATGTGGTGTATCTGGATAAAGGAAGGCCCGTGGATGTGGTGTATCTGGATAAAGGAAGGCCCGTGGATGTGGTGTATCTGGATAAAGGATGGCCCGTGGATGTGGTGTATCTGGATAAAGGGAAGCCTGTGGATGTGGTGTATCTGGACTTTGCAAAGGCCTTTGACACCGTTCCCCCACAAACGCTTACTGTACAAACTAAGGAAGGTAGGTATGGACCATAAGGTGAGTACCTGGATAGAGAACTGGCTCCAGGGGAGAGTCCAGAGGGTGGTGATTAATGGGGAGTACTCGGATTGGGCGGCTGTGGAAAGTGGGGTCCCCCAAGGATCTGTCCTGGGACCAATCCTGTTTAATTTATTCATAAGTGACCTAGAGGATGGGATAACCAGCACAATCTCAGTATTAGCGGAGGATACTAAGCTGAACAATAACTTCTATGCAGGATGTGGAAACCCTACAAGCGGACCTGAACAATATAATGGAGGGGAGGGACTACATGGCAGATGAGGTTTAATGTTGGAAAATGTAAAGTAATGTATTTGGGTGCCAAAAATACGAAAGCAAGCTACTCACTGGGGGGGAACCTCTGGGTGAGTCTAGGATGGAAAAGGACTTGGGGGTACTGGTAGACAACAGGCTTGGTAGTGGCATGCAATGCCAAGCCGCTGCAAGCAAAGCCAACAGAATACTGGGATGTATAAAAAAGGGGATTCACTCCAGAAATAAAGAAATTATTCTCCCACTCTACAAGACTCTGGTCCGGCCACATCTGGAGTATTCCGTCCAGTTCTGGGCACCGGTCCTCAGAAAGGATGTGCTGGAACTGGAGAGAGTCCAGAGAAGGGCAACAAAAATAATTAGGGGAATGGAGGAAAGACTACAAGCACTGAACTTATTCTCTCTGGAGAAGAGACGATTGAGGGGGGGATATGATATCAATGTACAAATACTGAACTGGTGACCCCAGCATAGGGAACAAACGTTTCGGTGAAAGGGAATTTAAAAAGGACGCGTGGCCATTCATTGAAAGTGGAAGAGAAGCAGTTTAACCTTAAACCTTCTTCACTGTCAGAGCGGTAAGGATGTGGAATTCTCTTCCACAAGCAGTGGTATCAGCAGGGAGCATTGATAGTTTGAAAAAACTATTGGGCACCTTAAGGACCACAACATCCAGGGGTATACAATGTGCAACATACAGGGGTATACAATGTACTACTGACAGCACACACACATCATAGGGTGAACTGGTTTTTTTTCCAACCTCACAAACCATATAAAAAGATCAGTTTACATAGAAAATTCCCTAGTTCTTTTATAGGGCAGAATACTAAAATCTGCACAGGAAGCGGGAGAGTTCTTAATGAGAGCCGAGAATTGAGAGGTCCATATCTCATAAGGTGAGTCATAATATATGTTACTGTGACCTCCCACTAAGCTGCTTAATGTATCTTCCTGGAGTTGTCCTTTAAGGCCGTCATAGACATTACAGAACCACAGCTATCACCACTGACTTCTCCAGTGCCTACTGATCAGGAATACAAGGGTGATTTGATGCAATTATTATATTGCCTTTAGAAGGTTCAGCCATTTTGTTTGCAGGTGCCTCATATCAGGGGTAGGCAACCTCCAAACTACAAATCCCATCATGCCTCTGAGTCATGCTTGTGGCAGTTCTCTTGCAGTTCCACAACAGCTGCAGTGGTGGGGTTGCCCATATTTGCATTAGACTGTCCTCTTCCAAGACCACCACCATCACCATCCTGGAGGTCATAGGAGACCTTGCCACTTGGCCAATATTAGTTCTCCACATAGATTCCCCTTCCCCCAGCATATATAGTATACCGGACCTCACAAATGCGCTTCTGAGAAGGCTTGGCTCACAGTCTCCGCACTAATTCATCCCAAAGGTCTTCTATCGGGTTGAGGTCAGGTCTCTGTGCCGGCCAGTCAACTTCCTCCACCCCAAACTCGCTCATCCATGTCTTTATGGACCTTGCTTTGTGCACTGGTGAGCAGTCATGTTGGAACAGGAAGGGGCCGTCCCCAAACTCCTCCCACAAAGTTGGGAGCATGAAATTGTCCAAAATGTCTTGGTATGCTGACACCTTTCAGATTTACCTTTTCTATGTAGTACATGGGCCGGCCAGATTGCATACAAATTGAAAGTGTTTAGGTTTGACCTCATATTATATGGTTTTGGTCAATCTAAAGGAAAAAGTCTTCAGAAAATCTTGTAGTGTGTATGGCCCATTAGACTTTGGACAATATAATGTATATGATGGTGAGTCTCTTTGCTCCCCCCCCCCCCCCGGTCTATGTGGGCGATGAGGTGCTAGGGGAGAGCTCCGCTCAGCTACAACAATCTGCCATCTCCCAGTCCAGGTCTGAGGTCATAAATGTCAGACTTAATCTTGTCTTGGATTAAAGTATTTTTATTTTTTTGATTGAAAAAAAAAAAATACCAATAAGTTAAATTTCTAATAAATATAAATCGGAATGTAAAATTCATTATAAAAAAAAAAAACCATCATTCAGGGAATGTAAAGGGGAGGAAGAATTAAGGCACTCTGCAATCGGGGGAGGTGTTAGGAGGTATCTACAATGTGGCACACACTGCGGACCCCCCAAGGACACCCTGAGGGTCCCGATGTATAAAGTTTACACACAATATTCTGAATGTTGTGGCACAGCAGCAATTAACTTCTTGCCTTCGAGGTCATTGCAAGGGTTAAAACACAACTCCTAGTCCAAACTCTTTAGCTTTCTGTTTGGGAGGTAAAGAACCTTTGTTCAGGTTGTTATTGTTGTGTCACCCCCACTTCCTGTCTGTGAGGGGTTCACAGCAATAAAGACCTGACAGTATATCAGATCAGATCTTCTCCCACTCAAATGAAGTGGAAAAAAAAAAAAAAAAGTTTGCGCTGGAGTTCTGGTTTCCAGGACAATTCCTTTTGGATCGGGTCTGTTTTAGTTTGTTGCCCTCTAGTGGTCGTTTTGCCTCGTTACAAGCAGTGGCTCTTGCCATATTGGAAGGAAGCCATCTGCAGCCTCCTCTTCAGCCGCTCTGCCTCCAGCTCTCGGAAGAAAACATCTTCATCAGCCCGTAAGATCATCTCCTGCAGCTCCTGGATCTCCTTCTCCATCTTCAGCCGCAGTTCCTTCTTCATCTTCTGTAAATTCTGCAAAAAAAAAAAAAAAAAATTGGTCGTTATTAAAGGGAGCCGGTCACCAGAACTATGGCAGAAGACGGCGTGGGAACCGGTCACCAGAACTATGGCAGAAGACGGCGTGGGAACCGGTCACCAGAACTATGGCAAAAGACGGCGTGGGAACCGGTCACCAGAACTATGGCAGAAGACGGCGTGGGAACCCGGTCACCAGAACTATGGCAGAAGACGGCGTGGGAACCGGTCACCAGAACTATGGCAGAAGACGGCGTGAGAACCGGTCACCAGAACTATGGCAGAAGACGGCGTGGGAACCGGTCAGCAGAACTATGGCAGAAGACGCTGTGGGAACCGGTCACCAGAACTATGGCAAAAGACGGCATTGGAACCGGTCACCAGAACTATGGCAGAAGACGGCATTGGAACCGGTCAGCAGAACTATGGCAGAAGACGGCGTGGGAACCGGTCACCAGAACTATGGCAGAAGACGGCATTGGAACCGGTCAGCAGAACTATGGCAGAAGACGGTGTGGGAACCGGTCAGCAGAACTATGGCAGAAGACGGCGTGGGAACCGGTCACCAGTACTATGGCAGAAGACGGCGTGGGAACCAGTCACCAGTACTATGGCAGAAGACGGCGTGGGAACCGGTCACCAGAACTATGGCAGAAGACGGCGTGAGAACCGGTCACCAGAACTATGGCAGAAGACGGCGTGGGAACCGGTCAGCAGAACTATGGCAGAAGACGCTGTGGGAACCGGTCACCAGAACTATGGCAAAAGACGGCATTGGAACCGGTCACCAGAACTATGGCAGAAGACGGCATTGGAACCGGTCAGCAGAACTATGGCAGAAGACGGCGTGGGAACCGGTCACCAGAACTATGGCAGAAGACGGCATTGGAACCGGTCAGCAGAACTATGGCAGAAGACGGTGTGGGAACCGGTCAGCAGAACTATGGCAGAAGACGGCGTGGGAACCGGTCACCAGTACTATGGCAGAAGACGGCGTGGGAACCAGTCACCAGTACTATGGCAGAAGTCGGCGTGGGAACCGGTCACCAGAACTATGGCAGAAGACGGCGCGGGAACCGGTCAGCAGAACTATGGCAGAAGACGGTGTGGGAACCGGTCACCAGAACTATGGCAGAAGACGGCATTGGAACCGGTCAGCAGAACTATGGCAGAAGACGGCATTGGAACCGGTCAGCAGAACTATGGCAGAAGACGGCGTGGGAACCGGTCACCAGAACTATGGCAGAAGACGGCATTGGAACCGGTCAGCAGAACTATGGCAGAAGACGGCGTGGGAACCGGTCACCAGAACTATGGCAGAAGACGGCATTGGAACCGGTCAGCAGAACTATGGCAGAAGACGGTGTGGGAACCGGTCAGCAGAACTATGGCAGAAGACGGCATTGGAACCGGTCAGCAGAACTATGGCAGAAGACGGCGTGGGAACCGGTCACCAGAACTATGGCAGAAGACGGCATTGGAACCGGTCAGCAGAACTATGGCAGAAGACGGTGTGGGAACCGGTCAGCAGAACTATGGCAGAAGACGGTGTGGGAACCGGTCAGCAGAACTATGGCAGAAGACGGCATTGGAACCGGTCAGCAGAACTATGGCAGAAGACGGCGTGGGAACCGGTCACCAGAACTATGGCAGAAGACGGCATTGGAACCGGTCAGCAGAACTATGGCAGAAGACGGCGTGGGAACCGGTCACCAGAACTATGGCAGAAGACGGCGTGGGAACCGGTCACCAGTACTATGGCAGAAGACGGCGTGGGAACCAGTCACCAGTACTATGGCAGAAGTCGGCGTGGGAACCGGTCACCAGAACTATGGCAGAAGACGGCGCGGGAACCGGTCACCAGAACTATGGCAGAAGACGGCGCGGGAACCGGTCACCAGAACTATGGCAGAAGACGGTGTGGGAACCGGTCACCAGAACTATGGCAGAAGACGGCATGGGAACCGGTCACCAGAACTATGGCAGAAGATGGCGTGGGAACACGGCAGGTAAGGACCGCGCTCCCTTCACATTCAAGCTGTGCCAGTTCTGTGCCGGCTGACATCCTCCCATTACTGAGACACTAACTGACACATTCACACCCACTGCAATAGCATGAAGAATGCTATTTATATTGAATGTAGACCCCATGTATTGCAGTGTGATGAGAAAACATGCCATGGCTATAACTGGTACTGATTTGTAGCCCAATCAAAATGAAGGCTGCAAAAATGGGAAGTAGAG
Source organism: Pelophylax lessonae (assembly GCF_965119305.1). Taxonomy (NCBI): domain Eukaryota; kingdom Metazoa; phylum Chordata; class Amphibia; order Anura; family Ranidae; genus Pelophylax; species Pelophylax lessonae. Next base: position 231,555,122 of record NC_138778.1, on the reverse strand, counting down.
GAGAGCAAAGGTGTGGCAGAAATCTGTATATGAAGTAAAGAAATGCAGAGGGTGAGTAAGGAAGGTATGACAGTGAGCGGTATATACAGGAAAGGAGTGTGGAGGGTATGACAGTGGGCGGTATGTACAGGAGAGGAGTGTGGGGGGTATGACAGTGGGCGGTATGTACAGGAGAGGAGTGTGGAGAGTATGACAGTGTGCGGTATGTACAGGAGAGGAGTGTGGAGGGTATGACAGTGTGCGGTATGTACAGGAGAGGAGTGTGGATGGTATGACAGTGAGCGGTATGTACAGGAGAGGAGTGTGGATGGTATGACAGTGAGCGGTATATACAGGAAAGGAGTGTGGAGGGTATGTACAGGAGAGAAGTGTGGAGGGTATGACAGTGGGCAGGATGTACAGGAGAGGAGTGTGGGGGTATGACAGTGGGCGGTATGTACAGGAGAGGAGTGTGGGGGTATGACAGTGGGCGGTATGTACAGGAGAGGAGTGTGGGGGTATGACAGTGGGCGGTATGTACAGGAGAGGAGTGTGGGGGTATGACAGTGGGCGGTATGTACAGTACAGGAGAGGAGTGTGGAGGGTATGACAGTGGGCGGTATGTACAGGAGAGGAGTGTGGAGGGTATGACAGTGGGCGGTATGTAGAGGAGAGGAGTGTGGAGGGTATGACAGTGGGCGGTATGTAGAGGAGAGGAGTGTGGGGGTATGACAGTGGGCGGTATGTACAGGAGAGGAGTGTGGAGGGTATGACAGTGGGCGGTATGTACAGGAGAGGAGTGTGTAGGGTATGACAGTGGGCGGTTTCAGGAGCCTTTTCACTTTGCCATGGCAGGATTGCCCCCTCCTCCTGTATTCTCACACCATTGCTCCTCCTACCCCATGTAAGAGAGGATTATGGGTAATGCAGATCACTCACCTTGGATTGAGCCTTCTCATGGGTCTGTATTTCTTGCTTTTCCTGGGTCACGGCTTCAGCCAGCATGGAGAACTGCCGGGAACAGAGGGAAGACGGGTCAGAGGAGGACAGATATGACAGGATTACCCTTCTGTGATTGGCTGGGTGGACTCACCTGATCCTTATAATAGTTCTCCATGGACTCCAGCTCGTCTTGGTGCCTCTTCCTCTGCTCCTCGCGCTGCTCCTTGGTGTATGAGCGCAGTTCTCGCAGTCGCTGCTTTTGGATCTCCAGGCCTTCCTCAAACAGATTCTTCATGATCTAGAGGAGGACATAGAGGTTAGTCTATAACACCCAGGGTTCAGGAAGAGGGAATGGCAGTTGGGGATAGTAAGTGTAATGCTTTCCCCAGCACGCACATGATGGCAATCAGGGTGACGTAGGTCTGGGGAAGGTGACATCACAGAATTATTGTATCTCTACCATACAATACCTCCCCATTGGTGGAATAGATGATATTAGGTTTGGTGTGTGGTTACGGCATACCTTCTCCTCCCGCGTTCTGGCCCGCATCAGTTTGGCCCCGAGCTGCACATGATAGTCTTCGTAGTATTTCTTGGCGCGTGCAACCTGCTGCCGGTTCTCCTTCATCTTATTCTGAGCCGTTTTCTGCAGGCGGATTCTTTCCTTGAAGTCCTTCTGTAAAGAAAAGCGAGAGCTTGGTCACCGCAACTGCACAACCACCTTGGAAGAACCGGGCCCTTAGGCAGCTTAGTGATTAGCAGTGTGGCTGTGCGGCACTGAGGTCATGCAGCTTAGTGGTGTGTGGCTGTGCAGCACTGAGGTCATGCAGCCCCATGGCAGCTTAGTGGTTAGCAGTGTGGCTGCACAGCGCTGAGGTCACTCAGCCCTATGGCAGCTTAGTGGTGTGGCTGTGCAGCACTGATGTCACGCAGCCCCATGGCAGTTTAGTGGTTAGCAGTGTGGCTGTGCAGCACTGAGGTCATGCAGCCCCATGGCAGCTTAGTGGCTAGCGGTGTGGCTGTGTAACAGTGAGGTCATGCAGCCCTATGGCAGCTTTGTGATTAGTGGTGTGGCTGCGCAGCACTGAGGTTACTCAGCCCTATCGCAGCTTAGTGGTGTGGCTGCGCCGCACTGATGTCACACAGTCCCAGGGCAGCTTAGTGGTTAGCGGTGTGGCTGCGCAGCACTGAGGTTACTCAGCCCCATGGCAGGTTAGTGGTGTGGCTGTGCAGCACTGAGGTCATGCAGCCCTATGGCAGCTTAGTGATTAGCGGTGTGGCTATGCAGCACTGACGTCATTCAGCCCCATGGCAGGTTAGCGGTGTGGCTGCGCAGCACTGAGGTTACTCAGCCCTATGGCAGCTTAGTGGTTAGCGGTGTGGCTATGCAGCACTGACGTCATTCAGCCCCATGGCAGGTTAGTGGTGTGGCTATGCAGCACTGACGTCATTCAGCCCCATGGCAGGTTAGCGGTGTGGCTGCGCAGCACTGAGGTCATGCAGCCCTATGGCAGCTTAGTGATTAGCGGTGTGGCTGCGCAGCACTGAGGTCATGCAACTCCATGGCAGTTTAGTGGTTAGCAGGGTGGTCTTAGCAGTGTTAATTCCTATCACACCAAGACTAATTAGCCTCCGTGTTATGTTTCTTGGGCCGTTGGAGAAAACCTGCACATCCTTGATATAGTCTTGGAGGAAAGTGTTCCCAGGACCCCAGTGCTAACCTTTCTGTATAGAATAATTTTATCATTTTTGTGCACTAACCAGACGCTGGTTATGTCCTTGTTCCCTCCGGATTATCTCAGTGAGAAGGCCGTGTCTCTTGTGCGCCTCTTCCACCTGCAGAGAAATGAGGACAGAAAGGTCAGAGGTCATGATAGTCCTACAGATCCAGCAATGGGCAGTAATGAACGCGGCCTCTAAGACGGAACTTTCCCACCCCGCCTCACCTCTCGCTGCAGCTTGCGCTCGCTCCTCTCGTCTTCTTGGGCAGACCTGGCGAGTTGCTCCACCTGGGCGAGTTGCCCCTTCCACATTGTGTTGAAGGTGTGGGGTGAGATCTGCAGATGTGGGAATTCCTCCAGTAAGAGGGGAAGGAGGTCGTTTTCTTTAATCTTCACTGCGAGTGACAAAAGAAGCTGAGTGTAAAAAACAATGGAACCACCTGCATAGAACTGAGCGCTGAGAGAGATAGAGGGCGCCACTTACTGCGTCCTGCGGCCCTGTGACAGCTGGGGGCCCAGTGCCGCGCCCTCCTCTGCTTCCCCGAATACACCTTCTCTGGGTGGGACCTTTTTTCTGGCTCCTTGAAGATATTTTCTTTATACTCTTGGTCCTTAGTGAGGAAGGAAAGAGAAGATGAACTGAGAACATTGAGCGCAAACTGAAGCCTGTGAATGCTCGGGAGTCCCTGACTGAATGCTGGAGGCAGTGCTCGGGGCAAAGATGCCAAACTGCACCCCCCACACCCCATTCATGATGTGCAAGCTTAGGGGAACCTATGCCCAGTAGTCACTCGCTTGTCAAAATCACTGCTGTTATCACTACTCCTGTCAGCCTTGTAATAGAAGGAAGGGGCCCCCATTTCTACAGTAAACCATTGCGCCCAGGGCAGCTGTTCCTCCTGCCCACCCTTTGTCCAGGCCCTGGCTGCAGGCACTTGCATTGTTTCTGGTTCTAAAGCTGCACATACATAAAGCACAAAGGTTGGATCTGGAGTAAAATACAAGTCAATAGGCATGCTGTGATGAGTGCAGACACCCCGTGCCTGGCTGCTCATAGGGGAAGAGTCAATTGCTTGGCTGCATGCATTCAACACATCAACGGTTGCCTTGGCTTTAAGCAGCACATCTATTTCTTCAAGCATTCTCCTTCCAACCAGATCTGAGCGGTGGTCTCAGGATTTAAAGCTATAGTGGTGGGACTTTTAATGTTTTCCTTTATTTTGGATGATTCTATTTTGAATGGTGGGAATATTTTTTAAAAATTATTTAAATTGGTTGTAAACTTTCAATTTTTTTTTTAAATAAAAAAACATGCCTATAATTACCTGCTCTGTGTAATGGTTTTGCACAGAGCAGCCCCGATTATCTTCCTCTGGGGTCACCCGCTGCGCTTCAAGCCCCTCCTCGTCATCGCTTGCCCCCATGGAAAGCCGCTTTCCTCACGGGGCACTAGTGTCGGCTTGCTCCCGGGTCCCACTACTGCGTACATTGAGACAGACAGCAGGACTCGCCCCCCCACTCCCATGTCACAGCTTTTGATTGACAGCCGCGGGAACCAATGGCCGCTGCTATGAATCTGTCCAATGAGGAAGGAGACAGCAGCTGGAGCCAATGCGATTGTGCACATTTCTGGATCGGAATGGGCTAAGGTAAGAAAAAGGTGGGGGAGGGCGGGGGGCGATTTGAAAGACACCTGTGTTGGTTCATGCACAGATCTCTATTGAAATCGCCCCCAAAGTCGCCGTCACACCAGTGCCGGCAATAGGCTGCGATTTGACATGGTGAATGGGGGATAAAACCTGGAAGCTGATTGGTTTCTATGCACAGCTGCACCAGATTTTGCACCACGCAGTTTTAGTAAATGAACCCGGAAGTGTCAGGGCTACTCTACTTCTGGGTCAGTGACTCAGGCGGCATTAAAAGGAGAAGCATGGGAATAAAAAACAAAAACACGCATACGCACTTACCATCTGTGTGAGGCTGCAACTGTCCCACGTTGGCTCTAAACCGAAGAACTGATCACATGACCACTGGTTGATCAATCCTTGGTCTTCCCCGAGCGGTACTGCTCTGCCACAGTGCTACACAGAAGAGGGGGCGGAGACGGCTGGATGTGGCTATCAGCCGTGCTTTGAAAGGTAGAGTGAGCTGTCAATCAGGCAAAAGGGGGGATGGACAATATTGTCAGGATCCTTTCAGAGCCTGGAGCAGAGATGGACTCTGGGTCACAGGAGGACAAAAGTAATTGTACCCATGTGACACAAGAAAAGAGAGACCAGTGGTGGCCCATCCCCCCCTATCCATGCGGCCCCCTAATCTACATGCAGGGTGCCGGACGCATGGATCCCAATGGGTTTTTTTTTTTTTTTTAAGCACGCGATTAGAGCCAGAGGCTGCGCACATCCCCCAGCACTAGTCAGGAGCATTCCTTACGCACAATACATCAGTCTGCGTAGGAATTGTACTCATGAGGAGGACTTCAGGAAACAAGCGAACCAACTTCGGAGCAGACTTCTACGTAGGGGATACAGTAGATCTTTGCTTCGAAAGGCTTACAATAGAGCACTGGAACAAGACAGACGCACATTGCTATTTAAAGCAAAAAATCATAGCAACAAGGAGAGTTCAGTAATGGCAGCCTCCAATATAGTAGAACAAAAGACAAAACTTATATTTTGGATAGAGCAAGGGAGGGTTATATACACATCTTTGTTTTTTGTTTTGCATCTGTGTCCTATCAGGGAGATTTCCCTTCACTTCCTGTCCCAAATCCAAAAACAGGAAATGGGAGATCTCTGGTTGTCACCAGAACTAGCATCTTTATTGGAAGATTTTTCTCCTGATCCTGTTCTGGTGACAACATTTTGGGATTTTTTTCCCCCACTTTCATTCTTGGTGACAACAGTAAACAGAACACACAGAGGGGGAGAATCTACCGAATAGGGGGACAGCCAGCAATAAAAACCCGACTCCCTCTCCACTCCATCCAAAACTAAACGTTAGTTCTACGGCTCCATTCACACTTGTACCACTCTGGAGTGCAACTTTGATGAAACATTGACGCAACTTTGGATGGGTGCAACTTGGAAACGGCTTTGGCTGTGACCAGAGATTATGGACAACATTCAGGTACGACTTTCATGCAGCTTCTGAGGATTAACATTGAAGTCTATGGCCCTCAAGTTGCATGGAAGTTGGACCAAAGTAGAGCATGAACTACTAAGAAGTCGCTGCAACTTTAAGTTGCACATATACACTGATCAGCCATAACATTAAAATTGAGTATAGTCCCTTTTTTCTAAAATAGCTCTGACCCATTGAGGCATGGACACCAAAGTAACATCCACATGAATGGCAGGACCCAAGGGGTCCCAGCAGAACACTGCCCAAAGCATCACACTGCCAGACCCAAGGGGTCCCAGCAGAACACTGCCCAAAGCAAAGCATCGCACTGCCAGACCCAAGGGGTCCCAGCAGAATACTGCCGTACCCGAGGAGTCCCAGCAGAACAATGTTCAAAGCATCACACTGCCGGACCCAAGGGGTCCCAGCAGAACAGTGCCCAAAGGATCACACTGCCAAACCCAAGGAGTCCCAGCAGAACACTGCCGTACCCGAGGGGTCCCAGCAGAACAATGTTCAAAGCATCACACTGCCGGACCCAAGGGGTCCCAGCAGAACATGTCCCAAAGCATCACACTGTCGGACCCGAGGGGTCCTAGCAGAACACTGCCCAAAGCATCACACTGCCAGACCCAAGGGATACCCAGCAGAACATTGCCCAAAGCATCACACTGCCGGACCCGAGGGGTCCCAGCAGAACATTGCCCAAAGCATCACACTGCCGTACCCAAGGGGTCCCAGCAGAACACTGCCCAAAGCATCACACTGCCGTACCCAAGGGGTCCCAGCAGAACACTGCCCAAAGCATCACACTGCCAGACCCAAGGGATACCCAGCAGAACATTGCCCAAAGCATCACACTGCCGGACCCGAGGGGTCCCAGCAGAACATTGCCCAAAGCATCACACTGCCGGACCTGAGGGGTCCCAGCAGAACATTGCCCAAAGCATCACACTGCCGGACCTGAGGGGTCCCAGCAGAACATTGCCCAAAGCATCACACTGCCGGACCTGAGGGGTCCCAGCAGAACATTGCCCAAAGCATCACACTGCCGGACCTGAGGGGTTCCAGCAGAACATTGCCCAAAGCATCACACTGCCAGACCCAAGGGATACCCAGCAGAACATTGCCCAAAGCATCACACTGCCTCTGCAGACTTGCCTTCTTATACCGCATCCTGGTACATGGAACATACAGAGCTTCTGTTTGGGAGATCAATCCTCAATGGTAAAAAGATCCATCATAGATGGTATCATAGGAGGATGTATAGGGGGCGCTATACTGACACCAAGGTAGCTCTTCTGAAAGAGTAGAAGCAACTCCAACTAGCAGAATGAGAAGAAGGCGCCCCTAAGTACAACATAAAAAAACGTTAACAGTATTGGCACAAAAGATTAATAACACTTAGAAGATTAGTATAATGCGGGCATGTCTGGACATCACATCGGGTTCTTTCCCTTTGGGCTCCACCTCCCTCGCCCGGTCCAATAGCATACTCTTGCCCCCATGTCTTCTCCATCTGCTGCTTATTATTATCACTTCACCACACCCCCTCCCCACCCCTCTCTCTATTTTACTCTGGGTGCCTTTGTCTTTGTACTGCGCACGCTCCGAAACGCATTACCGCCCCACTGACGTCACCACGCTCCATGCGGTCCATGAGTTCCACCGCGGCCTCGGATGACAGGACCTCCCAGTTTAGGTTCTCCACATCCATCTCCCCTCTTGCTGCTGGACGGCCGAAGGAGACGGAGCCACAGGGACAGGAACGGAACCCTCAGTGATGTCCAGACATGCCCGCCATACACTACTATCTTGTGTTATTAATCTTGTTTGCCAATAAACTTAATTTACCGCATCCTGTTGCCATCTCTTCCCCAGGTAAGTGACGCACCCGACCATCCACATGATGGAAAAGAAAACGTGATCCATCAGACCAGGCCACCTTCTTCCATCGCTCCGTGCTCCAGTTCTGATGTTCATGTGTCCATTGTAGAAGATTTTGGCTGTGGACACGGGTAACCATGGGCTTCACATCCCCCAACAAACTGCGATGCCCAATTTTTTTTTCTGCTTTCATGTCAACTTCATGGACAACATGTTCACTTGCTGCCTAATATATCCCACCAATTTTCTGATGCCATTGTAACAAGATATTCTCTTTAGCTGTCAGTGGTCATAATGTTATGGCTGATAGGTGTATGAATGGTTATCACTGGAAAACATGGGGAACGAAATTGTGAATGGAGCCCCAATCTCTCATGAATCCCTTTCAGTCTGGAGCTGTGCCCGCCAAACCCTTTCTTAACCACAAGATGTCCTCGGTCTTTCATGATGAATAACGCCCAGTGTCACACAACCTGGAAAACCGAGGAAAGAACTCTGGGGTGTCATGGCCCCGCCCATTAACATGGCACCCTTCACACAGTATATTGATTCAATGCGATCCATCACTGAGGACCAAAGAGGAACTGGTGTGTCATGGGACTGTCTAGAAGATGGTAAATAAAAAATAATATACTGCTGGTGGGGGCCTCGAGAAAAGGGAGCGGGGGGGAATCTGGGGGGAAAAAGGGGGGAAGCACTGAGCACGGAGTTGGGCTTTAATTTTGCTAAGTGGACGTGCAGCACTCCGGGAACTCACCTTCTGATTTATTTTTTCTTGCAGCTTTGACAGTTTTATTTTCTCAGTCTTCTCGAAATCTTTCAGTTCCTCCTTGTAAGCCGCATTTAGCATCTGCAGAGGAGAGCGAGAGACTGATGAGGAAAAGGAAGGCCTTGTACACCCCGGGGTCAGGAAGGCTGACCAGACATTATATCATTTTCTTATATACAGTATATATTATACACCTAACACTTCACTTTGTATGCAATCATGCCGGTCCTTGTGCTGCACAGCTGAAGGTAAATCTAAAGGAAATTGTATGATGTATGGCCGGCTTAGGACTCCACATTACCTGAAACTTGATTGAAGCCGGCTGGCAGCTTGTTTAACCCCTTCCATACCGCTGAACTTCGTATGACGTCCGGGGCTGTCAGTGGAGATTTCTGAATAAAGGGTGCAGCTGCAAGGCATTATTCAGGTATCTTTTTTTTTTTTTCTGCCGGCGATTCCCTGAACCGTAAAAACAATCATTGCGGCAGTTCAGCCTCCCTCACCTTTCCCCCCCCTCCTTCCTCCCTTCCCTTCTTCCCTCCCCTCCTTTACGATCGGCAAGCCGGACCAGATATCCCCCCCGGTCATTTCTCTGACTCTCGAAGGCCAGACACAACGTTATGATGTCAAATACGCCCCAGCAGTTGTAAACACTGCGGTGTGTAAGGCTGGAAAGCCTGAGATCGTTTTTTTTTATCTCCGGCTTTCCAGACTAGAGGAGAGATCTGGGGTCTTGTAGGCCCCAGATCTCTCCATAGAGAGGACCTGTCATGTGCTATTCAGTTCAGCCACTTTGTTTTTGCGGGAGGGGAGGACGTCTCCCCCACCCCTCCTGTGAGATCGGCAAGCCAGAGAAGGAATTCATCAGCAGAATGTTTTACCATAGAGCTGACTGAGTACCAGATTGTCCCCGGTCATCTCTCTGACTCTTGGAGGCTAGGTGTGGCGTTATGACATGTCCGGCAGTTGTAAACACTGACGTGTGTTCGGCTAAAGAGCATGAGATCTTTTTTGTTTTTTGGATCTCAGGCTTTCCAGCCTAGAGGAGAGATGCAGGATCTTTTAGGCCCCTAGAACTTTTCATGAAGAGGACACTGTAAAAGGAATAAAAGTGATCAAAAACAAATAAAAAAAAAAAAAAAAAAAAAAAAACATATAAAATAAACAATTAAAAAAAAAAAAAAAAAAAAAAAAAATGTAAGCGCCCCCCATCCCCTCATGCTCACAAGTAGAAGCGAATGAATACGTAGGTCGCGCCTGCATATGTAAACGGTGTTTAAACTACACGTGAGATATTGCCGTGAACGTTAGAGTGAGAGCAATTTTTCTAACTCTAAACTGGTAACCTGTAGACAACGCTTATGGAGATTTTTAAGTACCAAATTTTGGCGCCATTCTACGATTGTGTGCACTTGTAAAAATGTGACATGTTGGATATCTATTTACTAGGTCTGACAAAAAATTGGGCTAACTGTTTTCTTTTTTTTTTTTTTTTTTTTTTTAAGTTTTTTTTTCCCCAAAAAAAATCACGTTTGAAAAATTGCTGCACAAATACGGTGTGACATGAAAAATTGCAATGACTGCCATTTTATTCCCTAGAGTGTCTGCTAAATATATTTATACTTGTTGCTAAAAAATGACTTTCCTCTATTTTGGGTGGGGAGACTTGGAATATTTTTCCTCTAAATCTTACTATCCAAAATATAGGAAGAATATTCTAAGTCCCACCAACCAAAACAGAATATTTATCCTCTAATTGTCACCATTCAAAAATATTCTGTTTTGGTTGGGGGGACTTAGAATATTTTTCCTCTATTTTGGGTGGGGTGGGGGGGGGGGGGACTTGGAATATTTTTGAAGGGTGGGACTTTTTTTTTTTTTAGAATATTTTTCCTTTATTTTGGATGGCGAGGCTTGGAATATTTTTCCTCTAAGTCTTACTATCCAAAATAGAGGAAACATATTCTAAGTCTCACCAACCAAAACAGAATATTTATCCTCTAACTCTCACCATTCAAAAATATTCTGTTTGGTTGGTGGGAATATTTTTCCTTTATTTTGGATGGCGGGACTTGGAATATTTTTCCTTTATTTTGGATGGTGGGACTTGGAATATTTTTCCTTTATTTTGGATGGTGGGACTTGGAATATTTTTCCTTTATTTTGGATGGCGGGACTTGGAATATTTTTCCTTTATTTTGGATGGCGGGACTTGGAATATTTTTCCTTTATTTTGGATGGCGGGACTTGGAATATTTTTCCTTTATTTTGGATGGTGGGACTTGGAATATTTTTCCTTTATTTTGGATGGTGGGACTTGGAATATTTTTCCTTTATTTTGGATGGTGGGACTTGGAATATTTTTCCTTTATTTTGGATGGCGGGACTTGGAATATTTTTCCTTTATTTTGGATGGCGGGACTTGGAATATTTTTCCTTTATTTTGGATGGCGGGACTTGGAATATTTTTCCTTTATTTTGGATGGCGGGACTTGGAATATTTTTCCTTTATTTTGGATGGTGGGACTTGGAATATTTTTCCTTTATTTTGGATGGTGGGACTTGGAATATTTTTCCTTTATTTTGGGTGGGGGGACTTGGAATATTTTTCCCTCTAGTGGCACTTGGAACTTAGGAAAACAACATTAAAAACAAAAACCAGGGCAGCGGATTAAAATCTCACTCCCCCCAGCACGGTGTCCGTACATTGATTCAGGACTAGGAGGGGTGAGGCATCCTGCTCTGGGATTTGATCTCATGTCGGTTTTGTATTATTTTTCTCTTTGGACAGAGTGCTCATCCACTGAGCCACCTCCACCTTCAAATATTTTTTTTAAATAGAGGATTTTTCCCTATCTTGACTGTTTGGGCTTAGGGAATTTTTCTCTAATTCTGATAAAAGAATATAGAATTTTTTTTTTATCTATTCAACTGGTGAGACTTGGAATATTTTATCATTATTGTAGAGAATGGGACTTACAATTCCTATGCACTGGGCACCAGCCAAAATAAAGGAAAATGTTCTGAGTATGGTAAAAATTGTTAAAAAAAACAGAAGCCAGAAGCCAGATCCTAATCCTAATCCTTGATGGCTCAGGCGATTGGTGCACCTATAGTCTACAGAAGGGTTTTGGAGATGTGTGATCCAATCCCAGGGCTGATAGTTATTTGTCAACCTTGTTTTTTGCAGAGTAGTTGAGGACTATCTGAATCCAAATGTTGCCAGCAGCCTGGTAGGTGGCTCTGAGGATTAGTAGTCAGCCAGTAACCCAGCTTAGATTTTTAGAGCCCCAGGTTCAAGGCTTGGGGTCTTTTTAATTTATAGAAGGGAATACCTGAACTAGGAGAAGGAACAGTTTGATGTCTGAGTGCAGGTGATGGCTCAGAGAGTAAGGACTCAGACTGGACTGATGGAGACTTGAGTTCAAATCCCTCTGGTGGAGGTTGGTTTGTGTCCCAGGTGCTGTGTGATACCTGAACCCCCTGATGGTGGAACAGGGTAGTGGGCAATGTTTCAAACCCACTACCATGTCCTGCCAGTAGGGGTTCAGGTACTATGCAGTAACTGGAGGGGTGAGGCCAAAAAAACTCTTAAGTCCCTGCTTTTGAGATAGGCTGCCCCAGTAAGACAGCCCATTATATATGTTGCAGTGATGTCACAGACTGTGGACTGAAGAGGCAGGGTGTCCACAACCTAATGTGATGCCAACACATGTTACAGGTCTGTGGGGACCTGGGACTGGAGCGGACTGGTGGGTTGTCCATGGCCTCCAAGCTTTCACTCAGGGATTTGAATACGGGTCTACGAGGCTTCCTTTATTGCTCGGTGTGAATTGTTGCCACCCAATTCACTTGGATTCAAGCTGGAGGTCTCCGCTTTTCCATCATCGTACTTATCCTCTGAGTTACGTCCGCCCAGATCACTCGGGGGTCCCAGCTTGGGTTTACACACCATTAGTCATGTTCTCATTCTTTGAGCCATTTATAGCCGCCCAGATCACTCAGATTCAAACTTGGGTCCAAACCGTCCTGGTCACTGTTCTTATCCACTGAGCTATTCACCTCCACCCAACAGCCTATGCCCAACAGCCTATGCCCAAGCCTACCTTCTTCTATTTCAGGATGACAAAGACAACACACATTAATAAAGCTATAGGCTAGAACCTACTGGGAACCACCCAACCTGCTTGTGGCTCACCGATTTGTTACATGACATGGTCCCTGCATTGCTCCGTAGACCTGGGTTCAAGTACCAGCATTGGGTTTGGTTTATTTCCACAGTCTGTGCAGCCTTGGTATATTCCTAATGAATATATTATAATATATATATATATATATATATATATATATATATATATATATATATATATAATAATATAGGGAGCATCCCAGGATGGTATATTCCCAATAAATATTTAAGGAGCACACCTACAATGGTATATTTCTAATTTAAAAAAATCAGAAGGCGCAATTCTATAGATTAGAACCTGAGCAACCCGCTTGTGGATGACATATTTGTTCCATGACATGATTCCTCCTTTGTTCTGGAGACCTAGATTTGAATCCCAGTGATGGTTCTACTTGATTTCCTTAGTCTTGTTCAGCATTGGTATACTCCTAATATATTATATATAATAAAAAGCACCACAGGATGGACAATTCCTTATATATATATACATTATATAAGAATCCCAGGATGGTAGATTCTATAGACTAGAACCTTTTAGATGCTGAGCAACCTATTTATGGCTCACTGATTTGTTACATGATGACACGCCGTTGTTCTGGAGATCAGGATTTGAATCCCACTGTTGGTTCTGTTTTATTTCAATAGTCTTTGGCAGCCTTGGTATACACCTTATATTATAATATATAAATATATTTTAAAGAGCTCCCCAGGATGGAATATTCCTAATAAATAAAAAGCGCCCCAGGATGGTATAGTATCTCACCAAAGTAAGTACACCCCTCACATTTCTGTAAATATTTTATTCTATCTTTTCATGTGAAAACACTGAAGAAATGAGACTTTGCTACAATGTAAAGTAGTGAGTGTACAGCTTGTATAACAGTGTAAATTTACTGTCCCCTCAAAATAACTCAACACACAGCCATTAATGTCTAAACCGCTGGCAACAAAAGTCAGTACACCCCTAAGTGACAATGTCCAAATTGGGCCCAAAGTGTCAATATTTTGTGTGGCCACCATTATTTTCCAGCACTGCCTTAACCTTCTTGGGCATGGAGTTCACCAGAGCTTCACAGGTTGTCACTGGAGTCCTCTTCCCCTCCTCCATGATGACATCACAGAGCTGGTGGATGTTAGAGACCTTGCGCTCCTCCACCTTCCGTTTGAGGATTCCCCACAGATGATCAATAGGGTTTAGGTCTGGAGACATGCTTGGCCAGTCCATCACCTTTACCCTCAGCTTCTTTAGCAAGGCAGTGGTCATCTTGGAGGTGTTTGGGGTCGTTATGTTGGAATACTGCCCTGCCCCCCAGTCTCTGAAGGGAGGGGATCATGCTCTGCTTCAGTATGTCACAGTACATGTTGGCATTCATGGTTCCCTCAATGAACTGTAGCTCCCCAGTGCCGGCAGCACTCATGCAGCCCCAGACCATGACACTCCCACCACCATGCTTGACTGTAGGAAGACACACTTGTCTTTGTACTCCTCACCTGGTTCCCGCCACACACGCTTGACACCATCTGAATTAAATAAGTTTATCTTGGTCTCATCAGAGCACAGGAGATGGTTCCAGTAATCCATGTCCTTAGTCTGATTGTCTTCAGCAAACTGTCTGCGGGCTTTCTTGTCCATCATCTTTAGAAGAGGCTTCCTTCTGGGACGACAGCCATGCAGACCAGTTTGATGCAGTGTGCGGCGTATGGTCTGAGCACTGACAGGCTGACCCCCCACCCCTTCAACCTCTGCAGCAATGCTGGCAGCACTCATACGTCTATTTCCCAAAGACAACCTCTGGATATGACGCTGAGCCGTGCACTCAACTACTTTGGTCAACCATGGTGAGGCCTGTTCTGAGTGGAACCTGTCCTGTTACACCGCTGTATGGTCTTGGCCACCGTGCTGCAGCTCAGTTTCAGGGACTTGGCAATCTTCTTATAGCCTAGGCCATCTTTATGAAGAGCGACAATTATTTTTTCAGATCCTCAGAGAGTTCTTTGCCATGAGGTGCCATGTTGAACTTCCAGTGACCAGTATGAGAGAGTGAGAGCGATAACACCAAATTTAACACACCTGCTCCCCATTCACACCTGAGACCTTGTAACACTAATGAGTCGCATGACACTGGGGAGGGAAAATAGCTAATTGGGCCCAATTTGGAGATTGTCACTTAGGGGTGTACTCACTTTTGTTGCCAGCGGTTTAGACATTAATGGCTGTGTGTTGAGTTATTTTGAGGGGACAGCAAATTTACACTGTTATACAAGCTGTACACTCACTACTTTACATTGTAGCAAAGTCTCATTTCTTCAGTGTTGGCACATGAAAAGATAGAATAAAATATTTACAAAAATGTGAGGGGTGTACTTACTTGTGTGAGATACTGTGTATTCCTAATAAATAGGAAGCAGCCCAGGATGGTATATTCCAAATGAATAAAAATAAGAAGCACCAAAAGGAAGACATAATCCTAATAAATACATAGAAGAAGCATCCCAGGACAGTATATTCCTAATAAATAGCACTCCGGGGCGGTATATTCTATAGACTAGAATCCAAGGAATTCCCTTCATTTATATGGATTTCCTCTAACTTCCTGTTTGGCTGTGGGACGGGAAGTGAAGTGAAATCTCCCCAATGGGACACAGATGACTTAAAAAAAAAAAAATCTGACAGGGGTTATAACCCTCCCTACCCTATCCAGAATGAAAAAAAAGTTTTGCCTAAAGTTCTACTTTAAAGTTTTTGTAAACCTCAGACATGAAATATGAACAAAGCATATCCCTCTATAGTGTGCACTTGTCTCAAATAAAAGCAATAAGAAGGGGAAATTTACTAAAACTGGTGCAGCTGTGCATGGCAGCCAATCAGCGTCTAACTTCAGCTTGTTCAATTAAGCTTTGACAATAAAACCTGGAAGCTGATTGGTTTCTATGCAGTGCTGTACCAGGATTTTCACACTCCAATTTTAGTAAACCTCCCACCAAGTGTCATTTCTGTCTGTTGCTTTCTTCCTCTGCTATCAGCATGAATCACTTCTGATAAGTTTTCCTGACACCAGGAGATAAAAGGTGAAAGGGGAGGGAGCTCCAGCACACAGCCTGTGAATGACAGCCTCAGCTCTGTTCCTATGTGCTGTGTGGAGAGGGGGGGGGGGGTGTCCCTTCCCTCCAATCAGCTCTTAGTGCTCTCCTCACTGAGCTCTGCAGAGTGTAAATTTCAGCTCTCCGCCCCCTATTTTCTGAACTCTCAGACAAGCTTAAAAAAATCAACAATTCATACAAATGAAGAGAAGACTGCAGATAAAGAGGTACACGTTATGTAGGAGGATTGGTTTCATCTCTGTGTAGCACCTGAGGCCAGTCATATCTCTGGATTGTAAGGGTTTACAAAACACTTTAAAGTGGTTCTAAAGGCAGAAGGTGCAGTCTATGTATTAGGTTAAAAAAAAAAAAAAACACTTGTGTGTAGCAGCCTCCCTAATACTTACCTGAGCCCCATCTCCATCCAGTGATGTTGCACAAGAGCCACGAAGTCCAGAGATTCTGCCTCATTGGAAGAGAGAAGTGGGCACCACTGGCTTCCCATGCTGTCAAAGTCAGTGAGCCAATAAGGAGAGAGAGGGGAGGTGGGGCCGAGCCATGGGTCCGTGTCTAAATGGACACACAGAGCTGCAGCTTGGCTCAGGTGCCCCCATGGCAAGCTGCTTGCTGTGGGGGCACTCGGCAGGAGGGAGTGGCCAGGAGCACAGAAGGGGGACCCAAGAAGAGGAGGATCCGGGGCTGCTCTGATCAAAACCAACTGCACAGAGGAGGGAAGTATAACATGTTAAGTATTACTTTAAAGGTGAGGCGTAGCACAACCAATTATGTGTGCATAAACTTCATATTGGAGGTTTAAGGGACGGTAGGTGTCACCTCACCCAATGACCCCCCCCCCCCCCCCCCCAAAGAAGATAAGGAGCTGTGTCCGTCAATGAACGAAAGAGAAGAACACTTTACAAACTATATGCATTCACAGACATGACAGGTTCCCTTTAAAAGTCATAGTTTCCATATTACCCTCCCCTCGGTGGTAAGTATACCTGAGCTTTAAGCCTTTGCAGGTCCAGTTCCTTCTGCACCTCCCTCCGGATCTTCCCCAGATCCCCTCTGGCCTCCTTGTGCAGAGCGTCCTCAAACTGCGCACACGGTAGCGGTCGCGGCGTCGGCAGCGGTACAGGAGATGAGGAGAGGGAGCGGGGTCTGGTTGGCGTTTTTTTATGGTTTTGTGCGGCTGCAGAAGAAGATTTATAATGAAGGAAGTTACAGGATAAGAGCGCCCTCAACAGGACAGAATCTAAACTCCAACCAATAAAACAGCAGATCATTCCGCTGCTCCACACACTGCACTGCTGCTGGGGAATTCTTCTCTTACAACACATCGAGTCTGAATGGAAATCTGATGGGGAGTGGTCAGTCTAATAAAATCTGAATCTCCATCAGTGCGTTCTCCTCACCAATGACCCCTGATGTACAGCCAAACTACCCAATCATGAGCTGCAAGCGGCTGGAGGAGGAGGGGCCTGAGCTCTTTGGAGGTCCTGGAGTCTAAGCTGCACTTTGCATAATTCGGTGTTCATGGGGCACCCGAGAAACTCCCCGAAGATACCCTCCATCTGCTTTTCAGGGGTGCCCCATTGGAGCACAGGTGTTTAACCCCTTCAGTAGTGCTCTAGAATTTCCTGCTAGAGGGCTGCGCTGACTTTGGACTTGATAAAACACAGTGGACCAACACCAGCAGATGACACGACTCTCCAAATCATTACTCACTGTGGACACTTCACACTGGACCTCATGCAACTTGGATTCTGTGCCTCTTCACTCCTCCTCCAGTGGGAACTTCACATTCGACCTCATGCAACTTCGATTCTGTGCCTCTCCACTTCTCCTCCAGACTCTGGGACTTTGATTTCCAAATTAAATGCACATTTTTCAACAGTCAGTGACGATTTGGGGAGCCATTTCATTTCATTTAGAAATCAAGGTCCCATAGTCTGGAGGAGAAGTGGAGAGGCACAGAATCTAAGTTGCATGAGGTCCAGTGTGAAGTTCCCACTGGAGGAGGAGTGGAGAGGCACAGAATCCAAGTTGCATGAGGTTCAGTGTGACATATCCACAGTCAGTGATGATTTGGGGATGTTGTCATCTGTTGCTATTGGTCCACTGTGTTTCTTTTATTAATTTTTATTCAAGATGGGTAACGATAGAAATACCTACACAACAATTTCCGAACAGTACAGCATCTTCATAGTTATTACAGTCAACATCGTTACATGTAGTGGTGCCCCCCGAAATTTTCGGCCGAAAATGGGCTTATTCAATTTCGGCCGAAAATGGGTTAAAGATGCAGATATTAATGATGGCTGCCGCGGGCGCAGCGCAGGTTTCAAAAGACCCGTCTCTGGCCGGAGGCCCGCCTCCCGGTGATGTCACTACTACTACGATCTGCATGAATAAACTAACACACCGGGCGGGGCGGGCGAACGGCCGCTAATAGCTCTAACTATGTGAGCGCTTCACTTCCCTATCAGGCGGGTATCTCCTCTGACAGGGAGGTGAAGCGCTCACTTAGTTAGAGCTATTAGCGGCCGCTCGCCCGCCCGGTGTGTTAGTTCATTCATGCATATCGTAGTAGTAGTGACATCACCGGGAGGCGGGCCACCGGCCAGAGGCGCGTCTTTTGAAAGGAAGGACACAGGAGAGTAAGGAGATTACGTCATTGGGATGGGGAGGGACTCTGAGGCGGGGGGGGGGGGGGGGAACGCTGAGGCGGGGGGGAGGTATGCTGAGGCAGGGAGGGGGATGCTGAGGCAAGGTTACCAATGGTATTAGTATTATGCAGCATGAGGGGTTTAATGTATTGCCACTGGTTACTGATGCATTAGTGACCGACCAGTGGCAGTTAATTAACCCCTTTGTGCTGCATTAGTGCAACCAGTATCAGTGTTAATTAACACTGGTTGCACTAATGCAGCACAAAGGGGTTAATTAACTGCCACTGGTCGGTCACTAATGCATAAGTAACCAGTGGCAATACATTAAACCCCTCATGCTGCATAATACTAATACCATTGGTAATTAAGTTAACCACTTGCCAACCCGTCACAGTACATATACTGTGACAGGGTGGCAGCGACAGGTGTACATCGCTGCCTGTTTTTGGTGTATGCCCCTCTTCTATCTATTTTAAAATCATTTGGGGGAAAAAAGTATTTCGGTTTTTCGGCCAAGGGCATCCTGCATTTTCGGTTTCGGCCCAGAATTTTCATTTTGGTGCATCCCTAGTTACATGTGTAGATAAGGCATAACAATCTATGGCAAACCCGTACCATAGAAACTAGGTGATAAACATATTGGCATTCAGGGCGGTCCCATCTCCCCGGGCACCCCAATGGGAGCATACTGTGCCCCCAGAGATGGGCACCGGGCACGTGATACCCTTGTCTCTTACTCTGGCAGAAGCTGCAACGTTAAATAATGATTTGATTGCCAATATCTCGCATCTAGTCAATCTGGTCTTATAAGAAGATATAAAAAAGGTAGGGGGAGGAGAAAACAATAACAGAAAAAAAAAAAAAAAAAGGAAGGAGATAGGGAAATGAGAACCTCTAGAGGACTGTCTCCCTCAGGAATGGCTCCCTATGAAGTGATACTTAGGATTGATTGAGCCTGGATTCTAGCTATCCAAATGTATTTGTCATAGGTTTCCTATAAATTGTTGTACTTGTCATACCAGTCAATCCATGATTGCCAGTTAAGGAATGCAGTGGTCCAAGGGCGTAACTACAGGGGTTGCAATCGCTACCGGGCCCCATGCTCCAGGGGGCCCGGTACCAAACCAATGGGTGAACTTCCAGGATCGCAAAGGTCACACTTGCGACCGGACGCTGGCATTGCACCACTGTGGGGAGGCCCCAAGATTGCAGGAAGGGGGCCCACAAGATTGCAGGAAGGGGGCCCACTGCAGAACCTGTGAAAGAATCCTGCTGCGGGACCGTAATAAAAGGCCATGCAACGAGTGTAAAGAGCCCCAGGATTAGTGGGAAGAGCCCTGGGCTTGAAGGTAAGGGCCCCGGCCAGGGGTCTGGGGGGCCCTTCATGGTTTCTTGCATCAGGGCCCTAAAGGTTCTAGTTACGCCTCTGCAGTGGTCCACTGTGTTTTATCAAGTCCAGACTGTGGAAACTTGGATTCTGTGCCTCTCCACTCCTCCTCCAGACTCTGGGACCTTGCTTTCCAAATGAAAGGACACGACTCCCCAAATCATCACGGATTGTAGAAAATGTTGCATTTTATTTGGAAATGAAGATCCCAAAGTCTGGAGGAAGAGTGGAGAGGCACAGAATCCAAGTTGCATGAGGTCCAGTGTGAAGTTTCCACAGTCAGTGATGATTTGGGGAGCCGTGTCATCTGCTGGTGTTGGTCCACTGTGTTTTATCAAGTCCAAAGTCAGCGCAGCCCTCTAGCAGGAAATTCTAGAGCTCTTCATGGTTCCCTCTGTGACCAGCTTTATGGAGATGCTGATTTTATTTTCCAGCAGGACTTGGCACCGCCCACACTGCCAAACCTACCAATACCTGGTCACATGATCATGGTGTCACTGTGCTTGATTGCCCAGCAAACTCACCTGACCTAAACCCCATAGAGCAGTGATGGCGAATCTTGGCACCCCAGATGTTTGGAACTACATTTCCCATAATGCTCAACTACACTGCAAAGTGCGTGAGCATCATGGGAAATGTAGTTCCAAAACATCTGGGGTGCCAAGGTTTGCCATCACTGCCATAGAGAATCTGTGGGATATTGTCAAGAGGAAAATGAGAGACACCAGACCCAACAATGCAGAGGAGCTGAAGGCCGCTATCAAAGCAACCTGGGCTTCCATAACACCTCAGCAGTGCCACAGGCTGATCGCCTCCATGCCACGCCTCCATGCCACGCCGCATTGATGCAGCGATTTATGAAAAAGGAGCCCCGACCAAGTACTGAGTGCATCCTATACTGTACATGGACAGACTTTTCACTAAGCCAACATTTCTCTATTAAAAATCCTTTTTTTGTTTTGGCTAAGCGTTTTGAGGTATTAACCCATCCTTTAGAGCCAAACAACACTGTTTGGCTCTGATGAAGGGGGGTGCTACCCTCGAAACACGTAATCAAGCTAGGTGGTGCCATGTCAAGGAGCATGTCCAATATTGATCCTGACACTTACTCTCATGGACTTTGTCCATCTCAGTGTTTGGGAGTATAAATATTTTGTTTTTTTTTAATACATGATCTATTAGGAAAAAGCGCTAGGTTGGTGCACCCTCTTCTCTCTTTCTTATAGTTTACACAGGCTATGCCCCCCCCCCCCCTCGCCACATGGTGGTGGCAGCATCATGCTTTGGGGCTGTTTTTCTTCAGCTGGAACAGGGGCCTTAGTCAATGTAGAGGTAATCATGAATTCCAAATACCAGTCACTATTGGCACAAAGTGCTAGAAAGCTGAACATGAAGAGAAACATCATCTTTCAGCATGACAACCACCCAAGGCATCCATCCAAATCACCAAAGAAATGGCCGAGCCAGAAGAAGATTCAAGTTTTGGAATGGCCGACCAGAGCCCAGACCTGAATCCCATTGAAAATCTGTGGGGTGATCTGAAGAGGGCTGTGCACAGGAGTCTCATTTCTCACATGTCTCATTCAGCACAAGCTGCCCCTTGTGGTTGTACTCAGGAGTGCTACTCACCCTGCAGCCTCTTCTTCCTGTGGAATTCCATGATGCTGTCGCTGTGCTGGGACAGTTTGTCCTCCTCTTTATGTTCGCTGCTCTGGACTTGCTCCCCCAACGCCCTCTTCAGCATCTGTTCAACCAGTACACAGTGAGACATGTCCTCACAATACACAACATAAAGCGGGCGCTCACATCGCACACTGCGCTTACCTGATCCAGCTCTTCCAGGCGCCGGGACAGTTTTTCCGACATCTCCTGCAGCTCCATCTCAGATAACTTGTTCCGGGCCCTCTGAACAGAGAGCGGCTCATCCGCCAGAGAAAGATCTGATGTCCTGGAGCTAAGAGAGAAGAACCTTTACTGAGCAGGTTAAAAGAGGGGTTCTGGGTCCAGCAACCAGCGCAACCCATAAACCTCAACGCTGATTGGTTATGAATGTCATAAGTTGGGGATTGTGGGAAGAGATTCGTTATCTCCCCTATACAGAGATAACACTAGAATGAACAGGCTGTATGACCTACAGAAAGAAGGTGCTGCATACATCACATGTAACAGTTTACTCTTCTCACCGACATGTCATAAGAGGGTGTCTGGCCTGCAGATCCTACATGATCTATAATAATCAGAAACAATTCTTCCATCTGTAGTTTGATATCACACCTGGCCACCCCATATAAATGATGTGTAGCCAGCAACATCCTCCATGTTTCTGCTCTCAGAGACACACATTAGTTTGTAGTTCCCAGTATGTACTGGTCTGTTAACCCCTAAGGAAAGGCGCCTGCCGGGCCTTTAAGGGGTTTAGAATGCCAGGAGGCAGGCGGGACTTATGGTCATGTGACCACCTTGATAGACTGACTGTCACAGTGGTTACACGATCTGAAAGCTCCTGATCGCAAGTAGCGATTGAGCACTGTTAGCTACTGGCACGCATGGAAGGAAAAAATGCGGCAGCACAGAACCAAAGCCCGCCCACCGAGAGGACGCATATCTGCATATCTTTTTACTCATTAAATAATCTCTACTTACTGCAATAAACACAACACAGAGGATTGTGGGGGGCACTACGGGAGGGTAGACAGAGAAAAGCTGGGGGGGGGGGGGGGGGGAGAAAGACAAAAAAAGAGAGAAAGAGAAGGAAGAAAAAAGGAAGGAAGAGAAGGGAGGAAGAAAAACGAAAAGGAAGAAGAATGGAAATAAAAGAAACGAGAGAAAAAAAAAAAAAAAAAAAAAAGGAAGTAGGAAAAAAGAAGGAAGGGAAAAAAGGAAGGAAAGGAACAGAAAAAAAAGGAAAGGGAGAGAAAAAAAAAAGGGGAAAAAGGGAGAGGAAAAAAAGGAGAGAAAAAAAAAAAAAAAAGGGAAAGAAAAAAAAGGGAAGGAAAGGAAGGAAAAAGGAAGGAAAGGAAGGGGGAAAAAAAGGGAAGGAAAGGAAGGGAAAAAAAGGAAGAGGAAAAAAAGGGAAGGAAAGGAAGGGAAAAAAAGGAAGAGGAAAGGAAGGAAAGGAAGGGAAAAAAAGAAGAGAAAAAAAAGAGAAGGAAAGGAAGGGAAAAAAAGGGAAGGAAAGGAAGGGAAAAAAAAAGGGAAGGAAAGGAAGGGAAAAAAAGGGAAGGAAAGGAAGGGAAAAGGAAGAGAAAAAAAAAAAAAAGGAAGAAAACCAATGAAGTAAAAAGGAACAAAAAAAAGGAAGAGAAACAAAGAACAAAGGAAGAGAAAGAAAAAAACAAAAAAAAAAGAAGGAGAGAAAGAAAGAAGTAAGCAAAGAAGGAAGAGAGAAAAAAAAAAAAAAAAGAAGAACAAAATAAAAAAGGAATGGTGGAAAATAAAAAGGAACGAAGGAAGGAATAAAAGCAAAAAAAGTAAGAAAGAACAAAAAGGAGGAGAAAAAAAAAAAAAACGAAAAGAAAAAAATAAGTAAATAAAAGAAAAATAAAAAGGAGGAAGAAAAAGAAGAAAGTTGAGACAGAGAAAGTGTTACGGAGAAAGTGAAAAAGAAAAGGGAGATGTGGGGGCATGATAGAGAGCAACATGGACAGATATGGGTAGAGATCAGGGCAGATGGCAGGAAAGAGATGATGATGATGATGATGATGATGATGGAGGAGGAAGCACTTTGTACACTACATGGCCCAGGTGGTCACTCACTCCAGCAGAGAGAATCCGGGGTCCAGCGCGGGGTCGCGGTCACTCTTTCCTCCATCACTAGGCCCTGTCCAGTCACTCTGGTCCCCCAGCGTCCTCTGCAGGGTCATGAAGCGAATGTCAGGCTGAGTCCGAAACGCAACTTTCTTTTGCGCCAATTGCGAGGTGACCTGGAGATGGCAAATGGGAATCAGTGAGCACCCCCATATACAACATCAGACCTGTGGGCCCTTTCTAAGAATGATACATCTAAGCATGCAAATACTGAAGCCACTGATCAATAAGACAAGCCGACAACAAGCAGAAGGAAAGGTTGGCAGAAGCGGCCTCCATTTTTATCATAAGGATGGGCGCTCTATGGAGCAGTGATGGGAACGGAACACACAGGGACCCTCATCTAATGGCAGGCCAAGCTGTCCAGTACAGTGACAGTGATGGATTGAGATAACACTAGAACAATGAGGGGGTTAAAGCAGCTACAAGAAGTTCTTTTTACATATTTAAACCTCATAAATGAAGGAAGTTGATTGTAATAACCCTCCTCCTTCCCAACAATGTGTTAGTTTGTCCCACCTGAACAGTTTGATCTGCAATTACAAAAAGGCAGAAACTTTAACAGAAGGCAACAAAAATAACGGAATTTTTGTAAAATCTTACCTGTAAAATTCCTTTCTCTGAGTCCTCCGACAGTCGCCGCCTCTTCATATTCGTCACATATGGGGTATTAGACTTTGCTCCGAAGGAGTAGCTAGGCAACAGAATATGTTAACATTAAAGCTTTTAACATATCCCACCCTCAAGGGGTGGTCCCCTCAGTCAATACCCTCCTACTTCCTGCAACCATATCTCAGTTTTAGTGGAATAGCAGTAGAGTATACAACCAAACCCCAAAAGAGGGGCGGGGGCGGCGACTGTCGGAGGACTCAGAGAAAGGAATTTTACAGGTAAGATTTTACAAAAATTCCGTTTTCTCTTACGTCCTCCGACAGTCGCCGCCTCTTCATATTCGTCACATATGGGGACGTCCCAAAGCAGTGCAAACATAAGGGGTGGGAAACGCATCCGCGCCGAAAAGGCAACGCAGTCTCCGCATCAAAGAAAGGAACCTTACCAAAGGAAGGAAACCAGATGGGCAACAGAAAAAAACAAGTGCTCAACAGGAGCAACAACCCAGGAAAAGACAAAAAACCAGGGGATACAAAAACTTATCCCAACAGCCAGAGGTCCCCAACAAGGGACCCTAGGGAATTGCCGCACTAAGAACCTTGCGGCCAAAGGAAGCATCCGCCGATGCCTGAACATCTACTTTGTAGAATTTTGTGAACGTGTGTACGGTCGACCAGGTCGCCGCCTTACACACCTGGGCTACAGAAGCCCCATGACGACAGGCCCAAGACGTACTCAAAGATCTAGTAGAGTGCGCCTTCACAGGCACAGGGGGAACCTTCCCCTGCAAAGCATAGGCCTGTTCAATGGTCTGCCTGATCCATTTGGCAATGGTAGAGGCCGAAGCCGCCATGCCCTTCCGAGGACCCTCTGGAAGAACAAACAAGGAGTCCGTCTTTCGAAAAGACTCAGTCGATTTAAGGTAAACCCTTATCGCCCGAACAACATCCAGAGAATGCAATCT
Source organism: Pelophylax lessonae (assembly GCF_965119305.1). Taxonomy (NCBI): domain Eukaryota; kingdom Metazoa; phylum Chordata; class Amphibia; order Anura; family Ranidae; genus Pelophylax; species Pelophylax lessonae. The sequence continues at coordinate 231,529,989 of NC_138778.1, read as the reverse complement.
CACCTCCTTTGGATGTTTAGGCTTCGCGCACAGCGAAGGTAAGACAATATCCTCGTTAAGATGGAATTCCGAAACTCGTTTCGGAAGAAAAGAAGGATTAGGTCGCAAGACCACCTTATCCAAATGAACAACCAGGTACGGAGACTTGCAGGACAAAGCTGCCAGCTCCGACACTCTGCGAGCCGAAGTGATCGCCACCAAAAAGGCGACCTTTTTGGACAACATAGACAACGAGATCTCCCTGATCTGTTCAAAAGGAGCACGTTGCAACACAGACAGAACGAGATTCAAATCCCAAGGGGGCAAAGGATCCCTCCTAGGAGGAACCAGATGCCGCACACCCTGAACAAAAGTGCCAACCAAGGAGTTGGAAGCCACGGGACGTTGAAACAGAACGGCCAGCGCAGACACCTGACCCTTGATCGTAGCCAGCGCCAAACGCTGATCAACACCCGTTTGAAGGAAAGACAGCACACGGGAAACAGAGTACGTGCGGGGTGAAAACCCCCTGGACTCACACCAGGCAAAATAGGCCTTCCAAGTACGGTAATAAACCTTCCCCGAGGAAGACTTCCTCGCGTTGATCAAAGTATGAACGACCTCTGGAGAGAGACCCTTCTCCTTCAGGACCTCGGTCTCAACAGCCAGGCCGTCAAAGCCAGCGACTGTAAAGCAGGATGGTATATCGGTCCTTGAGACAGTAGATCGTCTCGAAGAGGCAGACGCCACGGGGCGTCGACCGCCAGATTCACGAGGTCTGCGTACCAGGACCGGCGAGGCCAGTCCGGTGCCACAAGAATCACCGTGCTGCGTTCCGAGTGTAACCTGCGAAGGAACCTGGACAGCAACTGAATCGGTGGAAACGCGTACATCAGCCTGTACTGATGCCACGGGGCCACTAACGCGTCCGACGCGTCTGCCCGAGGGTCGCGCGTCCTTGCCACGAACCTTCTCACCTTGTTGTTGAGACGCGAACAGGTCCACATCTGGAAGACCCCACTTCGCGCACAACATCTGGAAGACAGCCGGGTGGAGAGACCATTCCCCCTGATCCAGGGTCTGGCGACTCAGATAGTCCGCCTGCCAGTTCTCCACCCCCGGAATGTGAACCGCCGTTATCGCCGGGACATGAGTCTCGGCCCAAGACAGAATGTCGGCCACTTCTCGAGCCGCTCGGGCACTCCTGGTGCCCCCTTGGTGGTTGATGTAGGCCACCGCCGTGGCATTGTCCGTCTGCACCCGAACCGGGCAGCCCTGCAGCCGGTCTGTCCAGCGATGAAGACAGAGCTTTAACGCACGCAATTCCAGAATGTTGATCGGAAGAGAAGACTCCCCCTCCGACCAAGTTCCCTGGGCGGAGAGAACGCCCAGAACACCACCCCAGCCCGACAGGCTGGCATCCGTGGTGATCACCGTCCACGAGACAGGACGAAACGACTTGCCCCCGGACACCATCGGGGACTGGAGCCACCACAGAAGGTTTCTTCTGGTGCGATGACTCAACGAGATTTGAAGATCCAGAGATTGAGGTCACCCGTCCCACCTGGACAGGATCTCCGCTTGGAGACCCCGCGTGTGAAACTGGGCGAAGGGAATCGCCTCGAAGGCCGAGACCATCAATCCCAGACATCTCATGCACGTCCGCAGAGACGAGTGCGGAACGTCCCTGAGGGACCTGACTTCCTCCTGAAGAGTTCTGAGTTTGTCTTCCGGCAGGAAGACCTTCGCCTGCACCGAGTCCAGAATCATTCCCAGATAGGGAAGACGAACAGACGGACTCAGGGTCGACTTTGGAAAATTTATCGTCCAACCAAACTCCTGCAGAGTTTGCATCGTGACAGACAGGTCCTTCTCCAGACCCTGGCTGGTCGCAGACCGAACCAGAATGTCGTCCAGATACCCCAGGACAGAAATGCCCTGGGCCCTCAATAATGCCAGAACCGGTGCAAGCACCTTGGTGAAGACCCGCGGAGCCGAGGCGAGACCAAAAGGCAACGCCACGAACTGGTAGTGATCCTCCGCAATGGCAAATCGAAGGAACCTCTGGTGACCCTCGAAAATGGGGATGTGAAGATACGCATCCTTCAAATCGATGGAGGCCATGAATTCCCCCGGAACCAGGGCAGCCACCACCGACCGCAGGGATTCCATGCGGAACTTGCGAACCCGCACAGAGCGGTTCAGAGCCTTCAAGTCCAGAATTGGACGAACCTTGCCCTCCTTTCTGGGCACGGTGAACAGATTGGAATAAAACCCCCGAAATCTGTCCCGATGAGGCACCGGAACCACCACTCCCTGACCCCTCAGGTCCCGCACCGCCAGGTGCAGGTCCCGCAAACGCTCTGGAGACAGTTGAAGATTTGAGGGAAAAAAATCTGCTCTCCGGCCGAGAGAGAAACTCGATCTTGTAACCAGATCGAACGATCTCCTGAACCCATCTGTCCCGCACACGGGCCAACCAGGGTTGAAGAAAACCGAGCAAGCGTCCCCCCACCCCAAAACTGGGTGAGGGCGCCCCTTCAGGCCGAACTGTTATGGGCTGCAGATCCGGATTGGCCGGACTTCTGTTTCCCAGACCAGGGCTTCTTCTGAGAGCCTTGACCTTTGAACGGCTTGCCCTTGTAGTGCGACCGAAAGGCACGAAAGGACCCCTGAGGGGGCCGAAAATTAGCATGCTTCTTCCCAGAAGCCCCCTTAGCCTTGGGGAAATGGGGCAAGAGAGTGCTCTTACCCCCGGTGATCCCCTTAATCAACACATCCAAGGACTCCCCAAAAAGGCGAGACCCATCATAAGGCAGATTGGCTAAGGTCTTACGTGAAGATTGGTCCACCGACCAACATTTTAACCAAACCAGGCGGCGAGACAACACCGCCACGCTGTGCACACGTGCAGCCAATGGAACCAGGTCCAGGTCCGCATCACACAGATACATGACACCCTGGTGGATTTGATCCACCATATCCAGGGTCGCCGGCGAGGCCGAGTCGGCCACTAGGACGCGCCTAAGCATCTGCGTCCAACTTGCGATCGCCTGGGCCGCCATGAGAGAAGCAAACAGAGCTTTAAGCATAGAACCCGTAACAGAATAAGTATGACGGGCAAGAGACTCCAATCTCCTATCCGTGGCATCACGGAACACAGGGGAATCCTCTGCAGGAATCGCAGTGGCCTTGTTTAAAACCGCAATTGCGTGATCCACTGGGGGAGGCACACACCACCTTTCATCAGTGGAAGGCGAGAAAGGATAACGCAGCTTGAACCTACTTGGTACAGCAAAAGGTTTGCGCAGATTGCGCCATTGTTCCTTAACAGCGCGCTGAAAATCATCATTGCAGGGAAAAACCTGCGGCGTCCTGCGTTTTCTCTGCGTCCCATAGGCCGCCAAGGCAGCGGGGGGGACACACTTCATCCTGCAAACGCAGTGTTTGGTTTATGGAAGCAATCAATTCATCCATGATTGCAAGCTCTTCAGGCGAGCCAGGGGGAGAATTATCAACCCCCTCAACTTCAGCCTCCACCTCGGACCCCACTAGATCTAGGGAGGAGCGGGACCCCGATAAGGAGGCCCCCGCCATAACAACCCCATCACCTTCACCCTCAGAATCAGAGGAAAGAGCAATTCTGGGTCTTTAAGTAGATTGAGCAGCCACCAGCATCTGCACCTGAGCAGCAAGGCCAGCCACAATAGTGGCTAAATCCCCCCCTGGGGAGGAAACAGCGGTCCCCTGGCTTTCCACCAAGGCGGTAGGAAATTTGCCCTCCTGAGAATCCATTGCCCCTGTAATGCCAGACAATAAAGGGTTAACTGCCCCTTTAAGCAAACGCGGCAAGCGCAGCCCACCGCACCACACTCAAGCACAATGAGACCCCCACAGGGAATATGCAAACTGAACACAGGCAATGGATAGCAAGAACAGAAGGATAAAACCTGAGGAGACCCTCGCCGCTGCCTCGATCGGTGTTCCTGGAAAGAGGAAGTGATGCTGCCAGGGCGCTCTATGAAAGCCTATGGAGGCTACAAGAAAATGGCCGCCATGCATGTAAAACATGCGGCCGGAGCGAGTGTAGGCAAAATGGCGCCGTTTGGCGCCGAAACCGCCGCTCCACAGTGCAGTACTGCACACGTTACATCCCTGTACAGGAATACATGTCAGATCGCCGCAGCGATCGCTGTATATGCCCAAACATGCCAAAAAAACATGCCCCACAGCACACAGCTTCTCACACTGACCAGACTGACACACACAGTGTCACACAGCTCCCCCCCCCCCCCCCCCCCTTGCAGCCCACAGCATGCAGCCGAGAGATAGGGAGACAAGCAGTGTGAATAGAGGCAGGTTACACAGTCCCAGACTGAGACCCCCCCAGACAGACAGGTCCCCACATAAATACACTTACCTCACATGGCGTGGGGAACCCGCACAGGCGAACAAGCCGCTGCACATGAGGCAGGGAGAGTCGCAATTCAAGACGCACAAAATGGGGGTTAAGAAACCGCACAGCGTCCGGTGAGGTAGCCACCTCACCAATCATCCCTGCACCGAACAGGGATGGGTCGTTCACTGTGCCAGGAGCGTTACCTGGCTGAACGCTCGATGGCAGGCTGGGAAGCCACTGACCCACGACCTGCGACCAGGGGGATCAGCCCGAGACCCAGTCCGCATGATCCTCTTCATCAGAAGAACTAACTAATGCTGACAAAAAGAACAGCTAAGTAAAGGTAGAGAGAAAACTCAAACAAAATTATAAAAAGAAGAAAGAGTCTGGGGCACAAAGCCCCAGCACAGAGAGAGCCAGCCACTCCTGACAAGCTAGACATTAAAACTGAGATATGGTTGCAGGAAGTAGGAGGGTATTGACTGAGGGGACCACCCCTTGAGGGTGGGATATGTTAAAGCTTTATTGTTAACATATTCTGTTGCCTAGCTACTCCTTCGGAGCAAAGTCTAATACCCCATATGTGACGAATATGAAGAGGCGGCGACTGTCGGAGGACGTAAGAGAAATTTACATTCCTAATGATATCTCCTATCCTATCCCATCCCATCCCTGTACCGGTATCAGGGTGTAATCTTTTTCACAATAGTGATCCTTTAATATACAAAGCTCAGCACTTTATGAAGGTAAGAAGGCCAGACATTATCATTGAAGTGGAACATGTCTAGAATGAGAATTGCTTATATTAGTTCTCAACTGAACTGTCAAGCTATTAAATGGCCGGTGTCATGGCTGATCCAATGTGCAGCACCATGGCAACTGCAGATCAAAGAGTCCAAGATGGCGGCCTCCTTGGCCGTAAGGGTTTAAAAAACTCTCTACTATGCTCACCTCATTGGAAGAGCCATGACCTGCGTGTTTTGGACTTCTCCTCTCCGGAGATGATGGAGGGCTGGACTCAGGACTTTTCTCGCTTGGAAGATCTGAAGGATAGAAAGAAAAAAAAAAAAAAAAAAAAAATCAGACTTTTGGCATAATCAATAGAAATGACACCATACTTTAAACATAAGCGACCAAAAATATTTACCAACTAATTGTTTGCTCGGTGCTTGCCCTGTGTGCTCAGAATATGGATGCCCTGTGTGTTTGCACTGTGTGTGCCCTGTGTGCTCAGGACCTGTGGGCCCTGTAAGCTCCCTGTGAACTGCATGCTCCTTGTGCCCTGTAAGCTCCTTGTTCCCTGTGTGCTCCTTGTGCCCTGCGTGCTCAGCACCTGTGTGCACGGTGTGCTCCTTGTGTCCTGTGTGCTCAGCACCTGTGTGCACGGTGTGCTCCTTGTGTCCTGTGCGTTCAGCACCTGTGTGCACGGTGCGCTCCTTGTGTCCTGTGCGCTCAGCACCTGTGTGCACGGTGTGCTCCTTGTGTCCTGTGCGTTCAGCACCTGTGTGCACGGTGCGCTCCTTGTGTCCTGTGCGCTCAGCACCTGTGTGCACGGTGTGCTCCTTGTGCTCAGGACGTGTGTGCTCCTTGTGCCATGTATGCTCAGGATGTGTGTGCATGGTGTGCTCCTTGTGTCCTGTGTGCTCAGCACATATGTGCACAGTGTGCTCCTTGTGTCCTGTGTGCTCAGCACCTGTGTGCACGGTGTGCTCCTTGTGTCCTGTGCGCTCAGCACCTGTGTGCACGGTGCGCTCCTTGTGCTCAGGACGTGTGTGCTCCTTGTGCCATGTATGCTCAGGACGTGTGTGCATGGTGTGCTCCTTGTGTCCTGCGTGCTTAGCACGTGTGTGCTTCTTGTGTCCTGCGTGCTCAGCACGTGTGTATGCACGGTGTGCTCCTTGTGTCCTGCGTGCTCAGCACGTGTGTGCACGTGTGTGCTTCTTGTGTCCTGCGTGCTCAGCATGTGTGTATGCACGGTGTGCTCCTTGTGTCCTGCGTGCTCAGCACGTGTGTGCACGGTGTGCTCCTTGTGCTTAGGACGTGTGTGCCCCTTGTGCCTGTATGCTCAGGACATGTGTGCATGGTGTGCCCCTTGTTGTGCCATGTATGCTCAGGACGTGTGTGCACGGTGTGCTCCTTGTGCTTAGGACGTGTGTGCCCCTTGTGCCTGTATGCTCAGGACGTGTGTGCATGGTGTGCTCCTTGTGTCCTGTGTGCTCAGCACATATGTGCACAGTGTGCTCCTTGCGTCCTGTGCGCTCAGCACCTGTGTGCACGGTGTGCTCCTTGTGCTCAGGACGTGTGTGCTCCTTGTGCCATGTATGCTCAGGATGTGTGTGCATGGTGTGCTCCTTGTGTCCTGTGTGCTCAGCACATATGTGCACAGTGTGCTCCTTGTGTCCTGTGTGCTCAGCACCTGTGTGCACGGTGTGCTCCTTGTGTCCTGTGCGCTCAGCACCTGTGTGCACGGTGCGCTCCTTGTGCTCAGGACGTGTGTGCTCCTTGTGCCATGTATGCTCAGGACGTGTGTGCATGGTGTGCTCCTTGTGTCCTGCGTGCTTAGCACGTGTGTGCACGGTGTGCTCCTTGTGTCCTGCGTGCTTAGCACGTGTGTGCTTCTTGTGTCCTGCGTGCTCAGCACGTGTGTATGCACGGTGTGCTCCTTGTGTCCTGCGTGCTCAGCACGTGTGTGCACGGTGTGCTCCTTGTGCTTAGGACGTGTGTGCCCCTTGTGCCTGTATGCTCAGGACATGTGTGCATGGTGTGCCCCTTGTTGTGCCATGTATGCTCAGGACGTGTGTGCACGGTGTGCTCCTTGTGCTTAGGACGTGTGTGCCCCTTGTGCCTGTATGCTCAGGACGTGTGTGCATGGTGTGCTCCTTGTGTCCTGTGTGCTCAGCACATATGTGCACAGTGTGCTCCTTGCGTCCTGTGTGCTCAGCACCTGTGTGCACGGTGTGCTCCTTGTGTCCTGCGTGCTTAGCACGTGTGTGCACGGTGTGCTGCGTGCTCAGCACGTGTGTATGCACGGTGTGCTCCTTGTGTCCTGCGTGCTCAGCACGTGTGTGCACGTGTGTGCTTCTTGTGTCCTGCGTGCTCAGCACGTGTGTATGCACGGTGTGCTCCTTGTGTCCTGCGTGCTCAGCACGTGTGTATGCACGGTGTGCTCCTTGTGCTTAGGACGTGTGTGCCCCTTGTGCCTGTATGCTCAGGACATGTGTGCATGGTGTGCCCCTTGTGCCATGTATGCTCAGGACGTGTGTGCACGGTGTGCTGCGTGCTCAGCACGTGTGTATGCACGGTGTGCTCCTTGTGTCCTGCGTGCTCAGCACGTGTGTGCACGTGTGTGCTTCTTGTGTCCTGCGTGCTCAGCACGTGTGTATGCACGGTGTGCTCCTTGTGTCCTGCGTGCTCAGCACGTGTGTATGCACGGTGTGCTCCTTGTGCTTAGGACGTGTGTGCCCCTTGTGCCTGTATGCTCAGGACATGTGTGCATGGTGTGCCCCTTGTGCCATGTATGCTCAGGACGTGTGTGTATGGTGTGCTCCTTGCGCCATGTATGCTCAGGACGTGTGTGCATGGTGTGCTCCTTGTGCACTGTGAGAGAGAGGGGAGAAGGAGAAAAGGAGACTGAGACAGACTGTCCTGATAGACTGGTGTGCAATCACTGTAGTCTATGCACCCCAGTGAGGATACAGGAGAGGAGAAGAAGACACATCCAAGGAGGATGCAACATTTAAAAAGGAGAGCGCTGGAAGAGAAGAGTGCAGCACTGGGGAGTAGAGCGGGCAGGGAGAGGGAGCATGCCTCCTGAGATGACTGAGAGCAGAACCCCCCCCCCCCCCTCCCCGTGCTTCTTAGAGGAGACAGGGAGTGTCCTTCTCTATATTATACAGGAACAGGGCTGTCTACCTTCATGTAAGGCTGTAGTCCTCTCAGCAGCCCCTCTCAGTGTAGTCGTAGGCTCCCTGCTCCTCACTGGGCTCCCTGAAGTCCTATCGCTGCTTTCGGATTCCTGGATGTCTCGGCTGCCGGTCACCGGTCGTCCGTCCTTGGGCTGATACGGGGGTCTCAGAAGGATGCCAGATGGCGTCACCTCCTGACTCTGTTCATGTAGAGAGAATCCATTCACAGAGGGAAATCCTGTGTGGACAAGAAGACCAGGATCAAACTGGACCTCCACCTTGAGCATGCAGCGAACATCCCTCAACTTGTCCCCTTCTTCTTTTATATTATATAGAAATGGGGCGGTCTACCTTCAGCTGAGGTTCTAGTCTTCCTGGGGGCCCCTCTCACTGTACTGGTAGGTTCACCTCTCCTCAGCGGACTCTCTGCTGCTCGATCGCTGCTTTCGGACCCGGGGACGTCTTGGCTGATGGTCATTGGCCGGCTGTCCTTGGGTTGATACGGGGGTTTTAGAGGGATGGCGGATTGGGTCACCTCCTGATTCTGGTCATGCAGTGAGAATCCATTCACAGAAAGACCTCCTGAGCATACAAGAACATGATCAGATTAATGCCCCCTCTACCCCCCCCCTACAAGAATTAAACCTACCTATTAGCACATAAAATATAAAAATGAAAACCTGTGTGGCTGTCAAAAAAAGTCAGGTCTATAGGGTAGATGGAGTTCCACGGTGCGTGCATATGCGCCTGCGCATGCGCAGACCAGCAACTGGCAAGGCAGATGTTCATGCTCGTGGGTTAGGGAGAAAGCACAGGCGCACTCACGCAGCACCCTTCTCTAATGCTGGCGCCAGGCTGACTATTTAAACTGGCCTTCTGTATGGACTCATTGCTGTTTGGTCTGCAGCTTCTGTGTGTTGTTCCCGATTCCGTGTGACCTCTGATCCGGCTTATCTCTAACTGGTGATTGTCTGCTTCATACCCTGACCCCGGCTTGTCTACTGGATTTCACTTCTGCCTCCTGATTCTACCTAACTGTTCTCCTGGTACCAACTTGGCTTGTGACCCGACCATCCTGCTGTCTAGGTCTAATCTGCCCAACCATTACCGACCCGGCTTGTCTGTCCCTGCATCCTGCTCATCCGTTCTGCTACAACTGTCAGCCCAGCGAATCCTGCTTCCAGCTGCCTTCTACAGTCTGCCAAGGTCTGTGCCAGCTCTTCTACTACCAGCCTGCTCACTGCCACATCTACCGGCTGACTGCTGCCACGTAGAATACTGGACTGATTCCACTCCTACGTCACCGTGCTCCCATGGCTGCTGTCTCACTACCAGTGGCCCTCCACTATGAGAGGCCCTCCTCTACATGTCAGGCTCACCGACCGGGTACGTGACAGTGACCATGTCCTCTCCTTGGTCTGTCATATGCAACCATTGCAGCTCCCACAATGCAGCACAGGACTCCTAATCTAGGCTGACACCCTGCAGAGTGCAGAGATGGGGGGGGGGGGGGGGGGGGGGGGGCACACAGGCACCTTCTATCAGAATGTCATGCATTTTCTTTAAATGAGATTAACCGCTTAAGGACCGCCTGCCGCAGAAATACTGCGGCAGGCTGGCCCTCCTGTGCGAACCGCCATAGGTATATGTTGGTCGCGCGTCTGCAGCTAGGGGGGCGGCGGCGCGCTCCCGCCCCCACTCGGCTGCGGGGACTCCGATGCACTGGGCAGGCGGCTCCGATTGCCGCCCAACACCCGCGATCGTTCCCCGCTGGGAGAGAAGGACGGTCGGATGTTGTAAACACAGCTGACCGTTCTCCCTGGAATGATCACAGAGTGCCTGTGATCCTTCTATATAGGATCGCATGTCTCTGATCATTTCACAAGCCACGCCCCCACAGTTAGAATCACTCCCCTAGGTACACATTTAACCCTTTGATCGCCCCTGGGTTAACCCCTTCCCTGCCAGTGTCATTAGTACAGTGACAGTGCATATTTTTAGCACCGATTACTGTAGTAATGTCACTGGTACCCCCAAAAGCGTCAAATATGTCAGTTAGGGGTCAGATCTGTCCGCCGCAATGTCACAGTCCTGAGATATAGATATATAATAATAAAAAAAAAAAAAAAAAAAAAAAATCGCAGATCGCCGCCATTACTAGTAATAAAAAAAAATACACACAATAAAAATGACTTTCCCGTAGTTAGTACACGCGTTAACCTTTGCGCAAACCAATTAAAATACGCTTATTGTGATTATTTTACCAATACAAATACAGCAGAATACAAATAGGCCGAAAATGTTAAATTTTGACTTTGACAGTTTTTTTTTTGGGAATGTTATATAGCAGAATGTGAAAAATATATATTTTTTCAGAATTGTCGCTCTTTTTTTTTTTTTTTTACAGCGCAAATCAAAAAAAAAAAAAAAAAAAACGCACAGGTGATCAAATACCACCAAAAGAAATTTCTATTTGTGGGGAAAAAAGGACATCAATTTTATTTGGATTCAGCGTTGTACGACCGCGCAATTGTCCATTACAGTAACGCAGTGCTGAATCGCAAAATAGGGCCTGGTCATTGAGGGGGAAAATCCTTCCGGTCCAGAAGTGGTTAAAGTGACAGTTGGTTATATTAACTGATAGCAGCACCTCAGCTTAAAGCGTAACTCCACTTTTTTTGAGGAAAAAAAAAAATATACAAAACATTCCCCTCTGGGTGATCTCTGTACATTGCAGGGATTTTAATAAACTTTGTTGCAGATTCCTTCCTTTTGTTATTCTGAAGAAATCATTGTTTGTTCCTCTGTGCTGAGTGGGTCTAATGGGAGGGGTTTCATAATTATCAATCAGCTGTGGCAGCTGCAGAGCTCTAATAAGGAAATCTGCTGGGCCTGCATCCCTTTAGAGACGTGTTCCTATTGGGAGTATCTCACCAAAAATGACATTTGTGTTGCAGGGGATGCCAGAAATCTGATTTGTATCTTAGTGCAGACTTCTGGGAAAATTGGTGAGCCAATCACACAAGCAGGAAATGTTTCTGGGGGGGTGTGGTCAGTATACATTCTGTGTCCCTATAATATCACTCCATTACACTGATCTGCCCCTTCCCCATGCAGTCCGATACTCACTATGCGGGGTGCGCTCTGCCCCTGGGAGAGAAGGAACACAAGGATGGGTGACTGATCTCAAAGCACCAGTGCTGGCGCCAGCCTCAGAGGTGGCAGTCCGGTCCGTTCTCGGTCTCAATCCTTCTACAGTAAACCCTGAAAGTCAAGAGCGAAGAAATAATTACACTAAAGGAGGGAAATTAGCCTCACTATCCATCCAAACATGCCAATTTTCTGACACTTCTGGATTTTTACTTTTGTATCTCTCCAGTCATTCAGGTTTGTAGAGGACAAAATATCCTTTCTGAACCACAAGATGGCCCTGACTTGAGTCTATGCCCTTGTCACTTTCGCCTAACGGCCCCAAAAGGGATAGAGATATAATAATAAATATATAAATATAATTTTTTTTTTTTTTTTGCAAAATGTAAAATTTTTTTTTTTTTTGCTTTTTAGTTTAAAATGTGAGGTGTGAGGTCTTTTTTACCCCAGATCTCACATTAAAGAGGTCCTGTCCTGCTTTTTTTTTTTTTTTTTTAATTACAAGGGATGTTTACATTCCCGGTGATGGGAAATAAAAGGGATCAAGAAAAAATAAATAAAAAGGGCATAATAATAATAATAATAAAGTAAAATAAATAGGGGGTAAAAAAAATAAAAAATACAGTAATAATTTAAAGCATGCCGTATCTCCGAGCTCACGCACAGAAGCGAACGCATACGCAAGTCACGCCCAACATGTAAACGGTGTTCAAACCACACATGTGAGGTATCGCCGCGATCGTTAGAGAGAGAGCAATCATTCTAACCCTAGACCTCCTCTGTAACTCTAAACTGGTAACCTGTAAAAATGTTTAAAATGTCGCCTATGGAGATTTTTTTAAGTATCGTAGTTTGTCGCCATTCCATGAGCGTGCGCAATTTTAAAGCAAGACTTGTTCGGTATCAATTTATACTCAGCATAACATCTTTCACAATATACAAAAAACTGGGCTAACTTTACCTTTTTCTTATTTTTTTAATTAAATGTTTTTTCCGAAAAAATTTTTTAAGTTTGTAAGACCGCTGCGCTAATATGGTGTGACAAAGTATTGCAACGATCTCCATTATATTGAAGAGAGGTAGGAAGCAACCCATATCTAGACAAATAGCCCTCATCCCGGTTGAGTAATTTTACAAAAAAATGTATTGGGATCACTGATGTGGAATACATTTTTTTGTAAGATCTCCATTACATTCTCTAGGGTCTCTGCTATAGAAAAAAAAAAAAAAAATATATATATATATATATATATATATATATATATATATATATATATATATATATATATATATATATATATATATATATATATATATATATATATATATATATATATATATACATACATACACACATATACACACACACACATTATATATACACAATGCGACTGTGTTGCCCCCCCCCCCCCACACTCCTAGGAGGCGGGTCCATGACAGCCTGGAATAAAAGGCAAGTGCGTCATTCAACCCAGAAGACTGAGGACATCGAGTGGCAGAAAAGTAGTACTGCGGGGACTCTTGAGTTTTACTTATTCTATCATTACTGTGCAGCTGCATCTTATTTTTGAAGTTCCACTTTAAATTTGACAGAGTGAAGATTGAGGACCTCCTGACAGCAGAATTTACCTGGAAATCGCTGGCATGAATACCTCCGGAGTCACTAACCCTGAACAAGCAATTCTCAATATCTATATAAAAAGTTTCCTTATACTGATACGTACATATAGATTTATTAAAATTAATTGAACACAATGTAAACTATCAATAAGCGGTGAGATACGCCCCCCGTGTCGGCAGGGTGAGCGGTGACATACGCCCCCCGTGTCGGCAGGGTGAGCGGTGACATACGCCCCCCGTGTCGGCAGGGTGAGCGGTGACATACGCCCCCCGTGTCGGCAGGGTGAGCGGTGACATACGCCCCCCGTGTCGGCAGGGTGAGCGGTGACATACGCCCCGCGTGTCGGCAGGGTGAGCGGTGACATACGCCCGGCGTGTCGGCAGGGTGAGCGGTGACATACGCCCGGCGTGTCGGCAGGGTGGGCGGTGACATACGCCCGGCGTGTCGGCAGGGTGGGCGGTGACATACGCCCGGCGTGTCGGCAGGGTGGGCGGTGACATACGCCCGGCGTGTCGGCAGGGTGGGCGGTGACATACGCCCGGCGTGTCGGCAGGGTGGGCGGTGACATACGCCCGGCGTGTCGGCAGGGTGGGCGGTGACATACGCCCGGCGTGTCGGCAGGGTGGGCGGTGACATACGCCCGGCGTGTCGGCAGGGTGAGCGGTGACATACGCCCGGCGTGTTGGCAGAGTGAGCAGTGAGACAACGGGTCAGAACATCCAATCACAATGTATACCTCTCTGAGTGAAGGTGTGCGCCGTGTCCCCCAGCCGGATGAGCTCGCCGGTGGATTCCGAGCCGTCCACTTCCCAGGAGGGAGCGATGGGCTCCGAGGACCTGCAGAGGAGAAGAGATTTCAATGAAGCAGCATGGAGTCTGTTAGGAATATTCAGGAAACGGTACAAGGGTCAAAGTGCAGTGTCCACAGCTACCAATCAGAGCCCATATTCTGACCTCTGATTGGCTGCTGTGGAGTTTTGCACTCTTCACTCAGACCTCTGCTCCCTTTACTGTCTCCGTATATTGAGGACTTTATCATTGGTATGAATAAAGGACATGTATAGGGGAGAAATGACCATTAAATTTTTGGGTTTATAAACATTTTTATGAGCACCATGTGAAATAATTGAAGAAGAGATCTGAAAAATCTCCAGAAAGTTACCCCGGAGAAGGGGGCGGTCTCAGCGGGGGCAACGCATCCTTCCGTCCTTCATACTGATCCCGCAGATCCCTGTAATCCGCATCATCTGAGAGAGAGAGAGAGAGAGAGAGAGAGAGAGAGAGAGAGAGAACACAGACGGGTCAGAAGAGACTTCACTCAGAGGGGGAACGTGGTGGTTGGAGAAGAGATCTGATTAAGAAGGAGCGTGGTGGTGGGAGAAGAGAAGTGGCAGTGATGAAAGAAGAGACGTGGCTCAGGAGTGTGGTAGTGGTAGAAGAGACGTGACTCAGAGGGAGAAGCGAAATGGCTCAGAGGGAGCATAGTGGTGGGGATGGGAGAAGAGACGTAGCTCAGAGGGAGTGTGGTGGTGGGAGAAGAGGCTTGACACAGAGGGAGTGTGGTGGTGGGAGACGAAGAGCCGTGTCTCAGAGGAAGTGTGGTGGTGGTGGGAGAAGAGCCGTGTCTCAGAGGGAGTGTGGTGGGGGTGGGAGAAGAGGCTTGGCCCAGAGGGAGTGTGGTGGCGGTGGGAGAAGAGGCTTGGCCCAGAGGGAGTGTGGTGGCGGTGGGAGAAGAGGCTTGGCCCAGAGGGAGTGTGGTGGCGATGGGAGAAGAGCCGTGTCTCAGAGGGAGTGTGGTGGTGGTGGTGGTGGGAGAAGAGCCGTGTCTCAGAGGGAGCGTGGTGGGAGAAGAGGCTTAGCTCAGAGGGAGTGTGGTGAAGGTGGTGGGAGAAGAGCCGTGTCTCAGAGGGGTGGTGGAGTTCATATAGATCTGATCATGTTATAGGAGGAGATGCAGTGATTAGGGGTGGTCAGTATAGATAGGAAAGGTCACAGCTGGAGAACGCCCCCTGGTGGTTCCCTCACCTCCGTTCTGAGAAGAAGCTTCGCTGATTTGCTCCGTCAGATACTCCAACAATCCATCGAATATCTCCAGGAGGTTGCGGATGGATTCTGCGTCTCCTCGGACAATATTCTCCCCTGCAGGAAAGAGAAAACGGGTGTCAGCCCCTGCGGGGTCACATCACACCTCGCCGAGGACTCATCACACCTCGCCGAGGACTCCTCACACCTCGCCGAGGACTCCTCACACCTCGCCGAGGACTCCTCACACCTCGCCGAGGACTCCTCACACCTCGCCGAGGACTCCTCACACCTCGCCGAGGACACATCACACCTCCCCGAGGACACATCACACCTCCCCGAGGACACATCACACCTCCCCGAGGACACATCACACCTCCCCGAGGACACATCACACCTCCCCGAGGACTCATCACACCTCCCCGAGGACACTTCACACCTCCCCGAGGACACTTCACACCTCCCCGAGGACACTTCACAGGACACTTCACACCTCGCCGAGGACACTTCACACCTCGCCGAGGACTCATCACACCTCGCCGAGGACTCATCACACCTCGCCGAGGACTCATCACACCTCGCCGAGGACTCATCACACCTCCCCGAGGACTCATCACACCTCCCCGAGGACTCATCACACCTCCCCGAGGACTCATCACACCTCCCCGAGGACTCATCACACCTCCCCGAGGACACTTCACACCTCCCCGAGGACACTTCACACCTCCCCGAGGACACTTCACAGGACACTTCACACCTCGCCGAGGACACTTCACACCTCGCCGAGGACACTTCACACCTCGCCGAGGACTCATCACACCTCGCCGAGGACTCATCACACCTCGCCGAGGACTCATCACACCTCGCCGAGGACTCATCACACCTCGCCGAGGACTCATCACACCTCCCCGAGGACTCATCACACCTCCCCGAGGACTCATCACACCTCCCCGAGGACTCATCACACCTCCCCGAGGACTCATCACACCTCCCCGAGGACTCTTCACACCTCCCCGAGGACACTTCACACCTCCCCGAGGACACTTCACACCTCCCCGAGGACACTTCACACCTCCCCGAGGACACTTCACACCTCCCCGAGGACACTTCACACCTCCCCGAGGACACTTCACACCTCCCCGAGGACACTTCACACCTCCCCGAGGACACTTCACACCTCCCCGAGGACACTTCACACCTCCCCGAGGACTCATCACACTTCCCCGAGGACTCATCACACCTCCCCGAGGACTCATCACACCTCCCCGAGGACTAATCACACCTCGCCGAGGACACTTCACACCTCACACCGCGGATGACAGGTCCACTGACAAAACAAAGACTCCGCCACCGGCCATCCTGCCTCTGTCTGCCCATTCCGACCCTTCTTTTCCCCTGGTGATCTGGCCAGTAACACAGCTCCTGTATTAGAGCACCCCACTCTGGATGAAGGAGCACAGGGGGCACAGCAGACAGCAGAATAGCCAGCCTGGGGGGAGGGGAGTGTTAGATGGATTAGCGGATTTAGATAAACTGAAGCAAAACTCCAACCCACACTTCATAATCAGTTACAGAAAACAGTTTCTTCCATTTGGGATAAAAGGTTTTACATCAATAAAGGCGGATCATTGTAAGCACCCCTGCCAGTGGTACGTCCCTTCCCTGTAAACTGACACATTTGGAAGAGCGCGTTCTTTTGAAGAACCACAGACTTACTGGCTGGATCGCCAGATGAAAATGGAAGAAAGCGTAAAAGAAAAGAAAATGAATGCGGCCGTCGCATCAAAGAGATTGGTAATCTGCGATATAATAAATGTTTGCATTTGGGATAAATACTGCTTTAAAAAATAACTGAGGACAGTCCATAGAACAGCCAGGAAGCGAGCATTTCCTGAGTCAGCAATAATTGGTTAATGCATATTTTGGGCTTTTATAAACCACTTGCTGTGAAAAAAAATAAAATTAAAGTAGCAGCGCCCTGTAACTGCACAGCACTTCCGGGTTTCACCCATGCCTGGTCCCCCCCCTAAATCTGTGGTTCCTCCCAACAGAGTATAATAGCCGGCAGGAAGATTTACAGGCCACATTGGGGAGGGGGGGGGGCCTAGCTTTCTGATAGGGGTACCTCCATGACACCAGCCCCCGCTTGGCTACATGACACACTGACAACCCCCCCCCCCCCCCCCCACAGCTCCCAATAAGTGGGTTGAATACGATTGGCCATTGCTCAAGCGCCATCTAGTGGAAGAATGAACCCCAGGCTCCCAAGAAGTGGGTTGAATACAACTGGCCAATATTTAACCTTGTAGCAGAGCGCCATCTAGTGGCAGAATGAACCCCAGGCTCCCAAGAAGTGGGTTGAATACAGCTGGCCATTAGTCAATCCATAAGCAGAGCGCCATCTAGTGGAAGAATGAACCCCAGGCTCCCAAGAAGTGGGTTGAATACAGCTTGCCAATATTTAACCTAGAAGCAGAGCGCCATCTAGTAGCAGAAGGAACTCCAGGCTCCCAAGAAGTGGGTTGAATACCACTGTACTGCCCATTATTCAACCCATAAGCAGAGCGCCATCTAGTGGAAGAATGAATTCCAGGTTTCCAAGAGGTATGTTGAATACTGCTGGCCATTATTCAACCAATAGGCAGAGCGCCATCTAGTGGCAGAATGAACCCCAGGTTCCCAACCAAGAAGTGGGTAGAATACCATTGGCCATTATTCAGCCCATAGGCAGAGCGCCATCTAATGGAGGAATGAACCCCCGGCTCCCAAGAAGTGGGTTGAATAACACTGCCCATTATTCAACCCATAAGCAGAGCGCCATCTATTGGGGAGCCTGGGGTTCATTCTGCCACTAGATGGCGCTCTGCCTATTAGTTGAATAATGGCCAGTGGTATTCAACCCACTTCTTGGGAGCCTGGGGTTCATTCTGCAAGAAGTGGGTTGAATACCCCTGTACTGCCCATTATTTAACCCATAAGCAGAGCGCCATCTAGTGGCAGAATGAACCCCAGGCTTCCAAAAAGTGGGTTGAATAACACTGGCTATTATTGAACCTATAGACAGAGCGCCATCTAGAGGCAAAATAAACCCCAGGCTCCCAAGAAGTGGATTGAATAACGCTGCCCATTATTCAACCAATAGAGAGAGAGTGTCATCTAGTGGAAGAATGAACCCCAGGCTCCCAAGAAGTGGATTGAATACCGCTGGCCATTACTCAATCCAAAAGAAGAGCGCCATCTAGTGGCAGAATGAACTCTGGGCTTCCAAGAAGTGGGTTGAATAGCCCGCTGGCCATTATTCAACCAATAAGCAGAGCGCCACCTAGTGGCAGAAAGAACCCCAGGCTTCCAAGAAGTGGTATTCAACCCATAAGCAGAGCGCCATCTAGTGGCAGAAAGAACCTCCTGCGAGGGGGGGGGGGTACAGCTCCAGACTGAAGGTGAGCTTTGCTCAGCAATGAGACATTTTATATTATTATCTGTGCCGGGCAATGTCACCATTTCTAATCCTCTGACCAGCATCGGATTAATTAAAGCGAGAATCTGGTTGCTATGAGCAACACAGACAGTTCAACTTCTAGAACCCGACACACCCTGAAGAATGTCCACTGTGCAGCACAGCAATAGATATTTCGGAATGTCGCTGACCGCTGTGATGTCATGGTCTGTCAGCAATTTCCCAGCATGCACTGCAGACACCCCCCCCCCCCCGCCATTTCAGTGACCTACCCGTTATATGAGACAGGCTGACTTGCAGATAGTCCAGGGCCAGAGAGTCGATCACAGATTGCATGTTGTGGGCGTCGTCCTCCTGACTGCCGGACTTGGCGATGAAATCTGCAAAAACGCGTTGAGTCATTGGCGCCCCAAATACTTTGAAAACGGCCGCTCTGTACCCATCACATGACCCCGTCACATGACCCCGTCACATGACCCCGTCACTCACCTGGCACCTTCTCCCCCAGAATAGCCTCGTACAGCGCCACGAAGACGCCGGCGTCGCACTGCGTCAGCTCTCCGACTTGGCGGTTGATGTGACATCGGCTGAGAAGGTTGTTGGCGATGGCGATCCAATCTGAGAGAAGAGAGAGAGAGGACAGGCGATGAACAGGAACTCCTTTATCCCACTTCCTGTTGTGTCTACAGAACAGGAAGTGATGGGAAATGCAGAAATTTAGGTTGTCACTAGAGCAGCAATAAAAGGGAAATCTTCCATTGGGGACACCTACTTGCAAAGGACTTCCCCTTGCTCCAGAGAGATTTTCTCTCACTTCCCTTTGTGTCTATGGAACAGGAAGTGATGGGAAATCCAAATTGTCACCAAAGCAGCAATAAAAGGAAAAATCTTCTAATGGGAACATCTACTTGTGCAAGGGGACTTCCCTTATTTCTGAGATATTTTCTCTCACTTCCTGATGTATCTATGGGACAGGAAGTGATGGGAAATCCACAATTTTAGGTTGTCACCAAAGCAGCAATAAAAGGAGAAATCTTCTAATGGGGACAACTATTTGCGGGGGGGGGGGGACTTCTCTTATTCCGGAGAGATTTTCTCTTACTTCCTGTTATGTCTGTGGGACAGGAAGTGATGGAAAATCCACAAATTTTAGGTCTTCACCAGAGAAGCAAAGGGGAAATCTTTGAATGGGGATATCTACTTGTAGGGGACTCCTTCTTATTCTTCTAATGGGGACAACTATTTTCGGGGGGGGACTTCCCTTATTCCGGAGGGATTTTCTCCCACTTCCTGTTGTGTCTACAGAACAGGAAGTGATGGGAAATGAAAACATTTAGGTTGTCACTAGAGCAGCAAAAAAAGGGAAATCTTCTAATGGAGACAACTACTTGTAAAGGACTTCCCCTTACTTCATGGAGATTTCCTCTCACTTCCTGTTGCGTCTACGCAACAGGAAGTAACGGGAAATCCTAAATTTTAGGTGATCACCAGAGCAACAATAAAAAGGGAAATCTTCTTTACGGGAAAACTACTTGCAAAGGACTTCCCCTTACTTCACAGAGATATTTTCTCACTTCCTGTAGTGTCTACAGAACAGGAAGTGAAGGAAAATCCAAAATTGTAAGTTGTCACCAAAGCAGCAATAAAAGGGGAAATCTACTAATGGGGACACCGACATGCAAAGGACTTCCCCTAACTTCAGAGAATTTTTCCGAAATCTCGGACAAGCTGAATAGAATGTTCTGTCCCCCTGCTGGTAGTAAATCCCTAAACCCTGTGCTGTCACACAACACAACTCACCTTCCAAAGACATTACCTAGGAGGATCTCCGGGTCTTCTGTGTAGAAGAACTCAACGTCTGACATCACCTGACAACTGTCCGCACCCGGGAGCCATCATCCCATACTAATCCTACAACTCCCATCCATATCACCGTCTATTACAGCAACACAGCGATCTCTGTACAGCACTGTGGTATATGTCAGAGATATATACATGTATAATAATAATAGTGTGTGACTGTGGGGGAGGGGACATTAGAGTGTAAGCTCCTCTGGTACAGAGACTGATGTGACTGTGAGGGAGGGGACATTCGAGTGTAAGCTCCTGTGGTGCAGAGACTGATGTGACTGTGGGGGAGGGGACATTAGAGTGTAAGCTCCTGTGGTGCAGAGACTGATGTGACTGTGGGGGAGGGGACATTAGAGTGTCAGCTCCTGTGGTGCAGAGACTGATGTGACTGTGGGGGAGGGGACATTAGAGTGTCAGCTCCTGTGGTGCAGAGACTGAGGTGACTGTGGGGGAGGGGACATTAGAGTGTAAGCTCCTGTGGTGCAGAGACTGATGTGACTGTGGGGGAGGGGACATTAGAGTGTAAGCTCCTCTGGTATAGAGACTGATGTGACTGTGGGGGAGGAGACATTAGAGTGTAAGCTCCTGTGGTGCAGAGACTGAGGTGACTGTGGGGGAGGGGACATTAGAGTGTAAGCTCCTGTGGTGCAGAGACTTACCCAGCTCCTGTGTGCCCATAGTGATTCCGGCTCCAGCAGTCAGTGGTATGTGGGGAGCCAGGCTCTAGTTGCCCCAGTTGCCTTGGTTACAGGGGTAGCAAGCTCCAGTTGCCCCAGTCACAGGGGTGGGAAGGTCCAGTTGCCCCAGTCACAGGGGTGCCAGCCTCCAGTTGCCCCAGTCACAGGGGTAGGGAGCTCCAGGCACCTTTTCGGTGTCCCCAGGCACACTCAGCTCTCAGGGGCCCCGTTGTCAGGCAGTATTGGGGACATTTAAACGGCCGCCTTCTCTGATTGGTCGCCTGTTACTTCCGGATATGACGTCACACATCTCAGGTAAAAACCGGAGTATTTCAGCCCGCCGCTCCTCTCCCGGACTCGAATCTCCTCAACCGTTACCGAACCGACTCCTCGTTCTAATATGAACCGGAAACACCGGGCACCGTTTCCCTCGCTCTGAGCGCGGGTATCCCTCCGCCGCAGGGTAGTCCCGACTGACGTCACCGCACGAGGCAGCCCTGGGCGGAGCCGGAACCTCTCTGGTGATGTAATGGGGGAGGGGCTAACCGTCTAGGATGTTGCTATGGTGACCAGAGTCCAGTGTGTCCTTCCGCCATTGTTGTGTCTGTGATGGGGGGAGGGGAAGGTTCCCGGGCCTGAAAACTACTACAGCTGGTGAGGGCCAGGCCGGGGGAGACTTCAACTCACCCCCCTCCCCTCCCCCACATATATAAGAATCAATAAAACCCACAGAATGTGAGAAATCTACAGGCAGGGAATTATCTTCCGGGTGTCCCCACTAGGCAATTTCACCTCACTTCCTGTTCTGCTTTATGCTAAACAAGCTTACCCATCACTTCCTGTTCTACAACACCTGGACAGGAAATGAGGGTGTCACCAGTAATATAATCAGTAGGGGTCACCTCCTCCCAGCCACCTCTTTACTTCCTGTCCTACAACCCCTGGACAGTAAATGAGGGTGTCACCAGTAATATAATCAGTGGGGGTCACCTCCTCACTTCCTGTCCTACAACACTTGGACAGGAACTGGGAGTGTCACCAGCAATAGAATCAGTGGGGTCACCTATTCACTTCCTGTCTTACAACCCCTGGACGGGAAATGGGGGTGTCACCAGTAATAGAATGAGTGGGGGTCACCTCCTCCCTTTCTGTTCTACAACACCTGGACAAGAAATGGGGGTGTCACCAGCAATAGAATCAGTGGAGTCACCTCCTCACTTCCTGTCTTACAACCCCTGGACAGGAAATGGGGATGTCCCCGGCAATAGAATCAGTGGGGGTCACCTCCTCCCAGCCACCTCCTCACTTCCTGTTCTACCACACCTGGACAGGAAATAGGGGTGTCACCAGCAAAAGAATCAATGGGGTCACCTCCTCCCTTCCTGTTTTACAACGCCTGGACAGGAAATGGGGGTGTCACCAGCATTAGAATCAGTGGGGTCACCTCTTCACTTCCTGTTGTACAACACCTGGACAGGAAATGGGGGTGTCACCAGCACTAGAATCAGTGGGGTCACCTCTTCCCTGCCACCACTTCACTTCCTGTTGTACAACACCTGGTCAGGAAATGGGGGTGTCACTAGCAATAGAATCAGTGGGGTCACCTCTTCACTTCCTGTTGTAGAACACCAGGACAGGAAATGGGGGTGTTGGTGTCACCAGCACTAGAATCAGTGGGGTCACCTCTTCCCTGCCACCAACTCACTTCCTGTTGTACAACACCTGGACAGGAAATGGGGTTGTTGGTGTCCCCAGCACTAGAATCAGTGGGGTCACCTCTTCCCTGCCACCAACTCACTTCCTGTTGTACAACACCTGGACAGGAAATGGGGGTGTCGCCAGCACTAAAATCAGTGGGGTCACCTCTTCCCTGTCACCACCTCACTTCCTGTTGTACAACACCTGGACAGGAAATGGGAGTGTCACCAGCACTAGAATCAGTGGGGTCACCTCTTCACTTCCTGTTGTAGAACACCTGGACAGGAAATGGGGGTGTTGGTGTCACCAGCACTAGAATCAGTGGGGTCACCTCTTCCCTGCCTTCACATTACTTCCTGTTGTACAACACCTGGACAGGAAATGGAGTGTTGGTAAATGTACCCAGCGAGGGACTTGTTGCAATCTGTCAGGGGCTCGGAGAATATTTCCCCAACCACAGATAGAACACTGTGATGAGGAGAGGAGTGAGAAGTCTTCTGTTCCTGATCAGAATTCTACCTTGTTAGAGTGTGTCACCAGGCCAGGAAGTGAGATTTCCCCTTAATGAGGACAGACAGCAATAAAGCCTGACACAGGTCCCAACACAGGAGCTCAGTCACCAGAACAAGTGTTCCCACAGGAAGATTCCCCTCACTTCCTGTTCTTGTGACAACCATACCATGTCATTTCTCTGTCTGTGACCATCATCATAGAGGGGAACCTTCCAGCAGAGGCTTCCGTTCCAATAAAATGACATCTATCTATAATGGTGTACTTTGAAAAGACTTCTTTGCTTCCTGTTGTGTCTCTTGGGCTGGAATTGGAAGGAAATCTTCCCAGTGGGTGCAAGGAAAAACATGAGAGGGTCTCTAACCCTTCTACACCATAAAACACGAAATGCTTTATATACACTAAGGGTCTCCCCGTGACAGTAAATGAAAGCCCACCACTAAAGAGTCTCCCCAAGACAAGAAACGAAGGCCCACCACTAAGGGTCTCAACGAGACAGGAAACGAAGGCCCACCACTAAGGGTCTCAACGAGACAAGAAACAAAGGCCCACCACTAAGGGTCTCCCCCATGACAGGAAATGAAAGCCATCCACTATGGGTCTCCCCAAGACAGGAAATAAAGGTCCACCACTAAGGGTCTCCCCAAGACAGGAAATCAAGGCCCACCACTAAGGGTCTCCCCAAGACAGGAAATCAAGGCCCACCACTAAGGGTCTCCCCAAGAGAAGAAACAAGGGCCTGCCGCTAAGGGTCTTCCCAAGACAGGAAATGAAGGCCCCTCAATAAAGGTCTTGACAAAACAGGAAATGAAAGCCCACCACCAAGAAATTCCCCAAGAGAAGAAACAAGGGCCCTCCACTAAGGGTCTCCCCAAGACAGGAAATCAAGGCCCACCACTAAGGGTCTCCCCAAGGCAGGAAATGAAGGCCCACCAC
The DNA here is from genome assembly GCF_965119305.1 of Pelophylax lessonae. Taxonomy (NCBI): domain Eukaryota; kingdom Metazoa; phylum Chordata; class Amphibia; order Anura; family Ranidae; genus Pelophylax; species Pelophylax lessonae. The sequence goes on along the minus strand of NC_138778.1, from coordinate 231,505,784 downwards.
TAAGGGTCTCCCCAAGACAGGAAATGAAGGCCCTCCACTAAGGGTCTCCCCAAGGCAGGAAATGAAGGCCCACCACTAAGGGTCTCCCCAAGGCAGGAAACGAAGGCCCTCCACTAAGGGTCTCCCCAAGAGAAGAAACAAGGGCCCACCACTATGGGTCTCCCCAAGACAGGGAATGAAGGCCCTACACTAAGGGTCTCCACCAGGGGAAGAAACAAGGGCCCACCACTAAGGGTCTTCCCAAGACAGGAAAAGAAGGCCCATCACTAAAGGTCTTGACAAAACAGGAAATGAAAGCCCACCACTAAAGAACTCCCCAAGACAAGAAACAAAGACCCACCACTAAGGGTCTCCCCATGACAGGAAATGAAGGCCCACCACTAAGGGTCTCCCCAAGACAGGAAATGAAGGCCCTCCACTAAGGGTCTCCCCAAGGCAGGAAATGAAGGCCCACCACTAAGGGTCTCCCCAAGGCAGGAAATGAAGGCCCTCCACTAAGGGTCTCCCCAAGGCAGGAAATGAAGGCCCTCCACTAAGGGTCTCCCCAAGGCAGGAAATGAAGGCCCTACACTAAGGGTCTCCCCAAGGCAGGGAATGAAGGCCCTACACTAAGGGTCTCCACCAGGGGAAGAAACAAGGGCCCACCACTAAGGGTCTTCCCAAGACAGGAAAAGAAGGCCCATCACTAAAGGTCTTGACAAAACAGGAAATGAAAGCCCACCACTAAAGAACTCCCCAAGACAAGTGTAGCACCACCCCCGCAGGAGCTGCTGATTAGATTATTGGGTCTACGTCCTGCCTAACAACCCACAGAATTGGCTCGAACCCTCCCTAGGCACAACTGACCCAGACTAGGACTGGAATACCAAATGGCTACACAGATTGGAATATAACACTTCAATAAATAATAATGACCTGTTACCTCTCTCCAGCTGCAGTCCTTCTGGGTAATACAAGGTGACCACACACAAGCTTGCTTTTAAACAGGAAAGTTATTTACTGTGAATCAAATAAACAGTTTCGATACAGTAAAATATGACTTTGTAAAAGGATATACTAATTAATTAATCAAAGATAAGATAAATACTGTGATATCACTCCTCAAGGGCACATTAATTGTTTCAGGAAATGTCTCAGAGCCTATAGGACCGCCATCTTAATCACTATTATACTTTTGGAGATAAGGCTCAGCATTCAGTTAGACACAGTATCAGAATGTCAGACCTATCTGAGTCCGCTGTTTCTTCTCTATATCTTCGCTAGCAACGTTGGTGCACTCGCAATTTGTAATCCACATTGAGGATGGGTGATCAATAGAGAGAATGGCAGCAAACAGTTAGTAATCACCGCGGGGTGTCTGTGCAGGATTGCCGGTAAAACTTCTGTGAGAGATGTACTGGGCCACCTGGTATATTGCCTTCTACTACTCTAAGGCTAATCCTGACTAAAGTTACTTCTTTGATAGATATAGTCAGTTTTTGGGCAGGTGCCCTCTCACCAACAGGACTGTCTCCCAGGAAGCCTCCGCTGCTGTCTCAGTCTCCGGCCTCTGTCACCAGCCGCGCTAGGTATTTGGGGTGGATGAGTCTGGTCTCTGTAGAACATCGATGGGACCTCCAGGAGGGATCCTCCACTGGAGATGAAACACTGCAACTTAGTCACTTAAGGCCCAGGAGTTTCGGCCTAGCATACAGCATCAGCCCACAGCACTGGCATCCTGCTTGTCTCACTGTGTCTTTCCCAAGAGAGTGAGCCTGGCTCCTCCCTTCCTTTATAAAGCTTCCCCCAGAAGGCTGTGCGGTGCAGCAGTGCACCCTGGTATTCTCAAAGCACTATGGGCGATGAAGACTGCTCAACTTCCTGAAAGGAAAATAACATCAAAAGACATTCCATAGCCGCTGCAATGTGTCCTTTTGGCCACTAGATGGAGCCGAGTTCCTCTCAAATGTCAAGCAGCAGTCTTTTAGAACTTGTATAATGGAAGACCCCGCTACACACTCCCCCCACTTGAGAAACTTTGGTCCCCAAAGAGGACAACAGCATGTACTCCAGTGCATATGTTGGCAGTACACAAAAAAAACATTAACATATGCATAACAGGGAATCATCTTCCTTTTCAGAAGCAGAGTTCAAACTTAACAACTGCATATTACAACACAGGTTCGACATAGGAACCTCCCACCAATTGTCAGGGGAGGGAAGGTAATTCTGTTCACAGACCCCTGACACTTGAGTGGCTTGTACAGATGTGCCTGGGGGTGAGCTAGGGTTGTCCTCCACCAAATCTGCGGTGGAAGAACTAGGCTGATCAAGAGTTCGTTTGGAAGTAAAGATAGCCTCTTCTGAGCATTCACCCAATTGGTCATAGGTCAGTCTTTTGGGCGGGTGAATGACTCTTCTTTCCCTCTGTTCTTTGGGATGCACGATCTCAGAGGTACTAGGACCAGCCACTTCTGGGGATTCTTCAATGTCCTCCTCCTCATGTTCCAACACACAGGAATCTGATGCTTCAAGAGCGGTCAGTTCTTCTTCAGAGGAAGGTGCAACCTCCTCCTCAGGATCTTCATCATCAACTACTTCTTCTGGAAGCATGTGGAAAGGTATGAATTCGGGGGCTTCCGCCCGAAGGGTTCCTCTGTCAGCCAATTCGGATGAAGACAGGGAGGCAGGTGTGGGTTCTGGTAACTGAGACGACCACATCCAGTCAGGTACCTCCTCTTCATCTTCCAGATCTTCAGATGGAGAATTTCCCTCCCTCACATCTGGGAGTGTCGACTGAGATCTGGTGACTGGTCTGGACAGGCGAGAGGTCGAAGGGGTCTCTGGCGAATCTACGACAGGAGGCATGCGAACTGCTTCAGAGAGAGGCAGTAAATGGTTCCTATGCCAAGTCTTCAATGGACCCACACTTCCTTCAGGCCGAATTTGATACACAGGGAGGTTTGGTAGTTGCTTGCAGATAACATAAGGTTGGGACTTCCAGCGGTCTGCCAACTTGTGTTTTCCTGGGACACCCAAGTTCCTCAACAATACCCTGTCCCCTGGTTGCAAGTCTTGGATCCGAACTTTTAAGTCGAAATTCCTTTTATTCCTCAGTCCACGTTGATCAGATGTGGCCTGAGCTTTATCATAGGCCGATTTCAGACTCTTCCGCAGTCGGTCCACATATCCCTTGTGCGATGCTGAAGAGGTGTGATCGGGCGAGATGCCAAAGGCCAAATCCACTGGCAATCGAGCCTCTCGTCCAAACATTAGACGATAAGGGGAATATCCAGTAGCATCACTGACAGTACTGTTGTAGGCATGCACAATGGCAGCTACATGTTTGCCCCAATGCTGTTTCTTCTCTGAGCTTAAAGTCCCCAACATGTCCAAAAGAGTCCTGTTAAATCGTTCCGGCTGGGCATCCCCTTGTGGATGGTAGGGAGTAGTTCTAGTCTTTTGGATGCCTAACAGATCTAACAGTCTCTTGATCAGTCTGCTTTCAAAGTCTCTTCCCTGATCTGAATGGAGGCGTTGTGGTAACCCATAGTGTACAAAGAACTTTTCTACAAGAACTTTGGCTACTGTAGAGGCCTTCTGATCCCTTGTTGGGAATGCTTGGGCGTATCTGGTAAAATGGTCTGTTACCACAAGGACATTCCCTTGGCCACTCAGATCAGGCTCTAGGCAAAGGAAATCAATGCACACCAGTTCCATGGGTCCCTGGCTTTGCAGATGGCCCATTGGGGCTGCTTGACGTGGCAGAGTCTTCCTTTGTATACATCGGACACAAGAATGACAGTATCCTTCAACTTCGGCCCTCATACAGGGCCAGTAGAACCTGTCTCTGACAAGCTGAAAAGTTCTTTCAGGTCCCAGATGGCCATGATTATCATGAAGAGCAGCCAGAACTCTCTCCCTGTATTTAGCTGGTAAGAACAGTTGCCACTTCTCCTCCAGATCTTCAGATGGGCCTCTTCGGTAGGCCACCCCTTCTCGGATCTGTAACCGGGTCCACTCTCTATGCAACAGACGGGCCCCCTGAGGAGAGTCGGTGAGAAGCAACTCAGGGCGCTGGATCTCCAAGGCTTCCAAAAGAAGTTTTCCCAGAGGGTCTTCCAGCTGCTCCTTCCTCAAGTCCCTTTTGGACAGCCGGGGTAAATCTTCCCCTTCAACCTGGGTCACCCTGCAATAGTATTTGGGTACTCCGACAGCCGAAACCCCAATCTCTTCGGCTCTTGATCCTCCTCTGGATCGAAGTTCAGTTCCCTGATATAGGGCACGCACCCCTTCTGGAGCCAAATGGGTCCATTCTTCATCAGGTTCGTGTGGTGCATGCAACCTTCTGGATAGGGCATCTGCATCCCTGTTCCCGATTCCTGGCCGATACTTCAGGCTGAAGTTGAAGCTAGAGAGGGCAGCCAACCATCTGTGTCCTGTTGCATCCAGCTTAGCTGTAGTCAACAGATAGGTAAGGGGATTATTATCCGTCTTGACAATGAATTCAGCTCCGTACAGGTAATCTTTCAGTTTGTCGACCACTGCCCACTTTAAGGCCAGGAATTCAAGTTTGTGGGTAGGATAATTCCTTTCAGCAGGTAGTAGACTCCTGCTCACGTAGGCTACGGGTCGCAGGTGGCCCCCATGTTCCTGGTAGAGTACCCCACCCAGCCCATCTCGGCTGGCATCGACATGTAGTTCATATGGTTTCGTGGGGTCTGCGTAGGCCAACACAGGGGCAGTGGTTAGATTCTTTTTCAACTGAATGAAAGCCCCTTCACATTCTGGGGTCCACTGATCCTGGATGGACTCCTTGGCCTTCCGGGGTCCCATGGTGGACTTCATTGGCTTGACCAGTTCAGGAACGTCATCTTCTTCGTTCTTTAGTAACTCATTGAGGGGTCGGGCAATCTTAGCGAACCCCTCTACAAACCTCCTGTAATAGGAGCAAAAACCCAGGAACGACCGAAGTTCGGTCACATTTGTAGGTCTCGGCCAGGAGGCGACAGCATCCAGCTTGTCCGGGTCGGTGGCCACCCCTTCTTCAGACACGATGTGGCCCAGGTAATGGACCGAGGACTGATAGAATTGGCACTTCTCAGGAGAAAGTTTCAGGCCTTCTTCATGTAGCCTCTTCAGGACCTTTTCCAACCTCTCCTCGTGTTCTTCCAAAGTTCTGCCAAACACGATAACATCATCCAAGTATACCAGTACCTCTATCAAATTCATATCTCCAACGGTCCTTTCCATCAGCCTTTGGAAGGTAGCAGGGGCCCCTGACAATCCCTGAGGCATGCGATTGAACTCAAAGAACCCCACAGGGGTGATGAAGGCTGTCTTCTCCCGATCTTCAGGGTGCATGGGGATCTGATAATACCCACTCTTTAAGTCCATCACACTGAACCACTTCGCCCCTGACAGGCTCTGTAGGGCGTCTTCGATTCGAGGAGTGGTATACTGGTCTGGGATGGTTCTTCTGTTCAGTGTTCGGTAGTCGATACAAAGCCTCAGAGATCCGTTTTTCTTCCGGACTACCACTATCGGAGAAGCATATGGGCTCCTGGATTCTCGAATAACCCCAGTCTTCTTGAGTTCCGCCAGCTGCTGACGTAGATCTTCTAAGTCACCTAAGGGAACTCGCCGGACTCTTTCTCGGAAAGGTTTGTCCTCACTCAGGCGGATCTTATGAGTGGCACTCCTGGCGCATCCCACGTCGAACTCATTCCTAGAAAATATTCCTCGCCATCCAGCAAGTTGTGCCTTGGCCCTCTTCACCCATTCTGGTGGGAGGGCAGCGTTTCCAGAGCAGAGCTCTTCTATAACATCTTCACCCCTTCCCTCCTCTTTAAGATCAGATGGGACAACTGGGGTAGCCGGGTTAACTTGGCCCAACAGCACTCTGGCCGGTACCTTCACCGGTGTAGTAGAGGTGTTTCTGACACTCACTAAAACCCTTCCATGGTTTTTCTGTAACACCTTCAAAGGGATCACTTCAGGGATTACTTCTATCCCTCTCTCCTCTTCCTGTGGACCTGATTCAAAGATGATAAAAGGGCCCGGCTGTTTCCATGTGAGTTTAACGGAAGCTTTCAGACAAGCCACCTCTCCTGGCTGCAAGACCTTTTCCGTTCTGTCCAACTTCCAGAGTCTTCCAACTCCTTCTGCAGGAGTCTCTTGCTCCAATACTAATCGTTGATAGGCCTGCCGTAGCATGGGGTGAATCCTTGGCGCTGGAGCATCCTGTCCCTGGACCAGTTGTGTCAGGAGGCGCCTTACTAGGTCAGTGTTGGTCCCTACGATGAGAGAGCTTTTGTTGGCCCCTGGCGGACGAGGACAGACCACCGCTAGGGTGTCGAAGGTTTCAGCTTCACCAGCCACTGATGGGTCAAAGGTCAACTTGATTGGCAGATACCCGTCATAGGGAAAACTTTGAGTCCCGATACCCCATATCTCCAGATCTTCCAACTTCTGCAGAGGTAGATGGGTAAGGTGTTTATCATAGAAGTCTCTATACAGAAGAGTCACTTGGGCCCCAGTGTCAAGGAGGGCTCTTGTGTAAATTCCTTCTACCTGGACAGAGACTACAGGGGAAGGCCCGACCAAGTTAGTTGGGAATTCTCTTGAAGTGGCCTTGTTGTCTGATTCAGTTCTCTGCACCCAGGCTCTTTTCTTTTTTTTTCTTCTGGACTTCAGTCCCCTCTGGGCCCGGTGTGCATTGATTTTCCTTCTCTCAGTAGCCTGGAGTATAGAACTAGGGGCGTTGTACCTGGATCTGACTCCCTGACTCAGATTCCCTGAATCATTGAGTCTCTTGGATTCCCTTGAAACTGGCGGGCACCCGGTCGACTCCTTCACGGGTGCCCTCTGAAGTTTCTCCGCTGGCTTGCGAGGTTCTGAGGCGACATTTCCTGGGCTGGGACATACTCCTCTAACATGTCCTACTCCCCCACAGTTGAAACAAGTTAGCGATCTCCTAGGTCTCGGTTCCGGGTCTACTCTAAGGTTAGAAGGTTTATCCGGCTTCTCTGACACGTTCCCATCAGGTAGAGTAGATGCCTGACTAGTCAGGATGGACACCATTTCTATCAACTGGGACACCTGGGTCTTTAGGAGTTCAACTTGCGAGTCACTTTCTTTTGCACTTATCACTCTGACACGAGCAGTTGAGTCAAACTGCCGACTCTTCCTTTTGTTGTCTAACATGACCTCTTCTTCTCTGACCATTCGGATCAGGTCAGGGTATTCCAGAATGCCACCATCTTGGCGAGTTCGCAACAGTATGGCAATGGGATCTAAGGGTTGAGCCCCTCTCAGCACCTGCCGTGCACGAGTCTCATCTACCTTCCGGGGGTCTATCCCTTTCTTTATCAAGATCTGGTGGATGATCTTATCTAGGCGTCTAATAAATTCGGACAACTTCTCTTCCTCTTCTTGGTAACAGTGGTCTAACTGGTAAAGAAGTTCAGCCACGTTCTCCGTCCGACCAAATACATCTTGTAGAATGTCTAGATAATCCTGTGCAGTACAGTTCTTTTTGCTTAGCTTGAGATTACGTACGGCCTCTAGTGCAGGTCCCTTTAAACTTTCTGTGATTCTCTGTTTCTTGTGCTGTTCTGGTACCTCCCACTCTTCCAAAGCCTGAGTGGCGGTATCTAACCACTCTTCAAACCCATCTTCTGTCGAAGGCACAGGCTGTTTCCCAGAGAATGTCCTCAGCTTCCTATATTCAGTCATCAGATAGTTTGGGGAGTCCTTACTACATTTTGCTACGATTTCCCCGAGAACAGCACACAGTTCTGAGCTAAAGGTAGACAAAGGTGGTGACTCTGGACTCCCTTCTTGGACACCTTTTTCTTTGCTGGATCCCCCAGGAGTGGTGGATGAGGGACCTTCAGTAAGGACTTCTGGATGTATTAAGAAAAGTTCTGTTTGGTCAGTAGTCTTTACACTGGTTCCCTTAAAGTAATCAGGGACCCCCTTCCTCCACTCACACAATGCATACGTGTGTGGAACGGTGGTGTCTGTCTTTATGTCAGTCACCCAGAATTTCCTGTCTGTGGACAGTGCCCTTAAAACTGGGAGGAGTTTTTCCTCAGTCCAGACCTCTCCCTTGATTTCAACCACCAGGCCATTTTCCACTACGACATTCTCTTCCCTGCACCACTCGGCTGCAGCGGTAGGATCCATTTCTGCGTTGAGGGGGATTCTGTGGCTGAGAGGGTTGTGTTGCAGGACTGTAGATAATCCCGGACGAGCCCCCACGTGTAGCACCACCCCCGCAGGAGCTGCTGATTAGATTATTGGGTCTACGTCCTGCCTAACAACCCACAGAATTGGCTCGAACCCTCCCTAGGCACAACTGACCCAGACTAGGACTGGAATACCAAATGGCTACACAGATTGGAATATAACACTTCAATAAATAATAATGACCTGTTACCTCTCTCCAGCTGCAGTCCTTCTGGGTAATACAAGGTGACCACACACAAGCTTGCTTTTAAACAGGAAAGTTATTTACTGTGAATCAAATAAACAGTTTCGATACAGTAAAATATGACTTTGTAAAAGGATATACTAATTAATTAATCAAAGATAAGATAAATACTGTGATATCACTCCTCAAGGGCACATTAATTGTTTCAGGAAATGTCTCAGAGCCTATAGGACCGCCATCTTAATCACTATTATACTTTTGGAGATAAGGCTCAGCATTCAGTTAGACACAGTATCAGAATGTCAGACCTATCTGAGTCCGCTGTTTCTTCTCTATATCTTCGCTAGCAACGTTGGTGCACTCGCAATTTGTAATCCACATTGAGGATGGGTGATCAATAGAGAGAATGGCAGCAAACAGTTAGTAATCACCGCGGGGTGTCTGTGCAGGATTGCCGGTAAAACTTCTGTGAGAGATGTACTGGGCCACCTGGTATATTGCCTTCTACTACTCTAAGGCTAATCCTGACTAAAGTTACTTCTTTGATAGATATAGTCAGTTTTTGGGCAGGTGCCCTCTCACCAACAGGACTGTCTCCCAGGAAGCCTCCGCTGCTGTCTCAGTCTCCGGCCTCTGTCACCAGCCGCGCTAGGTATTTGGGGTGGATGAGTCTGGTCTCTGTAGAACATCGATGGGACCTCCAGGAGGGATCCTCCACTGGAGATGAAACACTGCAACTTAGTCACTTAAGGCCCAGGAGTTTCGGCCTAGCATACAGCATCAGCCCACAGCACTGGCATCCTGCTTGTCTCACTGTGTCTTTCCCAAGAGAGTGAGCCTGGCTCCTCCCTTCCTTTATAAAGCTTCCCCCAGAAGGCTGTGCGGTGCAGCAGTGCACCCTGGTATTCTCAAAGCACTATGGGCGATGAAGACTGCTCAACTTCCTGAAAGGAAAATAACATCAAAAGACATTCCATAGCCGCTGCAATGTGTCCTTTTGGCCACTAGATGGAGCCGAGTTCCTCTCAAATGTCAAGCAGCAGTCTTTTAGAACTTGTATAATGGAAGACCCCGCTACACAAGAAACAAAGACCCACCACTAAGGGTCTCCCCAAGACAGGAAATGAAGGCCCTCCACTAAGGGTCTCCCCAAGGCAGGAAATGAAGGCCCACCACTAAGGGTCTCCCCAAGGCAGGAAATGAAGGCCCTCCACTAAGGGTCTCCCCGTGACAGTAAATGAAAGCCCACCACTAAAGAGTCTCCCCAAGACAAGAAACGAAGGCCCACCACTAAGGGTCTCAACGAGACAGGAAACGAAGGCCCACCACTAAGGGTCTCCCCCATGACAGGAAATGAAAGCCATCCACTATGGGTCTCCCCAAGACAGGAAATAAAGGTCCACCACTAAGGGTCTCCCCAAGACAGGAAATCAAGGCCCACCACTAAGGGTCTCCCCAAGACAGGAAATCAAGGCCCACCACTAAGGGTCTCCCCAAGAGAAGAAACAAGGGCCTGCCGCTAAGGGTCTTCCCAAGACAGGAAATGAAGGCCCCTCAATAAAGGTCTTGACAAAACAGGAAATGAAAGCCCACCACCAAGAAATTCCCCAAGAGAAGAAACAAGGGCCCTCCACTAAGGGTCTCCCCAAGACAGGAAATCAAGGCCCACCACTAAGGGTCTCCCCAAGGCAGGAAATGAAGGCCCACCACTAAGGGTCTCCCCAAGACAGGAAATGAAGGCCCTCCACTAAGGGTCTCCCCAAGGCAGGAAATGAAGGCCCACCAATAAGGGTCTCCCCAAGGCAGGAAACGAAGGCCCTCCACTAAGGGTCTCCCCAAGAGAAGAAACAAGGGCCCACCACTATGGGTCTCCCCAAGACAGGGAATGAAGGCCCTACACTAAGGGTCTCCACCAGGGGAAGAAACAAGGGCCCACCACTAAGGGTCTTCCCAAGACAGGAAAAGAAGGCCCATCACTAAAGGTCTTGACAAAACAGGAAATGAAAGCCCACCACTAAAGAACTCCCCAAGACAAGAAACAAAGACCCACCACTAAGGGTCTCCCCATGACAGGAAATGAAGGCCCACCACTAAGGGTCTCCCCAAGACAGGAAATGAAGGCCCTCCACTAAGGGTCTCCCCAAGGCAGGAAATGAAGGCCCACCACTAAGGGTCTCCCCAAGGCAGGAAATGAAGGCCCTCCACTAAGGGTCTCCCCAAGGCAGGAAATGAAGGCCCTCCACTAAGGGTCTCCCCAAGGCAGGAAATGAAGGCCCTACACTAAGGGTCTCCCCAAGGCAGGAAATGAAGGCCCTACACTAAGGGTCTCCACCAGGGGAAGAAACAAGGGCCCACCACTAAGGGTCTTCCCAAGACAGGAAAAGAAGGCCCATCACTAAAGGTCTTGACAAAACAGGAAATGAAAGCCCACCACTAAAGAACTCCCCAAGACAGGAAACAAAGACCCACCACTAAGGGTCTCCCCATGACAGGAAATGAAGGCCCACAACTAAGAGTCTCCCTATGAAAGCCAACCACCAAGGGTTTCCCAAAGACAGGAAATTAAAGCCCACCAGTAAGGGTCTTAGCATGACAGAAAATGAAGGTCCACACTAAGGGTCTCCACAAGACAGGAAATGAAAGCCCACCACTAAAGGTCTCCCCCTGACAGGAAATGAAGGCCCACCAGTAAGGGTCTCCCCCTGACAGGAATTGAAGGCCCATAACTAAGGGTCACCCCAAGACAGGAAATCAAGGCCCTTCACTAAGGGTCTCCCCAAGACAGGAAATCAAGGCCCACCACTAAGGGTCTCCCCAAGGCAGGAAATGAAGGCCCTCCACTAAGGGTCTCCCCAAGAGAAGAAACAAGGGCCCACCACTATGGGTCTCCCCAAGACAGGGAATGAAGGCCCATCACTAAGGGTCTCCCTAAGACAGGGAATTATGGCTCACCACTAAGGGTCTCCCCAAGGCAGGAAATGAAGGCCCTCCACTAAGGGTCTCCCCAAGACAGGAAATCAAGGCCCACCACTAAGGGTCTCCCCAAGGCAGGAAATGAAGGCCCTCCACTAAGGTTCTCCCCAAGAGAAGAAACAAGGGCCCACCACGATGGGTCTCCCCAAGACAGGGAATGAAGGCCCATCACTAAGGGTCTCCCCAAGGCAGGAAATGAAGGCCCTACACTAAGGGTCTCCCCAAGGCAGGAAATGAAGGCCCTACACTAAGGGTCTCCCCAAGGCAGGAAATGAAGGCCCTACACTAAGGGTCTCCACCAGGGGAAGAAACAAGGGCCCACCACTAAGGGTCTTCCCAAGACAGGAAAAGAAGGCCCATCACTAAAGGTCTTGACAAAACAGGAAATGAAAGCCCACCACTAAAGAACTCCCCAAGACAGGAAACAAAGACCCACCACTAAGGGTCTCCCCATGACAGGAAACGAAGGCCCACAACTAAGAGTCTCCCTATGAAAGCCAACCACCAAGGGTTTCCCAAAGACATGAAATTAAAGCCCACCAGTAAGAGTCTTAGCATGACAGAAAATGAAGGTCCACACTAAGGGTCTCCACAAGACAGGAAATGAAAGCCCACCACTAAAGGTCTCCCCCTGACAGGAAATGAAGGCGCACCAGTAAGGGTCTCCCCCTGACAGGAAATGAAGGCCCACCAGTAAGGGTCTCCCCCTGACAGGAAATGAAGGCCCATAACTAAGGGTCACCCCAAGACAGGAAATTAAGGTGTAGACCTCTTCAATAAGAACCCCCTATGTCAACCTTCCCCCACTCTCCAAACCACTCAAAAAAAAACAAATTAACAACATTTAGACAGACGCAGATAAGAAGTCACATCAAGGTTTTATTTTACTTCATTTTATTCATCAAATTAAAACCAGAATTACAACCAATAACAAGTATTGGAGTTGGTGGAGTCCGTATAGAAAGTGTCCACAGGGAGGTGGAGGGCGATATTCGGGTGAGGTCCAACCTGTGGGGTGGAGGGCGATATTCGGGTGAGGTCCAACCTGGGAGGCTTCCTTTTGTCATTATTAAGTGAACATAATGAGGACATTCAGAAGATAATACTATGTAAAATAAGTCCCCGAGTCTCCCTCCACCCACCCCAATACTTCCTACAATGGAGCCAATTATCATAAGAGAAGACGGATAACGTTTACTGTGGCTGGACAGAGCAACCAATCCGTTTACAGAAAACAAAAATCATCTTCCCAAAACTTTCTAAGAAAAGGGGAACTCCAACAAAACTCAGGGAAAGGGGTTATAGGATGTCCTATTTATATAATAACTCCGGGGCACTTCCCTTATTTCCTGTCTAGGTGAGGTTTCTCTGCCTTTTGGCTAAGATCAAGTGTAGTATCTGTTCTTATCCGTTGTTAGGAAAAGAACCCCGACTCCCTTGGCCAGTTTGGGGGGGTCAGCTAGTATTTCCCTGATGTAATTAGGTGGTGGCAGTGGGAGGGCCTTTTTCCTCCTTGGTTGAATCTGGCCTTGTGCTCAAGGCTTGTCCTCAGTTGGAGGCAAGGTTCTCCCTTAGCTATCGAAGTTCTGATACCTTCCTGTGGGATGGAGAGGCAGTGATCTGATGGAAGGCCAGGCTGAGAAAGAAGCCCGTGGTGTATGTGTCCCTGGGGTTCGCTTCTCTGCCTTTTGGCTAAGATCAAGTGTAGTATCTGTTCTTATCCGTTGTTAGGAAAAGAACCCCGACTCCCTTGGCCAGTTTGGGGGGGTCAGCTAGTATTTCCCTGATGTAATTAGGTGGTGGCAGTGGGAGAACCTTTTTCCTCCTGGGTTGAATCTGGCCTTGTGCACAAGGCTTGTCCTCAGTTGGAGGCAAGGTTCTCCCTAAGCTATCGAAGTTCTGATACCTTCCTGTGGGATGGAGAGGCAGTGATCTGATGGAAGGCCAGGCTGAGAAAGAAGCCCGTGGTGTATGTGTCCCTGGGGTTCGCTTCTCGGCCGTTTGGCTAAGATCAAATGTAGTATCTGTTCTTATCCGTTGTTAGGGAAAGAACCCCAACTCCCTTGGCCAGTTTGGGGGGGGGGGTGTCAACTAGTATTTCCCTAATGTAATTAGGTGGTGGCAGTGGGAGGGCCTTTTTCCTCCTTGGTTGAATCTGGCCTTGTGCACAAGGCTTGTCCTCAATTGGAGGCAAGGTTCTCCCAAAGCTATCTAAGTTCTGATACCTTCCTGGGGGATGGAGAGGCAGTGATCTGATGGAAGGCCAGGCTGAGAAAGAAGCCCGTGGTGTATGTGTCCCTGGGGTTCGCTTCTCGTCCTTTAGGCTAAGATCAAGTGTAGTATCTGTTCTTATCAGTTGGTATTTACCTGGAAGGTTAGTATCGGCAGGGACTGAAGGAACCAGAGAGCCTCGGCCTAACTGGGGGCCGGGAGTAAGCCCTGTCAGAGAAAGCTAGAAGGGTCCATTGCCTCCTGATTGGAATTGGATCTGTTCCTATCAGTTTGAAGGGAGCGAGAAAGCCGGTACGTCCTGGGGTCGGTTAGTACTGCTCCTGGATGTAATTGGTAAGGAATGGTGATGGGAGGGCCTTTCCTCCTGGGTTGAATCTGGCCTTGCAAAAGGCTTGTCCCCAGTTGAAGGCAGGCTCTCCCTAAGCTGTCTAAGTTCTGATGCCTCCTGGTAGGGTTGGGGTGCACTGGTCTGGCCGAAGGAAGCCCGTGGTGTATGTGCCCCTGGGGTGGCAGCCCAGGGGTGCCATAATTCTCACTGGTGGGGGAGCTCACCTTGAGTTTTTGGCACCTTGGTCACTGCACCACACACACTTTTTTTCGCACCTGCCTCTAAGGATGGGCCTTTTGGCCGGGACCAGAGGAATTTTTTATTCCTGGCCGAAGGGCCTGTCACGGTCTTGCACCTTGACACTCCAGCACTTCTCCACTTCCCTTTCCCCCACTTTGTGTTTGTGTGTTTTTTTATTTGTGGTGTGTCACCTCTTTCTTTCTCACTTTTCTTCACGATGAGTAGGGCGTGGGTCCTCAGGCCTACCTTGAAAGTCTTGGGAGGGGGTGGATATGGCCTTTTGGCATAGTTCGCCCTCGCTCATGGGGTCTCCCTTTGGGGGAGCCCCACCTAGTACTTGGGGTGGGCTGTTTCAGCAGTCCTCCCAGAGAACGGGGTCTGCCTGGTTTCGGCTGGGCAGGCCATAGTGAGTACCTCAGTCCCTGTCAGGAGTCTTGCGCCCCAGGGGATCAAGGTCAGGGTCCGTCCTCTTCGGAGGTGGACTTTTCGCACACCCTGTGCACTTTATGTGTTCTTCACGCTTGCGTGTGTGCACTTTTTTATGCGCCGGGTGTTAGTTTGAGTGTGTTCACACACCACGGGCTTAAAAATGGGGTTGGCAGTCCAGGGGTGCCGTAAATCTCACAGGTGCGGAGTCTTTTCAGCATCAAGGTCACTGCACCATCACACTTTTTTCGCACCTGCCTCTAGGGCTGGGACCAGAGTAATGTTTGGTCCCTGGCCGAAGGGCCTACCATGGTATTTAACTACTGCACTTCTTTTTCCCCACTTTTTTATGTATTTTTATCACTTGCACTTTACTTACTCCGATCAGTAGGGTGTAGGTCTTCCGGGCCTACCCTGAAAGTCTTGGGAGGAGGTGGGCATTGCCTTCTGGTCTGGTTTGCCCTCTCTCATGGGGGTCTCTAATTGGCAGAGCACCACCCAGTACTTGGGGTTGACTGTTTCGGCAGTCCTCCCAGAGAACGGGGTCCGCCTGGTTCCGGCCAGGTGGACCAGTGAATACCTCAGTCCCTGTTGGAAGCCTTGCGCCCCAGGGGATCAGGGTCCTTCATCTTCGGAGGAGGACCATGTGTACACCCTGTGCACTTTTTTGTGTTCACCAGGTGTTAGTCTGAGTGTGTTACACACACCACTGGCTTAAAAAATATCAATTTCCTGTCTTGGTGACACCAAGAGCATTAGCTTGAGATTAAACTAACCATTTCCTTCTATGGGTGTCACTCTATATATACAGTCACCAAACCCTACTTAACCTCTTAAGGACCGCCCGCCGCAATTTTACTGTGGCGGGTCGACTCTGTCCCGTGAGACGACGTAACTCTACGCCGTTTTGTGGGACCGCTAGTGCCCATTCGCCACAGGGGGAACCAATCAGTGGGTCCGGCAGCTGCGATTGCCACCTGACACCCGCTATCGCTTCCCGTGGAGACAGAACGGCGGGCTGCCATTGTAAACACAGCAGATCGTTCTGTCTGTAATGAACACAGGGATCCTGTGTTCCTCTTTTAGGAACACAGGTCTCTGTTCATGCAGCAAGCCCATCCCCCAACACAGTTAGAAAGCACCCCCTAGGGACACATTAAACCCTTTGATCGCCCCCTGGTGTTAACCACCTTCCCTGATAGTGTCATTAGTACAGTAACAATGCATATTTTTTAGCACTGATTACTGTAGTAATGTCACTGGTCCCCCCAAAAGTGTAAAAAAATGTCAGTTAGGTGTCCGATCTGTCCTCCGCAATGTCGCAGTCCCGCTAAATATATAAATATATTAAAAGAAGAAAAAAAAAAAAAAAACGCTGATCGCCACCATTACTAGTCAAACAATAAATAAATATGACCCCTAAATCTTTCCCCTAGTTAGTAGATGTGATATTTTTTGCGCAAACCAATCAAAATCACGCTTATCGGGATTTTTTTTTACCAAAAATATGTAGCAGAATGCAAATTGGCCTAAAATTAAGAAAAAAAAAATTGATTTTAATATTTTTTTTAATTGGGAATGGTATATAGCGGAAAGTAAAAATTAACCACTTCCAGGCCGGAAGGTTTCCCCCCTTAATGACCAGGCCATTTTTTTGCGATACTGCACTGCGTTACTTTAACTGACAATTCGTGCGACGCTGTACCCATAAATAAAATTGATATCTTTTTTTTCCCCCACAAACAGAGCTTTCTTTTGGTGGTATTTGATCACCTGTGCGATTTTTATTTCTTGCGCTATAAACAAAAAGAGCGACAATTCTGAAAAAAGAAATATGTTTTTTACTTTCTGCTATATAACATTCCCAATTTATAAAAAAACTAAAAAAATATTTTTTTTTCAACATTTTAGGCCAATTTGTTTTCTGCTACATATTTAAAAATCGCAATAAGCGTATTTTGATTGGTTTGCGCAAATGTTATCGCGTCTACAAACTACGGGAAAGATTTCTGTCATTTGTATTGTTTTTTTACTAGTAATGGCTGTGATCTGCGATTTTTAGTGGGACTGCGACATAGTAGCGGACAGATCGGACCCCTGACATTTTTGGGGGGACCAGTGACATTACTACAGTAATCAGTGATAAAAATATACACTGTTACTGTAATAATGACACTGGCAGGGAAGGGGTTAACACGGTAAGTGCGCAAGGGGTTAAATGTGTACCTAGGGGAGTGTTTCTAACTGTATGGGGGCAGGGCTTGTGAAATGACCATAGAGACATGTGATCCTATATAGAAGGATCCCAGGCGCTCTATGATCATTCCAGGGAGAACCGTCAGATGTGTTTACAACAGCCGACCGTTCTTCTCTCTCAGCGGGGAGCGATCGAAGGTGTCAGGCAGCAATCGGAGCCGCCTGCCCCGTGCATCGGAGTCCCCGCTGACGAGCGCCCCCTTGCTGCAGGCATGCGACCGACGTATACCTACATCGGTTGGCGCAGGAGGGGCTGCCTGCTGCAGTATAACTGTGTAGCGGGTGGTTATAAGCCGTTAGGTGGAAGTGACATCAGATGTTGCTGCAGTCCTCCAAGGGCATAGAGTTGAGTGGAGGCCATCTTGCCCATCGCTGCCTAAAACAGTGATCTCGCAGCGATTGTTCCGCCCGGATCACTTTTATGTGAACGAGGATCGCCCACCGTTAAAAATAAAGGGATCTTCAAACTACGGCCCTCCAGATGTTGCGGAACTACACATCCCATGAGGCATTGCAAAACTCTGACATTCATAGACATGGTGGGAATTGTAGTTCCTGAACCACTGGAGGGCCATAGCTTGAAGACCCCTGGTATATACATCAAAGTCATTTTATATATACACACAGTGGGCAGGCAGGAAGTGGTTAAAAAATTTAATATCCTCATAAATTTAGGACCAATCTGTATTCTGCTACATATTTTTGGTAAAAACCAAAAACCCCAATAAGCGTATATTGATTGGTTTGCATAAACATTGTTGCGTCTACAAACAATGGGATACATAGTGGAAATTTTATTTTTTAAATACTAGTAAAAAAACGGCGATCGGCGACTTATAGCGGGACTGTGATATTGCGGCGGACAATCTGACACTTTGTGGGAACCAATGACACGATGAGTGATCAGTATTAAAAAAAGAATATGCACTGTCACTGTACTTTATTTTATTTCCTGCTTTGCACATCCCCACAGACAGGACAGAGCTCTGCATGATTTACTCTCACTGAGCTCTGTCCTGTCTTTCTCCTCGCTGATCAGTGGGTCTTCTCTTGGCCCACACCCGCGGATCGGCTTCTGCTGGGACTTACCACAACAGAAGTGGTGTGCCCACCAAGCCAGAAACTCACACACATGAACTTTAATGGCATCCCAGTCTTAGTCCGTTGGGTTCAATATTGGGTTGGCCCACCCTTTGCAGCTATAACAGCTTCAACTCTTCTGGGAAGGCTGTCCACAAGGTTTAGGAGTGTCTATGGGAATGCTTCACCATTCTTCCAGAAGTGCATTTGTAAGGTCAGGAACTGATGTGATAAGGCGTAGCTCCGTCTCTGCTCTTATTCACCCCAAAGGTGTTCTATCAAGTGGAGGTCAGGACTCCGTGCAGGCCAGTCAAGTTCCTCCACCCCAAACGCGCTCACCCATGTCTATGGACCTTGCACTTATCTCAGGGATAAGAGTACCCCCCCCCCTCACTAGACCACCCAGCCAAGGATAAGAGTGCACCTCCTCACTAGACCAGCCAGGGATAAGAGTGCCCCTCCTCACTAGACCACCCAGCCAGGGATAGGAATGCCCCCCTCACTAGACCAGCCAGGGATAAGAGTGCCCCTCCTCACTAGACCACCCAGCCAAGGATAAGAGTGCCCCCCTCACTAGACCACCCAGCCAAGGATAAGAGTGCCCCCCTCACTAGACCACCCAGCCAAGGATAAGAATGCCCCCCCCTCACTAGACCACCCAGCCAGGGATAAGAGTGCCCCCCTCACTAGACCACCCAGCCAAGGATAATAGTGCCCCCCTCACTAGACCACCCAGCCAGGGATAGGAATGCCCCCCTCCCTAGACCACCCAGCCAAGGATAAGAATGCCCCCCCTCACTAGACCACCCAGCCAGGGATAAGAGTGCCCCCCCTCATTAGACCACCCAGCCAGGGATAAGAGTGCCCCCCCTCATTAGACCACCCAGCCAGGGATAAGAGTGCCCCCCCCTCACTAGACCACCCAGCCAGGGATAAGAGTGCCCCCCTCACTAGACCACCCAGCCAGGGATAGGAATGCCCCCCCCCACATAGACCACCTAGCCAGGGATTAGAATGCCCCCCCCCCCCCACATAGACCACCTAGCCAGGGATTAGAATGCCCCCCCCCAATAGACCACCTAGACAGGGATAAGAATGCCCCACCCCAATAGACCACCCAGCCAGGGATAAGAGTGCCCCCCCCAATAGACCACCTAGACAGGGGTAAGAGTGCCCCCCCCAATAGAAGACCACCCAGCAAGGGGTAAGAGTGCCCCCCCCCCCCAAATAGAAGACCACCCAGTCAGTGATTGGTGCTCACCAATAGACAACTTGGAGAGTGTTAAGAGTCTCCAACTGAACAGTGACACCGCCTTTCCTCTAGTTTTAGTGAGTGGCCACGAGTCTTATTGTATCTCCTTTCTCTGAATAGTTTGTTCCTTATGCTCGGGTCACCAGTACAGTATTTGTACATTGATATCATATCCCCCCTCAATCGTCTCTTCTCCAGAGAGAATAAGTTCAGTGCTTGTAGTCTTTCCTCATAGCCGATGTCCTCCATTCCCCTAATTATTTTTGTTGCCCTTCTCTGGACTTTCTCCAGTTCCAGCACATCCTTCCTGAGGACCGGTGCCCAGAACTGGACAGCATACTCCAGATGTGGCCAGACCAGAGTCTTGTAGAGAATAATCTATTTCTGGAGTGAATCCCCTTTTTTAAACATGCCAGTATTTTTTTGATGTTGCATGCCACTGCCAAGCCTGTTGTTCTCTAGTACCCCCATCTTAGAGTGCCATCTTAGATTCACCCAGAGGTCCCCCCCCCCTAGTGAGTAGCTTGCTTTCATGTTTCTGACACCCAAGTGCATTACTTTACAATTTAACATTAAGAGCCGGTTCACATTAGAGCGATCCGACTTGCCGGGGCAACCTCACAAGCGACCTCAGAGCGGCCGGCACGGACTTCATAACATTGAAGTCTATGCAGGTCGCTCCTGGTCACCCCAAAGAAGCTCCGGACCCTTTTTCTAAGTCGGAGCGACTTGTGTCTCTCCTATTAGAACGGGTCCACAGCTTCTCTATGGCAGGCGACCTACAGCGACCAGGTCGCCCCAGTGTGACCCAGCTCTAAACCTCATCTACCATGTAGTTGCCCACCCCATTATTTTGACTTATTTTATTATTCATAGACAGTGTTGGGGTAGTTACTCAAAAAATGTAACTAGTTACTTCTGTAAATTGTAACGAGATTACTTTACTAGTTACTGTATTTGAAAAGTAACTTCACTACTTATTACTTTACTTTCCTCTTTCTTAATTGACCGTGTAGAAGAAGATACACGACACTCTTTATGCATAGAGTTAATTGTATAAACACAGGCTTTGGGAAACATGAGAACAAAACCTGAAAAAAACAGAACATAAAGTGCAACAAAAAGTCATAAACTTCATCCCTCTCTATTCTTCGAAATAACGATTGTATCACACGGCTTGGGTAACACAGGAAAGCACGTTCCTATAGCCTAGTAAAGTAGTGTAGTTACCAATATTAGTATTGTAAAGCCTCGTACACACACCGATTGTTGGCCGTAAATTTTCGGCCAACGTCCGATTGTCGGCTTGTTAGTATGATGCTTCCGACAACCGACTGCGACTTTTCGGCCAAACAAAATCTGGTGTGCAGGCTATAAAATTTTTGTTGGCCGTCAACAGAACAGCCGATTGTTCGTCAGTCAGTACAGATTTCGGCAGACAAAAGTCAGATGAGCAAGACTGGGCATGCTCAGAGAAGAAAAAAAACACACAGAAAGTAAACCAGCACATGACATCACTTCTGAAGTTGGTTTTTGTTGGCCGACAAAATTTGTGTGCAGTCTAGAGCACATTTCAACCAACACAACAATACTAGACAAAAGACGGCCGATCGGTCGGCCAACAATCGGTGCGTGTGTACGAGTCATAACTAGTTACGTTACCAAAAAAGTAATGTAGTTACTGTAATCTGTTACTTTGTAACTAGTTACCCCCAACACTGTTCATAGACCACTTGGCATAGTAAGGCCCCCCAATAACTTACCAATTCAGGGATAAGAGCCCCCCCTAGACAACTTGGAGTGCTAAGAGCCCCCCACTGGACCGCCTGAACAGTGATGAAAAAATATGGCTCTTCATAGACAACTTGGACAGTAAGGGCCCCCAATAACTCACCCAGGAAGGGATAAGAGCTCCCCATAGACAACTTGGAGCGCTAAGAGCCCCCCCCCACTGGACCACCTGAACATTGATGAAAAAATATAGCTCTTCATAGACCACTTGGACAGTAAGGGCCCCCAATAACTCACCCAGTCAAGGATAGGAGCTCCCCATAGACAACTTGGAGTGCTAAGAGCCCCCCACTGGGACACCTGAACAGCGATGAAAACATATGGCTCTTCATATACCACTTGGACAGTAAGGGCCCCTAAAGCACTTCAAGTTATCTGAGGAGCTCCTTTTTCCTGTCTTGGTGATCTATTGGGGGTCCTTACTGTCCAAGTGGTCTATGAAGAGCCATATTTTTTCATCACTGTTCAGGGTGTCCAGTGGGGGGGGCTCTTAGCACTCCAAGTTGTCTGAGGAGCTCCATTTTCCTGGCTTGGTTATCTAAGAGCCTCCAATGAACCACCTGAAAGGTGATGGAAGCTCTTCAGACCACATTAACTATATGGCTCTTCATAAACCACCTGGAAAGCGATAGGAGCTCCTCATAAGTACACTGAAGAGAAGTTCACCTCAAATATAACCTGGGCAGTGGTAAGGACCCCCTTGCAGCTTGCATGGCCAGGAGGAGCCCCATCGTAGACCTGGGAAACAGCAGGAACATGGCAGTCAGGGGGGTCCCATCATAGACCTGGGAAACCGCAGGACCATGGCAGTCAGAGGGGCCCCATCGTAGACCTGGGAAACAGCAGAAACATGGCAGTCGGAGGGGCCCCATCGTAGACCTGGGAAACAGCAGGACCATGGCAGTCAGGGGGGGCCCCATTGCAGAGCTAGGAAACAGCAGGAACATGGCAGTCGGAGGGGCCCCATCGTAGACCTGGGAAACAGCAGGACCATGGCAGTCAGAGGGGCCACATCATAGACCTGGGAAACAGCAGGAACATGGCAGTCGGTGGGATCAGAATCGCCTCTATACTCACAGACCGGAAACCCGGCCTAGTATATCTGATCAAATCATCATTTCCCGGTGACCGCCTGTACCGCCATCTCCACACACAGCGTCCCAGGTGGGGGCTCGTTGGAGGAGTCCTATCATCTCCTCACCGCCGGCAGCCATGACGGGAGGATCAAATAAGATCAATGTGTAAAATTGAATTGGAAGAGCCATCCACACACACAGCCAGACATCCCAGAGGACAACAGGCTCGGGCCTGTGAGGGGAGGAAATCACAATACTGTATATACATTAAGTACAATAAAAATATAATGAAATCCTGAGCCCCCTGACAGTCCCCGGCCCCGCCATCCTCCATCATACACACTCCACGTTCTCACACGGCTCACCAAACTCTTCAACCGGTAACTACTCCCCCCCTTATATACTCCCGGCATTTTGTAACCCCGCCCCACCACATGACTGCCTCCACCTCTCCCCTCCGCCATCTTTGTTATGGTCACCCCTCGCACGCAGCCCCCTTCCGACCTGAGATCCCTTTCAGAAGTGTCTCTGTCTTCTTTCCTCTCCTCCATATTGTCGCTCAGAGAATGTTTGGAGCGGGGATTTTCACGTTTTGTTTGCGGGGAAGCGGCGCGCTATGCCCTCAGTCAAAATGGCGGCTCTCAGATCCAGAGAGCGGAGGGATTCAGTGACGTCAAGTGGCGGTTTTCTTTACATAATGTCCCCGCCCCTCCACGTGATGACCGCTGCCTATTCCTCCGCCATGTTTGTTGTGGTCAGCGAGGGTCAGCGCAGCCCTTTCCTAAGCTCATATTCTCCTCAAAAATATCATAGTCTTCCTTGATATTCTTGTTTCCTCAGAGAACACTCAGAGCGGTTATTTTACGTTTTCTTTGTCGCTGGGAGCGACGTGCCGTGCCCTCATTAAAGATGGCGGCGATGTAGATCCGGAGGGTGGAGGGATCTGGTGACGTCACGCGCCGCGCCCTCATCAGGCGGAGGTGAGCCGGCTCTGGTCTCTCTATATAACCGGCCGGCAAACCAGACACATCTCCTCCGTCCTCTCCGAACACCGAGACCAGAACAGCGATTAAACATGCCGGGATTCAACGACAGAGGCCGCGGGTAAGTCTCCGGGAAATGCGTCTCCCCTCCCCCCCTTACCTCAGGATTTATATCTTTATTAGAATTTTTATCTTTATTATTTTTTTTTATTATTTGAGATGGGGGGACAGGGAAGCCGGGTGTCTGTGAGGAGGATGGGGGCTGATTAGGGTGTTAGTCGGGTGTACACCCGGCGGGGGGTGGAGAAAAATCTCCTCACCATGCGGCGCGCACACAAGATGGCGGCTCTTTGTCTTCTCACAAGATGGCGGCCGGCTTCTTCCCGCGGTGGGGGCGCCTCACTCCTACTTTATATAGCGCCTGTGAGGGCCGCAATCTTCCCGGGGTGGGGGCCCCTGTGATTGCCGGCTTCTTATCTGGGTGGGGGCTCCTCACATCTATGGGGGCCCCTGTGATTGCCGGCTTCTTATCGGGGTGGGGGCTCCTAACTTCTCTATGGGGGCCCCTGTGATTGCCGGCTTTTTCCTTGGGTGGGGGCTCCTCACTTCTCTATGGGGGTGGTCCATGATTGCCGGCTTTTTCCTGGGGTTGTGCCCCTCACTTTTCTATGGGTGGTGGCTTATGATTGCTGGCTTTTTTTTTTTCTTGGGTAGGGGCCCCTCAGTTCTCTTGTTGGGGGGGGGGGGGGCCCAGTGATTTCGGGCATTGGGTCCCTTACGTCTCTATGGGACGGTCCACGATTGCCGGCTTTTTCTTGGAGTGGGGGCCCCTCACTTCTCTGGGTGGGGAATGGCTTATGATTTCTGGCTTTTTCCTGGGGTAGGGGCCCTTCAGTTCTCCTCTCCTTGGGGGCCCCAGTGATGTCTGGCATGTGGCCCCACACTTCTCTATAGGGGCGTTCCATGATTGCTGGCTTTTTCCTTGGGTTGGTGCCCCTCAGTTCTCCTTGTTGGGTTGGCCCCGGTGATTTCCGGCATTGGGGCCCCTCGCTTCTCTATGGGGACGGTCCATGATTGCTGTCTTTTTCCTTGGGTTGGTGCCCCTCAGTTCTCCTTGTTGGGTTGGCCCCGGTGATTTCCGGCATTGGGGCCCCTCGCTTCTCTATGGGGACGGTCCATGATTGCTGTCTTTTTCCTTGGGTAGGGGCCCCTCAGTTCTCCTTGTTGGGTTGGCCCCGGTGATTTCCGGCATTGGGGCCCCTCGCTTCTCTATGGGGACGGTCCATGATTGCCGGCTTTTTCCTAGGGTTGGTGCCCGTGATTGCTGACTTTCTCCGGGGTTGGGGGCCCTCACTTCTCCTGAGGGCTCCTGTGATTGTCTGCTTTTTCCAGGGATGGGGGCCCTTCACTTCCCTTATCATTGGGGGTTTGATGTAATTGCTGACTTTTTCCTGGGGTGGAGGCCCCTCATTTCTCTTCCGAGGGTCCCTGTGATTTTCAGTTTTTTTCCCCAGGGTGGGGGCCCTTTACGTCTCTTCCCATTGGGTGTTCCGTGTGATTGTTGGCTTTTTTCTGGGGTAGGGTCCCTTCACTTTTCGTCTGACGGCCCCTTTGATGGATTTTTCCTAGGACTGGGGCACTTCTCTTCTTATTGGGGGTTCCATGTGATTGGGAGCCTCATTTCTCCTCTGAGGGACCATGTGAAAGCTTTTTCACAGGGTGGGGGCCCCATTACGTCTCCTGAGGGCCCCTGTGATTGTCGAGCTTTTTCCCGGTGTGAGGACCCTTCTCCTCATTTGGGTTCCATGTTATTGGAGACCCCTCACTTCTCATCTGAGGGCCCATGATTGTCAACTTTTTCCCAGGGTGGGGGCCCCTTCTCTTTTCATTGGGGGCTTCCTTGTGATTGCTGGCTTTTACCCGGGATGGGGGGGGGCACTCACTTTTGAGGGCCCCCATAAAGGTTGGCTTTTTCCTGGAGGGGGACCCCCTCACTCCTCTTCTCCATGGGGGTACAGGCCCCTTCCAAGGGTGGGTGGGGGCTCCTCACTCCTTTTCTATAGGGTTACTTTGAGGGCTGGTTTCTTCCCAAGGATGGGTACCTCACTTTTCTGTAGGGCCCTATGAGAACTGGCTTCTTCCTGTGGGGGGCGCTCAATCCTCTTCTATAGGGCTCTTCTGAGGACCAGCCTCTTCCTGGGGTAGGGGCTCGGCTAGACACAATATGCTGCGTTCCCTCATTATCGCACCAATCGGTGTTGCTGTCCTGAGGTGGGAGAGAACGATCGTTGTGAGCTGTGATTGGAGGCTGATCTGTGTAGTGTGATCTCTCCACTACTTCTATTGTCCTGGCGGTTGCCATGGTAACAGTGGTACTCCGCTCCTCCCAACACTTCCGGTGATGATATAACTCTATTGACGTCATGGCGGAGAGAACCTATTGTGTGCCAACATGGTGGCCTTTGTCTGAAAGGGGAGCACAGCTTCCACCGGGGGGCGCAATCTTCACCTTCCATCCAGGTCAGTGTTTCCTCCAGTAATATACAGTCATCTGTATATGGGAGGTGTAGATCGTCCCCTCACATCGGTGGAAGTTCTCCCAGACAAAGACCATTGTAGAGATTATATACTCCCGGAGGAAACCACTTACACCGGTGTCAGGGGGCAATCTACACATCCCAAACCATTGTATGTTACTGGGGGGGCATCTTACACCAGAGTCAGGGGACGATCTACACCTCCCTAATAGATCATTGTATTACTGGGGGGGACATCTTACACCAGAGTCAGGGGGCGATCTGCTCCATACATCCCATCTGGAGCCTTGTAGGCATTCCTAGGGACATCTTACACATCGGTGTCTTGCAATGATCTGGATGGGAGGTGTAGATCCCCCCCCCCCTGACGCAGTGTAAGATGTCCCCTCTGGTAACATACAATAATCTGGATGGGAGGTGTAGATCCCCCCCCTGACGCAGTGTAAGATGTCCCCTCTGGTAACATGCAATAATCTGGATGGATGGGAGGTGTAGATCGCCCCGTTACCAGAGGGGACATCTTACCCCGGTGTCAGGGGTAGTACAGGAATGGAGATGAGGACGGGGATGTCGGTGTATGGTGGTGTCAGACATCACTCCGCTGTCCTGGGATGTGATATTTCCTAGGCCTAGAAACCAGGAAGTAACTGAAGAGATGTAGAAGGTAATGTGTACACGGATCTACTAATGGTAACATGAGGATTACATATCAATGGATTGGGAGAGAAGTTCCACCTTAACAAGCTGAAGCTGATTGGTTACTATTCTGATCTTCTCCACTGTCAGTGTGTGGATTGGATGTATAGTTTCCTCCCAGTGTGGATGGGTATCGGTGTGAAGTCTTGTGGATGGGTATTGGTGTGGATGGGTATCGGTGTGGATGGATCGGGGTGGGGAGTGTTGGGTATTTGGTGTGGATCCTCCAGGTCTCTGGTACAGAGCTCTATCTGTACATCTGGGTGATCAGGAGACATCTTGAAGCAGTTTCCTGGGATAATTCTCATACAGATCACAGGCTGTAGTTGGCTGTATTGCTCAGATTGCCTCCTGTGGTCCCTTGTTCGGTGTCATGGTGATCTATATGATGGAGGACCCATTTACATGTAGGGGGTGTCATGTATGACGTGGGGCTTGTGACTCACTGCCTCCAGTTACTGGGAATTTACACCCAGTCATGTATGATGGGAGGAGTCTCCATTCTCTTGCAGCATCCGGTGAGTCAGTGTCCCCACTCCTATCTGTCTGCTATGATAGGACAATGTAGGGATCAGTCTGTAGGATAGATGGTAGAATGGATATGAAGGAGCCCCATTATAATAGGTGGAATAGTGGTAGGATTCTGGGACCCCCTTTCATGTGCAGTATCTTCCAGTACATTCTATGACCCCCCCTATGTGCAGTCTTTTCCTTGTACCTTCCGGTACATTCTATGACCCCGGTACATTCTATGACCCCCCCCTCTATGTACATTCTATGACCCCCCCCCTCTGTGCAGTCTTTTCCTTGTACATTCTATGACCCCGGTACATTCTATGGCCCCCTATGTGCAGTACCCTCCGGTACATTCTATGACCCCCCTATGTGCAGTGTCGTCCCTGTACTGTCCCCCCTCTTCCAGGTAGTCGGGTACATTGTGTTCTGTGAAGTCTTTGTGTGGACGGCTTTCTTGGAAAGGGTTGGGCTTTGAGGCACAGAGTCTGAGCCGTCCTCCATGATGTCACCACACATTGCATCAGTCACTTCTACATCCTACAGCTGTCTGTCCGGGGGCGGTCTGAGCTCTTCTACACAATTTTACCTAATTTACTGCCTTTGTAGAGGGGGGGGGGGATTGGGCATTCAAAGGGGGGGGGGGTGGTGTAGCTGGGCTGCAGGAGCGGCTTTAACAAAAGCTAAGTTTCCTGAATGGAGCTTCTATACAGTGGGGGTGGAAATCAGATTTGGAGGGGGGGGTGTCTTCTGGTTGGAGGAGCTTCATATGGTTTCAGTTATTTCCTAACAACCAGTAAACATTTGTTATAAAGAGCCGTCTGTAATAGAGAACTGCTAATGATTGGTGTGTGGGGGGTTACTAGAACAGGATTGGTAGTTTGTAGTGTATTGGGGGGAGCTCTTATCACAGCCAATGAAATCTTATAACGTGACGCTGACCATAGATGGGGAGATCTTTAAATGAGTTTCTATCAAGTTTTAGGAAAATTCTCAATGTTGGAAATTTTTGCTTTTTACAGTTTTATATTTTAAAATGAATGAAATTCTACTGATCAATCAGACTGAATCTGTCCAATAATATTCTGTCATTTTATGGTCCCTGTGGGTGAAAATTAATGTTGAATGCAGTGAGGCAAACTTTCTCAGGAACATTAAAGTGGAGCTCCAGTCGCCATAATCAGTTTTTTCTAAAAGCAGCCCCATGATTGGCTGATCATTACTATCTGGAGACTGTTAAGAACCTTTTACAGATTAAAAAGTTACATTTCCGATCTCAAGCAGGCGGCGGCCATCGCAGTTCTGGGCATGTGAAGCCCACTCCTGTCTATTTCCAGGATTACGTGCAGCTGGCTACCCAGCATGCACCCCCCTGATCTCACGCCTGCAGTGACAACACTGCACGGCGCAGTTTTCTGATTGCAGGTTGTCATAGTGGTGGCAGCAGAAGTCTTTCCCCCCCATGGCAACCTGCCAGTCAAAAGAGAATCGGGTGATTTCCTTGTACTTCTGGGATTGATGAAGCAAATATCCCAGCTTCAAATATGGGTGGAACTCCGCTTTAAGAATATAGACGTTCTACCTGTCTATGGCCAGATATACAGGATTGGAGGAGCTGATTGGACACCCCCTGTGTGGGGGGGGGGGGGCACTCGCTTCTCCTAAGGGCCCCACATAAAGGTTGACTTTTTCCTGGGTTGGACCCCTCACTCCTCTTTGCCATGGGGGTACAGGTCTCTTCCCAGGGTGGGTGAGGGCTCCTCACTCCCTTTCTATTTCTTCCAGAGGATGGGTACCTCTCACTCTATGGGAATCCCTATGAGGACTGGTTTCTTCCCGAGGATGGGTACCTCTCACTCTATGGAAATCCCTATGAGGACTGGTTTCTTCCCGAGGATGGGTACCTCTCACTCTATGGGAATCCCTATGAGGACTGGTTTCTTCCCGAGGATGGGTACCTCTCACTCTATGGGAATCCCTATGAGGACTGGTTTCTTCCTGAGGATGGGTACCTCTCACTCTATGGGAATCCCTATGAGGACTGGTTTCTTCCCGAGGATAGGTACCTCTCACTCTATGGGAATCCCTGAGCACTGACTTCTTCCTGTAGTGGGGGCTCCTCGCTCTTCTATAGGGCTCTGAGGGCTGGTGTACCCCTCGTTCCTCTATGCGCAGTCCCTATGAGGACTGGCTTCTTCCTGTGGGGGGCGCCCCCCCCGGCTTGTTGCCTGACTGAAGTCATGTTGAGAATTCCTGACCTTTGGTGTCCATGGTTCAACGTGTCCCCCCTCAGTGAATGTATGTAGGGCTGTCTGAAGTTGCAGTGCCCCCTAGAGGCGATGTGTATTCTAACATGGTGGTATGTATGCAGTGCTGTCTGGAGTTGCAGTGCCCCCTAGAGGCGATGTGTATTCTAACATGGTGTTTTTTTTTTATATAGATTTGGAGGAGCACCCAGATTTGGAGGAAACAGAAATGGTTCATCTGGCAAGTATGGAAATCCGGGTGAGCGGCTTGTCAAGAAGAAATGGAATTTGGAATTATTACCAAAATTTGAGAAGAATTTCTATCAAGAGCACCCTGACTTAGTCCGACGCACACCGGTAAGACTGCTGATGGGACGTCCATGCATATTGCTGCTTATAGCAGAACCAGGCCTACTAGAAACCTGTGCACTCCATAAGTCGGATGTTTAGGGTTTGTAGCATTTGGGGTTCAGGCTTCAGCCAGTGGCTGTAGCAGTGGAAAGGTGCTCAGAGCAGCAGGGTCAATATACAGGCAGATTCCCCTGACGGCTGATATGGGGGTCTAAGCACTAACCAGTATTCAGTTCCTGATGGTGGGTATGGGTTTTAATGCCTTTTGCAGTGCTCAGGATCTCCTCACCAGGAGGTGAACCAGTGGGGGGGGGGGGGGGGGCAGTCGCAGGAGGTCAAGCAGAAGCATAGTTAACAAGCCTAAGGTCAGCTATGAATGGAAGTGAAGATGCAGGAGTGTAAGGAGCAAGAGTTTGGCTGCTAACCTGGCACATGAAGTGCAAGATGAGGCTTAAATATAGGCAGTTCATGGGAGGTGCAAATAGGTCAAAGTTCACCAGAAAATGGATGGGACAGTCGAGGGATTAGGCAGAGCTGTCGCCATCAGGTGGTTCAGTATGAGCTACTACCAGATACAGCAGAGGTCTTGGGGTTCAGGTCCTGGTCCTGACAGCTGTCAACACCTTACTAGCCAAGCTCTGCCTGGCACTGCAGTCAGAATAGTGTTGCTTCTCTACAGTATGGCAGAGATGGAATCTGACAATCTATAGCCACCTTCATTTAGTTCTGCCATATATTGGGAGTTCAGGTTCTGGCAGGTTTGTCAATGCTTTCTTGGCTCAGATTGTGGATTTCTAATATTTCTCTTTAACCTACAGCAAGAAATTCAGGAATACAGAAGGAGCAAAGAAATAACCGTCAGAGGCTTCAACTGCCCCAAGCCTGTGTTTCACTTCCAAGAAGCTAGCTTCCCTGGTAAGGACCTTGTACACCGCCCTGTGTATGTGTATATAGCCGGCTCTTCCCACTGATGTGTATACTAATCTTATCGATTTCCCTCCAGACAACCTCATGGGAGTGATCAGGCACCAGAATTTCACCGAACCCACACCTATCCAAAGCCAGGGCTGGCCGGTTGCCCTGAGCGGACTGGACATGGT
This sequence comes from Pelophylax lessonae, assembly GCF_965119305.1. NCBI lineage: Eukaryota > Metazoa > Chordata > Amphibia > Anura > Ranidae > Pelophylax > Pelophylax lessonae. The sequence continues at coordinate 231,475,288 of NC_138778.1, read as the reverse complement.
TGGCGTCGCCATGACTGGATCTGGAAAAACACTTTCTGTAAGTTTCCAACCTGATCATTCTGCAGCTTAGACTGATTAATTGTCCTGGTGGGGCTAAAATTGAAGCTGACTTCATTCTTACTGTACAATGTTTTGTGGGTGATGCATAGTCGCTGCTTTTGACCAGTGCATGCAGCACCCTGCTGAACGGTGTACGGAATGAGGACACTGCTAGTGATCAAAGCTTCTTGTATATAATATATGTATGAATCTATAAAATAGGCGCAATGTGTGTGTATACAGTGTTCTAAGTCGGCTTTCTTTTTCAGTACCTACTTCCTGGAATCGTCCACATCAATCACCAACCATTCCTACAGAGAGGAGATGGGCCAATTGTAAGTACCTGCATCTTGAATCCTGGCAATGGTTTCTGATATTGAAGGGAGTGTTAACCAGACATAGCTAGATGGTAGTTGTACAAACCATGGTGGCATATGCTCATTGCGTAACCCTCATGGCTAAAGTCACACAGCTATGCTGACCCTTATAGCAATGACAGGCTACCCCCCGTCACATGCCGGCCTGAACAAGTTCTATATTCCCTTTTTGGAATAGGTGCTTCATATACAGCAAAGGTTCTTTTGCTTGGAGGCTCTTATGTTACATGGTCTCAGACGTAGCGTTGCATCAGTGCCTATACTAAGCATTTGCATGACTACTTGTAGTCCTGTTAATACTCCAATACTAAAACCGATACCTTCAAGTCTGTAAGACTGGGTTCACATGTGTGCAGGGGTAATTTCATTCAGCGGCAAGTCTTGAAATCGCACCTGAAGTGGACAGAATCGTAGCAGACTTTTAAAATCATAGAAAGCTGGTTTGGTTCACATGTATTGCGAACCGGGGCTAAAAACGGGTATTGGCAGCCTCTCTAAAGGATGCACGGATGCCAGTTTTAAATGACCGGTGCATCCTTAACATAGAAAACACAACTGGTCCTTTAATATCTTTTGAATCACTGGCAGATGTGCAGCATTTCAAAGCGCAGAGGTGCAAATGACAAATCTTAGAATGCCCATTGAGATGCCAATTGGCACCTAAAATCGCAGTATGGTTCTGTCGATAGTCATACGATGGATCGTGCTGCAATCGCAACCCCCAATCAGGTGAAGCTTGTCCAAAAGTTTGGAAGCTACTTTTGGACGCCGTGCTTCATGCAATGTGGGCTTTTGCGATTGCAGCGCGACAATCGTGGCAGAACCACACCACCATTTCAAATGAATGGCATCTCAAATGTGCTCTGATGGGCATTCACATCTCGGTGCTTTGAAATAGCAGGCAAAATCGTGGCAAATCTGCCTGCGCATCAAAATGAAACGCTGGTGTGAATGCAGCCTTAATTACAGCTGGCACTCAGATAGGAATATTGCTCTCTAGATTTAATTGGTGGAAAGCTCTGGGGTAACATCTTGGAATTGTCTAAAGTCTGAATTTCTTTCCTGCAGCTCCTGGTGCTGGCACCTACCCGAGAACTGGCGCAACAAGTACAGCAAGTTGCAGCTGAGTATGGCAGGGCCTGCCGTTTAAGATCTACCTGTATTTATGGAGGAGCACCCAAAGGACCACAGCTTCGTGACTTGGAAAGAGGTAAGGTGGGGGTTTTGGTAACTGGGGTGCACTGGACTGCCTCTTAGCTTGCATGATGGCTTGACGATGACCCCTGTCCTCTTTTACAGGTGTTGAAATTTGTATCGCAACACCCGGGCGACTAATTGACTTTCTGGAAGCCGGAAAGACCAACCTGGACAGATGCACATACTTGGTACTCGATGAAGCAGACAGAATGCTTGATATGGGTTTTGAGCCCCAGATCAGGAAGATTGTGGATCAGATTAGGGTGAGTATTGGAACCGCTCTGTTTACAGTCAAATGTTTTTTGGCTTTAGTTCTTCTCTAATCAGTGCTCTCTCCTCCAGCCTGACAGACAGACCCTGATGTGGAGCGCCACATGGCCTAGAGAAGTCAGGCAGCTTGCAGAAGACTTCTTAAAGGACTACGTACACATCAACATCGGTGCACTGGAACTGAGCGCAAACCACAACATTCTGCAGATCGTAGACGTCTGCAACGATGGAGAAAAGGATGACAAGTATGTACTGCCTTCTGCTTCTCAAACCTCACCCCACCCGTGCTGTCTGAAGGGAGGATGGGCTCCTGATTGCTTGGTTTCCCCCAATGCCATCTGAAGGGAGGGTGGGCTCCTGATTGCTTGGTTTCCCCCAATGCCATCTGAAGGGAAGGTGGGCTCCTGATTGCTTGGTTTCCTCAATGCCATCTGAAGGGAAGGTGGGCTCCTGATTGCTTGGTTTCCCCAATGCCATCTGAAGGGAAGGTGGGCTCCTGATTTCTTGGTTCCCCCGATTCCATCTAAAGGGAAGGTGGGCTCCTTATTGCTTGGTCCTGAATTTACCCAAGTCCTGCTTATATCTGAATCTTTAGGCTTGTCCGTCTGATGGAGGAGATCATGAGTGAGAAGGAAAATAAGACCATTGTGTTCGTAGAGACAAAAAGGCGCTGTGATGACCTCACAAGGAGATTACGCAGAGATGGGTAAGTGCAGCTTGTGTATTTAAATCTGAGATTACCTGGTGTGCATAAAACAGAACACGTCAGTGCATTTGGTAACATTGGCTCCACGAGACACTTTGGAATGTTTCTGGGGAAACAATGGTGGATAAAGTGCTAATCGGTTTGTCTTATTACTGCAGGTGGCCCGCAATGGGGATACATGGTGACAAAAGCCAGCAGGAGAGAGACTGGGTATTAAATGGTGAGTATTCTGCCACAATTAGATTTCATCTAATTGCTGTATGTTGGCTTAACTTTACCAGAATCCGTAACATGCATGTAATCATCCCTGTCCTTATGGCTGTGTTTAAACACTTGACCTAACTTGTCTAGGCCTAATGCAGTGGGCAGCCAATGTGATCCTACCAACCCTTCCAAATACAGTGCAAATAGGGAAGGCACCCCTGTGCTCAGACCACAGCTGTCCATACTGTAGACAAACTTCAAAGGAGGCCAGCAACATTGTTAATGCTAATAGGATATTTTCTCTCCTGGATGATACAATAAAGCTATGTGTAACGGACATCTCTTGCACGCATAGGATATTTGAATCAGACCTACAATAAAAGCACACGTGTCTAGCCTTTAATGCAGCGGCACCCTTTTCTACACTGCAGAACAGCAGTCCTGTACACATACCCACCTGCCTCAGGATGGAATTCCTACCTTCCTCTTAGGTCAGCCATATACGCAGCAAATTTGAAGGAAACATATTCACTCAATTCCCTCCAACACGGACAGTAATGCGGGAATCCATCCTGCTGGGCCATTGTTTTCTGGTCCCAATCAAGAGATGTGATTATTATCGGCTATGGAAGTCCCTTGCAAATCCAGCAGGCTGGTTGTACACAAGTTGATCGATACTTGGTACATTCAGCCTGCCCCACTAATGGTTTGAATCTCAGCCAGTTTCTGCTGATTTGGCTGAGATTCAAAACAGTGTATGGCTGACCTTGGGACAAGATTCCTTCCCTCTTGTCTGTGTACAGGCAGGTCCCTACCCCCCATTGGTTAAGACAGCAGAGGAGTGCCATTGGCTCTTGCTACTGAGCTAATGAGGGGTCAGCCTAGTCGTGGCTTAGTGTTTGGACACGGCGGCCTGGGACGCCCCTATAGCAAGCTGCTTGCTGTGGAGGCATTTGTCAGGGCGGATGGACACAAGAGGATCCGGGCTACTCTGCGCAGAATCATTAGAGCAGGGAAGTATGTTTTTAAGCAAGACATATCCCTTTAGGTGAACTTGATGCCCACCACTGTACTGCCACAAGCATGCTTCCCTATGGTCTGCAGGAAAGTTTTAAATCAGTTTATAGCCACTGTAGGATCATTGAATGTTTCTGTACTTTTTTATTTTGATTTCTGTAGATACTGACATGTGCTTTTTTCGATTTTCAGAGTTCAAACATGGCAAGTCGCCAATCCTCATTGCCACAGATGTGGCGTCCCGCGGTCTAGGTCAGTATGAACCCTTCAATGTGAGGTGTCTGCATTGCACCATGTCTTTTCTTTTTTTTTTTGTTATCGTTTTTTTAAAGAAAGTTTGTTGCTTTCTTTAACCTCTGCAATTTTCTTAGTGTTTTTTTTCACAAAGGTGCGGTCTTTGAGGCCTGGCCTAGGCATGACATTTGGAGGACTCGAGGGGGACGGAGGACTAGTGGAAAATCGGCTGGTCTGCCAGTCGGGTAGAGAGGTGGAAAGCTGAGTTTCGTGTGCCAGTAGTCTTCAAACAGCAGAGACCTGATAATTTTTTTTGTTTTTTATAGACTACTCTAAAAACGAGAAGTGATTATTCAGCCCTTGCTCTGTGCTCCCGTGCATTGCATGCCACTCACTGTACAGCACTGTAACTCTTGGCGCACATGAGGAGAGTTTCAGTGAGGATCTGTCTCGGGAGAGTGGCAATTTTTTTTTTCTTTAAGCCTTTTGTAGTGAAATGATTGGTGGGTGAGTACTGGCACATGACTATATAGAGTGGGCAGGCGGAGCAGCACTCTTTCTCGCCTCTGCAAAATATCTTTCACGATCCTCCCTCACCTGTACCGTAGTCGTCATGTCGAGACCAGCCCGAGGGGGACACACGTTGGCTTCTTGGAATCTCTTGCCTAGATGACATGTTTCATATAATAGCCTGCTGACAACCGGTGAGTTCCCCGTGCTTAGAGATGGGGAGACGGTGGTTGTAAGAGGGTCTTGGCAAGACAAAACAAAGCAGTGGTTCGCCAGTGTGAGCTTCTAATGAGTGTGTGAGGACCGCGGCCAATTCACAGGACGGTCCTCGACTGGTGCACATGAGGAGGCTGGAGCCTTACTGCGGAGAAGCTAAAGATGTCATAGAGTAGGGAGACGGTGGGGACTGCGTCCCGGTAAGCTTGTTTGGGTTGCAGACTAGTCTTTACTGTTTTGTTTTTTAGCTGTGGTGCTTCTAACGTCTCTTCTTTCAGGCCTTGCCCTCATGATTGGGCTCCCCTCTCTAACTTGTCTTTCTGGTCTGGTTGTGGTGGTGTGCAAATCTTTATCTGCCTTTCCTGCTTGCCACGCTACAACACTTTACAGATGTGGAAGATGTTAAATTTGTCATCAACTACGACTATCCAAACTCCTCGGAGGATTACATCCACCGTATCGGCCGCACAGCCCGCAGCACCAACACGGGCACAGCCTACACCTTCTTCACGCCCAACAACGCCAAACAGGTCAACGACTTGATCTCCGTGCTGAGGGAGGCCAACCAGACAATCAATCCCAAACTTCTCCAGATGATTGAAGACAGAGGAGGTAAGCGTCTTCTGAGGTTCAGCATGAGATAATGACCAGACCTGGCCTTAAAATGGCATAGATGTGACATTCTTATGGATTTCCGTGTACCTAACAGCTTCAAGTGATAGTAAAGTCTCCTGTGGTTTTTTTTTAAACTTTCCATACCTGCCCTGTGCAGTGGTTTTGCATCGTGCAGTCTGGATCCTATTCTCGGGTCACTATTCGGTCCTCCTGGCCATTCCCTTCAGTGGTGTGCTGCCTACAGCAAGCATTCTGCTATGGGGGCCATCTGAGCCAAGCTGCAGCCCCGTCCATTCAGACATGGATTGGCCCCGCTTCTCTCGATTGGCTGACTGACAGCAGCGGCACCCATTGGCTCCTGCTTCTGTCAATCATTAGGTAAAGTCCCAGACAGTCGAGGGACTTGTGGACTTCCCCGGCTAGAAAGGGATGGGTGGCTGCTACATAAGAGTTATAAAGGCAGAAGGTGCATTCTATGCATAAAGATAAAAAAATCCTCAAGTCAGAGCTCACCACAATTATGGTTGGATGTCTGGCAGTAAGACCAAGGGTGTGTTGGCGTTTGTCTAAATTGCATGTCATGAGGCACTGCGGACTAGTTACCGGGCGTCTCTGTGGCACTGCAGGGCAGTTATCGGGGGGGGGGGGTCTTTGTGGCACTACGGGGAGGTTACCGGGGGGGTCTGTGGCACTGGCGGCACTTGTAATTAGAAACAGCTGGAGGGCTGCAGAGTTGCCACCCTTGAGCTAGCCTGTCCTTTCTGTCCAGCTTTCACAAGTGGAGGCCCAGCATCCCATTTGATAAACATAGGGTGGTTGCCATGCAAATGTCTAGAAACACCCACTACTTAACTTGTCCACCCATCAAAGTATTGTGATCTTTGCATAACTCCCAAGAGCCTCCATTTGCATCAAGGCTGAGGGCTCCTGAAATGTTGAGTCGGTGCTATGTCTGGAAGCAGTGTGGCTCCTGAAATAAAAGTCGGGGTGTTGTCACGTCTGGAAGTCGTGTACTGCACCCTGCTGGCCCCTCCCACAGCTATAATCAGCCTGCATTGCATAGGGAAGCACAGTGGTGAGGCTACATGTCAGTTAGCTTATTGAGAAGGAAAGGACTTAGCGGGTAATGCAAAATAAAATAACTTTTAGCTTTAAACACCAGTGGCACTATCTAGTTGTAGACTTGCAGTTACAGAACTAGATTTTTACATATGGGACCGAATGACAATTTAGAGGGCTTGTGGAGCTTTGTACATATAGGCCAATGGTGGCAGTGCCTTGTCTTTGCCACTAGAGGGCAGATGGGCAAGGCAATGACTGTTGGAACACGAAACAAGACCGTTTCCTGTTCTGTGGGTTTCAATGGTAGGAAGTCGGCTGTGTAGAAAGCTCTTCACTGTATCGCAACTCTTACTAGTGGTTTTCAATGTTGCCATCACACAACTAAAACCTTTTTTTTTTATTTTGCACGCAGGGCGCTTCAGAGGCCGTGGAGGAATGAACGACCGTCGTGACAGGTTCTCTTCAGGCAAGCGGGGCGGGTGGGACCGGGAAAACCGAGGGTTTGGTGCTAAGAGAGACTTTGGAAACAAGCCCCAGAACGGATTTGGGGGCGGGTATGGAAACAGTAACTCCTACAGCAACGGCTACGGAATGCAAGGCAACCAAGGAGGGTACCGGAGCGGCCCACAAAACGGCTCCTACCAGAACTACAATGCCGGACAGCAATACAATGCCACACCAATGCCCAATGGGATGGCACAACAGCCATACACAGCATATCCACCAATAGCCACTGCCACCACAACAGCTCCTCCTGCCCTGATAGGATATCCTATGCCGGCAGCCTACACACAATAAAAAAAAACGCACAGTTTAGTGTCTTTAATTTTATTTTTTCCCATGTTTGCTCTTTATATTGTGTTTAAAAAGGAACAGGATAGCTATTTAAGAAGTCTCTACAGGAGAGAGTTAATGTCCGCTGCATGGCAGCGACTGTAGTGCACTTTTTCACTATTTAAGTTTGACTGTTTTTCTCGACATTCCGGAAGATGTTTTTAGTTCTTTTTTTGTACTAGAAAATGCAGCCAGTGTTTCAAAAGTTTATTGTACAGTGATTTCCAGTACTGTAATGGGGGCAGTGCATGGCCTTCAATAAAGATCATTTAACTCATTCTGTGGCTTGTAAGTGTGTTCATTGGGGCTTATGGATTCTCCATGGGGGGAGAGGACAAGACTTTGGATAAGGAAATCTAATGAAGCGCATTTAAATTCCAGTACCGCTTTCAACCCTCTTCCTGCCCCGCCATGTTTCTTTCATCGCTGTTGCACGGTCATACAACACATTAAATTTGTTCAAATTCTTTTTACACAAATGGAGCTTTTTTTTTTTTTAGTGGCCCAGAAGGTTTTACCCTCTTAATGCCCAGGCCATTTTTTTGCCACATGGCACTTTGAATTTGTTTTTTCCTTTTCCCTACAAAGGGCTTTCTTTGTTGGTATTTATAGCACAAAATATAAAATCCCAGTGGTATCAAAGGACCGTTTTGAAGAATTTTAACTTTCTGCTATAAAACCTATCCAATAAAAAATGGAACATTTTGTGGGGCAATTTGTATTTCGAAGTTCAAAAATCCCCAAAAGCATGTTGAGTGGTTTGCATCTACAAACTGGATTGGATGTAGGATTTTATTTTTACTAATTGCAAGCAACTTTTCCTAGACTGCAACATTGCAGCGGAGAAATCTGATAATTTTTTGGGGACCAGTAACATCAATACAGTGATCAGTGCTAAAAGAAAATGGGTTCATGACTTTTTTTTGCTAAATAAAGACAGTTTTGAGAAACTAATTTTTCTTGAGCGTTTTGAATAGTTCCCTTTAATTTAGGCCAAAATGCTTTGTTAAACCCCAAATCTGTGTATTAGGCCCTCTCACAGGTCAATCCATTTTGACAGACTCCACTTGTTTAGCAGGGATGGATCTGCTGTTTCTCATTATCGCCCCATCCGCTGAGCAGGCGGTTGACGGGTACATCTCCACTCATTGTGCAACGATGGACCTTGCAGAGTCCTGATCTCCTCTATGGGGAGATCGGATTGGGAGGCCTGTCTGGGACTGTAGACAAGAAATGTGTATATATATATATATATATATATATATATATATATATATATATATATATATATATATATATATATATACCAGTAATTGGATTGAACTGGCCACAGCCCTTTATTGGCAATAAAATAAACCGATAATATGTAATAACATTAACATAAACCATTTAATGCCAAATAACCATTTTAACTCGGCCATTAAAGCTCGAGTTAATACCATTAAAACTAAAAACATCCCACACGCCAGGCTTGCTTTTAGAGAATCTGGCACCCCAACCGAAGCCAGTTGAATACAACTCTGCATATCCAAATTGAAAATATTCAAAGCAATGTCAAAGATGAACAGCATCCGAGCAAAAAATCCCAGCAAATCACCTTCAAGATCAATGTCCATAAGACAAACCCTGAACAGTGGGCATAAATTTTGCAATCGCCCTATTTGCTTAAGTTTTTTTCTGATAATGCTGGAATGCTGGCAATATGAGCCAATATGGAACCAATTTGGGAAAAAACAAGACCGTATTAGGAAGCAGGAAATATAATCAAATTTAATCTGGAAAATATCCAAAGCCATATGTGAGCAAACATCGTTACCCCCTCTAATATACAGAAGGAGCAGGCCAGTGTAAATACAAAAGCGATTAAGGATTCACACCATTTCATCCCGTTTCCCATACCACCAAACTTGAAATGGATCACTTTGCAGGCCCATCTTGGAACCATAAATTCTGAGCTGCAGGTTGATGCCCAGAAAATGGACTAATGGCCTACAATCCATACATGTTGCTTAACATCTGGAGATTAAAAAGAAAAAATTAGGTCAATTAGAACTCCAACCACCAATATGTTTAACCACTTCAATACTGGGCACTTTCCCTTTCCTGCCCAGGCCAATTTATAGCTTTTAGCGCTGTTGCATTTTAAATGACAATTGCGCGGTCATGCAACACTCTACCTAAACCAAATTTGTCATTTTTTCCCCCCACAAATAGCGCTTTCTTTTGGTGGTATTTGATCACTGCACGTTTTTTCTTTTTTGCCAAATTAAAAGACTGAAAAGTTTGAGAAAAAATAAATTATTTACAAAATTTTATAACAAATAGTTTTTTCCTGCACTGAGGCCGCACTGACAGGCACTGATTGAGGAGGCACTGATAGGCGGCAATGATGGGGAGGGCACCGGCGGGCTTCATGAGCCCTGATTGCCATCCCTGGTGGCTCTAGTGGGCCCCCCCAAGGGTCTGTACTGGTAATCAATGTTCTGATTACCTGTGCTGACTCAGCCCCCCCCCTTTTCAGGAGAGCTGCAGATTGGCTCTCTACTTGTGCCTGTCAGAGGAAAGCCAATCAATAGCGCTTCCTATTTACTATGTGACCAGCCATGATTGGACACAGCTGGTCACATGGTAAAGAGCCTATGTCAGTAGGCTCTTTACCGAGATCGGAGATGCGGTGTGTCAGTGACACGCTGCATCTGGGTGCGCAGAGCGCATTATCCTGCCGCCATCATATGACGGTATGTCACGATAATACAACCACCTTCCCGCCGTCAATTCCCTATAGGCCGGGCGGGAAGTGGTTAATACTGAGGCAGACAAACCCAACATGGCAGCTTCAGTAGCTGTCCCTATACGAAAAGAATGGGAAGTTATATGGAGGTGTTGAATATTTTGTTTCAGCAAGCACTTTTATAACAGTTAAATTGATAAATAGTTAGCGGATGGCCAGATAAATGGATAAGAAGAGAACCAGAATCTGGGGGAACAGACAAATATCTAGTAAGTAAAGAAACGATACAAATAGAAGATCCAGGCAGCTTGCGAAGGGTGATCCAGCAGCCACGACCCAATTGATTAGTCTTACTGCGATGAAGGAAGTTGAACGAAATCCGCACCCATACACAAATTAGAATATAAAAACCCAGAAGGCCATGGGAATTGCCAGGCAACAATTCAGAAATCCTAAATGCCCCCCATAAAAAACAGTCTAAAAGCAACCTTAAACAATGCCTCATAAGGCGAGAAACAAACATTGTCAGTTGTTGCTGAAATACTTTCTAAAATGGCAGCAGAAACAGGAAATCTAGAATCAACTGAAAAATGTTGCCTACGATACCCACGCAAAGCTTGTTTTACAGAGAAAAAACCCAGGCAGGAAGGAATGCCTGATAAGGTAATGCCACACAATGCCTTATGGACATGTGAATATGAATAAGAACGGGACATTAAAAGACTAAACGAAATCCTCCAAAGATAAACCAGACGTGTTCCTGAGCTTCCAAAAAGCAGCACCACGTATGCCACGCGGCCATGTATTGCGCCCACGTGGAAAGCCACAGAATTCCCAATAGCAGTTTCCTAACAGTGGAAACATTTCCAGCAACACAGTATTTCCTGTAAAACCCCTTATCCTTCCAAGAAGCAGGCCAAGGCCATGCAGACCAGTGGCCCTGCCAAAATGCCTCATAACCTAAAGCACTGGAAGCATCAGTAAATAAATTAAGGGCTGAGGAAGAACAGAAAGGCTTACACCATATTGAGCAACCATTAAAAGAAAACAAGCTGTTTCCACACCAATAAATCCGCACGTAAAGAAGAAGAGAGCCGGATAAAGTGAAAAGGCGAAGAAATGCCAGCAATGGAGCGATACAAACACTTAGAAAAAATCGTACCCATCGGGATAACACGAGAAGCGAACACCAGCAGACCCAAAAGAGACTGAAGAGTTTTTAAAGTAACTTTTTTCTTAGACAAAAACAGTCATCCAAGAAATATAACCTCCCTACCTTATCCGGAGGTAAACGAAATTCCATCGCTGCTGTATCAATGGTAATGCCAAGAAATTCCAAACAAGAAGTAGGAAAAAACGATTTCCCATATGCTAAAGCAGCGGTGTCAAACTCAATTTAATCGCGGGCAGCATCAGCATTATGGTTTCCCTCAAAGGGCCAGTTATATCTGTAGGATTAGATATCCACTGCACCCCACGCCCCCTTACATGAGATGTCAAGAACCCCCCACCACCATCAAGAGTCACCCACCCTTCCTTGCATCACAATGCACTCTCTTATCTTGTGCTGCTGCCAGAAAAAAGATGCAGGATCTGCAGAACCAGAGGAGGGCTGGAGTAGGCTTCCAGAGTCTGCTGAGACCAGGGGAGACAAAAGCAAGGCAGTGTTGTGGCTGCACAGGGAGGTGCAGGATCTGTAGGAGTTCTGCCCTCCTCTCTGCTGCAAATTGCTGTGAGGGGGGGGTCAAAGATGAGCCTTTCTGCAGCTGCACAGAGGAGTGCAGAATCTGGCAAAGGAGTTCTGTCCTTTCTGCTGCCGGCTACAGAGACAAGGGGGGTGCCGCAGCTTCAGAAGAGGGGCGAGGGCCACATAAAATGGCCTGGTGGGCCGCATTCCGCCCGCGGGCCTTGTGTTTGACACCCGTGTGCTAACGGAATCCCAAATTCACAACAAACAATTTGGAATTCAGTAAATCTAAACAGACAATCAACGGAATCAGCTTTACCGATAAAAAGAAAATTGTCCAAATAATTCAATAAACCAGAGGAACCCGTACGATAGCTAACAACCCATTCCAAAAAAGACGAGAACATTTCAAAATATCTACATGACAAAGAGCACCCCATCGGAAGACATTTATCAAAAAAATATTGCCCACCAAACTGAAAACCCAAGGAATTAAAGGCACTGGGATGAAATGGGCAGCAACCGAAAAGTCGACTTAATATCAGCCTTCGCCAAAAGCACTGATCTACCTGCCAACCGGATTTTTCTCAAAGCATCATCAAACGATGCAGAGGAAACCGAACATAGTTCGGAATCAAGCTCATCATTTAATAAAAGACCTTTTGGAAAGGATAAATGGTGTGTCATCCTAAACGAATTTTGTTCTTTCTTTTGCAACAATCCCCAACGGCGAAATCCAAAAATTAGAAAAAAGGCGGAGAGGAAAAATGGCCCGCCTCCCTCCCCTCTTGGATTTCTTTATAAATTTTGTGCGACACCACAGCAGAGTGTTTACGGACAGAAGGCAAGTTATCACAGGCCAAACAACCAACACCGGAAAAGGAAGGCAAGGGGAAACTCTCACGAAAACTTTCAGACAACAGGTCCGCCATCTGACGATTTGGCCATATGCGAAGCCACGGTAACATGTTTGCTAACCCTACTGGGGTGACCATCTTTAAGAAAAATCTCCTTGGAATGTGAGGTGGCGGGAGCTAACTTTTTAAAACAACGAGATGCTGAATGAGCGCCAGCACAGTGTGAACATTCATGCTTATATTTACAAATATTTGGCCTTTTACACTGACCCTCATTAAAACGAAAGCACAAACCACGTTGAAAAGACCCCACTGAAGAGGTAGCAGGCTTCGGATAGGGCTTCTGAGGAATCAAGAGATTAAGCCATAAACCAACATCCTTCATACCGCAAAGTAAAGATTTATGAATCACAAGTTTTTGATGAAAAGATTTGTCATGAAAAACCATTAAAGTTCTTATAAGCTTCTAAAATAATTTCTACGTGGGGGAGTCCTGAAGAATGGACTCAACATTTTTATTTAAAACAATGTCCCCTTGTCTGTTGCCTCTCCCTGCTCTTCTTTTCCTTTTCAGAACGACGAGGTGAAGATTCGAACTGGTGAGGTAACTTTGAAGATCTTTTGACCGCCGAAGAAGCTGCGCCGGCGGAGGTAGACGGACCCGGGCGACCCTCCGGAAACAGGCAGACGGAAGGAGGATCCGTAGGAGGAGGAAGCGAACGGACATTCGGGAGGCTAGATGACGAGAGGGGGGCCGACACAGCAGGAACGAGTAGAGGGGGGTTGACCGGAGGTAATGTTTCCTGATGCAGAGGAGTGGTAAGAACCAGAAGGATCCAAATCTAAAGGAATAGAAAGGAAGCAGCACATCCACTCGCCTCCCGCCGCCCCTGCTCTCTCCATCAGCTGACGAAGTAATGACTGCATAGTAACCAGCAGTACAATCTTCTCTTGCTGTCCCCGCCGTCTGTCAGGCTGATGACGCAGGTCAAAGCCTTTTATACCCTGCAACTTGTGCAAAAACCGTTATAACTGGCATACATATTTTAACAACCAATTAAAACACTTATACATATTAGCTCATGTAATATTTAAAACTTCTCCCCCAGGTCTGTCACAGTCCCATAGGTGTGGGTAGTGCAAATGTTTGCCCTCCCCCCACTTTATATTTTTCATCCAAATGGCAATGTATCATACGTCTGTCTGTTTTTAGCAGATCTTGTCAGATCAGAATCCAGGCAGGGGTCAGCAAACATCCGCCTCCCCATAGAGGACAATTGGTGGCCTGATCTGGTGTGCCTGATAAACAAATAGGTAGACCTGATTGAGGATTTCACTTTTACATACTGTCACCATGCAGTATGGCGCCATCTTATAACTCCAGTCTCCAAACTATTGCTCTCCAGTTCAGGAACTACGATTCCCATCAAGTCTGAATCTTTTACAATGCCTCATGGGACATGTAGTTCTGCAACAGCTGGAGGGCCGTAGTTTGAAGATCCCTGGTATAACTGATGTGGTGATCAGGGAAACTGACTGGTGACAGTATGTGAAATTTTAATATTTTTTTTACATACTGTGACCAGAGCAAATGGTGTTACTATAGTAGCATTCTACTAGGGGGAGGTCAGGATTTTTTTCACACTATTTAACTGTGAATATTACTGTTCAACTTAAGTTTGTATTGTTGTTATTGGCCCCAGCTAATCACATGGTACAGATGGGTTGTGACTGGTGCTGTCTGGTCAGTGATCAACTGGTACAATCACAGGGACACAATGAATGGCATGAAAGGAAGCCTTCATTTACAGTTGTTCTACAAATTTTTTTCCTGATCTTAGGAGCCTGGATTACCAGGGTGGAGGGGTGGAGGGGAGGGGGGGCTTCCTGATCATGGGACGCTGGATATCTTGGGGGGGACGGCTTGCTGTTAATGGGTCACTGGATTACCTGGGGAGGCTTCCTGATCATGGTACACTGGATTACCGGGGGGGGGGGGGCTTCCTGATGATGGGATGCTGGATAACCTGGGGCGAAGGCTTGCTGCTCATAGAACACTGGATTACCTGGGGAGGGTTCCTGCTCATGGGTCACTGGATTCCCGGGGGGGGGGGGGCTTCCTGATGATGGGGATGCTGGATAACCTGGGGCGAAGACTTGCTGCTCATGGAACACTGGATTACCTGGGGAGGCTTCCCGCTCATGGGTCACTGGATTACACTGGGGTGGAGTGGGCTTCCTAATGATGGGATGCTGGATAACCTGTAGCGAAGGCTTGCTGCTCATGGAACACTGGATTACCTGGGGAGGGTTCCTGATCATGGGTCACTGGATTACACTGGGGTGGAGGGGGCTTCCTTATAATGGGTCACTGGATTAGCTGGGGGGGGGCTTCCTAATTGTTGGACACTGGATGACCTGGGGGGGAAAGGATCGCTTATCATGGGGCAATGGTTTACCCAGGGGGGGCTTCCTGATCACGGGTCACTGAATTACCTGGGGGAACTTCTTGATCATAGGGCACTGGATTACCCAGGTGGGCTTTCCTGGTCATGGGACATGAAGTACCAGTATGTCTCAAACTTCCATGCACAGTTCTTCATGATGCAAGGCTGCTTCTTCAAGCATTGTAGTTACAAGTACCTGACATGGTTACCTCCCTGAAAGTGGAGGCACAAAGGTAAGATGCTGTGCTACTACCATACATTAAGACCAAACCAGTTCAATTCAAATAATTTGTATATAGTGGAGAGGGATTAGAACAGCTGCCTGTCCCCGTTATAGAGATTCACCCATTTTCTTGATAACAATTAACCCGAAACTTGTGATTCGCTCACTTTTAACTCTAGATCAGGAGCAGAGGGAATGTTTTCCAATGGAGACACTGAGGGATTTCCTCACTTCCTGTTTGGTCTATGGGACAGGAAATTAGGGGAAATCTCCCCAAGGGAATATGGATGGTAAAAACCGACAGGAGTTCTAACCTCTCTTACTCCAAGTTGCCTGTAGGTAGAACTAAACTATTACAGGTTGTTACTTTTTTTTGTTATGACTATTAAAGCTGCATTCTCGGGTTCTGTTCTGCAGCCATTTAATAGCTTCTCAAATCACCAGCATATGTGCCCCGCTGCTTCCTGTTCGTTTTCCCGCTTCCCGAAGCCGTAGGTTAAGATGTCAAAGATCAGATTCCCTGGAGCAATGGGCAGGAAGTCAAGTGAGGGCAAGATGGCCCCCACTTGTCTCTATGCCCTTGGAGGACCAGAGCAACGTCTGACGTGACTTCCGCCTAACGGCCTTAAAGAGACAATTTTTTTTTTTTTTAGTAAATGTAAATACGTTTTCTCTTTCGTTCATTGATGGACACAGCTTCATCTCTTTTTGACCCTTGGGTTTATGCTGCCCCCTAGAGTAGTAGGACACTAGGCGGAAAACAAATCATCTTTCACATTCTAAAAAAAAAATTTGGGGTAAATATTGTGTTTTGGTTTTTTTTTTAAGTCATGAAATTGTTTTTTTCAATAATATCATGTTTGAAAAATTGCTTCGCAAATTCAGTGTAACACAAAATTGCAACGACCACCATTTTATTTCTCAGGGCAGTGATGGCGAACCCTGGCACCCCAGATGTTTTGGAACTACATTTCCCATGATGCCCAACTACACTGCAGAAGGGTCCCTAGGGTCTTTTTTAAATATATATATATATATGATGTTTGGGGGTTCTAAGTCATTTTCTAGCAAAAAATAAATGATTTTTACATGTCGTAGAGGAATGGCAGAATTGGTTTGGGCTGGAAGTAGGTAAAAGTCAGCATCCACAGCCATTTGTAGCTGCTGACATTTAATTTTTTTATTTTTTGGGGGGGGGGGGGTCGGAGCTCCTCAAATCTTTTGGGTTATACTGCAACCTACAGGAGCAGAGGACACTAACAAACAAAAAAAAAAAAGTCCAGCCCAGGATATAACCCTGCCTACTCCCAGCATGCCTCAGTTTTACAGCAAAGCAGCAACCAGTGCATGAGCATAAACACAGAGGGGTGGGGCCTATGTCCTCCAATAGACTCCAAGGATTTTACAGTAAATAAAAAAAATTAAAAAAAATCCTATTTTAGTAAGAAATGAGCATGGAGATTATTTAGTGCACAGAGCAAAGCTAAATCCAGCCAGGGATTACATCTACTTTAACCACTTCAGCTTTTACCCCCTTAATGACCAGACAATTTTTTGCGATTCGGCACTGCGTTACTTTAACTGACAATTGCGCCGTCGTACCCAAATAAAATTGATATCCTTTTTTACCCACAAATAGAGCTTTCTTTTAGTGGTATTTGATCACCTCTGCGGGTTTTATTTTTTTGCGCTATAAACAAAAAAATACCAAAAATTTTGAAAATAAAATATATATATTTTTTACTTTCTGCTATAAAATATCCAATAAAAAAATGTAAAAAATCAAATTTCTTCATCAATTTAGTCCAGTTTGTATTCTGCTACATAATTTTGGTAAAAACATTCCTAATAAGCGTATTCTGATTTGCGCAAAAAGTTATCGCGTCTACAAACTATGGGATAGATTTATGGACTTTTTAATTTTTGTTTTTTTTTATTGTTTTTACTAGTAATGGCGGCGATCTGCAATTTTTTATGCACTTTAATATATTTATATATTTATACCACCTATTATTTAGATTTTATTGTTGATTTAAGAGCACAATAATTTATTTATTTATTAATTTATATTTGATGTACACATGAATGGTATATATATATATGTATAAGAGTCATTACATACACTATATGAATCACTGAGGCTACATTCACACCTGAGCGTAGCGTTTTTCGCGCGTTTTTTACCGCGATTTTACCGCGATTTTTGCGGCGTTTTTTACCGCGATTTTACCGCGATTTTTACCGCGATTTTTGTGCAGGCGTTTTTAGATTCAATAGAGATCAATGGAAAACGCCTGTAATCTGCCCAAAAAGAAGCTCATGTACTTTTTTGAGCGTTGGGCGTTTTGTATACAGCTTCAAAACGCTCAGATGTGAACAGGGGCCATTGAAATGAATAGGATTTGTCTTGTTGGGCGTTTTGAGAGCTGATCCTAGAGCAGAAAAACGCCCCAAAACGCCTACATGTGAACGGAGCCTGAAGCACTTAGGCACTTTACATATAAGATTTATACGATTTATTTTAATTAGACCAACACAGTATTAGTTTAACACAGAAGCACCTTTGAAGCGCGGTACCCCCCCCCCGCTATATGCAATTTTTTAGCAGGACTTCGACATTAGGGCGGACAAATCTGACACTTTTTGGGGACCAGTGACACCAATACAGTGATCAGTGCTAAAAAGAAAAAAAATGCACTGTCACTGTACTAATGACACTGCAAACAAAAACACAAAAAAAGGGCGCACCAGCCTAGCGCATTATCCTCATTAAGGTCTTTATTATTGACAAAATAAAAGATGTCTACTCACAAACAGGTGATGTAAACCAGCATAACAGATTCAAACAGCGAAGTCCATGATTACAGAGTCCGCAGTTTCAGTTTATGACGTTGGCTAACGCGTTTCGAGGTCTCGCCTCTTCCTCAGAGCCTGAACTCACCTGTTTGTGAGTAGACATCTTTTATTTTGTCAATAATAAAGTCCTTATTGAGGATAATGTGCTAGGCTGGTGCGCCCTTTTTTTGTGTTTTTGTTTGCAGTGTTATGTTGACCACCCCAGTCGTAGAGGGCAGCAAGGTCTAGCCATTGGGAATGCCAAGTATGAGTCCCGTGACAGGAGTAGTCTGGGGGCCCTGTTTCTGAGCGCAGGAGTAAGGTGCCAAGCACCACAAATTTCTTTTGACACTGGCAGGGAAGGGGTTAACATCAAGGGTTAACTGTGTTCCCTGGGAGTGCTTGCTAACTGTGCGGGGGATGGTTTAACTGAAGAAAGACAGAGATCCGTGTTCCTGCTTAGCAGATACACAAGATCTCTGTCTTTGTTACTAGCAGACCGCCGTTCTGCCTCTCTCTGTCTAATCGCCTTCTGCCAGACCTGCTGATTGGCTCTTTCTGCGTCCAATCACAGCGGGACTTTGGCAGGGCGCGTGCGTGCGCCCCAGAGCCAAATAAAGTAATCACGTACAGGTACATCATTTTGCGCTTAAGGTCCGCCCTGCTGCAGTATATGTACGTAGGACGCTCCTTAACCACTTGCCGAACGCCCACAGTATATTTACTGCGGCGGTCAGCCCCTCCTGGGCAAAGTGACGTATCGGTACGTCACTCGCCCGCGAGCCAATAGGGGGCAAGCGCGTGCCGCCAGAGGCGCGCTCCCGCCCCCGCTCGTTCACTGCCATCCCCGCGCGAGTGACCGGCGGCTCCGATGTCCGCCGGCCACGCGCGATCTCCCACTGGAGAGGGAGAAAGGCAGGCGGCTGATGTAAACAAAGCCGCCTGTCATTCTCCCTGGTGTAACTGCAGAGATCATACGAATCTGCTATGTAGGATCGTATGTCTCTGTGGTTACATCACAAGCCACGCCCCCCACAGTTAGAATCACGCCCCTAGGGACACACTTAACCCCTTGATCACTAATAAAGTTAACCCCTTCCCTGCCAGTGTCATTTTTACAGTAACAGTGCATATGTATAGCACAAATTACTGTAGTAATGTCACTGGTACCCCCAAAAATGTCAGTCAAGGGTCCGATCTGTCTGCCGCAAATGTCGCAGTCCCGCAAAATAAATTGCAGATCGCCGCCATTACTAGTTAAAAAAAAAACAATAAAAATGACATAAATCTTTCCCGTAGTTAGTAAACACAATAACTTTTGCCCAAACCAATCAAAATACGCTTATTGCGATTTTATTTTTTACCAAAAATATGTAGCAGAAAACAAATTGGCCTAAAATGTTAAAAAAATTAGATTTTTACTTTTTTTTTGGGGGGGGGGGATTTCATATAAAAAAATGTGAAAAATATTGTTATTTTTTCGAAATTGACACTTTTTTTTGTTTATAGCGCAAAAAATAAAAATCGCACAGATGATCAAATACCACCAAAATAAAGCTCTGTTTGTGGGAAAAAAAGGACATCAATTTTATTTGGGTACAGCATTGTATGACCGCGCAATTGTCCGTTAGATTTACGCAGTGCCGAATCGCAAAATAGGCCCTGGTCATTGAGCAGCCAAATCCTCCGGGGGTTAAGTGGTTAAGCAGTTATAAACACAGAAAGAATCCTAATCATTGATACATGATTACATTTATTTTTTTACATGCAAGCAGTGTAAGTACATGAATGTGACCTGGTGTCATCCTCTGTACAGCACGGCTGGAGAAGAAAGAAGCAGCACAAGCAGCCAATCAGTTTATGTACTGACAATGGCATGCTGATAGGAGGAGAGAGCATAGTGACAGAGAGATGAACTCACCCCCGTGTTGCTTCTCATTTCACTGTTGCTGGGGGCAGATTCAAGACAACCTGCACTCATGGGTACAGTAAACCCCCCTCCATTGCGGGGGTTACATTCCAGACCCCCCCCGCAATAAGTGAAAATCCGCAAAATAGAAATCCCCTATTTAAATACACCCTAGGCAGGTTTTTATAACTTTTACAGTACTTTTAAAAGCATTTTAAGGTCTTTAAACGCACTTTTAAAAACAATGGAAACTCATTTAAACACATTAAAGATATTGAGAGACAGAGCAAGAGCAATGGGAAACACAAAAATATTGAATTAACAAAGATTTATTTAATAAAACAATATTAATAGATCTTACAGAAAAAAACGCAAAATACCGGGACCAGGAAAACTGAACTGCGATATAACGGGGGTTTACTGTCCTGGATTTATTGATGCTGGACATCAGTCTGAGGACATCTAGTGGCAGGAAAAAGTATTGTCTCTGGAATGAAGCTGCAGATTTTTCAGGAAAAGCTTTTTTTTTTCCGTTATTTTAACCAACTGGGCCAATTCTGACACTTCTCTCCTACATGAAAAAATAGACTTTTTTTTTGGCTAGAAAATGTTTAGGACCTCAAACATTATAGCAGAGGCCCCTATAGAATAAAATGACGGGTGTTACAATATTTTATGTCACACGGTATTTGAGCAGCGTTTTTTTCGAATGCAACTTTTGGGGAAAAAATACACTTTTATTTTATTGCACACAAACACAAAATAATACCTCATTTTTATATAAAAAATGATGTTACGCCTTGTAAATAGATACCTAACATGTCCCGCTTTAATTGTGTCCACCCGTCAAAATGGCGGCAAACTACGCTACTTACAATTCTGTATAGGCAAAGCTTTAACCACTTCCTTACTGGGCACTTTACCCCTTTCCTGTCCAGGCCAGCTTTCAGCACTGTCACTCTTTGAATGATAATTGCGCGGTCAGCAGTACCAGCCAGCAGTACCCACAGCACAATACCAACCAGCAGTACCCACAGCAGTATCAGCCTGAGCCAAAAGTACCCACAGCAGTACCTACAGCACAGTATCAGACAGCAGTATCTGCCTGAGCAAGCAGTACCCACAGCAGTACCAGCCAGCAGTATCAGCCTGAGTCAGCAGTACCAGCCAGTAGTACTATCCAGCAGTACCCACAGTACCAGCCTGAGCCAGCAGTACCAGCCAGCAGTACCTGCCAGCAGTATCCACAAGCAGTCCCCGCCAGCTGCACTCACCAGCTGTACCCACTAGCAGTGCCAGCCCGCTGTACACACCAGCAGTACTAGCCAGCAGTACCTACCAGCAGTTCTTTTTAAAACTTACCATAGCAAAGAGTCAACTGCGCTCCCGACTGACCAACGCAAACCTGGAAATCCAGTTGCAAGTAGCAACATCATCAATACCAGCTAACATCACACACCTCCAGCCATCACATTAGGGGTGAGTTAATTCAATGTTTGACCAAATATAACAGGCTAATTTATAAGTTGATAATTTTGTACGGCCCCCGAATGATGTTATAAATATCCAAATGGCCCTTGGCAGAAAAAAGGTCCCCCACCCCTGCAGTAGATGAATAGAGTATATAACTGGAAGCAGGGCCAAGACAAGGGGGGAGAAGGGTCACATCACCTGGGCACTATGCTCGGGGGCAGGGCACAGGGGACAGTTGCAGGCCCTCGCTCCTATCACCTCCCTCACAACACTACAGTAGAGGAATTACATCATACTCCTCTGCCCCTCCCCTAACTATTCTGCTCCACCCACTCCTTAGTCTGATTTCTCCTATCTTCTTTCATAGGCCGAGAGATTAGAGGAGTTTCCTCCCACATAAAGTCCCTGGCTCCACCTCCTGCACAGGCTCATCAGTTCATAGAGCCTTCACTAACTCGGTGGACCACCCACAATTCCCGGTCCAGTGAGTAGCAGTCATTGGTTGCTAGGGATGCCAGCGTCCTTAGCAACCAATGACTTCACATGCGTGCTGTGTGCCCTGCAGCACGTTTCTCCTGCTAGTTCCTACCTCCTGCCTGCCAGGCTATAGGGTACACTAAGCACTGTGATGGGGCAACTGATCTATGGGGGTACTCGGATGGGGGCAACTAATCTATCGGGACACTGTGATGGGGGGCAACTCATCTATGGAGGTACTCTGATGGGCGGCAACTGATCTACATGGACACTATGATGAGGCAACTAATCTAGGGGGGAAACTTTCATGGGGCATTATGATAGGGCAACTGATCTATGGTTACACTGTGATGAGAGCAACTACTCTATGGGGGCAATGTGATTGGGGCAACTAATCTATGGGGAGACTCTGATGGGGCAACAAATTCATGGGGGTATTGTGATAGGGGCAACTGATTTGTGGGGACAACCTAACATTATTGGGGCACTGTGATGAGGGCAACTAATCTATATATACTTTATTGTCAAACATTTTGGGACTCGTGACTTTACACACATATGAACTTTAATGTCATCCCAGTCTTTGGATGACCAAGTTTGGGGTGGAGGAACTTGACTGGTCTGCACAGAGTCCTGACCTCAACCCTATAGAACACCTTTGGGATGAATTGGAGCGGAAACTGTGAGCCAGGGCCTTTTCATCCAACATTAGCGCCTGACCTCACAAATGCTCTTGTGGAAGAATGGTCAAACACTCCCATAGACACACTCCTAAACCTTGTGGACAGCCTTCCCAGAAGAGGTGAAGCTGTTATAGCTGCAAAGGGTGGGCCAACTCAATATTGAACCCTACGGACTAAGACTGGGATGCCATTAAATTTCATGTGTGTGTGTAAAGGCAGGTGTCCCGATACTTTTGACAATATAGTGTATATTATGGATAATTTATGGCTGCAACTAACCTAAGGGGACATTTTGATGGGGGTAACTGATCTATGGGAGCACTATGATGGGGCAAGTAATTTGTGGAAGCACTCTGATGGGGAAAATGATCTATGGGAGTATTTTGATGGGACAACTGATCTATGGGCGTACCCTAATGGGGCAACTGATCTATGGGCGTACCCTAATGGGGCAACTGATCTATGGGCGTACCCTAATGGGGCAACTGATCTATGGGCATACTCTGATTGGGGAAATATTATATGAGGGTATTTTGATTGGGGTTCCTGATTAAGGGGGCACTGTGAAGAAGAAGACCTGATGTAAGGGGGCACACTGATGGGGGTTACTGATCTATGGGGATGCTCTGTTTGGGATAACCAATGAAGGTATTCTGATGGGGCTCCTAATTTACGGTGGTACTTAAGATGGGAACACCTTATGTAAGGGGCAGTCTAATGGGGCAGTTAGTCTATGAAGAGGTTGTATTATGGGGGTACCCTTATGAGGTATTGATATATGGGGGCGCATTGAAAGGGGCAACTGATATATGAAGGTATTCTGCTTGGGGTTTTGGATTTCTAGGGGTACTTTGATGAGGACACCTGATGTAAGAGGGCACTGTTATGGGAACACCTAATGTAAGGGGGCACTGTTATGGGAACACCTAATGTAAGGGGGCACTGTTATGAGAACACCTGATGTAAGGGGGCACTGTTATGAGAACACCTGATGTAAGGGGGCACTGTTATGGGAACACCTGATGTAAGGGGGCACTGTTATGGGAACACCTGATGTAAGGGTGCACTGTTATGGGAACACCTGATGTAAGGGGACACTGTTATGGGAACACCTGATGTAAGGGGGCACTGTTATGGGGACATCTGATGTAAGGGGGCACTGTTATGGGGACACCTGATGTAAGGGGGCACTGGTATGGGGACACCTGATGTAAGAGGGAACTTTTATGGGAACACCTGATGTAAGGGGGCACTGTTATGGGGACACCTGATGTAAGAGAGAACTGTTATGGGGACACCTGATGTAAGGGGGCACTGTTATGGGGACACCTGATGTAAGGGGGCACTGTTATGGGGACACTGGATAAAAGTGGGCCAGTCTTAAGGGGACACCTGATATAAAGGGGTACCTTGATTGGGGTAACTGATCTAAGGTAATATTCTGATGGGGGCATCTGATATGCGGTGGCAACTGATATATAAAGTTACTCTGATTGGGGTTCCCGATTTATGGGGTACTCTCATGGAGACACCTGATGTAAAGTGGTTCAATTTTCTTTCACTTGAAAAATGGATGTAATTGGCCTCAGGGCCGGCGCTACCGCTAGGCGAACTAGGCAGCCGCCTAGAGCGCAGCCATGGCCTGTCGCTTCCTCACCCCCAGATGGATGTCACCTCCGGTCTAGGGCCGCCGACCGTGTGGCCGGTCTGCAGGAGTGTACCGGAGGTCCAGCGTGAGAGGGAATGTCCCCTACAGGGGGTATCGTGCAGGGGCACGTGATGGGAACAATCTAATGCAGTGACAGATCCCTCCTCTGGCTCTCCCAGCAGCAGAGCTGTTTAGCAGTTTGGGCTCTGATTGATGCAGAGGAGCTGGCCCGCCTCCTTCAGTGTCACTGGTCGGGACTCGTGAGGGGGCGTGGCCAGCCAAGGGGGGATCCTGCCTGTGACTGGGAGGTGGGGGCGGTGCAGCTGTCCTTAGGGATGATCGATCGCGTGGTTATTCTGGGGCAGAGAGCAACATGGAGGTTAAAACAAAAATGTCTCTAAAAAATTGTTTTTTTTTATGCAGCCACTAGACATGAATAAACAAATACAATCCTGATCTTTGTCAGCTTTTCTACTTCTATCTTTAAACTTTTAGATAGAAGTAAAAAAGCTGGCAAAGATTAGGATGGTATCTTGTTATTCATGTAGCACTGTCCTGACTGTAAGAAATTAGGCAGAGCAGTTTTGAACCCAATTTCTCCCTGCTGACTCATCCCATCCCTACTGCCACTCATCCCATCCCATCCCTACTGCCACTCATCCCATCCCATCCCTGCTGACCCATCCCATCCCTACTGCCACTCATCCCATCCCATCTCTACTGCCACTCATCCCATTGGCCTACTTTTATGTTTTATTACAGAGTTGTTTCTTTGTCTTCCATCTTGTTTCTGGTAAAGATAGTTGTTTGTGGAAGGGCAGAATAAAAGGGCACAGCCAATGAAGGTGGAAGAATAGGAATGATCACAGGAAGGAGAAGAGGAGTCCCGAAAGGCAGAATCCGGGGCTCAGAGAAGACCGGTCACCATGAACAGATCCAAGGCCAAGACACCACTGGAAGCTCTGAGGATCAAAACTAATCAGCTGCACCGGTCGGAGGTAAAGTCTAATCTATTAACAATGTCTTTGCTACAAGTCACCCCCCAGTATCTGCTGATACCCCAGACTACCACCCAATTATGGCCATTTACACTTCACTTCATTCTCCAGTATATTTGGACAATATCACAGGCCATCCTCCATTCTACCAATACTCCAGGCCACCCTCTGGATCAGGATCATCAATAGAGGGGTACAGGCAGGGCTCGAGTCCTGCAGGAATGCATGGGAACGGCGTTCCTGTACTTTTTCCATAGCAGGAATGCTGTTCCCTTTAGCAGCTGCAGGACTGCCCTTTCAAAAAGGAAAAACTGTGCTGCCCCCCCCCCCCCCCCCAAACCACCACTGTCAGAAGAGGGCTCTGTTTCCTGCCCATTCTCCCTCCTGTCAGCAGTGGGGAAGAGAATGCAGAGAATCGGGGCGACTGTGTCTTACACTGTTCTGGCAAGCGCTGCTCCCGAGAACACAGCAGCACGAGGAGGAGGAGGAGAAGAAGCTCTTCTCCCCCCACCCCTCCTCCTCCTCCTGCTGCTGCTGTGTTCTTGGGAGCGGCGCTTGCTAGAACAGCCACTCACTATATATCTTTCCTCTCCTATTGTCAAGTGGAAAAAAAAAAGAAGCAGAGAGGATGGTGGGACATGTTGTCCCGAGGACTGGGGGAAACTGCAGCCCCAGCATGACCAGCTGAAGAGAAAGGACAGAGAGGGTGGCAAGTAGCACACTGCCGGTGGCAAGTGACATGCTGCATCTGGCAGAAGGTGATGATGGCAAGTGACATGCTGCATCTGGCAGAAGGTGATGATGGCAAGTGACATGCTGCATCTGGCAGAAGGTGATGATGGCAAGTGACACGCTGCATCTGGGGACAGGCAATGGTGGCCAGTGGCACACTGCATCTGGTGGCAGGCTTCGGGTGGCAAGTGACACACTGCATCTGGTGGCCAGCTGCGGGTGGCAAGTGACACGTTGCATATGGCAGAAGGTGACAGTGGCAAGTGACACGCTGCATCTGGGGACGGGCAATGGTGGCAAGTGACATGCTGCATCTAGCAGAAGGTGACAGTGGCAAGTGACACGCTGCATCTGGGAACAGGCAATGGTGGCAAGTGACATGCTGCATCTGGTGGCAGGCTGAGGGTGGCCAGTGGCACACTGCATCTGGTGGCAGGCTTTGGGTGGCAAGTGACACATTGCATCTGGTAGCCAGCTGCGGGTGGCAAGTGACACGCTGCATCTGGCAGAAGGTGACAGTGGCAAGTGACACACTGCATCTGGCAGAAGGCGACAGTGGCAAGTGACATGCTGCATCTGGGGACAGGCAATGGTGGCAAGTGACATGCTGCATCTGGGGACAGGCAATGGTGGCAAGTGACACGCTGCATCTGGGGACAGGCAATGGTGGCAAGTGACACGCTGCATCTGGCAGAATGCGACATTGACAAGTGACAGGCTGCATCTGATGGCAGGCGACGGTGGCAAGTGACACGCTGCATCTGAAAGAAGGCGACAGTGGCAAATGACACGCTGCATCTGGGGACAGGCAATGGTGGCAAGTGACATGCTGCATCTGGCAGAAGGCGACCTTGGCAAGTGACACGCTGCATCTGGCAGAAGGCGACAGTGGCAAGTGACACGCTGCATCTGGCAGAAGGTGACGATGGCAAGTGACACGCTACATCTGGGGACAGGCAATGGTGGAAAGTGACACGCTGCATCTGGCAGAAGGCGACAGTGGCAATTGACACGCTGCATCTAGCAGAAGGCGACAGTGGCAATTGACAAGCTGCATCTGGCAGAAGGCGACAGCGGCAAGTGACACGCTACATCTGGGGACAGGCAATGGTGGCAAGTGACACGCTGCATCTAGCAGAAGGCGACAGCGGCAAGTGACACGCTGCATCTGATGGCAGACAATAGGGGCAAGTGACACACTGTATCTGATGGCAGGTGACGGTGGCAAGTGACACGCTGCATCTGAAAGAAGGCGACAGTGGCAAATGACACGCTGCATCTGGGGACAGGCAATGGTGGCAAGTGACATGCTGCATCTGGCAGAAGGCGACCGTGGCAAGTGACACGCTGCATCTGGCAGAAGGCGACAGTGGCAAGTGACACGCTGCATCTGGCAGAAGGTGACGATGGCAAGTGACACGCTACATCTGGGGACAGGCAATGGTGGCAAGTGACACGCTGCATCTGGCAGAAGGCGACAGCGGCAAGTGACACGCTGCATCTGATGGCAGACAATAGGGGCAAGTGACACGCTGCATCTGATGGCAGGTGACGTGGCAAGTGACAGGCTGTATCTGGTGGATGGTGATGGTGGCACGCTGTATCTGATGGCAAGTGACAAGCTGCATCTGGTAGCAGGGGACAGTGGCACACTGCATCTGGTGGCAAGTGACAAGCTCAGGGTTCCCACTGATTCTGCATTATGGTTAGTTGAACTATTTTATTATAAATTACAATGTAATAATAGAAATAATGTGCTTCAATCATCCCGACACCATATCAAGCATGGTGTCTGGATGATTTAAGTGCTAATACCAGCCATTTGCCCGACAAATCACAGCCACCGAATTCCCCGTCAACCTTGAAACTACATTCCCCCCCCCTCCAGTCCTTTTGTCTTCTACAAAATCAGTCCCCCATGTCAAAAAGGTTGCGGACCGCTGCTCTAAAGTGACATTACTTCCTCCTAGCGCTCTATGGAGGGGACAGAGGAGGACATTACTGTGCGGGGAGGGGGTGAAGGGGGCAGAGGAGGACACTGATGTGGAGAGGTGAAAGGGGCACAGCAGGACACTGCAGTGGGGGGTCATGATATGAAGTGGGCAGAGAAGGACACTACTTGAGGGGGCAGAGGAGGACATTACTGTAGGGGAGAGTGAAGGAAGGAGGCAGAGGAGGACACTATTGTGTGGGGCAGTGTTGCCAACCACCCGTTAATTTACAGGCTGCCCGTAAATGTCTGTTACCGGCAGCGGCGCCCATAAAAAATATGGCTGTCCACAGCCTCTAACCATCTCTTGTACCATGTCCGCATCCTCTAGCCAGCTCCTGTACCATTTCTGCAGCTTCTGAACATCTCCTGTACCATATCTGCAGCTTCTGACCATCTCCTGTACCATATCTGCAGCCTCTGACCATCTCCTGTACCATATCTGCAGCCTCTGACCATCTCTTGTATCATGTCTTCAGCTTCTGACCATCTCTTGTACCATGTCTGCAGCTTCTGACCATCTCCTGCACCATGTCTGTAGCTTCTGACCACCTCCTGTATCATGTCCACAGCCTCTAACCACCTCTCCTGTGCCATGTCTGCAGCCTCTAACCATCTCTTTTATCATGTCTGCAGTCTCTGAGGGGGAGTCTGGAGAGGACTCAAGCGTGGGAGCGCCGTCGGAATGGTGGTCACGGGAGAAGTCAGACATGTGTGGACTGTGGAGAAGAGACTATAGGATAAAACCAGAGCCACTGGAGCGGCGCTTGCTAGAACAGCCACTC
Organism: Pelophylax lessonae; assembly: GCF_965119305.1. NCBI lineage: Eukaryota > Metazoa > Chordata > Amphibia > Anura > Ranidae > Pelophylax > Pelophylax lessonae. The sequence continues at coordinate 231,446,532 of NC_138778.1, read as the reverse complement.
ACTATATATCTTTCCTCTCCTATTGGCAAGAGGAAAAAAAAAAGAAGCAGAGAGGATGGTGGGACATGTTGTCCCGAGGACTGGGGGAAACTGCAGCCCCAGCATGACCAGCTGAAGAGAAAGGACAGAGAGGGTGGCACGTAGCACACTGCCGGTGGCAAGTGACATGCTGCATCTGGCAGAAGGTGATGATGGCAAGTGACATGCTGCATCTGGCAGAAGGTGATGATGGCAAGTGACACGCTGCATCTGGGGACAGGCAATGGTGGCCAGTGGCACACTGCATCTGGTGGCAGGCTTCGGGTGGCAAGTGACACACTGCATCTGGTGGCCAGCTGCGGGTGGCAAGTGACACGTTGCATATGGCAGAAGGTGACAGTGGCAAGTGACACGCTGCATCTGGGGACAGGCAATGGTGGCAAGTGACATGCTGCATCTAGCAGAAGGTGACAGTGGCAAGTGACACGCTGCATCTGGGAACAGGCAATGGTGGCAAGTGACATGCTGCATCTGGTGGCAGGCTGAGGGTGGCCAGTGGCACACTGCATCTGGTGGCAGGCTTTGGGTGGCAAGTGACACATTGCATCTGGTAGCCAGCTGCGGGTGGCAAGTGACACGCTGCATCTGGCAGAAGGTGACAGTGGCAAGTGACACACTGCATCTGGCAGAAGGCGACAGTGGCAAGTGACATGCTGCATCTGGGGACAGGCAATGGTGGCAAGTGACACGCTGCATCTGGGGACAGGCAATGGTGGCAAGTGACACGCTGCATCTGGCAGAATGCGACATTGACAAGTGACAGGCTGCATCTGATGGCAGGCGACGGTGGCAAGTGACACGCTGCATCTGAAAGAAGGCGACAGTGGCAAATGACACGCTGCATCTGGGGACAGGCAATGGTGGCAAGTGACATGCTGCATCTGGCAGAAGGCGACCTTGGCAAGTGACACGCTGCATCTGGCAGAAGGCGACAGTGGCAAGTGACACGCTGCATCTGGCAGAAGGTGACGATGGCAAGTGACACGCTACATCTGGGGACAGGCAATGGTGGAAAGTGACACGCTGCATCTGGCAGAAGGCGACAGTGGCAATTGACACGCTGCATCTAGCAGAAGGCGACAGTGGCAATTGACACGCTGCATCTAGCAGAAGGCGACAGTGGCAATTGACAAGCTGCATCTGGCAGAAGGCGACAGCGGCAAGTGACACGCTACATCTGGGGACAGGCAATGGTGGCAAGTGACACGCTGCATCTAGCAGAAGGCGACAGCGGCAAGTGACACGCTGCATCTGATGGCAGACAATAGGGGCAAGTGACACACTGCATCTGATGGCAGGTGACGGTGGCAAGTGACACGCTGCATCTGAAAGAAGGCGACAGTGGCAAATGACACGCTGCATCTGGGGACAGGCAATGGTGGCAAGTGACATGCTGCATCTGGCAGAAGGCGACCGTGGCAAGTGACACGCTGCATCTGGCAGAAGGCGACAGTGGCAAGTGACACGCTGCATCTGGCAGAAGGTGACGATGGCAAGTGACATGCTACATCTGGGGACAGGCAATGGTGGAAAGTGACATGCTGCATCTGGCAGAAGGCGACAGTGGCAATTGACACGCTGCATCTAGCAGAAGGCGACAGTGGCAAGTGACAAGCTGCATCTGGCAGAAGGCGACAGCGGCAAGTGACACGCTGCATCTGATGGCAGACAATAGGGGCAAGTGACACGCTGCATCTGATGGCAGGTGACGGTGGCAAGTGACAGGCTGTATCTGGTGGATGGTGATGGTGGCACGCTGTATCTGATGGCAAGTGACAAGCTGCATCTGGTAGCAGGTGACAGTGGCACACTGCATCTGGTGGCAAGTGACAAGCTCAGGGTTCCCACTGATTCTGCATTATGGTTAGTTGAACTATTTTATTATAAATTACAATGTAATAATAGAAATAATGTGCTTCAATCATCCCGACACCATATCAAGCATGGTGTCTGGATGATTTAAGTGCTAATACCAGCCATTTGCCCGACAAATCACAGCCACCGAATTCCCCGTCAACCTTGAAACTACATTCCCCCCCCCTCCAGTCCTTTTGTCTTCTACAAAATCAGTCCCCCATGTCAAAAAGGTTGCGGACCGCTGCTCTAAAGTGACATTACTTCCTCCTAGCGCTCTATGGAGGGGACAGAGGAGGACATTACTGTGCGGGGAGGGGGTGAAGGGGGCAGAGGAGGACACTGATGTGGAGAGGTGAAAGGGGCACAGCAGGACACTGCAGTGGGGGGTCATGATATGAAGTGGGCAGAGAAGGACACTACTTGAGGGGGCAGAGGAGGACATTACTGTAGGGGAGAGTGAAGGAAGGAGGCAGAGGAGGACACTATTGTGTGGGGCAGTGTTGCCAACCACCCGTTAATTTACAGGCTGCCCGTAAATGTCTGTTACCGGCAGCGGCGCCCATAAAAAATATGGCTGTCCACAGCCTCTAACCATCTCTTGTACCATGTCCGCATCCTCTAGCCAGCTCCTGTACCATTTCTGCAGCTTCTGAACATCTCCTGTACCATATCTGCAGCTTCTGAACATCTCCTGTACCATATCTGCAGCTTCTGACCATCTCCTGTACCATACCTGCAGCCTCTGACCATCTCCTGTACCATATCTGCAGCCTCTGACCATCTCTTGTATCATGTCTTCAGCTTCTGACCATCTCTTGTACCATGTCTGCAGCTTCTGACCATCTCCTGCACCATGTCTGTAGCTTCTGACCACCTCCTGTATCATGTCCACAGCCTCTAACCACCTCTCCTGTGCCATGTCTGCAGCCTCTAACCATCTCTTTTATCATGTCTGCAGTCTCTGAGGGGGAGTCTGGAGAGGACTCAAGCGTGGGAGCGCCGTCGGAATGGTGGTCACGGGAGAAGTCAGACATGTGTGGACTGTGGAGAAGAGACTATAGGATAAAACCAGAGCCACTGGAGCTGACTGACTGAGCCCTGCACGGTGCACCTGAGAGGAGGTCAGTGACCGTGCTGCCAAGCCAGTCCGGGGGGGGGGGGGGGTTCACTGATATAAAGGGGAGTGAATACAATAATGTAAGGGGACACTAATATAAAGGTTCCCCCTTATATCAGGACCCCTCACCTTAGTGCATTCACTCTGTGGAAGGTGGTCTCTGGTCACCAGAGTCCCCCTCCCCCCCACATCAGAGTTCCCGGCATTCCCCTTTACATCAGTCTGCAGGATTCCCCCTTACAGTGCAAGAGGGAACTCTGTGGACGCTGATGTGAAGGGGAACTCTGATGTAAAGGGCAATGCTGCAGACCCTGATGTAAGTGGGAACTCTGATGGAAAGGGGAACACAGTGGACTCTGATATAAAGGGGGTCTCTGGGCACCAGAGCCCCCCTTATATCAGAGTTCCCCTTTAGATCATAATCTGCAGCATTCCCATTCCCTTGTACTGTAAGGGGGAATTCTGCAGACTCTGATGTAAGGAGGAACTCTGTGCTGGCTGGGTTATTTAAAACCTGACCTTCGTGTAAATGGAGAAATATGTTTTTTGACTTTTATTAACTTAAACACATTGCTAATAGCGCTATCTACATGTTTATGGTTTAAATAATGATATTTGCACTGTTTAGCACAAAAAATGGCCATTTTAGGTACTTTCTTGGGTTAGTTCCCACACTTTTTTTACAGGACTTGACCCCTGGGTACAGGCAGTACTTCCCATATGGTCAGCAGGGGGCGCCAACAGAGGCTGCCTGTGGATAGGTGGGGGGTGTCTGGTCAGCTTTCCAGTGCCCCATCATTTCTAATGGCAGCCCAGCCTAGCCCTGTCATTGGTAGTCAGCCATTTTCTATCTTTCACATCATTGGCTGAACACAGACAGCAGCCAGCTGTGCAGAGACGGCGACCGGACAAATCTGTGATAAGGATATGAGAATATCTGACCCTTTCATAGGGGGGTCCATTCCTCCTCCAAGTGGGGGGTCTGCACACCCGGAGGACTGGAGGTTACACTCATTAGTTCTGATCAGCCTCCATTTCTGGAATGTGGAAATGTGGAAATTGTATTGATACAATGGAAACATCGGACACACTTCTATAGAGATGTAGTGATGAGACCTGAATGGATCCCAACACTCGCCATTATTACTCTTCCAGGAGATTTCTATCAAGATTTTATTCTTTACAAATGAAAGATCTCTTTTCTATTTTTATAAAGATTTCTCTGATTTTTAGAACCTGAAAAGTCCTGAAGTATTACATAGTAGTTCTGATTCTTCAAAAAGCTGCTGACCCTGAAAACAGCAAACGGCGGGGAATAATGGGGAATGTATTCAGCATGGAATCCAGGGACAAATCTTCACCAATAGGCCACACCTTCAGGATAAACCTTGATTGGGTGAGAGCCACATACTTTACCATTGTGTCATTCCTCATCCACTCATCTCATTCCTGTCTTTCCCACCATCATGTGCATTAGAACATCACTAAAGAACATCTAAACCCAAACACAAAAATGTAATACACTACAGCTGAGCAGTCCTTAGATATGGTGGCTGCATTCGTTTTCTTTTTCCAGTAACTCACTTCCTGTCCTAGGGTGACAACACTCACTGTACTGAATCTATGGAGAAGCTGTGTTGTCACCCTAGGACAGGAAGTGTGTTAGGAATACTTCCCCCTGTCTATACCATAGTGAGGTGATGTTTTGTAGTGCACATAGAGAACTGGGAACAATGCTAACTGAAAACAGTCCAGAGGAAATGAGACCAGAAAGTTATCAGCTCTTTATATTTACTGCAGAACCAAAACTTACACTTCTCTTACGTCCTCCGACAGTCGCCGCCACTTCGTAATCTTCACTAATGGGGGTAATTGACCTTTGCTCCGCAGGAGTAGCTAGGCAACAAGATTTGTTAATATCAAAGCTTTTAGCATATCACACCCCTAGGGGGTGGTCCCCTCAGTCAATACCTCCCTGCTTCCAGCATTCTCAACTCAGTTTTCAATTGCCTAGCTTAGGAGTAGCTGGCTGTTCCTGTGCTGGGGCTTTCAGTCTCAGCCTTCTATCCTCTTTTGGATTTTATTTCAAGTATTTTTCTCTTTCTTTTACTTAGCTGTTTTTTTCTCAGCATTAGTTTAGTTTCTTCGGATGAAGATGATCATGCGGAGCTGGGTCCCGGTCTGGCCACCCTGGATCCCGGGGCTGAGAGCCAGGGGTTTCCCCAGCCTGCCATCGAGCGTTCAGCTCAGGTTTTCCTGGCATATTGAACGACCCATCCCTCTTCGCTGCAGGGATGCTGCCTGTGAGGTGGCTACCTCACCGGACGCCATTTGCGGTTTCGCACCGCAGTCCAATGCGTCCTGGCTGCGACACTCCCTGTCCTCAGTACAGCGGTTTGGTCGCTAGAGAGGGCTCCCCACGCCATCCGGACTGGTAAGTAAATTTCTATGTGGGGACCTGTCTGGGTGTCAGTCTGTGACTGTGTGACCCTGCATGTCTGTGTAAGTGCTGAGCTCCCTGTCAGATTCCTGTGTGGAATAGCTGCCTTTCTGTGGGCTGCGGGGGGGGGGGGGGGGGCTCTCCTGCTCTGCTGTGTGAGATGTATGGGGCAGACTGGGCTCAGACATGCTGTGCGGTGACCACTGATGCGGCCCGCCATTTTTCTCGGCAAACTGTGGTGACCGGCCCTGTGTGATACAGCGCGGTGTTTTGGCGCCTAACGCCGCCATTATGGCGGCGATCGCTCCTGCGAGCACATGTCGGCGCCATTTTCTTATTGCCTTGATCCCCTCAGCCGAGCGGCCATGTTTGTGAAGCCTCATAGGCTATATAGGGCGGTCAGCCATTGCATCACTTCCTTTTGCTCTGGAACAGCGATCGGTGGCAGCAGCCTTTGTGGTCTCTCCAGGTTTTTACCTTCCTTATCCTGTATTTCCTTGCTCAGTGCTCCTCATCCCTGCGGGGGTCGGTACATACAGTAGTGTGCGGTGGGCTGCGCTCGCCGCGGTCTTAGGGGGGAAGTCCTTTATTTCAGTTGATACTGGGGCATGGATTCTCAGGATTACAAGTTTCCTCCCACCCTGGTGGAGGGCCAAGGGGCTGCTGCATCCCCCGAAGGGGCTGATCTGGCTGCTGTTGTAGCAACCTTGGCTTCTCAGGTGCAGATGCTAATGGCTGATCGATCCGCAAAACGGCCCAGATTATCCATTTCCTCTGATTCAGAGGGCGATGGGGCTGCTTTGGCTGGAGTGCCCTTCTCAGGGTCTCGTTCATCTCTGGACCTTGTGGGGTCTGAGGGGGAGGCTGAGGTAGAAGGAGTTGATACTTCTCCCCCTGGCTCGCCTGAAGAGCTTGCACTCATGGATGAGCTGATTACTTCTATCAAGGAAACACTGCATCTGCAGGATGAACCATGTCCTCCTGCTTTGATGTCCTCTTATGGGACGAAAAGGAAACGCAAATCCGCGCAGGTTTTTTCCCTGCCCTGCGGAGTTTCAGCGCGCTGTTGATGAGCAATGGCGCGATTTAAAGAAGCCCTTTACTGTGCCAAGTACGTTCAAGCTGCGTTATCCGTTTACACCCACCACTGATGAGCGTTGGTGTGTGCCGCCTCAGGTGGATCACGCGGTGGCTGTTTTCAATAAATCTACTGCGATTCCTGCTGAGGATACCCCGGTGTTCCGGGACCCTACGGACAGGAGATTGGAGTCTCTGGCCCGTCATACTTATACGGTTGCTGGTTCTATGCTGAAGCCTATTTTTGCTTCCATTATGGCAGCCCAAGCTATTGCGGATTGGACGCAGGTGCTCAGGCGCACCCTGGTGGCTGACTCTGCTCCGCCGACAACGTTGGCTATGGTAGATCAAATTCATCAGGGTGTCATGTATTTGTGCGATGCGGACTTGGATTTAGTCCCTTTGGCTGCACGCCTCTCCAGTGTAGCGGTGTTGAACCGTCGCCTGATATGGCTGAAATGTTGGTCGGTTGACCAATCTTCTCGCAAGACTCTAGCTAATCTTCCCTACGCGGGATCTCGCCTTTTTGGCGAGTCTTTGGATTCTCTGATAAAGGAAATTTCCGGGGGTAAGAGCACTCTCTTACCCCAAACTCACAAGCATAAGTTTGTTCGCGGTAAGAAGAATACCTCGTTTAGGCCCTCTCAGGGGTCCTTTCGTGCCTTTCGGTCGCAATACAAGGGCAAGCCCTTCAAGGGCCAAGGCTCCCAGAAGAAGCCGTGGGCAGGTAAGCAGAAGTCCGGTCAGTCCGGGTCCGCTACCCATACCAATTCGGCCTGAAGGGGCGCCCTCACCCGGTTCTGGGGTGGGGGGACGTTTGCTCGGTTTTCTTCAACCCTGGCTGGCCCGCATTCGGGACAGGTGGGTTCAGGAAATCGTTCAATCTGGATACAAGATCGAGTTTCTCTCTCGGCCGGCGAGCAGATTTTTTCCCTCAAATCTTCAGCTGTTTCTGGAGCGTTTGCAGGATCTGCACCTGGCGGTGCGGGATCTGCGGGCCCAGGGAGTGGTGGTTCCGGTGCCTCATCGGGACAGATTTCGGGGGTTCTACTCCAATCTGTTCACTGTGCCCAGAAAGGAGGGCAAAGTGCGTCCGATTCTGGACTTGAAAGCTCTGAACCGCTTTGTGCGGGTTCGCAAGTTCTGCATGGAATCCCTGCGCTCAGTGGTGGCTGCCCTGAGTCCGGGGGAATTCATGGCCTCCATCGATGTGAAGGATGCGTACCTTCACATTCCCATTTTCGAGGGTCACCAGAGGTACCTTCGATTCGCCATTGCGGAGGATCATTACCAATTCGTGGCGTTACCCTTCGGTCTCGCTTCGGCTCCGCGGGTTTTCACCAAGGTGCTTGCGCCGGTCCTGGCTTTGTTGAGAGCCCAGGGCGTCTCTGTCTTGGGATATCTGGACGATATCTGGCTTCGGTCTGCGACCAGTCAGGGCCTGGTGAACGACCTGTCCACCACGATGCAGACTCTGCAGGAGTTTGGTTGGACGATAAATTTTCCAAAATCAACGTTGTGTCCGTCGGTTCGTCTTCCCTACCTGGGGATGATCCTGGACTCTGCTCAAGCGAAGGTCTTCCTGCCGGAAGACAAGCTCCGGACACTTCAGGACGAGGTCAGGTCCCTCAGGGACACTCAGTGCTCGTCCCTCCGGACATGTATGAGATGTCTAGGTCTAATGGTCTCGGCTTTCAAGGCGATTCCCTTCGCCCAGTTTCACACGCGGGGTCTTCAGGCGGAGATCTTGGCCAAGTGGGACGGGCGTCCACAATCTCTGGATCGGCAGCTTTCGTTGAGCCGCCACACCCGAAGGGGTCTTTTGTGGTGGCTCCAGTCTCCGGCGGTGTCGGGGGGCAAGTCCTTTCGTCCCTTGTCGTGGACTGTGATCACCACGGATGCCAGCCTGTCGGGCTGGGGTGGTGTTCTGGGCGTTCTGTCCGCCCAGGGAACTTGGTCGGAGGAGGAATCCTCCCTTCCGATCAACATTCTGGAATTGCGAGCGATAAAACTTTGCCTTCTGCATTGGTAGGAGCGGCTTCAGGGCCGTCCGGTTCGGGTTCAGACGGACAATGCCACAGCGGTGGCCTACATCAACCATCAAAGGGGCACCAGGAGTGCCCGTGCTGCTCGGGAAGTAAACAGCATTCTGTCGTGGGCCGAGACGCACGTCCCGGCGATAACGGCTGTACACATTCCAGGGGTGAAGAACTGGCAGGCGGACTATCTGAGTCGCCAGACCCTGGACCAGGGGGAATGGTCCCTTCACCCGGATGTCTTCCAGATGTTGTGCGCGAAGTGGGGTCTTCCGGATGTGGACCTGTTCGCGTCTCGTCTGAACAACAAGGTGGAAAGGTTCGTGGCAAGGACGCGCGATCCTCGGGCAGACGCCTCAGACGCGTTGGTGGCGCCCTGGCATCAGTATCGTCTGATGTATGCCTTTCCACCAATTCAGCTGCTGTCCAGGCTGCTTCGCAGATTGGCCTCGGAACCGCACGCGGTGATTCTGGTGGCACCGGACTGGCCTCGCCGGTCTTGGTACGCAGACCTCGTAAATCTGGCAGTCGACGCTCCGTGGCGTCTGCCGCTTCGAGAAAATCTCCTGTCTCAAGGGCCGATATTCCATCCTGCTTTACAGTCGCTGGCTTTAACGGCCTGGCTGTTGAAAGCCAGGTCCTGAAGGATAGGGGTCTCTCCCCTGAGGTCATTCCCACTTTGATCAAGGCTAGAAAAGCCTCTTCGGGAAAAATTTACTACCGTACTTGGAAAGCATACTTTGCCTGGTGTGAGTCCAGGGGGTATTCCCCTCGCTCATACTCGGTGTCGAGAGTGTTGGCTTTCCTCCAAACTGGCCACGATTAAGGGTCAGATTTCTGCGCTGGCCGTTCTTTTTCAGCGCCCAGTGGCGTCTAATTCATTGATTAGCACCTTTGTTCAGGGGGTGCGACATTTGGCCCCTCCTAGGAGGGAACCTTTGCCTCCATGGGACTTGAACTTGGTTCTGTCCGTGTTACAACAGGCTCCCTTTGAAAAGATCAGGGAGATCTCGTTGTCTCTGCTGTCCAAAAAGGTTGCCTTTTTGGTGGCGATCACTTCGGCTCGCAGGGTGTCGGAGCTGGCGGCTTTGTCCTGCAGCTCTCCCTACTTGGTGATTCACTTGGATAAGGTGGTCTTGCGACCTAACCCATCTTTTCTTCCGAAAAGGATCTCGGAGTTTCACCTGAATGGGGACATTGTCTTGCCTTCGCTTTGCGCGAAGCCTAAGCATCCGAAGGAGGTGGCTTTGCATGCCTTGGATGTTGTTCGGGCGATCAGGGTTTACCTGTCATCGACTAAGTCCTTTTGCAAGTCGGATTCCCTATTCGTCCTTCCAGAGGGACCTCGGAAGGGCATGGCGGCGTCGGCTGCTACCATCGCCAAATGGATCAGCCAGATGATTGTGCAAGCCTATGCTTTGAGGGGGAAGGCGCACTCTACCAGATCTCTGAGTACTTCTTGGGCTTATCGTCATCAGGCTTCTGTGGCCCAGGTGTGTAAGGCGGCGACTTGGTCGTCCGTTCACACCTTCTCAAAATTTTACAAAGTGGATGTTCAGGCATCGGCAGATGCTTCCTTTGGCCGTAAAGTTCTTAGTGCGGCAGTGCCTTAGGGTCCCTTGTTTGGACCCTTGGCTGTTGGGGTGTTTTTACCCCTGGGTTACATGTTCTTCCTGGGTTGTTGCTCCTGTTGAGCATGTTTTCCTGTTGCCAGGTTGGTTCTCTTACTTGGTAAGGTTCCTTTCTCTGATGTGGGTACTGCGTTGCTTTATGCGCGGCTGCGTTTTTTTCCCACCCCTTATGTCTACACTGCTTTGGGATGTCCCCATTAGTGAAGATTATGAAGTGGCGGCGACTGTCGGAGGACGTAAGAGAAAACGGAATTTTTGTAAAATCTTACCGTAAAATTCCTTTCTCTGAGTCCTCCGACAGTCGCTGCCCCCGCCCCTCTTTTGGGGTTTGTTTATGTACTCTACTGCTATGCTACTGAAACTGAGTTGAGAATGCTGGAAGCAGGGAGGTATTGACTGAGGGGACCACCCCCTAGGGGTGTGATATGCTAAAAGCTTTGATATTAACAAATCTTGTTGCCTAGCTACTCCTGTGGAGCAAAGGTCAATTACCCCCATTAGTGAAGATTATGAAGTGGCGGCGACTGTCGGAGGACTCAGAGAAAGGTATTTTACGGTAAGATTTTACAAAAATTACATTTTTTGCACCTAAAGAACGGATATAAAAATACGGAATGTTTATTCATTCATTCATACACTATCTTACCAAAAGTATTGGGACGCCTGCTCTTTGCAGCTATAACAGCTTCAACTCTTCTGGGAAGGCTGTCCACAAGGTTTAGGAGTGTCTATGGGAATGTTTGACCATTCTTCCAGAAGCGCATTTGTGAGGTCAGGCACTGATGTTGGAGAGAAGGTCAGGCTCACGGTCTCCACTCTAATTCATCCCAAAGATGTTCTATCGGGATGGATGTGCAGGTCGGTCAAGTTCCTCCACCTCAAACTCGCTCATCCATGTCTTTATGGACCTTGTTTTGTGCACTGGCCCAAATCATTTGGATTATGGTGTGGGAGTGTTTTTCAGGGGTTTGGTTTGGCCCCTTAGTTCCAGTAGTGAAGGGAACTCTTAAGGTGTCAGCATACCGGTGCAATGGCTTCAAACAACGTAAATGTTACTGTCCATAGGTGACGCTTTAAAATCCTTTACAGGTTACCACTTTCTATCTACAGAGGAGGTCTAGTGCTAGAAATACTGCCCATGATCTGACGTTCGCGGTGATACTTCATGTGTGGGACGATCGCTGTTTGCACGCTAACATGGGGATAGGGCACTTTGAATTAATTTTTTTTTTAATTAATAAATCATTTTTTTAAATTATTCATTAAATGTTTTTTAAATTATGAATTCTTTTTTTTAACTGTTCTTTAACATTTTTTTTGTCACTTTATTGCTGTGAGAAGGAATATAAACATCCTTGTGATAGCGATAGACATGTGACGGGTACTCTTTATGGGGGGATCGGGGGTCAATATGTCCCCAAATCCCTCCTTTGCACTGGTGCCGATGACAGTCAGGTAAACCGGAAGTCATGTCATGTCATCGCTTCCGGGTTACTATAGCGGAGACCCAATCAAAGCTGATTGCGGTTTTGTATGAGTCTCCGGCCGGCCGGCGGACGTGTCGGCTGGTAGCTTGTGTCTCCCTGGGGGATGGGAGAGCCCAGGAGCTACAGAAGGGGGCGGGAGCGGGGGACGCTCAGGGGCGTATCATGAAATCAGTGGGCCCATGTGCAGGATCAAAAGTGGGAACTAGGCATGGAGAGAAAAAGTGCCTGTGAAAAGTGGGCGTGGCTTAAATGGGGCGTGGTTTAATAAAGAAGACTTACATAGTGAAGATTTTGGTAATAATAAATAGTGAATTTACAGTGCAGAACAAGGGGGAAAAGATGCCAATCCTACCATAAATATACAGTATATACTCTATATTACCAAAAGTATTGGGACGCCTGCCTTTACACACACATGAACTTTAATGGCATCCCAGTCTTAGCCCGTAGGGTTCAATATTGAGTTGGCCCACCCTTTGCAGCTATAACAGCTTCATCTCTTCTGGAAAGGCTGTCCACAAGGTTTAGGAGTGTGTCTAATGGAATTTTTGACCATTCTTCAAGAAGGGCATTTGTGAGGTCAGGCACTGATGTTGGATGTATAGAAAATATTCTATACATTATCTGAGGGTGTGGTCGCACTTGAAGTCGCTGCTCTTTATATATTATTCACTTTAGCGCGGTTATTTTTCTCTTTTTTATTCTACTGATGTTGGATGAGAAGGCCTGGCTCACAGTCTCCGCTCTAATTTATTCCAGAGGTCAGGACTCTGTGCAGGCCAGTCAAGTTCCTTCATCCCAAACACACTCATCCATGTCTTTATGGACCTTGCTTTATGCACTGCTCCAAATCATTTGGTGGAGGGGGGATTATGCTGTTTTTTTTTTTTTTCTCAGGGATTGGGCTTGGTCCCTTAGTTCCAGTGAAGGGAACTCTTAAGGCGTCAGCATACCAAGATATAAAATAGTAACATAGTAGCTAAGGTTGAATAAAGACAATAGTCCATCTGGTTCAACGCGTGTAGGTGTGTGTGGACATATTTATTTCCCATACCCCCGGATGTTTTTATCCTTCATATGTATGTCCAAGAGTCTTTTAAAAGTAGCCATACTCCCCGCAGTAACCACCATTTGTGGTAGAGAATTCCACAGTCTTGTAGCCCTTGTATTTTTCATACAAGTTATGAAATTGTTTTCTTGAACCTTGGCTGCTCCGGATTCCGGACAGGTGGGTTCAGGAAATCATTCGATCAGGTTACAAGATCGAATTCCTTTTGCGTCCAGCGGACAGGTTCTTTCCCTCAAATCTTCGTTTGACCCCAGATCATTTGCAAGATCTTCAACGGGCTGTTCAGGATCTCCTCGCCCAGGGGGTGATCGTACCGGTGCCGCATTGGGACAGATTTCGGGGGTTTTACTCGAATCTGTTCACTGTGCCCAGAAAGGAGGGCAAGGTACGTCCGATTCTGGACTTGAAGGCTCAGAACCGCTTCGTTTAGAAGTTCCGTATGGAATCCCTCCGTTCAGTGGTAGCCTCTCTGAGCCCGGGAGATTTCCTGGCTTCAATCGACCTCAAGGATCCTCCCTTTGAGAACATCAGGGAGATTCCTCTGCCTGTGCTGTCACGGAAGGTTGCCTTTCTGGTGGCGATCACATCTGCCCGCAGAGTGTCGGAGTTGGCGGCCCTATCTTGCCGCTTTCCTTACCTTGTTGTTCATAAGGATAAGGGGTCTTGCGACCTCACCAATCTTTTCTTCCTGAGGTGGTATCCGATTTTCAGCTTAACGAGGATATTGTCTTGCCTTCGCTGTGTGCGAATCCTAAGCATCCTAAGGAGTTTGCTTTGCATTCCTTGGATGTAGTCCGGGCGATCAGGGTGTACCTGTCGTCTACTGAATCCTTCCATAAGTCGGATTCTCTTTTTGTCCTTCCCTCGGAAGGGTACGGCTGCGTCTGCAGCAACCATTTCAAGATGGATTAGACAGACAATTGTGCAGGCCTACTCGATTAGGGAACGGGAACCGCCCTTCCCTGTCAAGGCGCACTCTACCAGAGCGGTGAGTGCGTCCTGGGCCTTCCGGCATCAAGCTTCAGTGGCCCAGGTGTGCAAGGCAGCGACTTGGTCGTCCATGCACACCTTTTCCAAATTTTACAAACTTGATGTTTTGGCATCGGCAGATGCCTCTTTTGGCCGCAAAGTCCTGTGCGCAGCCGTGCCTTGAGGGGGACATGGCGTTTACCTGTCCCTGTCTGTTGGGTTTGTTTTCCCCTTTGTTGATTTGCTTTCCTGGGTTTGTTGCTCCTATTGAGCTTTCTTGTTACCCAGAGTTTACCTTTCTGGTTCAGATAAGGTTCCTTTCTCCGACCTGGGTGCTGCATTGCCTTTGTGACGGTTGCGCTTCCCACCCCTCATGTCTACATTGCTTTGGGACATCCCATTGGTGAAGACTATATGAGGGATGGCGACTGTCAGAGGACGTAAGAGAAAACTGAATTTTTGTAAAATCTTACCGTAAAATTCCTTTCTCTGAGTCCTCTGACAGTCGCCGCCCTCGCCCCTCTTTTGTGGGGTTATTTGGACTATCTTCTGCTTGCTACCAAACTGAGTTAGGAATGCTGATAGCAGGGGGGTATTGGACCAGTGGGACAGCACCCTACAGGTGTGTCTATGCAAATTGTTTGTGTTTTTAACAAGTCTTATGCCTAGCTTGCTCCTGTGGATAAAAGGTCAATACCCATTGGTGAAGACTATATAAGGGGCGGCGACTGTCAGAGGACTCAGAGAAAATAATTTTACGGTAAGATTTTACAAAAATTCAGTTTTCTCTCTATCCGCCGATCCCCGCTGAGCAGGCGGATGACAGCTCCGGCTCCACTCTGTGTGCGGAGACAGAGGTGTCAGATCCCTGCTGTCCTCTATGGGGGAATCGGATGAGAACAGACCGTCTTTCCGTTCTCATCCGATCCGCCAGATGGATGGAAAATAGGGTTTCGATCCGTCCGGATTTGACGGACAGGATCGGATTGGATGTCAGCAGGCATGTTTCTGCTGACATCCGCTGCCCCATAGGGATGCATGGGGTATCCGATCAGGTTCGCCTGAAAAACTGACAGGCGGATCTGATCGGACCGTATGTGTGAAAGGGGCCTTAGGGGTGTACTCACTTTAGCAAAGTGGCATTTCTTCAGTGTTGTCACATGAAAAGATAGAATAAAATATTTACAAAAATGTGAGGGGTGTACTCACTTTTGTGAGATACTGTGTGTGTGTGTATATGTATATACAGTATATATATATATATATATATATATATATATATACACACACACACTCTCTATATCATCCTGCACATCCATATATCTCTCTTATATACCATCCTATTCATCCATATACCTCTCTTATGTAGTATTCTATTCATCTATATATACCTCTCTGGGCCGGGGGGCAGGGTGGCAATTTTCCCCCGGGCCGATCTGATCCCCCCCAGAAACGGCCGCTCAGTTTCTCTTCATTAAGGGGTCACTCACTCACTCTCAGTATGCATTGCTTTGAAATTGAAATGGAGTCACTCACTGATTGGCCACGGCCGGCGACTGCCCCGGAGACCTCCTGGTTGCTAGATCTCCAGCCACTTAGCGTCTAGCAACCAGTGACGTCACGGTCTCCAGAGCAGAGGACGAAAGCGAGGCAGAGTGGAGAGAGCAGAGAGGACCCACCAATGCAAAGCGGTCAGCGGAGGGAGGATCTTCGTTCCTCGTCCTCTGCGCCGATTACTGGCCCCCACCCACCTCCGGCTCCTCCCTCCCTCCATCCATCTTCCAATGTGGGGCCGGCCGATGCAGAAGAGAGGGCCTGGCTGGTAAACTAAAGCTGCAATCCAGAATTGAAGACACTCCGCACTCCGCAGGTGCAGCAGCCAGCAGCAGATCCACCATCTGTAGCACCTCTCCAGTCTCCAGAGTCAACCTGCTGCGGTGAGGTGGTCAGGACTCGAGTCGGAGAAGAGCAGTGGGTGCCAAAAAAAAAAAAGTGTCATGTATGGACACGTGGAGCATATTTCCCTGTACTCTGCTACCCCCTGGCACTGTATACATGTATATTGATGTCTAGCTGTTCCTGGCACTATATACCTGTCTCATACCTGTATTATACAGGTATGAGACAGGCATATAGAGCCAAGAGCAGCTAGACATCAATATACAGGCTGTATACAGTCCAGTTAAAGGTATTGGATCTCTGAGGTCCCATAGGGCTCCCCCTTGTGTCATGGGAGCGTAAGCTGGCCGCAAAGGAGGAGGTCACATGATTAGATCTCAGCCAGGGTTCATGCTGGGACTTGTAGTCCTTTGCTTTTGGGGATGTAACCCCCCCAAAAGTGAAGGACTACAGGTCCCAGCATAAGCCCCTCAGAGCTCAGCATTTGTCACACACCCCCGATCCCCCAACTAGTGAAGGACTACAGGACCCACTCTTCCAGCTTAACCACTTCCAGACCGCCCACCGCATATATAGTGTTGCAGGGCGGCCTGGCTGCGCAAAATCACATACTGGTGCGTGATTTTGTACATGGGTTCTAGGAGGCGCGACACAACGGGAGCCAAACAGCAGGTCACCCGCGATCATGCAGGAGAATGACAGAATGGCGGTCTGCCTTTGTAAACAAGGCAGACAGCTGTTCTGTCACAGGAAGATGGAGATCTGTGTTTCAGCTAAGCGGAAACACAGATCTTTTTTTTTCTCTAGTACATCCATCCCCCACACAGTAAGAAAGCATTCCCTAGGAGCAAACTTAACCCCTTGATCACCCCTAGTGTTAACCCCTTTCCTGCCATTGTCATTTATACAGTAGCAGTGCATTTTTTAGCACTGATCACTGTATTAGTGTCACTGGTCCCCAAAAAGTGTCACAAAGTGTCAGCTTTGTCCGTCGCAATGTCGCAGTCCCACTAAAAAGCACTGATCGCCGCTATTACTAGTAAAAACAATAAAAAATAAAAAAATAATCCATAAATGTATCCCATAGTTTGTAGACACAATAAAATTTTCACAAACCAATCAATATACACTTATTATTTTTTTTTTTACCAATAATATGTAGCAGAATACATACTGATCTAAATTGATCAAAAATTGTATTTTTTATAATTTAATTATGATACCACATTGTATCAAATTTGTCTTGCTATATAAGATGAATATCCGTTTTAAAACCAGGTGGGCATGGATGGTGAGTTGATTCGGTGGTTCAATGGGCCACTTGACTGGACTTGTCTCCCAGGCCTAAGGCTGCCGGCCCTCCCCTACTCTAAGATATCATCCTGTAAATCCATATACCATGTCATAAGTAATTTTTCTTCTTCTCTGACGTGTGCTGATGAGGCTGCACTGATGGGCGCTGAAGAGGCTGCACTGATGGACGCTGATGAGACTGCACTGATGGGCAGCACTGATTGGTACTGATGGGGCTGCACTGATAATCAGGGCACTGACCTTGATTCTCAATGTAAACAATGTACTTACAGCCTTGCTGTTTATCGGGTCTCCTTTTCTAACACAGTCACGGCATGTGAGGAAAGGAGAGATGATAACTGGTAAGTCTGTTTATGTGTAATCAACTGTCATTGGACATAACAGATCCCATGACAGTTGATTACACATCCGATTCACACACGGAGGTATAAACTTTATATATTCATTTCACGACCTCAAGGTTTACAATCTCTCCTATCTGCCAGCACTTAAGGACTCTCCCACCTGTCCCCCTTATACATGTGAGACAGGCAACCTCATTACTGAAACGGTCTTTTGGGAATTGTTCTGTGTATGTCCATGCTAAATTGGAGAAGATTGCTACAACCTGTAGTTGGGTTTGTTCATATTCTGACGGACATCATCATCATTTGGAGTCCTCATCGTCCAGCTAGCACCTATTTCCTACTCCAGCAGCAATTGGAATACCATTTTTATCCCATTTTTTGGATCCATATTCATTTCAGGAGACTTTCTTTTTCTCTTTGCAGCTTTCATTTGCTGTCTTTATCCAATTGTAGGTGGTTTGTTGCTTATAGTGCCTAATCAAGTTACAGCAATACCCATATATACGGTACTCCTATTCAGGAACATTGTAGGCATTGGTTTTTCTACCATATGGATGTGGCTCTATATTTTTGATTGATTTTTTCCGACAGCACTCATACTCCATTGTCATTGTGGTCTGTCTGTGATGCTATCCACTGTATGTACTTGTTTTTATTGTTTTATTATGTATTGTGTTCATGTGTGTCTTTTGTTCATCTACCAGGCATAAGTGCTTCAATAAAATATATTTTTTATCATTTTCACTTTACCCAGCTATCTCAGTGCCATTATTGGGGTCTATATTTGATCAACTTTTGGTTCTGTGAATAGGTTTTAGAAGCCCTCTGCTTCCATTACATTCACAGATACCTCCCTTTTTTCTATAACAGATCCCATGGTAAAGGGCTGTCGTGACAGGGCCTGTCACAAAGCTTATACAGCTTGAACCCGTATCTGACACGCTTGCTGGGGAGAAACTGCTTGAAAGCAAGGCGGCCAGAAAACCTAATCAGGGGGACTCATCAATGCAGACAACTTGTTGGGGGGTAAACAAGGCTGCAATCCGCTGATTGAAGTGGTTTACGATGGGTCAAATTTTGTGGAGCCGGTCATATCCAGGGTCTCCCCGAGGACGACAGAGTTCATTGTCACTGAAGTGCATGAACCGCAGAATTTGCTCGTATCTCCCCCTGGCCATGGCAGCAGAGAACACGCGCATATGGAGGACTGGGTTAGTGGACCAATATGACCACAGTTCATTCCTTTTAGTTATGCCCATGTTGAGGGATAGGCCCAGAAAAGTTTTAAACTCGGAAACCGTTATAGGTTTCCAGCCGAATGGTCTGGCAAGGGACGAATTTGGATTGGCGGCGATGAATTGACCAGCATATAAATTGCTTTGGTCCACAATAGATCTGTAAGAGATCTTCCGTGAAAAACAGCTCGTAGAAGTCTAGGGAATTAAAATTGGCTGTTTCCACCTGAATTCTGGGTTGGGCAGTGAATGGGGGAAGTACGGGCGCTGTAGAATATGTGGGCTGCCAATTAAGATATGCCAGCGCATCAGGGAGGACACTATGGGCTCTACGGGCCTGTGTTCAAATTCTTGGTGGCTGCGGTCCACACCTTGTGCTAGCCACCGCACCAGCTCTAACTGCACTTATGGGACTCATCACGTCACCAAGTGTTACTGCAGTGCTGGTTTGTCTACGACCAGGGTGTACTAGGCCGCTGGTGCTTGCCAGTTCACCTGACGTTTGAGCGGCACTAGTACCAACACTCTGCTGCATACTAGCACCCTGTGATCTCTGCACCTCAGCAACTCCAGAACGGGGTCAGGTATGCCTGACCTTAGCAGGGACCCCTCTGTCGTCGGAGCTATCTGTCAGGGAGCCACTGCTCTCTACAGGTTTGTATACTGACCCTGATTCTGCCAGTGAGGCTTCCCCTCATCTGACATGGACAGTATCCTGTAGGCCTCTTCACTAGTGTACCTCCGTTTGGACATTTTAGCCACAACATTTATAGGTACTTAGTGTGACTCACAGGTAAAAAAGCACCTGGTTGTCCAGGACTATTTGAAACGCTACAAAAAAAGAACTGCTAGTGCTAGCAGAGATCAGGCCTGACTCTGCTAACGCTGCGATTTTGTGTGTTTTTGGAAGTGACAGTAATCTATTGATTACTGCTCTTGCCTGGGTGGAGTGGGCTGGGTGGAGGGGCTAAGCGCAGGTGCTGGCAGGTGTCGTGGCCGATCCTGCTAATGCTGCATTTTGGGAACCCTAAAACTATTGGGGATGCTAGTATAGTTCTAATCAGATAAAAGATATTGATCCGTTCATATACTATACTAGTAATGGAGGTGTTTAGTGTTTGTGTGTGTTACTGGTAATCAAAGGGTTAAATTATATTTCTAACTATGTGGCGGGGATCTGCGCTGTCCTAGACTGACGCTAACTAGCGTTAATGCTAACTAATGTCACCTGTGACACTAATAATAGTGATCAGAAAAAAAACTTTAAACTATAAAAGTGACACTGTGACAGGGCAATGAAGGGGTTAACTGGGGGTGATCAGGGGGTTAAATCTTTATTGGGGGGATGGTGGGTACCCTAAACCTATTTGGGACAGAAACTAACTGTTGCTAACGCTAAATGAAGTCACAAGGCACACTATTACAGAAATCAGCAAAACCACTATATACTGTATATAGTGTTCAATGTGACAGGGGGTGTAGGGGTTAACTGGGGGGTGATCGGGGCGTTAAATGTGCCTAGCTAGGTGTGTGTATATGTGCTGTTGGTGTACTCAGTTTGATCCTCTCTTCTCTCACGTTGGAATCCAAAAAAGACTCCAGGAGGGAAGGGAGGACCTTTTCCTGTGCCTGTGTTTACATTACACAGGTCGGTCTGTCATTGGTCAGAACCGATCACCAGGTCCAGGCCAAAAATCATCATTGGCCTGGACCTGATGACTTATCAGTTCTATACCGAATCAGACCATCGTGGGGACCGAGGGCATGCGGGAGGGCGCCCCATAGGCCCGTAGACCCTCGCTTTTCCTGCCCGAGCCACCCTGCCGCAGTAAAACGGCGGTGGGTGGTCAGGAACTGGTTAAAGTAAGGTGCGCATGGGCAGCCAATCAGCAAAATAAGAAAAAATCGACAATGTTTCAGCAATTTGTATTGGATTTATGTTGGATACATTTGCAAATATATCTGAAGCTGCACTGCCACTTCAAGGCCCCTCTGCAAAGTGCAGTCCCTAACTCTACTGTCATTTCCAAACTGTGATATACAAAGTAAAAAAAAACATTCAGAGTCTAAACTAGTTCAATAATTTCATTCAAAACAGAGGTTTTGGTTACATATATTTGCAATCATATGTGAAACTACCTTCCACTACAGGCTGTTCAAAACCTGTCTGAGAAAAATACCAGCCTTCAACCTCCCCTTATAGCTGGTCCAACACACACCTGAAAAAATATCGTCCTCCAACCTCCCCTCATAGCCAGTCCAACAAACGCCTAAAAAAAACACCGACTTCCAACCTCCCCTCATAGCCGATCCAACACACGCCTGAAAAATACCGGCCTCCAACCTCTCTCCATAGCCGGTCCAACACATCCCTGAAAAAATACTAGCCTCCAACCTTCCCTTATAGCCGGTCAAACACACCTGAAAAAATAACGGCCTCCAACCTCCCCTCATAGCCGGTCCAACGCACACCTGGGGAAAAAAGTACTGGCCTCCAACCTCCCCTATAGCCAGTCCAACACACGCCTAAAAAAAATACCGGCCTCCAACCTCCCCTCATAGCCGGTCCAACACACACCTGGGGAAACAAAGTACTGGCCTCCAACCTCCCCTATAGCCAGTCCAACACACGCCTAAAAAAATACCGGCCTCCAACCTTCCCTCATAGCCGGTCCAACGCATACCTGTAAAAAAGAAGTACCGGCCTCTAATCTCCCTTTATAGCCAGTCCAACACACACATAAAAAGAAAAAGTACCGGCCTCCAACCTCCCCTCCCCTCATAGCTGGTCCAACACATGCCTGAAAAATACCGGCCTTTTTGGACATTTTTCTGTTTTTGCAGCATGCTGCTCTTTCACATTATAAAAATGCTGTTCTGGACTTGTCTTCTCGGCAGTAACCTCCTGCACCTCCTGTTGAATATCTTCTGTCAGCCATTGTTTTGCCTTAGCCAAAACATCATCAGAAGAGAAAGCATGGTTTTTGTATCAAGGATTCAAAAGACTTGCAAGCACAACATTTTTAATCTCTTCATGCTTCTCAAAACATATATCAACCAAAGCTCTTTGGCTTGACAGACCATCATTTGAAAGTTGGAGGGTGTTGTGTGCCATGACACTGAAGTCTGACATATCAGCAAGCCTCATTCCTTTCTGCATGTTTGCTCCATTGTCTCAAAGAAGCACAAGCATCACTCAGTCTTTGTTGATTCCCCAGTCTTCAAGCATGCCTAGAAACATTTCTCTACTGTACTCAGTGTGGGATCCGTGCATCACTTTTGTATCCAACACCAATTGGCTTTTTGTCTATCCGCTGTCAATGAAGTGGCATGTAAGAATCGTTAATGACTCGCCTGACTTTTTGTCCTGACCAGCAGTCAGTCGTGAATGAGAGTGAGTCGCCAGCATTCTCTGGTTGCAGCATAGCCTTTTACTTTCTCGACAACCTTTTGGTGAATCTTTTGCAGCATTTTGGTTCGATAATACTTCTTACTCTTCAGTGTGTAGCTTGGCTCAAGTATGGACATCAACCACTTAAACCTTAATTTAGACACCATTGTAAATGGCTGGTTATCAGTGACAATCATCTCTGTGATTACTCTGTCCAGCAGTTGGGATCTTCCATCTAAATCTAGACAGTGACACCTGTTTTTTTCATAAACATATCTGTTACTGACGCCTGGCAGTGTGGGTGGCTTGCTGGCACCCTGTTGTGGGGTGGCTGGCTGCTGTCACCCTGTTGTGGGTCAGTGGCTGACGCCTGGCAGTTTGGGTGGCTTGCTTGTAGCCTGTTGTGGGTCGGTGGCTGACGCCTAGCAGTGGGGGTGGCTTGCTGGCAACCTGTTGTCGGTCGGTGGCTGACGCCTAGCAGGGTGGGTGGCTTGTTGGCACCCTGTTTTGGGGTGGCTGGCTGCTGTCACACTGTTGTGGGTCGGTGGCTGATGCCTGCCAGTGTGGGTGACTTGCTGGCACCCTGTTGTGGCTGGCTGGCTTGCTGAAACACTTTGGTGGGTGGCTTGCCTGTTGTCACCCTGTTGTGGGTGGCTGGCTTGCTGGAACACTGTCGTGGGTGGCTGGCTTGCTGGAACACTGTGGTGGGTGGCTGGCTGGCTTGCTGGAACAATGTGGTGGGTGACTGGCTTGGTGTCACCCTTTTGTGGGTTTCTGGCTTGCTGGAACACTGTGGTGGGTGGCTTGCTTGCTGGAGCACTGTGGTGGGTGGCTGGATTGGGGTCACCCTGTTGTGGGTGGCTTGCTTATTGGAACACACTGGTGGATGGCTGGCTGGCTTGGTGTCACCCTGTTGTGGGTGGCTTGTTTGCTGGAACACTGTGGTGGGTGGCTAGCTTGGGGTCACCCTGTTGTGGGTGGCTTGCTTGCTGGAACACCGTGGTGGGTGGCTGGCTTGGTGTCACCCTGTTATGGGTGGCTTGCTTGCTGGAACACTGTGGTGGGTGGCTGGCTGGCTGGCTTGCTGGAACACTGTGATGGGTGGCTGGCTTGGTGTCACCCTGTTGTGGGTGGCTGGCTTGCTGGAACACCGTGGTGGCTGGCTTGCTTGATCACTGTGGTGGGTGGCTGGCTTGCTGGAACACTGTGGTGGGTGGCTTGCTTGCTGGAACATTGTGGTGGGTGGCTGGCTTGGTGTCACCCTGTTTTGGGTGGCTTGCTTGCTAGAACACTGTGATGAGTGGCTGGCTGGCTTGGTGTCACCCTGTTGTGGGTGGCTGGCTTGCTGGAACACTGTGGTGGGTGGCTGGCTTGGCGTCACCCTGTTGTGGGTGGCTTGCTTGCTGGAACACTGTGGTGGGTGGCTGGCCTGGTGTCACCCTGTTGTGGGTGGCTTGCTTGCTGGAACACTGTGGTAGGTGTCTGGCTTGCTGGAACACTGTGGTGGGTGGCTGGCTTGGTGTCACCCTGTTGTGGATGGCTGGCTTGCTGGAACACTGTGGTGGGTGGCTGGCTTGTTGTCACCCTGTTGTGGGTGGCTTGCTTGCTGGAACACTGTGGTGGGTGGCTGGCTTGGTGTCACCCTGTTGTGGGTGGCTGGCTTGCTGGAACACTGTGGTGGGTGGCTGGCTTGGTGTCACCCTGTTGTGGGTGGCTGGCTTGATGGAACACTGTGGTGGGTGGCTGGCTTGTTGTCACCCTGTGGTCGGTGGCTTGCTTGCTGGAACACTGTGGTAGGTGGCTGGCTTGGTGTCACCCTGTTGGGGGTGGCTAGCTGGATTGCTTGCTGGAACGCTGTGGTGGGTGGGTGGTTTGCTGTCACCCTGTTGTGGGTGGCTTGTTTGCTGGAACGCTGTGGTTGGTGGCTGGCTTGTTGTCACCCTGTTGTGGGTGGCTTGCTTGCTGGAAAACTGTGGTAGGTGGCTGGCTTGGTGTTACCCTGTTGGGGGTGGCTGGCTTGCTTGCTGGAACACTGTGGTGGGTGGCTGACTTGTTGTCACCCTGTTGTGGGTGGCTTGCTTGCTGGGACACTGTGGTGGGTGGCTGGCTTGTTGTCACCCTGTTGTGGGTGGCTTGCTTGCTGGAACACTGTGGTAGGTGGCTGGCTTGGTGTCACCCTGTTGTGGGTGGGTGGCTTGCTTGCTGGAACACTGTGGTGGGTGGCTGACTTGTTGTCACCCTGTTGTGGGTGGCTTGCTTGCTGGGACACTGTGGTGGGTGGCTGGCTTATTGTCACCCTGTTGTGGGTGGCTTGCTTGCTGGGACACTGTGGTAGGTGGCTGGCTTGGTGTCACCCTGTTGGGGGTGGCTGGCTTGCTTGCTGGAACACTGTGGTGGGTGACTGGCTTGGTATCACCCTGTTGTGGGTGGGTGGGTGGCTTGCTTGCTGGAACACTGTGGTGGGTGGCTGATTTGTTGTCACCCTGTTGTGGGTGGCTTGCTTGCTGGGACACTGTGGTGGGTGGGTGGCTGGCTAGGTGTCACCCTGTTGTGGGTGGCTTGCTGGAACACTGTGGTGGGTGGCTGGATTGGTGTCGCCCTGTTGTGGGTGGCTGGCTTGCTGGAGCACTGTGGTGGGTGTAGAGATATGCCGATTTTCGGTAATGCGATATATCGCGGTATCGCATACACACGGTATTGTTATTGTGGTTATTTTTAAAATACCGTGTTTTTCTGCTCTCCAAGTCTGCCTTTAGAATTGATTCTTTTCAGTGAACTGGATGACTCGTTCACTCATTCAATAGAGACAGGTCTGGTAATATGATCCTAGAGTGAGAGAGCTTAGCTCCTCCCTGTAACCAATCAGATGGCTCCCAGCACACTGACATGCTGGAAACAACCTATCACAGTTACTTTGCTCTATACTGCAGCCGCATGCTTTCTCCTGGGCTCAGGCAGACAGACACAGAGCCACTTGCCTACTACAAGCAAATCTCTGCAAGTACCTACCTATTACCATATACTGTCACTGTGTAGATAGATAGATAGATAGATAGATATTCCAATATATCGGGGAAAGTACATATCGACCCCCCATTATGGGTGTTGCCGATAATCGGTCGATCCCTACACACCACACACACATTTGCTATAGCGGTCTCCATGTTTTGAGTCGGATTATTCGGTCACAATCAGGGCTCAGGTTCGGAGACCAGTAGCTATAGCAGTAGTTGGTCTCCCACCCACCAGCAGGATAGGTATAGAAGCAGGTCACCCTGGCAGATGACATGGGTTCACCTGAGTCTAAGTACTAACTGGTGTTCAACAGAGCTCCTGATGGCGGAGATGGGTTTTGCTGCGTGTTAGTACCAGGTCGCTGTCCTCAGGATTGCCCCCCCCCCACTAGGAGGTAAGCAAGCCAGGGTCCAGTAGCATATATAGAAGGTGTAAATAGAGCTGTAGTTGGTAAACAAGCTCAGTGAGAATAGTCTTTGATAGACACAGCAAAGGTCCCAGGTTCAAGTTCAGGCCCTGACACCTAGTTTAAAATTTCTTCCAACATTTTGGCCATCTTCACTCCCAAAAAAGATGCACCTGTCCCATTTAAGTGCATTCCATCGATGCCATAGTGATGGTAGTTGACTGAAAAGTCAGCCCAGTTCTCCATGAAGCCAAACCCCTCCTCCCTGCACCAGTTCCTCAGCCACTTATTAAGCTCTCTAAGCTCCTGTTGCCTCTCTGGTGTGGCTCGAAGTACAGGCAGTATTTCTGAAAATACTGCCTTGGAGATCCTTTTCTTCAATATAGCCCCTAAGGCCCTGAAATCACCTTTTACGGCATTCCACCTTCCTCTAACTTTGTCGTTAGTACCAATATGTACCATGACAGCTGGGTCCTCCCCAGCGCCATCCAACAATCTGTCCATGCAGTCTACAATGTCCCGAACTCGAGAGCCCGGTAAACAACATACTGTTCTGCGAGAACGATCTTTGTGACAGATTGCCCTCTCTGTTCCTCTAATAATAGAATCCCCTATCACAAGTATCTGCCTATTCTTTCCTGTATCCTTGCCCCCATCTTCACTGGAGGAGTTCTTCCCAAGGTTCCTCTGGTATTTTGGTGGAGCCTCAACTTGGATTTCTTCCAGCTTTTTGGTCATCTTCTCTCCCAATAGAGCAGCACCCTGCTCATTTAAGTGCAGTCCATCTCTGGTATAGAGCCAGTAACGGTATGAAAAGTCAGCCCAGTTTTCCAGAAACCCAAATCCTTCCTCCCTGCACCAGTTCCTCAGCCACTTGTTAAGTGCACCAAGCTCTTGCTGCCTCTCTGGTGTGGCTCCAGGTATGGGCAGAATTTCTGAAAATACGGCTTTGGAGGTCCTTTTCTTCAGTATAGTCCCTAAGTCTCTGAAATCATTTCGTAGGGCGTTCCATCTTCCTCTAACTTTATCGTTAGTACCAATATGTACCATGACAGCTGGGTCCTCCCCAGCCCCATCCAACAATCTGTCCATGCAATCTACAATGTCCTGAACATGAGCGCCTGTTAAACAACATACTGTTCGGCGATAACGATCTTTGTGACAGATTGCCCTCTCTATCCTTCTAATGATTTCATCCCCTACCACAAGTATCTGCCGATCCTTTCTTGGTGGAGTCTCAACATGAACATCACATTCTGGTGGAGTCGCAATGTGAATGTTGTATGCAGGTGAAGTCGCAATGTGAACATCGCATTGTGGTAGAGTTTCGATGGGAATGTCACATTCTGCCGGAGTCTCATTGGGAATGTCGCATTCTGCCGGAGTCTCATTGGGAATGTCACATTTTGCTGGAGTCTCATTGGGAATGTCGCATTCAGCTGGAGTCTCATTGGGAATGTCGCATTTTGCTGGAGTCTCATTGGGAATGTCGCATTCAGCTGGAGTCTCATTGGGAATGTCGCATTCTGCTGGGTTCTCATCGGGATCCTCACATACTGCCGAAGACCTAGTGGGAACGTCACAATCTGCTGGAGTGTCAGCGGAAACGTCACAATCTGCTGTAGTCTTAGCCGGAACGTCACATTCTGCCAGTGTCTCGGCGGGAATGTTACATTGTGGAGAATCCTCAACGTGAACAACACATTTTGGTGAATTCAACATTTTTTCCAACTTTTTGGCCATTTTCTTTCCTAACAGAGTTGCACCCTGCTCATTTAAGTGAAATCCGTCCCTGCTGTAGAGCAGGTAATTAATTGAAAAGTCAGTCCAGTTCTCCATGAAGCCAAAACCCTCCTTCTTGCACCAGTTCTTCAGCCACCTGTTAAGCCCCATAAGCTCCTGCTGCCTCCTTGTTGTGGCTCGAGGTACAGGCAGTATTTCTGAAAATACTACCTTGGAGGTCCTTTTCTTCAATATAGCCCCTAAGGCCCTGAAATCATTTAGTAGAATGTTCCATCTTCTTCTGATGTTGTCGTTGGTGCCAATATGTACCATGACAGCTGGGTCCTCCCCAGCCTCATCCAACAATTTGTCCATCTGTTCTGCAATGTCCCGAACCAGTGCATTTGGGAAAAAACGTACTGTTCGTTGATCACAGTCTTTCTGACAGATTGCTCTCTCTGTCCCTTTAATAACTGAATCCCCTACCACCAGTATCTGCCTCTCTATTTTTGTAAGCTTGCTCCCATCTTCACTGGAGGAGGTGATCCCATGGCTCCCCTGGTATTTTGGTGCATTCTCAACATGAACGTCACATTGTGCTGAAGTCTCAACATGAACATCACATTGTGCTACAGTCTTAACATGAACATCACATTCTGGTGGTGTTTCAAAGGGAATGTCACATTCTGGTAAAATCTCAATGTGAATGTGACATTCTGGTGGATTCTTTTCGTGAACCTCATATTCAGGAGAAGTCTTAGTGTGAACCTCACATTCTGGAGGTGTCTCAGTGTAAATGTCACATTGTTTTGGAGTTTCAATGTGAACATCACATTCTTCCGGAGTCTCAGCGGGAACATCACATTCTTCCGAAGTATATGAGGGAACATCACATTCTGTTGGAGTCTCAGCGGGAGCGTCACATTCTGGAGGAGACTCATTGTGATGATGAAATTCGGGAGACGTCTCATTGTGAACATCACATTCTGGAGGAGTACCATTGTGAACTTCACATTCTGGAGCAGTCTCAATGTCAACGTCATATTGTGATGAAGTTTCAACATAAACGTCTCTTTCTACTGTAGTCTCAACGGGAACGTAACATTCTGGTGATGTCACAACAGGAATGTCACATTCAGCCTGAGTCTCAGTAGGACTATCACATTCTTCCTGAGTCTCAGCAGGAACATCACATTCTGGAGGAGACTCATTGTGATGATGAATTTCTGGAGAGGTCTTAATGTGAAAGTCACATTCTTGATTAGTCTCATTGTGAACATCACATTCTGGAGGAGTACCATTGTGAATGTCACATTCTGGAGCAGTCTCAATGTGAACTTCATATTGTGATGAAGTTTCAACATGAACGTCTCTTTCTTCTGCAGTCTCATGGGGAACGTCACATTCTGGTGATGTCACAACAGGAATGTCACATTCTGCCTGAGTCTCAGTGGGAATGCCACATTCTGCTGAAGTCTCAACAGGAACGTCACATTCTTCTGGAGTCTCAATGTGTACATCACATTTTGGTTGGTCCTCAAAGTGGATGTCACGTTGTTGCTCACTGGGGAAGGCCTGCTGCGTGGGATCCGTCTGCAATAAAATTCTGCCTTCATCTGCAATAGAAAAGAAGAATTAGATTTAGCACCTTCATCTACATTTCATATATATTTTCTTCATAAAACATCAAATTATACAGAGAAAAATTCAGTGCAAGGAACAATAAATAAACCCAACATGACAGGGACATAGGGATGACTACTGTTGGCCTTTGTATAAAAATTCTGGTTGCCTGGCAGTTATGCCAATCCACTAAATTTCAATGACTCAGGAAGCTGGTAACAAGTATTTTTAGTGGTGTGATGATGTGCTTTCATGTTTAAATGAGTGGGCGGGTCACAAAAGAAGTTGCAACAGGAGGTATTGGTGTCACTTGCTTGGCTTTGCATTGTGGTAGGGGCTTGTGAATCATCAGACCAGCTAAGCAGAGGCTTTGCTAACTGTCAGTTTTGCCCAGAAAGCTTGTCATTTCTCAGCCCTGAGATCAGACAGGAGAGGGGTCACTCGCTATGGGGGTCATACACCAGCCTGGCACCAGCTGATAGGTTTGCATTGGCCGGGAGAGAAAACAAGTGACTAATGTAGTAGGAATAGTAATGTATGGTTTCCTACAGTATATTCTTATCATTGTTTTATAGATATTCATGCTGTTCCATCAATTGCTATATATTAGTTATGCTTAACCCCCCTTTGACAGAGTCTTTACCCCAGTAGGGGGAGGGCAGGAGGGACCAGCCAATCACAGGACTGATTCTGTCATATGAGGGGCGTTTTATGAAATCGGTGGGCCTGTGTGCAAAATCATAAGTTGGGCTCGGCTGCCTAATTAAAAATAAAAAAAGTGTTTTTTTTTTTTCTGTTAACCACTTCCCCACTGCTCACATTGCTGCTACTGCAGCAATGTGGCTCGTTATCGTCCAGCGACGTAGACCTACGTCGCTGGACTCCTCCCTCTGTAGGCCGGAGGCGCGCTCCCGCTGTTTTCGGTCACAGCGGGAGTCGAGCCAGGGGAGGAGCGGCGGCGATCGCCACGGCTCTTCCCCGATCGTCGGGGAATCGAGTGAGGAGATCCGCCCGCTTGTGTAAACAGAGCGGGCGGATCTCCTAAGTGACAGGCAGGGACAGATTGCAGGGTTTAGCATAGCTGAACATCCGATCTGTCTCTGTGTCGCTCAGTCACCTCCCCCCCCACACGTCAGTAAGCACCAGGCATACATTAACCCCTCCCTCTCCAATAAAATTAACCCCTTCCCTGCCAGTGTAATTTTTACAGTAACAGTGCATATATATAGCACTGATTACTGTAGTAATGTCACTGGTACCCCCAAAAGTGTCAAAAATATCAGTCAACGGTCCGATCTGTCCGCCGCAATGTCGCAGTCCCGCAAAAAAAATCGCAGATCGCCGCCATTACGCGTTAAAAAAAAAAAACACCAAAAATGACAAAAATCTTTCCCTTAGTTAGTAAACGCAATAACTTTTGCGCAAACCAATCAAAATACGCTTATCGTGATTTTTTTTACCAAACATAGGTAGCAGAAAAATTGGCCAAAAATGTAAAAAAAAATTAGATTTTTACATTTTTTTGGGGGGGAATTTCATATAAAAAATGTTAAAAAATATTGTTATTTTTTCAAAATAAACGCTCTTTTTTTGTTTATAGCGCAAAAAGTAAAAATCGCACAGGTGATCAAATATCACCAAAAGAAAGCTCTGTTTGTGGGGAAAAAAAGGACATAAATTTGGTTTGGGTACGGCGTCGCACGACCGCGCAATTTTCAGTTAAACTCACACATCGCCGAATCGCAAAAAGTGGCCTGGACGTAAGACAGCAAAATCCTCCGGCGGTAAAGTGGTTAAAAAAATAAAAAAAGTGGTGTACTTAGTGTGGCGCAGTGAAGAGTAAGCATGGCGTTCATTGTGCCAAGGGTGGTGCTAGGATTGTAAGAGACCTGGGGCACCTTTGGGCACACCAAGTAGAAGAATAATGCGGTTCACGTAGCATGCCGTGGTGAACAGTGGGTGTGGCCAAATTATGTTAATGGTAGGAGGGGTTTGAAGGGGTGGTTAAATAAAACAGAACATGCAAGAGTCCCACAGACATGTATAAACCTCAGCACAATTATTTAAAAATAAAACTCTTCCATTGTGTCTGATTTTGTGTACATTGAAAATAAATGGAGAGCTGACACTTCATCTGAGCCGACCATAAAGGATTATTTCACCTTTTACCTGAGAATAATAAATGGCAATTTTTTAGCAGGTAAGAAATCGTACATTTACTTTTCCTGTAAAGCATTGCACTGAGATTAGCAGATCCCGGGTACCATGCCGCTCTCCTTCACACTGACAGTTTAAAAAAAAAAAATCGGTTGGCAGTGAACAGGTGAGGAGAGAGAGTTGGAGGAGGGGAGACTTGGCTCCAAGATTTACAGTTTGTTTCTCTTGATTTAAAAATCTGCAGATTGCTGATTACAAGACAAAAGCCAGCAATATCCATGGCAACCCCTATACATGTGTACATATGGGGGGGGGGGGGGGGGTGACCTGTCATCAATGTCCATGGCAATCACTATACATGTTTTTATATGGGGGGGGGGGGGGGTGACCTGTCAATAATAGCAATCCCTATACATGTGTACATATGGGGGGAGGGGGTGTCCTGTCATCAATGGGGTGGAAGGATCCAATGAAAGGCTGTCAGTTATTTTGTATCTATTAATATCCACAACACTTACCAATCCCGGTGTCGGTATTTCGGGGCGGTCCATTGGCTTTACGGCCGGAACCAATACATCTAAGAACGGCTCTGACGCAGCCGCGCACAAAAGCCCTCCCCCTCTTCATTTTGGGGGGCTTCTTGGTTGAGGTATCTGCAGGATGGTCACTGATACCTCCTTCCATGGGGGGTTTCTCTTTGGTGTTTTTCAGAGAAAAAAGCTGTTTACATTTAAATTGGTTCATTATTAAGAATAATGAAACGCGCTTTAAACGTACAACGATGAAATCGCAATGAAATTGAATTCAAATGAAATCAAATCCAATGAAATCGCAAGAAATATCTCAGCAGAGATAAAGACAGGTCTTCACTGGTCGGTGTCAACACTTGTCTCAGTGATCCGCCGCTCCTGCGGCTCCTTATATAGGCCCAGCCTCCTCTGGCTCCTCCCACTGGTCATGTGACCTTTTTTTTTTTTTAAATCTCATGATGACTCAGGAAAAAAAAATAAAAATAACTGACGATTTTTCTTAAAGGAGCCTCGTCCTTGTTTGTGAGCTGTGTGAATTCAGGCTGTAGGCTCAGTATACGGATCTAATAGGGATACGGCTCCGGTAATAACAGGTTTTTCTGGAAGTGACAGTTATTTTCACTGACATTTAACCCTTACAGTCCCATGGCTGAAATAAAGATCTGTATTCCTATGATAAGACGGTGAATGGAGTCTCATAAATCCTCCCAGAGATCAAATCTTCCCATTTATTTCATCATTCTTACAAAACAATTATTTTTATACTTTTTAACCCTTTACCTGCCAAACCTTTTTTTTTTTTTTTTTCTCCTTTCAGCTTTTAACCCTTTCACTACCAAACTATATACTTCATTTTTTTAACCTTTAACTGTAAAACCAATGCTTTCCCCCTTTCATATATAAACCCTTCCACTGCCACACACAACTTTAACCCTTTCACTGCCAACTCTTTTTCTTCTTTTTTTTTTTCATTTCTTGCCTATATATTAAAATATAAATAAAGGAAAATGTTTTTATTTTTAGTTTTGGATGGAGTGGAGAGGGATTAGAACACCTGTTAGGTTTTTATTGCTGTGTGCGCCCCCTTTAGGGATATTCACCCTCTTTGTGTTTCATGTTTACCATTATCACCAAAAGTGAAAGAAAATTCCAATATTTGGGTTGTCACCAGAAGCAGAATTAGAGGGGAAATCTTCCAATGGGGACACTAGTTCTGGTGACACCCTGGGATTATGTCACTTGGGGGGATTTCTTTAACTTTTGTTTTTGTCTATGGGACAGGAAGTGAAGGGAAATCTCCCCAATGGGGACACAGATGGCAAAGAAAACCTGACAGAGGTTCTATCCCTCCGTTACTCTATTCTAAATGGGGAAAAACAACATTGTCTTTAGTTCAATTTTAACTTTTAACTTGTATGTGGGGGGTGATGGGGAGTCTGAAAGAGGGTGGAGCATATTACACATGGGGCTCAGCGGGGGTGGAGTGTCTGCAGACACGAGCAACTGCTACTTTCAGAGAGGGGGAGGGGTGAGTGCTCAGATAGTCATTTTAAGGGTCATTTTAACCCCTTCGCTGTTGTACATTTATTTATTTATTTTCATTTTTCCAATGTGCTAATTGCTCATTTCTGCCTTTAAAGCATTCCATAGTTTGTGAAGTGATGAAGGCCCCGCCCAGTCACACCTCTGACATACACCTGGATGGGAAACGCCCATTTTTTCTAGCGTTTATTTTTTGTTTTACCCAACAAGCACAGAGCAGTCTATAGATTTCATTGGGCCGCCCAATGTGCGACAAACATGGCGTGTTCCGGGTCACTTTTTTTATTGTTCGCAGCGATACCTCACTTGTGTGGTTCGAATACCGTTTACATATGTGGGCGCGACTTGAATATGCGTTCTCTTCTGCATGCAAGCACTGATGGATCGGGGCACTAAGCGTTTTTTTTTTCTTCCTATTTATTTTATTCTTTATTTTACACGGTCCCTTTCATTTTTGTCACTTTTATTCCTATTACAAGGAATGTAGACGTCCCTTGTAATAGAATATAAGGATAAGGATGACCGGTCCTCTGTTTGGAGGGATGTAGGGTCAATAAGACCCCAAATCTCTTCTTTACCTTTAACCACTTCCCCCAAATGTACGCCCCGTACGTCCTCGGGTGTCAGTGGTAATACCGGGATGGTGGGGGCACCTACAGATATCATCTCCGTATCATTGTTTGCATCCAGCAAATTCTCTAAAAAGCAGAAGTGATCTGAGGGGCCAATTGGATCACTTCTGCGGGTTCTGGAAGGCGGTCCCACCCCCTCCCCTGCCACCACCACTCAAGTAACATCGTGGAGGCCGGGAGCGGTGCGGCCGGGGGTGATGGCTGCCCTGTACAGCGAGAGTGGAACTGCTATCGTTCTCCTCTCTCTGGAAACCGGGAGCGACGAGTATTCATCATTTGCCGGCTTCACCCCCTTTGTTTACCTGTCCTCCAGCGACCAGAGAAGCAGCCAATCGGACCGATCTCAGTCTGATTGGCTGCATGGGGGACCAGAGGAGAGATTTGGGGTCTAATAGACCCCAAGTCTCTCCATAAAGAGGACCTGTCACGGCCCATGCTGTCACAAGAGATGCTGTTCACCCCTTGTGATAGCAATAAAGTTATTACCAAAATATAAAATAAAGAAAAGGGTAAAACATTTTTTTGTAAAATAAATAATAAAAAAAAATAAAGCGCTCAGGTCCTCCAAGGTCATAGAGTGGATGAAAGAGTACTAACTCTTTGATGGGTTATGGGAACAGCTGGCCGCACTGTCAGATCCTTTCTCAGGTGAACTGGCGGAAACGGTAAGCCCGGGGAACACCGGCGAGTGTTTCATGAGCCACTTGGAGTGGTTCCATGAGAAAGCCGGGTACTGGGGTTATGGGGGATATTTTCAGCTATAATCCCGGGAAACCACTTGCAGATCACAACGGATATATACGTATTGCGGGTGGCAAGGGGTTAAAGTAGATCTCATATAAGCTTTAACGCTAATTTCATGTTATGCAGCTTTCATTAACCCCTTACTTACTGGGCACCTAAACCCCCTTCCAGCCCAGGCCAATTTTCAGCTGTCAGCGCTGTCACACTTTGAATGACAAATTGCACATTCATGCTACACTGTACCCATATGATATTTTTATCATTTTTTTCCATAAAAATAGAGCTTTCTTTTGGTGGTATTTAATCCCTACTGGGGTTTTATTTTTTTTGCTAAACAAACAAAAAAATGTTATGTTAACGGTCACGCTGATGGGCAAATTTTATGCTAAGCATCATGCTGATGGGCACAATTTATGTTAAAGGGCACTCGAATGGGCATATATTATGTTAAGAGCATTGCTGATGGACACATTTTGTTTTGCCCATCATAAGAGTGCCCCCTAACATAAAATGTGCCCATCAGCGTGCCCCTTATTTTATGTTAAGGGTCACGCTGATGGGCATAATTAGTGCTAAAGGTCATGCTGATGGGCATATTTTATGTTAAGGGGCACTCTAATGGGCATATTTTATGTTGAGAGCTATGCTGATGGACATGTTTTGTTTTGCCCATCCCTCTGAGTCATAGCACAGACTTGAGATTCGGACCTCGGCCCAAAGAAAATTTTAGCGGCCGGACCTCCTTGAATTTTAATTTATTTAACCCTGGCCTAGGTCATCTTTATGTAGAGCAACAATTCTTTTTTTCAGATCCTCAGAGAGTTCTTTGCCATGAGGTGCCATGTTGAACTTCCAGTGACCAGTATGAGAGAGTGAGAGCGATAACACCAAATGTAACACACCTCCCCCCATTCACACCTGAGACCTTGTAACACTAACGAGTCACATGACACCGGGGAGGGAAAATGGCTACTTGGGCTCAATTTGGACATTTTCACTTAGGGGTGTACTCACTTTTGTTGCCAGCGGTTTAGACATTAATGGCTGTGTGTTGAGTTATTTTGAGGGGACAGCAAATTTACACTGTTATACAAGCTGTACACTCACTACTTTACATTGTAGCAAAGTGTCATTTCTTCAGTGTTGTCACATGAAAAGATAGAATAAAATATTTACAAAGATGTGAGGGGTGTACTTACTTTTGTGAGATATAAACCTCAGCACAATTATTTAAAAAATAAAACTCTTCCATTGTGTCTGATTTTGTGTACATTGAATATAAATGGAGAGCTGACACTTCATCTGAGCCGACCATAAAGGATTATTTCACCTTTTACCTGAGAATAATAAATGGTAATTTTTTAGCAGGTAAGAAATCGTACATTTACTTTTCCTGTAAAGCATTGCAGTGAGATTAGCAGATCCCGGGTACCATGCCGCTCTCCTTCACACTGACAGTTTAAAAAGAAAAAAAAAATTGGTTGGCAGTGAACAGTAGAGATGTACAGAACTGTTCGCCGGCGAACTTCGCATGTTCGCGTTCGCCGATGCGGGCGAACATATGCGATGTTCGGTCCGCCTCCTATACATCATCATTGAGGCAAACTTTGACCCTGAACATCACAGTCAGCAGACACATTCCAGGCCAATCAGCATACCTCCCTCCCACACCCTCCCACCTCCTAAATAAGCAAGGGCAGCATCCATTTTAGATCATTTCTGTGTTACTGAGAGCAGGGAAAGTGCTGCTGCTGTTATAGCTGGGGACAGTTAGTCAGTGTTCCCGGTCTTGTTAGTCAGTGTTCTTGGTACACTCCTGCTGTAAGGACAGCACCCCAAAAAGCCCTTCCTCGGGCTGGTATTTGAGTTTTTTTTGGATATATATATATATATATATATATATATATATATATATCTATTGTCCCCAAAAGCCCTTTTGAGGGCTGGTATTTGTGTAATTTTTTTTGTTCTGTGATATATATATATATATATATATATATATATATATATATATATTGTCCCCAAAAGCCCCTTTGAGGGCTGGTATTTGAGTATTTTTTTAATATATATATATATATATATATATGTAGCATGTCCAGAACCAGAAAAAAAAATTCATATAGGTGTAAAAGGGGTTCCCACCATCCCTGCTCTACTGAAAAATTATCTTTTTTTTCTGGTTCTGGACATGCTACAGAGCTGAAACTTCACAGGTACACTTTTTAGACCCCCTAGACACTAAATCACACAAAAAAAGTTCTTAAAAATTGTCATTTTTGATAGAGAGCCAATTATTGGAAAACTTAAAAAAAAAAAAAACTTAAAAAAAAAAAAAATTCTTTGGATTTATTGTCTGGGGGGTCTAAAAAGTGTACCTGTGAAGTTTCAGCTCTGTAGCATGTCCAGAACCAGAAAAAAAATAGAATTAGGGTTAGGGTTAGGGTCAGGGCTAAGGTTAGGGTTATTTTTAGTGCTTAGGGTTAGGGTTAGAGGGGTAGGGGTAGGGCTACTAACTCTAACCCTAAGTATCTCACCGTAACCCTAACCCTATCCCCTAACACTAAACCTAACCCTCTAACCATAACCCTAACCCTCTAAGCCTAGCCATAAAAATAGCCCTAGCCCTAACCCTAACCCTAGCCCTAACTCGTATTTTTTTCTGGTTCCGGACATGCTACAGAGCTGAAACTTCACAGGTACACTTTTTTAGACCCCCCAGATGCTAAATCCAAAGAAATTTATTTTTTTTTTTTCCAATAATTGGCTCTCTATCAAAAAATTACAATTTTTTTTTGTGTGATCCCTCTCCGGCATGCCACAGTCCATTACTATTGTGGCCAGAAAGAGTCCCTGTGGGTTTTAAAATTCGCCTGCCTATTAAAGTCTATGGCGGTTCGCAATGTTCGCCGGTTCGCGAACATTCACCGATGTTCGCGTTCGCCGTTCGCGAACGGCGAATTTTATGTTCGCGACATCACTAGTGAACAGGTGAGGAGAGAGAGTTGGGGGAGGGGAGACTTGGCTCCAAGATTTACAGTTTGTTTCTCTTGATTTGAAAAATCTGCAGATTTCTGTTTACAAGACAAAAGCCAGCAATATCCATGGCAACCCCTATACATGTGTACATATGGGGGGGGGGGGGTGTGACCTGTCATCAATGTCCATGGCAACCCCTATACATGTGTACATATGGGGGGGGGGGGGGGTGTGACCTGTCATCAATGTCCATGGCAATCCCTATACATGTGTACATATGGGGGGGGGGGGGGTGACCTGTCAATAATAGCAATCCCTATACATGTGTACATATGGGGGGAGGGGGTGTCCTGTCATCAATGGAAATCCCTATACATGTGTATATATGGGGGGAGGGGTGACCTGTCATCAATGGGGTGGAAGGATCCAATGAAAGGCTGTCAGTTATTTTGTATCTATTAATATCCACAACACTTACCAATCCCGGTGTCGGTATTTCGGGGCGGTCCATTGGCTTTACGGCCGGAACCAATACATCTAAGAACGGCTCTGACGCAGCCGCGCACAAAAGCCCTCCCCCTCTTCATTTTGGGGGGCTTCTTGGTTGGGGTATCTGCAGGATGGTCACTGATATCTCCTTCCATGGGGGGTCTCTCTTTGGTGTTTTTCAGAGAAAAAAGCTGTTTACATTTAAATTGGTTCATTATTAAGAATAATGAAACGCGCTTTAAACGTCCAACGATGAAATCGCAATGAAATTGAATTCAAATGAAATCAAATCCAATGAAATCGCAAGAAATATCTCAGCAGAGATAAAGACAGGTCTTCACTGGTCGGTGTCAACACTTGTCTCACTGATCCGCCGCTCCTGCGGCTCCTTATATAGGCCCAGCCTCCTCTGGTTCCTCCCACTGGTCATGTGACCTTTTTTTTTTTTTTTTTTTTTTTTTAATCTCATGATGACTCAGCAAAAAAAAATAACTGACGATTTTTCTTAAAGGAGCCTCATCCTTGTTTGTGAGCTGTGTGAATTCAGGCTGTAGGCTCAGTATACGGATCTAATAGGGATACGGCTCCGGTAATAACAGGTTTTTCTGGAAGTGACAGTTATTTTCACTGACATTTAACCCTTACAGTCCCATGGCTGAAATAAAGATCTGTATTCCTATGATAAGACGGTGAATGGAGTCTTATAAATCCTCCCAGAGATCAAATCTTCCCATTTATTTCATCGTTCTTACAAACCAATTATTTTTATACTTTTTAACCCTTTACCTGCCAAACCTTTTTTTTTTTCCTTTCAGCTTTTAACCCTTTCACTACCAAACTATATATTTCATTTTTTTAACCTTTAACTGTAAAACCAATGTTTTCCCCACTTTAATTTATTAACCCTTTCACTGCCAAACCAAGTAACCCCCTCCACACACACACACACACACACACACACACTTTAACCCTTTCACTGCCAGATCTTTTTTTTTTTTTTTTTTCATTTTTAGCCCATATGTTAAAATATAAATAAAGGAAAACATTTTATTTTTAGTTTTGGATGGAGTGGAGAGGGATTAGAACACCTGATAGGTTTTTATCGCTGTGTGCGCCCCCTTTAGGGATTATTCACCCTCTTTGTGTTTCATGTTTACCATTATCACCAAAAGTGAAAGAAAATTCCAATATTTGGGTTGTCACCAGAAGCAGAATTAGAGGGGAAATCTTCCAATGGGGACACCCTGGGATTTTGTCACTTTGGGGGATTTCTCTAACTTCTGTTTTTGACTATGGGACAGGAAGTGAAGGGAAATCTCCCCAATGGGGACACAGATGGCAAAGAAAACCAGACAGAGGTTCTATCCCTCCCTTACTCTATTCTAAATGGGGAAAAAATTGATTTGTCTTTAGTTCTATTTTAACTTTTCACTTGTATGTGGGGGATGATGGGGAGTCTGAAAGAGGGTGGAGCATATTACACATGGGGCTCAGCGGGGGTGGAATGTCTGCAGACACGAGCAACTGCTTCTTTCAGAGAGGGGGAGGGGAGAGCGCTCAGATGGTAATTTTAAGGGTCATTTTAACCCTTTCACTGTTGGACATTTATTTATGTATTTTCATTTTTCCAATGTGCTAATTGCTCATTTCTGCCTTCAAAGCATTCCATAGTTTGTGAAATGATGAAGGCCCCGCCCAGTCACACCTCTGACATACACCTGCAAGGGAAACGCCCATTTTTTCAAGTGTTTTTTTTTTTTTACCTGACAAGCACAGAGCAGTCTATAGATTTCAATGGGCCGCCCTATGTGCGACAAACGTGGCAAAGTAGCGCATGGCGTGTTCCAGGTCACTTTTTTTATTGGTCTCGATCTATTGTTCGCAGCAATACCTCACATGTGGGGTTCGAATACCGTTTACATATGTGGGCGGGACTTGCATATGCGTTCTCTTCTGCGCGCGAGCTCTGAGGGATCGGGGCACTAAAAGTGTTTTTTTTCCCTATCTATTTTATTCTTTATTTTATGCGGTCCCTTTCATTTTTGTCACTTTTATTCCTAATACAAGGAATGTAGACGTCCCTTGTAATATAATATATACAGTAAGCAGTGACGGCTGGTGCCTTGGGGGCACAGGGGCGCCGCCCCCCTATCCATGCCTCTGGCCCCCTAATCTACATGCGGGGCGCCGGACGCATGGACTTCAATGGGGCTTTTTTTTTTTTTTTAGCCATGTAATTAGAGCCAGAGGCTCTAATAGGTTAAAAAAAGCTGTTTCCTGATTGGCCAAAAGGAGAAGCTATGCAATTGGGCATGGAGGAGGAGGGAGGAGACGCAGAAGACAGGAGGAAGATGCCAAAGCCGCCGCCTGCTGCTGCAGATATCCAGGCAGGGTGAGTGAGTGGGGGGGGGGGGTGCCCCCTAACATAAAATGTGTCCATCAGCGTGCCCCTTATTTTATGTTAAGGGTCACGCTCATGGGCATACTTTATGTTAAAGGTCACGCTAATGGAAACATTTTATGCTAAGGGTCATGCTGATGGGCACATTTTATGCTAAGGGTCACGCTGATGGGCAAATTTTATGCTAAGCATCATGCTGATGGGCACAATTTATGTTAAAGGGCACTCGAATGGGCATATTTTATGTTAAGAGCCACACTGATGGACACATTTTATTTTGCTCATCAGCAGCGTGCCCCCTAACATAAAATGTGCCCATCAGAGTGCCCCCTAACATAAAATGTGCCCATCAGAGTGCCCCCTAACATAAAATGTGCCCATCAGAGTGCCCTCTAACATAAAATGTGCCCCTCAGCTTGCCCCCTAACATAAAATGTGCCCCTTATTATATGGTAAGGGTCACACTGATGGGCACATTTCATGTTAAAGGGCACTCTAATGGGCATATTTTATGTTAAGAGCAACGCTGATGGACACGTTTTGTTTTGCCCATCAGCAGTGTGCCCCTTAACATAAAATGTGCCCATCAGCCTGCCCCTTATTTTATGTTAAGGGTCACGCTTATGGGCATACTTTATGTTAAAGGTCATGCTCATGGGAAAATTTTATGTTAAGAGCAACACTGATAAACACGTTTTATTTTGCCCATCAGCAGCGTGCCCCCTAACATAAAATGTGCCCATCAGAGTGCCCCCTAACATAAAATGTGCCCATCAGTGTGCCCCTTATTATATGGTAAGGGTCACGCTGATGGGCAAATTTTATGATCAGGGACATGCTGATGGGCACATTTTATGTTAGGGGCACTCTAATGGGCATATTTTATGTTAAGTGCAACGCTGTTGAACACTTTTGTTTTGCCCATCTTTCTGAGTCATAGCACAGACTTCAGATTCGGACCTCGGCCCAAAGCAAATTTTAGTGACCGGACCTCCTTACCCCTGGCCTAGGCCATCTTTATGTAGGGCAACAATTCTTTTTTTCAGATCCTCAGAGAGTTCTTTGCCATGAGGTGCCCTGTTGAACTTCCAGTGACCAGTATGAGAGAGTGAGAGCGATAACACTAAATGTAACACACCTGCTCCCCATTCACACCTGAGACCTTGTAACACTAACGAGTCACATGACACCGGGGAGGGAAAATGGCTAATTGGGCCCAAATTGGACATTGTCACTTAGGGGTGTACTCACTTTTGTTGCCAGCGGTTTAGACATTAATGGCTGTGTGTTGAGTGATTTTGAGGGGACAGCAAATTTACACTGTTATACAAGCTGTACACTCACTACTTTACATTGTAGCAAAGTGTCATTTCTTCAGTGTTGTCACATGAAAAGATAGAATAAAATATTTACAAAGATGTGAGGGGTGTACTTACTTTTGTGAGATACTGTATAAACCTCAGCACAATTATTTAAAAAATAAAAATAAAACTCTTCCATTGTGTCTGATTTTGTGTACATTGAAAATAAATGGAGAGCTGACACTTCATCTGAGCCGACCATAAAGGATTATTTCACCTTTTACCTGAGAATAATAAATGGCAATTTTTTAGCAGGTAAGAAATCGTACATTTACTTTTCCTGTAAAGCATTGCAGTGAGATTAGCAGATCCCGGGTACCATGCCGCTCTCCTTCACACTGACAGTTTAAAAAGAAGAAATCGGTTGGCAGTGAACAGGTGAGGAGAGAGAGTTGGGGGAGGGGAGACTTGGCTCCAAGATTTACAGTTTATTTCTCTTGATCTAAAAATCTGCAGATTTCTGTTTATAAGACAAAAGCCAGCAATATCCATGGCAACCCCTATACATGTGTACATATGGGGGGGGGGGGGGGGTGACCTGTCATCAGGGGCGTAACTACAGGGGTTGCAGGGGTTGCGGTCGCAACCGGGCCCCATGCTCCAGGGGGCCCTGTGCGGCTCCCCTGTACACCTGGATAGGAGGGGCAGCAGGGGCCGCATGTAGAGAAATCACTGTCCTCCTTTTTCCTCCTGTAGCTGCAGGGGGAAAATGGAGGAGATTGGTTCCTCTGTATGCTGCCCCCGCCACTCCTCCTATCCATCCAGTTCACTTGTGTTCTGCTGTCTCTGGGCCCCTGTGTGCTCCCCTGGTCCCCCCCCTACTGTGCTCCCCCCCCTACTGAGCTTCCCCCCCCCACTGTGCTGCCTCCCCCTACTGTGCTCCCTACCCTCTCCTGCCGGCTGCTGCAGGGAATTTGTCACAATAGAGAACCAGGAAGGGGTCGGTAAATAGGTAATTTACCAGCCAGCTCCTTCCTTTTCTCAATGGACAGAGTCATAGTCAGTGACATTGTAAAAAAATAAAATAAAATGATAAAAAATAATACAATTAAAATACCAAAAAAATAAAAACAACTGACACCAGTGGGTGAACTTCCAGGATCGTAAAGGTCACACTTGCAACCGGGCCCTGGCATTCCGCCACTGTGGGGAGGCCCCAACATCGCAGGAAGGTGGCCCACTGCAGAACTTGTGAAAGGGTCCCGCAATGAGAGTAAAGGGCCCCAGGATCAGTGGGAAGAGTCCCAGGCTTGAAGGGAAGGGCCCCGGCCAGGGGTCCAGGGGGCCCTTCATGGTTTCCTGCATCGGGGCCCTGAAGGTTCTAGTTACGCCTCTGCCTGTCATCAATGGTAATCCCTATACATGTGTATATATGGGGGGAGGGGTGACCTGTCATCAATGGGGTGGAAGGATCCAATGAAAGGCTGTCAGTTATTTTGTATCTATTAATATCCACAACACTTACCAATCCCGGTGTCGGTATTTCGGGGCGGTCCATTGGCTTTACGGCCGGAACCAATACATCTAAGAACGGCTCTGACGCAGCCGCGCACAAAAGCCCTCCCCCTCTTCATTTTGGGGGGCTTCTTGGTTGGGGTATCTGCAGGATGGTCACTGATACCTCCTTCCATAGCTGCTCTTCCTATGGGGGGTTTCTCTTTGGTGTTTTTCAGAGAAAAAAGCTGTTTACATTTAAATTGGTTCATTATTAAGAATAATGAAACGCGCTTTAAACGTCCAACGATGAAATCGCAATGAAATTGAATTCAAATGAAATCGCAAGAAATATCTCAGCAGAGATATAGACAGGTCTTCACTGGTCGGTGTCAACACTTGTCTCAGTGATCCGCCGCTCCTGCGGCTCCTTATATAGGCCCAGCCTCCTCTGGCTCCTCCCACTGGTCATGTGACTTTTTTTTTTCTCATAATGACTCAGCAAAAAAAAAAATAACTGACGATTTTTCTTAAAGGAGCCTCGTCCTTGTTTGTGAGCTGTGTGATTTCAGGCTGTAGGCTCAGTATACGGATCTAATAGGGATACGGCTCCGGTAATAACCGGTTTTTCTGGAAGTGACAGTTATTTTCACTGACATTTAACCCTTACAGTCCCATGGCTGAAATAAAGATCTGTATTCCTATGATAAGACGGTGAATGGAGTCTTATAAATCCTCCCAGAGATCAAATCTTCCCATTTATTTCATCATTCTTACAAAACAATTCTTTTTACACTTTTTAACCCTTTACCTGCCAAAACATTTTTTTTCAGCTTTTAACCCTTTCACTACCAAACTATACATTTCAGTTTTTTTTTTTTAAACCTTTAACTGTAAATCCAATGCCCCCCATTTTCATTTATTAACCCTTTCACTGCCAAACTAAATAACCCCCTCCACACACACTTTAACCCTTTCACTGCCAAATAATTTTTTTTTTCCCATTCATTTCTTGCCTATATGTTAAAATATAAATAAAGGAAAACATTTTTATTTTTAGTTTTGGATGGAGTGGAGAGGGATTAGAACACCTGATAGGTTTTTATTGCTGTGTGCGCCCCCTTTAGGGATATTCACCCTCTTTGTGTTTCATGTTTACCATTATCACCAAAAGTGATAGAAAATTCCAATATTTGGGTTGTCACCAGAAGCAGAATTAGAGGGGAAACCTTCCAATGGGGACACCCTGGGATTATGTCACCTGGGGGGATTTCTCTAGCTTCTCTTTTTGTCTATGGGACA
The DNA here is from genome assembly GCF_965119305.1 of Pelophylax lessonae. Lineage (NCBI taxonomy): Eukaryota > Metazoa > Chordata > Amphibia > Anura > Ranidae > Pelophylax > Pelophylax lessonae. The sequence continues at coordinate 231,402,290 of NC_138778.1, read as the reverse complement.
GGAAGTGAAGGGAAATCTCCCTAATGGGGACACAGATGGCAAAGAAAACCTGACAGGGGTTCTATCCCTCCCTTACTCTATTCTAAATGGGGAAAAAGTTATATTTTAACTTTTCACCTGTATGTGGGGGATGATGGGGAGTCTGAAAGAGGGTGGAGCATATTACACATGGGGCTCAGCGGGGGTGTAGTGTCTGCAGACACGAGCAACTGCTACTTTCAGAGAGGGGGAGGGGAGAGCGCTCAGATAGTCATTTTAAGGCTCATTTTAACCAGCATCAATAGACTGTCCAGCACCCCTTGCCATTACATTCATTCAGTGCTGGAGGTGCCCGAACTGCGTTCCCCCGCATTCCCGCTGAAAAAAAAGCCCTGCATAAGAAATAGGCAGACTTCTTTTATGCTTGTAACCTGTTTAGTTCTGGTAGAAACCCAATGGCCAACATTCTGCTAGCAATACGTAATGATCTGAAGACCTCCTGATCATCGGAGGAGGGGGAATTATAGTGTCCCAGAATGCAGGTATTGGCGTCTATGTCCAACGAGGGGCCCTTAAGATTGTTGAGGGTTTGAATAACCCCCTCCCAGTAGAGCTGCACGATTAATCGTATGAAAATCGCGATCTCGATTCACCCCCCTGACGATCTAAACCTGACATATTCTCGATTCTTTGCATAGCTGAGGGAGCAGAGAAAACAGCTGTGGAAAACTCCCAGTAACTATAAACAAAATGATTACATTGTATCTTTCCTCCCGCAAACGCCTATCAGCATTAAGTCTCCCAGTAACTATAAACAAAAATGATTACATTGTATCTTTTCCTTCCCTCTGCCAGGGAGAAAGGAAGTTTAACCTCTTAAAGACTAGACCTTTTTCTGACATTTGTTGCTTGCAAGTTAAAATCATTTTTTTTTTGCTAGAAAAGTACTTAGAACCCCCAAACATTTTATATATTTTTTTAGCAGAGACCCTACAGAATAAAATGGCGATTGTTGTAATATTTTATGTCACACTGAATTTGCGCAGCAGTCTTTCAAACGCAATTAATAAACTTTAATGAATAAAAAAAAAACGTAACAGTAAAGTTATCCCAATTTTTTTTTGTTACACAGAGAATCGTGAGAGAATCGTGATCTTTATTCCAAGCTAAAAAATCGTGATTCTCATTTTGGCCAGAATCGTGCAGCTCTACCTCCCAGTATCTTGTAAGTTTGGGATACCTCCATAGGAGGGTCCTGGGGTTGACCATGTTTGTTGCAGAACAAGTCAAAGCAAGGACCAATTTTATGGAGGCTCTCTGCAGAATAAAGGTGGAGTTAGCTAAACAATGATGAGAACAGGACAACCTGTAAAATATCATCAGAGATAATACATTTCCTAGAGAAGTAAAAATCTAAGCAGAAATTGAATCAAAAGCCATACATAGACCTGGACTGGACAGTGAAAAGAGAAGCAGCACAGCTCATCATTCTGTCACTCCACTCTCTCCTCCTATCAGCATGCTTTATGTCACCACATGAAATGAATGGCTTCCTGTGCTGCTTCTTCCTCCCCCAGTGTGAGGGTTAGGGTTGCCGATTGCCGGTAAAGACACAGGGGATGGTTTTGACACAGAAAATGGGTCATGGACCCACCCCTAAGGTCAAAGGTCAGGATTTGTGGACCCAGAGGTCAAAGGCCAGGAGTTTTTGGCTCAGAGGTCAAAGGTCATAGCTCCACCTAGTGTTGGACACAGGGAGTGGCGTAGGCTGGCGCTTCGCTGTACGGGGACTACAAAAGGCTGCTACCAGGTCGCATTTAGGGACTTACACTGCTTGTATTTAACCACTTCTGGACCGGAAGGATTTGCCCCCTTATTGACCCGGCCATTTTTTGCGATTCGGCACTGCGTTATTTTACCGGACAATTGCGCGGTCGTGCGACGCTGTACAAAAATAAAATTGATGTCCTTTTCTTCCCACAAACAGAGCTTTCTTTTGATGGTATTTGATCACCTGTGTGATTTTTATTTTTTTGCGCTCTAAACAAAAAAAGAGCGACAATTCTGAAAAAAAAAAAAAAAAAAAAATATTTTTCACATTCTGCTATATAACATTCCCAAAAAAAAAAAAATTAAAAATCAAAATTTTTTTAACCACTTAAGCCCCAGCCCTATTTCAGACACTTTTTGTTTACAAGTTAAAACCAGTATTTTTTCATAGAAAACTACTTAGAACCCCCAAACATTATATATATATTTTTTAGCAAAGACTCTGGAGAATAAAATGTTGGTCATTGCAAAATTTTTTGTCACGCGGTATTTGCGCAGCGGTCTTTAAAACGCCATTTTTTTGGAAAAAAATTGAAAAATTACATTTCACTGCATTTAAAAAATACTAAACAGTAAAGTTAGCCCATTTTTTTTGTATATTGTGAAAGATGATGTCACGCCGAGTAAATAGATATCCAACATGTTACGGTTTAAAATTGCGCCCCCCCCCGTGGGATGACGACAAACTACGGTCAATAGAGATCTCAATCTGCGACGTTTTAAATTTATTTAACGGTTACCAGTTTAGAGTTAGAGTGTAGCTCTTTTTTTTAAATTATTGCCCACGATCTGACGATCGCGGCGATACCTCACATGTGTGGTTTGAACAGCGATTTCATTCGCGGCTCGACTTGCGTATACGTTTTTTTTTGTGCGTGAGCTAACGGGGACGGGGGCGGCTAAATTTTTTTTTTTTTTTCCTATTTATTTTTTCTTTTTTTTTAACTTTATTACAGGTTTTTTTTTAAAAAAAAAATCTGATCACTTTTATTGCTGTCACAAGCAATGTAAACATCCCTTGTGACACCAATAGGTAGTGACAGGTACACTTTATACAGCCATTTTTCAAAACTGCCGCCTTTTGCAGCACAGTAACCCTGGAAGTGACGTCATGGACGCCGCCTCCGGGTTACGTCATCGGAGACCCGATCGATGCCGTTTCCGGCATTCATCGGGACTCCATCCAGCCGGCGGATGTGCCGGCTGGGTGCTCAGGGCTCCCGGTGGGACGGGAGCCCCGAGCAAAGTCACAGAAGGCGGCGGGAGGAGGGAGGACGTCCCTTCCCGCCCCCCCGGGTAACGATCGAGCGGCTCCCGAGCCGCATCGGTCGTTACCGACGGAAAGCCGACCATCGGCTTCAAACCACGGTACCGGGATGATGCCTCTAACTAGAGGCATCATCCCGGTATAACCCCGCAAAGTGTACCGACGTACCGGTACGTTAGAATGCGGTAAGTGGTTAACATGTTAGGCCAATTTGTTTTCTGCTACATATTTTTGGTAAAAAAAAAATCGCAATAAGCGTATTTTGATTGGTTTGAGCAAAAGTCTACAAACTACAGGAAAGATTTATGTAATTTTTATTGTTTTTTTTTACTAGTAATGGCGGCGATCTGCGATTTTTTTTAGCGGGACTGCGACATTGCGGCGGACGGAACGGACCCCTAACTGACATTTTTGACGCTTTTGGGGGGACCAGTGACATTACTACAGTAATCAGTGCTATACATATACACTGTCACTGTACTTATGACACTGGCAGGGAAGGGGTTAACTCTGTGAGTGATCAAGGGGTTAAATGTGAGCCTAGGGGAGTGATTCTAACTGTATGGGGGAGGGGTTTGTGAAATGATCATAGAGACCTGTGTTCCTATATAGAAGGATCACTCTGTGATCATTCCAGAGAGAAGAACGGTCAGATGTGTTTACAACAGCCGACCATTCTTCTCTCTCAGCGGGGAACGATCGTGTGTGGCCGGTGGCAATCGGAGCCGCCTGCCCCATGCATCCAAGTCCCTGCTGCCAAGTGGGGGGCTGGAGTGCACCGCCTAGCTGTAGGCGCGCGACCGACGTAGACTTACGCCGGGTCGCGTAGGAGGGGCTGCCTGCCGCAGTAAATTGGCAGCGGGTGGTCTGGAACATTAAATATATATTTAATGATGTATTTATGATTACAGAGCTGCATTAAATTGTGTTTTTATATCTGCCATGAGGTCAGCTGTGACACCATAAAACACACCGATAAGATTATCTCATGTGTCCATGTAAGAACAAAGCTAAAAGTCTGCAAAGTCCTCTAGTTAAAAATCATTACCCAATCTCAGCAGCAGAGGGCGCCCAATACCTGCTAATTAAAGTAGGTCTAATTCCAAGAATAAAAATGATGTCAACTACAGTTTACCTGTCCCTAGGCGGTGGCTGCATTTGTTTTTCAGGCTAAGAATATATATATATATATATATACAGTGAGGGAAAAAAGTATTTGACTTCCTGCTGATTTTGTACGTTTGCCCACTGAGAAAGAAATGATCAGTCTATAATTTTATTGGTCGGTTTATTTTACCAGTGAGAGACAGAATAACAACAAAAATGTCCAGAAAAACGCATTTCAAAATAGCTATAAATTGATTTGCATTTTAATGAGTGAAAACGGAAAATTTATATCAAATACTTACCGTAATTTTCCTTTCCTGATGGACTCCATGGCAGCATACGTATCGGGTTTGGCCCCGCCTCCAAACCTACCCATAGGACCTCACTCCCATAAATCTTTGCTCCTGTTCAGCACACGTGTTCTGTAACTATCCTCCACAGAAATCCGGGAGGGAACTCCTGCTGCCATGGAGTCCATCAGGAAAGGAAAATTACGGTAAGTATTTGATATAAATTTTCCGTTTTCCTGACAGACTCCATGGCAGCATACGTATCGGGAAATAACTCGCCGTACACACAGGGTGGGCAGGTGCTGAACAGAAAAGTTTAATGCATTTTGTCAAACAGACAGGACTTGCAAACCGAAATTCACAGAAGAAAGAGCCGCTGGCTCAACACAGTAATGGGATAAGAAAGTGTTAATAGAGGACCACGACGCTGCTCTGCAAATGACTTCAGGAGCCACATGTCTGGATACTGCCCAGGAGGTAGAGATGCTCCGCGTCGAATGAGCTGTAACTACTGCTGGAGGGGTCAAGCCCTTAGCCCTATAAGCCCACTGGATGGTCTGGATGATCCAAGAGGAAATGGATCTCGTCGAGGCTCTTGAACCTTTGTTTTTTCCATAGAAGGTAACAAAAAGATGTTCTGATTTTCTGAAAGAGGAAGTGGCATCTAAATATTTCTTAATACACTCTCCAACATCCAGCGGATGAACCGAAGATTCTTCCTCTTCCTGTCTAAAGGTTGGTAATACTGTTTCTATGTTTTCATGGAAGACAGAGGTCCTTTTTGGTCTCGCATCCAGCATGGGGATGAGCACCACTCTGTCAGGAAAAAAGGTTAAGAAAGGCTCTTGTGTCCCAAAGGACCCAATTTCCGACACTCTTTTTGCTGAGGTTATAGCTACCAGAAACACTGTTATCAGTGTAAGCTCTCTTATGGTCAAAGAATCAGACATGTCTTGAATCTGACTCGCCAGGAAATCCAGAACTAGTGGCAGATCCCACTTGGGAAACCTGGGTTTTCTCTGAGGTCTGATTCTCACTGCCCCTTGGAAGAACTGACGAATTAGGGCATGAGTGGCCCAGGAGATCCCTGTAAAAGCGGAAATAGCCGAGACCTGGACTCTGAGCGAACTCACTGATAGAGGCAAATCCAGTCCTGATTGGAGAAAGCTCAATACATCCTGGATCTTAATTGAAGATTGAGGATCAGGCCTTGTATTCAGTTGTGCAGAAAATTTTTCCCAGATTCTCTGATACACCCTGTTCGTTGAGCTTCTTCTAGCACTAAGTAATGTCGAGATTGCCGTTTCTGGACAGCCTAAAGCCTGTAACCTCCTCCTCTCAACATCCAGACCCTGAGATGTAAACGGTCTGGGCACGGATGGAGTACAGACCCCTGGGACAACAGATCCGGTCTGAAGGGTAGCGGGATTGGGTCTCGGACACTGAGTAGCGTCAGAAGGGGAAACCATGGCCTGTTCGGCCAGAAGGGAATCACCGCCACTACCTCCACTGGCTCCGACCTGAGTCTCCGAAGGAACTGCAACACAATCGGAATTGGTGGGAAGGCGTATGCCCTGTGGAATCTCCACTGATCCGAGAGTGCATCTATCCCTGATGCTTGTGGATCTCTGAATCTTGAGTAGTACTTCGGCAGTTTGTGATTGCAGGGGGAGGCGAAGAGGTCTACCTCTGGAGAAAGCCCCAATGTTAGGATCCAGTTGAACGTTTCCTTGTGAAGGGACCACTCGTTGTTGTCCAGATCCACTCTGGACAAGAAGTCTGCTTTGACATTCTGGACTCCTGGAACATAAACCGCTGAAAGATTCGAGAGATTTTTCTGTGCCCAGGACATAATCGGCTCCACTTCCCTCAATAGGGACCAGCTGCGTGTTCCCCCTTGTTTCCTGATGTATGCCACTGCTGAGGTGTTGTCCAGGCGCAGCATGACAGGTTGGTCTTTTGTCAGGTGAGCAAATGCTCGAAGAGCTTGGAATGCTGCTCGGAGTTCTAGTATGTTGGATACTATTCCTCGAGTGGAAAACTCCCACCTGCCCTGTGCCACCTCCGACAGACAGTGGGCACCCCAGCCTATGTTGCTGGCGTCCGAGGTAACCACTACCCACGGAGCTGGCCTCAGAGAGTGGCAGTTCAGCAGGTGGTCTCTGCATAACCACCAGGGGAGACTCGCTCTCATTGAAGGGGTTAAGAAGATGCGTTGATCCAGATGCCACGTATCCCATTGCTGAAGGAATCCCTTCTGAAAGGGTCTCATCCTCCACAGGGCCCACTTCACCATGGGGACTACTGCGACCATAGTCCCGATCACCTTCAGGCATTGACGTGCCTGAAGATGAGAGGATGAGAGGGCAAAGCGAATCCTGTCTCGAAGAGTCCCTATCTTTTCCTCTGGAAGAGAGATAGTCGCCTTCTCTGTGTCGAACAGAGCGCCCAAGTAGATCAGGGACTGAGTTGGAATCAGGTGACTCTTCTCCTTGTTGAGTAACCAACCAAACTTCTGGAGAGTGGACACGACCTGCTCCAGATGAACTAATAGTTGGTCTCTGTCTTGGGACAACAGGAGTAGATCGTCCAAATAGTGGTGAAGACGGATACCTTTCAATCTCAGTAGGGCTACCACGGCCAATAAGATTTTTGAAAAGGTCCGTGGAGATGTTGAGAGCCCAAATGGGAGACAGATAAACTGAAGATGTAATCCTCCCACTTCGAACCGGAGAAACCTTTGAAAATCTTCGTCCACAGGGACATGAAAGTAGGCGTCTTTCAAGTCGATGGACACCATCCAATCTGCCGGCTGGACTGACTGCTGTATGGACAACAGGGTCTCCATTTTGAACCTTTCTTTTTTTATGAATTTGTTCAAGAAGGTCAAATCTATTACTGGTCTCCATGATCCGTTCTTCTTTTGGACCAGAAAGAGCGGAGAATATATACCTTGGCCTCGCTCGGACTCTGGAACGGAGATGACAGCCCCTTGAGCAATGAGAGCTTCGACGTAAGAAAACAAAATCTGACGCCTTTCTTCTAGGCATGGTATGGCAGTAGGCAGGAACCTTGAGCCTGGCCTCTCCTTGAAGACCCACTTGTGGCCTGAAGACACCGTCCTGACGGCCCAGGGGTCCCGAATCGAAGCCGCCCAGACATGTCGGAAGGAGCGTAGACGCGCACCCACCCGACATGTCTGAGCGGGCCCACCTTCAAAAGGACTTAGTGGGCTCACGGTCCCCCGAGGAGACGTTCTTTGTCGTCTTCCTGGAAGACTGTCTGGATCTCCAGTTCCGGTTGAACTCCCGACCAGGTCTATAAGAACGAGCTTCCCTGGCCCGGTCAGGCACAAATTTTCTGGTAGGCTGTCCTTTCTTGACGTTGAACTGGCGCCGATCCTGGGGAAGAAACCCAGACTTACCGCCTGTAGCCCGGGTTATGGCCTCGTCAAGTTTATTCCCGAAAAGGGAGGACCCCTCAAAGGGAATACGGCACCAAACTTGCTTTAATGCCGGATCCGCAACCCAAGGGCGGAGCCAAAGAGCTCTCTTAGCTGTGACCGAGGACAGCATAACTCTTGCCAATAGACGGATCAAGTCTATGGAAGCCTCCCCAAGGAACGACGCGCCCAGCCTAAGCTCCTGGATTGGAGCGCTTCTGGCCACCTCCTCCGAAACCGATCTGACCGATTCGTCTACCACATCAGCCAAAGACTCCATGGCTTTGGATAGAGCAGCCAAAGCCAGGACTGGTTTACAGGCCATACCTGCTGTAAGGTAGATTCTCTTCAAATCAGAGTCCATCCTTCGGTCCAACGGGTCTTTAAATGAGACCGTATCCTCTAAGGGAAGGGTCACGTGCTTGACCAGTCTCATGACTGCTGCGTCAACTAGGGGAGGAGACTCAAGATGTTTCACATCATCCTCTTTGAAGGGGTAAAGTTTAGCCATCTTGGATACTAAGGAATTCTTTCGTTCCACCTTTTTCCACTCCTCCAAGATGATTTCACCCAACTCTCCCAGGAAGGGAAAATTAACACGCTCCTTATTGAGCTGTTTAAAGTACTTCTTCTGCTTGGGAGGGGGAACAGCTGACTCTTCCCAATTTAAGGTCTCTCTGACCGCTTTAACCAGGGAAGGCACCAAGGTATATTCAAAACCCAAGCAGGGATCTTCATCTTCAGAGTCGCTACCCGACAAGAGCATCGACTGATGGCTTGTGTGGGCTGACTCGAAATCTTCCTGTACCTGTAGTGCTACAGGGGAAGGGCTTGGGGAAGCCGTTGCAGTGTCTTGAGAACGACTGACACCCAACTCTGCCAAAGAGTCCTTTACCACTCTCTTGACCAAAGCCTCAATGCGTTGATCGGAAGTATCCCTTTCTCCCGCAGCCTGGGAGAAACATCTGTCACAGAAAAGCTTCCTCTCCGGGACACTAGCGCCACAGCCCCTGCAACCTGCTTTGTCAGGTCTCTGTGCGTGGCTGGCTGAAGTGGACGCTTTACGATGATGTGAGCCCGAACGGGACTTTCCAGTAGAGTGCCGGTGGCGAGAGCTTGAGCGCCTTTCACTTCTTTGAGAAGAGTGCCTAGTCTCTGAACGAGGAGGGCTGTGAACAAGAGAAAAAACAGAAAACACAGACAGGAAGCTAGGAACACTTGAGTTCCTACCCCCACCCCCTATAACCCACAACCCCACCAAGAAGCCCCAAATACCTGTTAGGGGCGGGCTGACCACCGGAGGGCAAAGTAGCTTCCATTCTGATGCTGACCTACAAGAATGAGCCGGACAGCATGTCAGAAAAACCAGCAAAGCGGGGGGGGGGGGGGTTGCTCCCAAACTGGGGCCAGTACTCACCAGGAACCAAGGTTAGCAGGCAGAGCGGCAGCGCACAGCAAAATGACCACAAAAACGAACGATTTTCGTATGTGTAACACCCAGTATCAGCAGTGTGTACAAACACAACACTGCTGACAGCTCTGGGGTTTAAATATGGCGCCTGGTGACGTCATCAGCGATCGCCACCGACGCCAGCTTACTGCGCATGCGCCGTGCTTACACTGCGCATGCGCGAGAACCAAGCCTCGTTCCCGAGGCGCCGCACATGCGCAGTAGCGCGCACCGGAGGCCGGTCAGGAAGTGAATCGCTGACCGGCCCCGGACCACTAGCCACCAGGGAAGGCAGGAGAAAAACCAGGTAAGACATAAAGGCACGAGCAAGCAATAATATAAACAAAATAGCTGCCATGGAGGACTTTGTACTCACGGACCGCAGATCACCAGGGATGGATGCACACACCGGACTTATCTCATTCTTAGGGTACCGGCCACCCGCAGCAGCTGGGCTTTTTGGCCAAGGCTGCATACATCTTCGCCCCTACTCCATACCCCGCAGCAGCTGGGGCTTATTGGAGAGCTCCATACCCGACTGGTAGAGCCATCCATCACCCGGAATCCATCTTCAGGTAGGATATCAGGTAATCCTTTGGAGGACAAAAAAAGAACACGTGTGCTGAACAGGAGCAAAGATTTATGGGAGTGAGGTCCTATGGGTAGGTTTGGAGGCGGGGCCAAACCCGATACGTATGCTGCCATGGAGTCTGTCAGGAAATAAGTATTTGACCCCTTCACAAAACATGACTTAGTAGTTGGTGGGGAAACCTTTGTTGGCAATCACAGAGGTCAGACGTTTCTTGTAGTTGGCCCCCAGGTTTGCATACATCTCAGGAGGGATTTTGTCCCACTCCTCTTTGCAGATCCTCTCCAAGTCATTAAGGTTTGGAGGCTGATGTTTGGTAACTCCAACCTTCAGCTCCCTCCACATATTTTCTATAGGATGAAGGTCTGGAGACTGGCTAGGCCACGCCAGGACCTTAATGTGCTTCTTCTTGAGCCACCCTTTTGTTGCCTTTGCCGTGTGTTTTGGGTCATTGTCATGCTGGAATACCCATCCACGACCCATTTTCAAGCCCTGGCTGAGGGAAGGAGGTTCTCACCCAAGATTTGATGGTACATGACCCCGTCCATCGTCCCTTTGATGCAGTGAAGTTGTCTTGTCCCCTTAGCAGAAAAACACCCCCAAAGCATAATGTTTCCACCTCCATGTTTGACGGTGAGGATGGTGTTCTTGGGATCATAGACAACATTCCTCCTCCTCCAAACACGGCGAGTTGAGTTGATGCCAAAGAGCTTGATTTTGGTCTCATCTGCCCACAACACTTTCACCCAGTTCTCCTCTGAATCATTCAGATGTTCATTAGCAAACTTCAGACGGGCTGTACATGAGATTTCTTGGGCAGGGGGACCTTGCGGGCGCTGCAGGATTTCAGTCCTTCACGGTGTAGTGTGTTTCCAATTGTTTTCTTGGTGACTATGGTCCCAGCTGCCTTGAGATCATTGACAAGATTCTCCCGTGAAGTTCTGGGCTGATTCCTCACCGTTCTCATGATCATTGAAACTACATGAAGCAGGGCCGGACTGGCCTAGCGGGATACTGGGAAATTTCCCAGTAGGGCAGAAAGTCCCCCTGGCCTGGGGCTGCCTGACTGTCAGCGGCACACGTAAAAAAAAATGGCTGCGACTGGCTCGACATGTACACTGCGCATGCGCCACTGCTCGAGAAATCCCATACACGCTTGGCCATTCTCAGGCAGACAGAGCATGCGCAGTGACCATATCTGCAGCCTCTGCATCCCCTGTATCATGTTTGCAGCCCCTGCATCTCCTGTACCATGCCCGCAGCCTCTACATCTCCTGTACCATGCCCGCAGTCCCTGCATCTCCTGTACCATGCCCGCAGCCCATGCATCTCCTGTACCATGTCCGCAGCTCCTGCATCTCCTGTACCATGCCCGTAGCCTCTGCATCTCCTGTACCTTGCCAGCAGTCTCTCCATCTCCTGCACCATGCTCACAGCCCCTGCATCTCCTGTACCATGACCACAGCCCCTGCATCTCCTGTACCATATCCGCAGCTCCTGGATCTCCTGTACCATGCCCGCAGCCCCTGCATTTCCTGCACCATGCCCTCAGCCTCTGCATCTTCTGTACTATGCCCACACAGCCTCTGACATCTCTTGTACCATGTCCGCAGCCCCTGCATCTTCTGCACCATGTCCGCAGCCCTTGCATCTCCTGTACAATGCCCGCAGCCTCTGCCTCTCCTGTACCATGTCCTCAGCCTCTGCATCTCCTGTACCATGTCCTCAGCCTCTGCATCTCCTATACCGTGTCCGCAGCCCCTGCATCTCCTGTACCATGTCCGCAGCCTCTGCATCTCCTATACCGTGTCCGCAGCCCCTGCATCTCCTGTACCATGTCCGCAGCCTCTGCATCTCCTGTACCGTGTCCACAGCCCCTGCATCTCCTGTGCCATGCCCCCAGCCCTGGCATCTCCTGTACCATGCCCGCAGCCCCTGCATCTCCTGTACCATTCCTGCAGCCTCTGCATCTCCGGCACCATGCCAGCAGCCTCTGCATCTTCTGCACCATGCCTGCCGCCTCTGCATCTCCTGTAGTATGTCTGCACAGCCTCTGACATCTCTTGTACCATGTCCGCAGCCCCTGCATCTCCTGTACCATGTCCTCAGCCTCTGCATCCCCTGTACCATGTCCGCTGCCCCTGTATCTCCTGTACAATGTCCGCAGCCCCTGTATCTCCTGTACAATGTCCGCAGCCTCTGCATCTCCGGTAGTATGTCCGCAGCCCCTGCATTTCCTGTACCTTGTTTGCAGCCCCTGCATCTCCTGTACCTTGCCCGCAGCCTCTGAAATCTCTTCCTGTACCATGCCCACTGCCCATGCATCTCCTGTACCATGTCCACACAGCCTCTGACATGGTTGGTATGAAATTATTTCCAGGGCTGAATTTTATTCCAAGTCTGGCCCTGCCACAAGGTTAAACCTTGCATGGAGCCCCAGACCGAGGGAGACTGACAGTTATTTTGTGTTTCTTCCATTTGTGAATAATCGCACCAACTGTTGTCACCCTCTCACCAAGCTGCTTGGCGATGGTCTTGTAGCCCATTCCAGCCTTGTGTAGGTCTACAATCTTCTCCCTGACATCCTTGGACAGCTCTTTGGTCTTGGCCATGGTGGCCAGATTGGAATCTGATTGATTGCTTCTGTGGACAGGTGTCTTTTATACAGGTAACAAGCTGAGATTAGGAGCACTCCCTTTAAGAGAGTCCTCCTAATCTCAGCTCATTACCTGTATAGAGGACACCTGGGAGCCAGAAATCTTGCTGATTGATAGGGGATCAAATACTTATTTCACTCATTAAAATGAAAATCAATTTATAACTTATTTTAAAAGCGTTTTTCTGAATATTTTTGTTGTTAATCTATTTCTCACTGATAAAATAAACCAACCATTAAAATTATAGACTGATCATTTCTTTTTCAGTGGGCAAACCTACAAAATCAGCAGGGAGTCAAATACTTTTTCCCTCACTATATATATATATATATATATATATATATATATATATATACACACACACAGTATCTCACAAAAGTAAGTACACCCCTCACATTTTTGTAAATATTTTATTCTATCTTTTCATGTGACAACACTGAAGAAATGACACTTTGCTACAATGTAAAGTAGTGAGTGTACAGCTTGTATAACAGTGTAAATTTGGTGTCCCCTCAAAATAACTCAACACACAGCCATTAATGTCTAAACCACTGGCAACAAAAGTGAGTACACCCCTAAGTGAAAATGTCCAAATTGGGCCCAATTAGACATTCTCCCTCTACGGTGTCATGTGACTCGTTAGTGTTACAAGGTCTCAGGTGTGAATGGGGAGCAGGTGTGTTAAATTTGGTGTTATCGCTCTCACTCTCTCATACTGGTCACTGGAAGTTCAACATGGCACCTCATGGCAAATAACTCTCTGAGGATCTGAACAAAAGAATTGTTGCTCTACATAAAGATGGCCTAGGCTATAAGAAGATTGCCAAGACCCTGAAACTGAGCTGCAGCATGGTGGCCAAGACCATACAGCGATTTACCAGGACAGGTTCCACTCAGAACAGGCCTCGCTATGGTCGACCAAAGGAGCTGAGTGCACGTGCTCAGCGTCATATCCAGAGGTTGTCTTTGGGAAATAGACGTATGAGTGCTGCCAGCATTGCTGCAGAGGTTGAAGGGGTGGGGGGGTGGGGGGGTCAGCCTGTCAGTGCGCACACTGCATCAAATTGGTCTGCATGGCTGTCATCCCAGAAGGAAGCCTCTTCTAAAGATGATGCACAAGAAAGCCCACAAACAGTTTACTGAAAACAAGCAGACTAAGGACATGGATTACTGGAACCGTCTCCTGTGCTCTGATGAGACCAAGATAAACTTATTTGGTTCAGATGGTGTCAAGCGTGTGTGGCGGCAACCAGGTGAGGAGTACAAAGACAAGTGTGTCTTCCTACAGTCAGGCATGGTGGTGGGAGTGTCATGGTCTGGGGCTGCATGAGTGCTGCCGGCACTGGGGAGCTACAGTTCATTGAGGGAACCATGAATGTCAACATGTACTGTGACATACTGAAGCAGAGCATGATCCCCTCCCTTCGGGGACTGGGCCGCAGGGCAGTATTCCAACATAACGGCCCCAAACACCTCCAAGATGACCACTGCCTTGCTAAAGAAGCTGAGGGTAAAGGTGATGGACTGGCCAAGCATGTCTCCAGACCTAAACCCTATTGAGCATCTGTGGGGCATCCTCAAACAGAAGGTGGAGGAGCGCAAGGTCTCTAACATCCACCAGCTCTGTGATGTCATCATGGAGGAGGGGAAGAGGACTCCAGTGACAACCTGTGAAGCTCTGGTGAACTCCATGCCCAAGAGGGTTAAGGCAGTGCTGGAAAATAATGGTGGCCACACAAAATATTGACACTTTGGGCCCAATTTGTACATTTTCACTTAGGGGTGTACTGACTTTTGTTGCCAGCGGTTTAGACATTAATGGCTGTGTGTTGAGTTATTTTGAGGGGACAGTAAATTTACACTGTTATACAAGCTGTACACTCACTACTTTACATTGTAGCAAAGTGTCATTTCTTCAGTGTTGTCACATGAAAAGAGAATAAAATATTTACAAAAATGTGAGGGCGTACTTACTTTTCTGAAATACTGTGTGTGTGTGTGTATATATATATATATAATTTTTTTTTTCTTTTCTTTTTTCATAACATACCTGTTAATCCTGCCAGAAATCCTTCCGTCACAGTAATTGTGAGCTTAACGGAGATCCCAATGTTTTCTTCCTTCCCAGCTCTCTTATTTAAGCTAACACACACACGGTTTGTAGTCCAAATCAGCAGAGCAGCCTAGGGTGACAACGCTGCTCCTCCATACAATGCACTGAATGAGTTTTGTCACCCTGGGGTAGGAAGTGTGTTACTGGCGGGATCACCAAAAATAATGAAAACGAATGCAGCCACCACAAGGCCTGCTGAGAGTCAGTACGTTCGATTTTTGTTCTCAGGTTTAGATAGACTTACCTGCAGTGTAATCCTCCCTCCTACCATTATAGCTCTATAAACGTGAAAAGTGAAGCTACATGATGGCCTTCCTTCTCCATCTTCCTGAGAGTAATATTTGTAAATTCTTACATGCTTGCTCTTTCACAGTTTCACAATTGTATCTCATTTACAGATAAGTTGGCGCCCCCCGGAGGCCGGCTGCTGTCAAGCGTTCACTCATCATAGTCAATGAAACAACTGCTGAACACAATCTAATACAGGATAAGCCAAGTCAAGCATTTATTATGTGCCGAGCAGCCGCCGTAGTTTTACTGCAGCAGGTCGGCTCTATTACATGAAACAATGTACCTGTACGTCGTTTCGTGTAACAGCCAGTGGGGGCGCACAGGCGCCGATTGCCCTGAGGGGGAGCCAATCAGCGGGTCCGGCGAAGGCAATGTCCGTCAGCCACCCGCGATCGCTCCCCATGGAGACGGATAGGCGGTCTGCCTATGTAAACAAGGAAGACATCTGTTCTGTCAGAGATGAACACAGGGATCCTGTGTTCCTGCTCTTTAGGAACACGGATCTCTGTGTTCATTTATTTGAGCTCATTCCTCACACAGTTAGAAAGCACCTCTTAGGGACACATTTAACTCTTTTATCGCCCCTGGTGTTAACACCTTCCCTGCCAGTGTCATTAGTACAGTGACACTGCATATTTTTTAGCGCTGATTACTGTAGTAATGTCACTGCTCCCCCCAAAAGTGTAAAAAATGTCAGTTAGGGGTCCGATCTGTCCATCGCAATGTCGCAGTCCCGTAAAAAATCGCTGATCGCCGCCATTACTAGTAAAAAAAAACAATAAAAATTACATAAATCTTTCCCGTAGTTAGTAAACGCTTTAACTTTTGCGCAAACCAATCAAAAAATACGCTTATTGCGATTTTCTTTTTTTACCAAAAATATGTAGCAGAAAGCAAATTGGCCTAAAATGTTAAAAAATGTCGATGTTTACATTTTTTTGGGAATGTTATATAGCAGAATGCGAAAATTATAGATTTTTTTTTTTTCAGAATTGTCGCTCTTTTTTTGTTTATAGCGCAAAAAATAGAAAACCGCACAGATGATCAAATACCACCAAAAGAAAGCTCTATTTGTGGGAAAAAAAGGACGTCAATTTCGTTTGGGTACAGCGTTGCATGACCGCACAATTGTCTGTTAAAGTCACGCAGTGCCAAGTTGAAAAAAGTGGCCTAGTAATTAGGGGGCAAATCCTTCTGGTCTTAAAGTGGTTAACATCAGGGGCGATTGAAGGGTTAAGTGTGCTCCTAGGGAGTGCTTTATAACTGGGGGGGGGGGGTTGGTCTGACTGGGGGAAGGCAGAGATCCGTGTTCCTGCTTAGCAGAAACACAAGATCTCCAACTTCCTCTCTGACAGACCGCCATTCTGCCTCTCCTCCGAACGAACGACAGGTCCCAATGGACATCGAGCCCCCCGGACCCGCTGATTGGCTCCCACTTTGTCCAATCACAGCAGGAGCGGGTCACTAGTGGCCCCAGACCCAGAGCACGAGCCGATGTACAGGTACGTCAAGTCGTGCAGGAGGGCTGCCCTGCCACAGTGTATTTGCATGGGGTGGTCCTTAAGTGGTTAATAAAATAAAATAAATAAAAATAACAAAAGCAGCAATATTCACCTTCAATTCAGAGATTTCCTCCGCAGTACTTCTTTTCCACCACCAGATGTCCTCAGTCTAATGATGAGCTCACCTCTCTCTCTCAATCTGCTCTCTTCTCCTATCAGCATGCTTCTTGTCAGCACATGAACCGATTGGTTGCTTGTGCTGCTTCTTCCTCACACACTGCAGCCCTGCTGCACAGGCCTAGGTGACTTGTAAGTACTGACACTACTTGCAAGGTCAGAGCCCCGCCCCCCCCCCCCCCCCCCCAAAGATGTATGAGCATTATGTGGCAGCACAAATCCCCCTCCTCTAAAAAAAAAATCAAAAACTAATTTGCATGCTTTCCCCCTAAGCATAACTTCCCCCTCCTCCCAGTACAAATCCACCCCCCCCTGCTGAAATCCCCTTCCCAGCACAAATCTTTACCCCCCCAGCTCAAATCCTCTTATTTCCCATATGCCCCTAGCACAAATCCACCCCCCTGAAAAAAACTCCACCCTCCTAGTACAAATCCTCTACCCCTGAAATTTCCCCTATGAGCAACAATCCTCTACCCCACTCTAAATACCCCCCCCCCCCAAAAAAAAAAAAAATTTCTCCAATTCCCCATCCTAGTACAAATCCCGCCCAAAATTTCCCCTCCTAGCACAAATCCCCCCACCATATTACATTTTCTAGCACAAATCCTAGCACAAATCTTAATCCCCCCTCATCATTCCTAGCACACCTCCCCAAATCCCCCCTCCTAGAACAGTTCCTATCCCCTGCTGTCCCCCCAAATCCCTACTCCCAACACAAATCCTCTCCCCCATCTACTTTTGGTGCCCCTCCACCTCACATGATACCAACGTGCCCTCCTGCCCACCCCTTGTCCCAGCCCTGTGTGTGAGGTACCATTTTGAGGCACAAGGTATTGGAAACCTCAGCAGGATAATCATTTAATCACAACAAGCTAGTTCATCCCCAAACGCCGCCTCCCCGCGTCGGTGCTGGCTGGCGCGCCTTAACCCTTTGGCCCAGCCTCTCCGGCTTCCAAGGGGTACTGGCAATCCCTGCCACCCTCATCAGAGCTAATCAGGGCGCACATCCCCTGCAGCGCCCGTCAGGTCATTATGGCATTGTTCAGGAGCACATCTTAAGGACCCAGGCAGGAAAAGTTGCTGCAGGAAAAGTGTCGTTTCCCCAACTTCCTCCCTCGTCTGCCTGTGAGCCGAAATCGCTTCGCCTCTCCAAACCTGCGCTGACGCTCAGACGGTGAGCTAGCCCTTCGCCTGTGCCGGAGCAACAATTCAGGGGTACCATCCTAGGACGCCGGAGTCACTCAACTGCAATTTTTTTTTTTTTGCGTGGAATATATATATATATATTTTTACATTTTTTAAATCTTCAGTGGGCGTCCGTTCCAATGTCGACATGTATTTGAGGGTAGTCTTACTCCTGTTGCGTAAGTATCAACCAACGCTATAAGGAAAAGGGGACAGCTGTCGTTTCCAGGAAATAATTCCGTCTTTTTTTTGTTGTTTTTCCAGCCTGGATGATCTGCGGACAACCTGTCAGTGAGTAGACGGCTCTCTGTTTATGGCTTTGTGTCTTAGTTTTGGTTGCTTTTCTTTATTGAGCCTGTCGGGGTCTGCATGTTCTGCCTACACATGGGGGGACGACATGGAGATGATTGTATTTAGTGCAATTTTAGAGGGAACCTGTCCATTTACAAATCAGGGAGTTGTCGCAGTCTGCATCTTTCTGAACAAGTCACCAGTTGTTGTTTCCGTGAATCTGCACTACATGGGGTGGTTAAGGTACTTGGCACATGCCTATGGGTAGTCGGTTACTTGGGGAGCCACAGTTCAGTCTTAATAGTGTGTCCGGGTTTTAGGTGGGCTTAAACCCAAACGAAAACTCAAAACCCGGACTGTCCTGGTGAATCCTGGACAGGTGGCAACTCTAGTTTCTAGGGATCTGCCTACACATGGGGGGAGAACATGGAGATCATTGTATTTAGTGCAATTTTAGAGGGAACCTGTCCATTTACAAATCAGGGAGTTGTCGCAGTCTGCATCTTTCTGAACAAGTCACCAGTTGTTGTTTCCGTGAATCTGCACTACACGGGGGGGGGGGGGGGGTTAAGGTACTTGGCACATGCCTATGGGTACTAGGTTACTTGGGGAGCCACAGTTCAGTCTTAATAGTGTGTCCGGGTTTTAGGTGGTCTTAAACCCAAACGAAAACTCAAAACCCGGACTGTCCTGGTGAATCCTGGACAGGTGGCAACTCTAGTTTCTAGGGATCTGCCTACACATGGGGGGGAGAACTTGGAGATGATTGTATTTAGTGCAATTTTAGAGGGAACCTGTCCATTTACAAATCAGGGAGTTGTCGCAGTCTGCACCTTTCTGAACAAGTCACCAGTTGTTGTTTCCGTGAATCTGCACTACATGGGGTGGTTAAGGTACTTGGCACATGCCTATGGGTACTAGGTTACTTGGGGAGCCACAGTTCAGTCTTAATAGTGTGTCCGGGTTTTAGGTGGTCTTAAACCCAAACGAAAACTCAAAACCCGGACTGTCCGGGTGAATCCTGGACAGGTGGCAACTCTAGTTTCTAGGGATCTGCCTACACCTGGAGATGATTGTATTTAGTGCAATTTTAGAGGGAACCTGTCCATTTACAAATCAGGGAGTTGTCGCAGTCTGCATCTTTCTGAACAAGTCACCAGTTGTTGTTGCCGTGTTTGTGTCCTCGCAGATTCATTCTGCTTTATGACGTTGTGTGTTTCAGATCCACCAAAGTCTAGCGGAGGACTTGGGTGGTCTCACGTGTGCTTATCCATATTGCAATATTATTAACTATTATTATACAGGATATTTATAGCACCGCCAGTGTGCTCAGCGAATTATGTAAAGGGGTGACATGAGAGCTTACAATCTAAAGGGGAAGGGCAAGTGATATCAAAGGAATTAGGTGTGGTGGAAAAAGTGTAAGTTCATTTGTTAGATGGAGGCCTGATAGGCTTCCCAAAAGAGAGGAGTTTTCAGTAGGGTTGCCACCTTTTCTTCAAGCCAAACCCTAAAACTTTAGTGGCGCACAGGAATTTTATTTTGTTTTGTAAGGGGGAACACTGTGTACTCTGGTGTAAGGGGGAACACTGTGTACTCTGGTGTAAGGGGGAACACTGTGTACTCTGGTGTAAGGGGGTTTCTGCTCATGAAAGCCCCCCACATACATCAGAGTTCCCAGCATCCCCCCTTTAAATCAGGGTTTGCAATGCCCCCCTTACATCAGAGTCTGCAGGGCACCCCTTATATCTGAGTCCCTCTTACCTTAGTGCACTCACCTGCTCAGAGGCAGGAGAGAGAGAGGGGAGGGGGGGGGGACTTCATTTGTTAGATGGAGGCCTGATAGGCTTCCCAAAAGAGAGGAGTTTTCAGTAGGGTTGCCACCTTTTCTTCAAGCCAAACCCTAAAAACTTTAGTGGCGCACAGCAATTTTTTTTTCTTAAGGGAGAACATTGTGGACTCTGGTGTAAGGGGGGTTTCTGCTCACGAAAGCCCTCCACATACATCCCCCCTTTAAATCAGGGTTTGCAATGCCCCCCTTACATCAGAGTCTGCAGGGCACCCCTTATATCTGAGTCCCTCTTACCTTAGTGCACTCACCTGCTCAGAGGCAGGAGAGAGAGAGGGGAGGGGGGGGGGACTTCATTTGTTAGATGGAGGCCTGATAGGCTTCCCAAAAGAGAGGAGTTTTCAGTAGGGTTGCCACCTTTTCTTCAAGCCAAACCCTAAAAACTTTAGTGGCGCACAGCAATTTTTTTTTCTTAAGGGAGAACATTGTGGACTCTGGTGTAAGGGAGGTTTCTGCTCACGAAAGCCCCCCACATACATCACCCCTTTAAATCAGGGTTTGCAATTCCCCCCTTACATCAGAGTCTTCAGAGCACCCCTTATATTTGAGTTCCCCTTACCTTAGTGCACTCACCCGCTCAGAGGCAGGAGAGAGAGGGGGGGGGACTTCAGTCACAGACAGTAGATGGTAAGCTCACTCACCCGAGGATGGAGGCTTAGGCAATTGACACCTTTCATCCACAATGTATCATGGGGGGGGGAGGGTCCGGGCAGCAGGGGGAATCTGCACTACATGGGGTGGTTAAGGTACTTGGCACATGCCTATGGGTACTTGGTTACTTGGGGAGCCACAGTTCAGTCTTAATAGTGTGTCCGGGTTTTAGGTGGTAAGGGGGAACACTGTGGACTCTGGTGTAAGAAGGTTTCTGCTCAAGAAAGCCCCCACATACATCAGAGTTCCCAGCATCCCCCCTTTATATCAGGGTTTGCAATGCCCCCCTTACATCAGAGTCTGCAGAGCACCCCTTATATCTGAGTCCCTCTACCTTAGTGCACTCACCCGCTCAGACGCAGGAGAGAGAGGGGAGGGGGGGGACTTCATTTGTTAGATGGAGGCCTGATAGGCTCCCCAAAAGAGAGGAGTTTTCAGTAGGGTTGCCACCTTTTCTTCAAGCCAAACCCTAAAAACTTTAGTGGCGCACGGCAATTTTTTTTTCTTAAGGGGGAAACACTGTGGACTCTGGTGTAAGGGGGTTTCTGCTCATGAAAGCCCCCACATACATCAGAGTTCCCAGCATCCCTCCTCTAAATCAGGGTTTGCAATGCCCCCCCTACATCAGAGTCTGCGAGCACCCCTTATATCTGAGTCCCTCTTACCTTAGTGCACTCACCCGCTCAGACGCAGGAGAGAGAGGGGAGGGGGGGGGGACTTCATTTGTTAGATGGAGGCCTGATAGGCTCCCCAAAAGAGAGGAGTTTTCAGTAGGGTTGCCACCTTTTCTTCAAGCCAAACCCTAAAAACTTTAGTGGCGCACAGCAATTTTTTTTTCTTAAGGGAGAACATTGTGGACTCTGGTGTAAGGGGGGTTTCTGCTCACGAAAGCCCCCCACATACATCCCCCCTTTAAATCAGGGTTTGCAATTCCCCCCTTATATCAGAGTCTTCAGAGCACCCCTTATATTTGAGTTCCCCTTACCTTAGTGCACTCACCCGCTCAGAGGCAGGAGAGAGAGGGGGGGGGGGGGGACTTCAGTCACAGACAGTAGATGGTAAGCTCACTCACCCGAGGATGGAGGCTTAGGCAATTGACACCTTTCATCCACAATGTATCATGGGGGGGGGGGGGGTCCGGGCAGCAGGGGGAATCTGCACTACATGGAGTAGTTAAGGTACTTGGCACATGCCTATGGGTACTCGGTTACTTGGGGAGCCACAGTTCAGTCTTAATAGTGTGTCCGGGTTTTAGGTGGTAAGGGGGAACACTGTGGACTCTGGTGTAAGAAGGTTTCTGCTCAAGAAAGCCCCCACATACATCAGAGTTCCCAGCATCCCCCCTTTATATCAGGGTTTGCAATGCCCCCCTTACATCAGAGTCTGCAGAGCACCCCTTATATCTGAGTCCCCCTTACCTTAGTGCACTCACCCGCTCTGAAGCAGGAGAGAGAGGGGAGGGGGGGGGGGACTTCAGTCACAGACAGCAGATGGTAAGCTCACTCACCCGAGGTTGGAGGCTTAGGCAATTGGCACCTTTCATCCACGATGTATCATAGGGGGGAAGGGTCCCGGGCAGCAAGGGGAATCTGCACTACATGGGGGGGTTAAGGTACTTGGCACATGCCTATGGGTACTCGGTTACTTGGGGAGCCACGATTCAGTCTTAATAGTGTGTCCGGGTTTTAGGTGGTCTTAAACCCAAAACGAAAAGTCAAAACCCGGACTGTCCAGGTGAATCCTGGACAGGTGGCAACCCTAGTTTTCAGGGATCTGCCTACACATGAGGGGACAACATGGAGATGATTGTATTTAGTGCAATTTTAGAGGGAACCTGTCCATTTGCAAATCAGGGAGTTGTCGCAGCCTGCATCTTTCTGAACAAGTCACCAGTTGTTGTTTCCGTGTTTGTGTCCTCGCAGATTCATTCTGCTTTATGACGTTGTGTGTTTCAGATCCACCAAAGTCTAGCGAAGAACTTGGGTGGTCTCACATTTGCTTATCCATATTGCAATATCAATCACTATTATTATACAGGATATTTATAGCACCACCAGTGTGCTCAGCCAATTATGTAAAGTGAAACGAGAGCTTACAATCTAAAGGGGAAGGGCAAGTGATACCAAAGGAATTAAGTGTGGTGGAGAAAGTGTAAGTTCATTTGTTAGATGGAGGCCTGATAGGCTTCCCAAAAGATGAGTTTTCAGTAGGGTTGCCACCTTTTCTTCAAGCCAAACCCTAAAACTTTAGTGGCGCACTGCAATTTTTTTTTCTTAAGGGGGAACACTGTGGACTCTGGTGTAAGGGGATTTCTGCTCAGGAAAGCCCCCAAGTACATCAGAATTCCCAGCATCCCCCCTTTAAATCAGTGTTTCCAATGCCCCCCTACATCAGAGTCTGCACAGCACCCTTTATATATGAGTCCCCCTTACCTTAGTGCACTCATCCGCTCAGAGGCAGGAGAGAGAAGGGAGGGGGGAGACTCCAGTCACAGACAGTAGATGGTAAGCTCACTCACCCGAGGATGGAGGCTTAGGCAATTGGCACCTTTCATCCACGATGTATCGGGGGGGGGGGGGGGGAGGGTCCCGGGCAGAAGGGGGAATCTGCACTACATGGGGTGGTTAAGGTACTTGGCACACCCCCTGTGCATGCCTATAGGTACTCGGTTACTTGGGGAGCCACAATTCTGTCTTAATAGTGTGTCCCGGTTTTAGGTGGTCTTAAACCTAAACGAAAACTCAAAACCAGGACTGTCCGGGTGAATCCTGGACAGGTGGCAACCCTAGTTTTCAGGGATCTCCCAAAGAAGGATAGAGTAGAGGAGAGCCAGTAAATTGGGGTGGGGAGTTCCAGAGAATGAAAGAGCCTCTGGTGAAGTCCTAAAGGTGAGCATGGGAGGAGGTGATGTGGGCGCTAGAGAGTAGGAGGTTTTGGGAGGAGCGGAGAGGATGGTTTTGGTGATATTTTGAGATGAGCTTGGTGATGTAACTCAGAGTAGTTGTCAATGGTTTTGTATGTTGTTGTTAGTATGTTGGCTTTTATTTGGTGGGCAAAGCCTGTGAATGGATTGCAGGGATGGAGGAGCAGAAGTCAGTGAAGGGATTGGCAGAAAGGGGTGGAGGACACCAGTAGCAGATCGGCAGAGAGGGGTGGAGGACACAGAGTAGAAGCCAGTGGCGGGATTGGCAGAGAGGGGTGGAGGACACTGAGCAGAAGCCAGTGGAGGGATTGGCCTAGGGGGCTGGAGGACACTGAGCAGAATCCAGTGGAGGCATTAACAGAGAGGGGTGGAGAACACTGGGCAGAAGCCAGTTGCAGGATTAGCAGAGAGGGGTGGAGGACACCAAGCAGAGTCAGTTGAGGGATTGGCAGAGAAAGGTGGAAGACACTAAATGGAGGTCAGTGTTGGGATTGGCAGAGACGGGTGGAGGGCACTGAGAAGAAAGTCAGTTGAGGGACTGGCAAAGACAGGTGGAGGACACTAAATGGAGGTCAGTGGAGGGATTTGCAGAGAGGGGTGGAGGACACTGAATGGAGGTTAGTGCTGAGATTGGCAGAGAGGGGTGGAGGACACTGATCAGAATCAAGTGGGTGGATTGGCGGAGAGAAAACACCGAGCAGAGGCCAGTGGCTGGATCGGCAGAGAGGGGTGGAGGACACTGAACAGAAGGCACTGGAGGGGTTTGCAGAGAGGGGTGGAGGACATTGAATGGAGGTCAGTGGTGGGATTGGCAGAAAGGGGTGGAGGACATTGGACAGAAGCCAGTGGAGAGATTGACAGAGATGGGTGGAGGACACTAAATGGAGGTTAGTGGTTGGATTGGCAGAGAGGAGTGGAGGACACTGAGCAGAATCCAGTGGGGAGATTGGCAGGGAGGTGTAGAGGACACTGAGCAGAATCCAGTGAAGTAATTGGCAGAGAAGTGTGGAGAACACAAAGCAGAAGCCAGCGAAGGGATTGACCAAGGGGTTTGGAGAACACTGAGTAGAAGCCAGCGGAGGAATTGGCCAAGAGGGGAGGAAAATCAGTGGAGGGATTGGCAGAGGGGAGTGGAAAACACTGAGTGGAGGTCAGTGGAGGGGGTGGAGGACACTGAGTAGAAGCCACTGGAGGGATTGGCAGATAGGGCTGGAGGATACTGAGCACAGGCCAGTAGTGGGATTGGCAGAGAGGGGTGGAGGACATGGAGCATAAGCCAGTGGCGGGATTGGCAGAGAGGGGTGGAGGACACTGAGCAGAAGCCAGTGGAGGGATTGGCCTAGGGGGCTGGAGGACACTGAGCAGAATCCAGTGGAGGCATTAACAGAGAAGGGTGGAGAACACTGGGCAGAAGCCAATGGTGGGATTGGCAGAAAGGGGTGGAGGACATTGGGCAGAAGCCAGTGGAGAGATTGACAGAGATGGGTGGAGGACACTAAATGGAGGTTAGTGGTTGGATTGGCAGAGAGGGGTGGAGGACACTGAGCAGAATTCAGTGGGGGGATTGGCAGAGAGGCGTAGAGGACACTGAGCAGAATCCAGTGAAGTAATTGGCAGAGAAGTGTGGAGAACACAAAGCAGAAGCCAACGGAGGAATTGGCCAAGAGGGGAGGAAAATCAGTGGAGGGATTGGCAGAGGGGAGTGGAAAACACTGAGTGGAGGTCAGTGGAGGGGGTGGCAGAGGGGGGTGGAGGACACTGAGTAGAAGCCACTGGAGGGATTGGCAGATAGGGGTGGAGGATACTGAGCACAGGCCAGTAGTGGGATTGGCAGAGAGGGGTGGAGGACACTGAACAGAAGCCAGTGGAAGGATTGGTAGAGAGGGGTGGAGGACACTGAGTAGAAGCCAGTGGAGGGATTGGCAGAGAGGGGTGGAGAACACTGAACAGAAGCCAGTGGAAGGATTGGCAGAGATGGGTGGAGGACACTGAGTAGAAGCCAGTGGAGGGATTGGCAGAGAGGGGTGGAGAACACTGAACAGAAGCCAGTGGAAGGATTGGCAGAGAGGGGTGGAGGACACTGAGTAGAAGCCAGTGGAGGGATTGGCAGAGAGGGGTGGAGGACACTGAACAGAAGCCAGTGGAAGGATTGGCAGAGAGGGGCGGAGAACACTGAGTAGAAGCCAGTGGAAGGATTGGCAGAGAAGGGTGGAGGACACTGAATAGAAGCCAGTGGAGGGATTGGCAGAGAGGGGTGGAGAACACTGAACAGAAGCCAGTGGAGGGATTGGCAGAGAGGGGTGGAGGACACCTAGCAGAAGCCAGTGGAAGGTTTGGCAGAGAGGGGTGGAGGCTTCAGCAAAGAGGGGTGGAGGACACTGAGCATAAGCCAGAGATGGGTGGAGGGCACTGAGCAGAATCCAGTTGTAGGATTGGCAGGGGGAGATGGAAAACACTGAGTGAAGGTCAGTGGAGAGATTGGCAGAGAGGAGTGGAGGACACTGAGTAGAAGCCAGTGGATGGATTGGCAGAGAGGGGTGGATAATACTCAGCGGAAGCCAGTGGTGGGCTGGGCAGAGAGCGGAGGAGGACACTGAG
The DNA here is from genome assembly GCF_965119305.1 of Pelophylax lessonae. NCBI lineage: Eukaryota > Metazoa > Chordata > Amphibia > Anura > Ranidae > Pelophylax > Pelophylax lessonae. The sequence continues at coordinate 231,376,099 of NC_138778.1, read as the reverse complement.
TAGAAGCCAGTGGAGGGATTGGCAGAGAGGGGTGGAGGACACTGAGTAGAAGCCAGTGGAGGGATTGGCAGAGAGGGGTGGAGAACACCATTTGGTGGCGCAGGTTACGTAGTGTAAAACAGCCTCAGAACCATCTGTACCATTTATACATGTTTATTTTGTAGGGCTCCAGGGCGATAAAGGTCAAAGAGGGTGTGTCAGGATTGAATGACCTCAGCTTTTGTTGGTAGTCTTCAATAAACATCCTTGTGTATTACACAGCAGGTGCCCTCAGACTATTCCGGGACATCTGGGGTCCACCATACTCTTCTATCACCTTATATACCCACAATGACTCATCACCTGCAGATGGCACCATCTTGGCACACCCAATGAAACATCAGATTTGGCAGTATTCTAATAAAACATACAAAATCTTCTCTTTTTTTTTTTTTTTAATTAAAAGTTACTTGATGTTGCAAAGACTACTAAAATGGATCATAAATTTTCCATTTCCATATTTTGTCTTTCATTATTTAACCTTTTTCTTTAGACTTCACTATTAACGACATTGAACTGCAGCCTTTACCTTCATCCATCATAAGAAATGGTGAAAATCTGAGGTTGAAGTGCCTTGTGAACATCGCCAAGACCGCCGACTTTGCGCTGGCCAGTACGTTCACCTTTTACAAGGACGACAATCTGATCCACAATGTCACCACCACCAGCTCTGAGGCCATTTTCGACATTCAGAATGCCAGCGTGTCCCGGTCCGGCTTCTACAAGTGTCAGATTAATGCAGACAGGAGACATAAGTCAAGCGAAGAAATGAAGGTGAAGGTCACCGGTAAGTCTAGCCTGGTCTCTGTTTGTACGGGACCACTGGCTAATACAGGATGCTGTTTTTGTTCAACGATACATGCCGAGTTCCCAGTGGTCACTACCAAGACTCCACTAGTTTATATGGACAGGCTCATAGCATAGAACCCATCATGTCAATGCCTCCATCAGTGCAAGAGGGGGTAAGACTGAAACATGGTGAATGGGGATCAGAGCTGGACCCCCATTGGCCATGGGCTCTGTAGCTTCAAACCTTCATATTAGTCTGTCACATTTTGATTATAGAGCCTAAAACTGTCTGAACCCACCAGAGGTTGATTAACCCTAACTGTAATTTGACTGTTGATGTGCTAATAGTGTATACATAAATCATATATGCATAGAAAGTTCAAATAAAGTCCAATAAATGCAGATATGCTTAAATTAAAGTCCAAAATAAGTGATGCATCTTGTCTGTGAACATAATCATATCCAGACTGTGAGAAAGTGAATCCCAACACCAAGTGAACAAATAAAATGGGCGCTCACCAGATCCAATGGGTCTGAATTGCCTTATAGCAGACAGACCTATTAGGCTTTACAAGATGATCTTGATTCCTCCTACGAACATAACCATGGAAGTCGTTTTCAACTCATGTGGCGGTGAGAAGAGGGAAGGAAGTCTCTCAAAACCAGATGACATAAAAACCAAAAAGAGGAGTGCACATAGCTTAATATTGCTAAAAACTTTTAATGAAGTAAAAGGAATTGCACTTACAAAATTTGCATGGGAACAGGCAATGTAATATAATGAAGTTCTATATTGGAGCAATATCCTCTGATGATGTCCGTGCGGACGATACGCGTCAAGAGCTCGCAGTAGAACTTCATTATATTACATTGCCTGTTACCATGCGAATTTTGTAAGTGCAATTCCTTTTACTTCATTAAAAGTTTTTAGCAATATTACGCTATAATGAAGTTCTATATTGGAGCAATATCCGCTGATGATGTCCGTGCGGACGATACGCGTCAGGAGCTCGCAGTAGAACTTCATTTTATTACATTGCCTGTTACCATGCGAATTTTGTAAGTGCAATTCCTTTTACTTCATTAAAAGTTTTTAGCAATATTACGCTATGTGCACTCCTCTTTTTGGTTTTTATGTCATCTGCTTTTGAGAGACTTCCTTCCCTCTTCTCACCGCCACATGAGTTGAAAACGACTTCCATGGTTATGTTCGTAGGAGAAATCAAGATCATCTTGTAAAGCCTAATAGGTCTGTCTGCTATAAGGCAATTCAGACCCATTGGATCTGGTGAGCGCCCATTTTATTTGTTCACTTGGTGTTGGGATTCACTTTCTCACAGTCTGGATATGATTATGTTCACCGACAAGATGCATCACTTATTTTGGACTTTAATTTAAGCATATCTGCATTTATTGGACTTTATTTGAACTTTCTATGCATATATGATTTATGTATACACTATTAGCACCGCACTTTATTTTTCCTTTTTGTCACTTTATACTCTGTTTATCAGTTATGTTGTGCTGGCAGCTTCTTTCACTTTGGTATTAGCGCTTATTAGAACACCATTGTTATTGACTGTTGATGTGTTTGACAAAATGTGATCATATATAAAAAAAAAAATACAGAAAGCAAATGATTTTACATCTAAAGAAAGGTTTTATAATTTCCTCCTGGAAAAAAATAGAAAGGATATCTTAGAAGTATAAAAATACGGTGTGCAATGTTTATTGAGGGATTACCTAATTTAGGGGTTTTTAAATTATGAGGCATGAGAGGACTCATCTGTGACCCCTGACATCAACCAAGGTCTTTGGGGACTAGGGACATGCTACAGTAGTGGTTGGAGACTAGGGACATGCTACAGTAGTGGTTGGAGACTGGGGACATGCTACAGTAGTGGTTGGAGACTGGGGACATGCTACAGTAGTGGTTGGAGACTAGGGACATGCTACAGTAGTGGTTGGAGACTGGGGACATGCTACAGTAGTGGTTGGAGACTGGGGACATGCTACAGTAGTGGTTGGAGACTGCAGACATGCCACAGTAATGCTTCAAGACTGGGGACATATTACAGTATTGGTTGGAGACCTAGGACATGCTACAGTATTGGTTGGAGAAAGTAGACATGCTACAGTGGTGGTTGGAGACCTAGGACATGCTGCAGTAGTGGTTGGAGACTGGGGACAGGCTACAGTGGTGGTTGGAGACTGGACACATGCTACAGTAGGGGTTGGAGACTGAGGACATGTTACAATAGTTGTTATAGACTGGGGACAGTATTGGTTGTAGACTGGGGACATGGGGACGGGGGGCATGCAAAAGTAGGGGTTGAACACTGGGGACTTGCTACAGTAGAGGTTGGAGACTGGGGACATGCTACAATAGTGGTTAAAGACTGGATACATCCTATAGTAGTGGTTGGATACATACTACAGTAGTGGAGACTAGGGACATGCTACTGTATTGGTTGGAGACAGGATACATGCTACAGTAGTGGTTGGCAGGGTCGGCCCTATCATGGGCCCCGCTGGGTCCATTGGACCCAGGCAGCACTTGGAGAGGGGCGGCAAATTAACTTCAAAGATTGTTTCTTCAGCAGTCTTGTGTGTCATCAGTTTGCGACACGTTACGGGTGGCATTTTCCCATCTTGTACTGACGACCGTAGTACAAACTGATGAGCATGAGAAGGCGGAGCTTCTCCTCTGGGGAACATCCCTCACGTGATTGTGGTGTGCGCAATGATGTCAGACATCAGCGCACTCCATCTCACGCAGGGCAGGCTGGATCTTCTAGGGCGGTGGGCTCGGCAGGAGTGATAGGAGGACTGAGTACAGACAGTGGGTATTTGGTAGACCGGTCCCATTGTGAGGTATGGTATGTTTAGATAACAGTATATATAATATTTTCTACATTTTCTACTTATATCAAATAATGGATGTGGGGGGCCTTTTGTTGGGCATGATTTTTTTTTTTTTTTCTGGGGGGGGGGGGGGGGGGCAGCATTTAATTCTTGGACCCAGGCAGCACAATGTCTTGGGCCAGCCCTGGTGGTTGGAGACAGGAGACATGCTACAGTAGTGGTTGGAGACTGGGGAGATGTTACAGTATTAGTTGGAGACTGGGGACATTCTACAGTATTAGTTGGAGACTGGGGACATGTTACAGTAGATGTTGGAGACTGGGGACATGTTACAGTAGATGTTGGAGACTGGGGACATGTTACAGTAGAGGTTGGAGACTGGGGACATGCTATAGTCTTGTTTGGAGACAGGAGACATGCTACAGTAGTGGTTGGAGACTGGGGACATGTTACAGTATTAGTTGGAAACTGGGGACATGTTACAGTAGTGGTTGGAGACTGGGGACATGTTACAGTAGTGGTTGGAGACTGGGGACATGCTACAGTAGCGGCTGGACACTGGGTGCATGATTTATTAGTGGTTGGGGACTATGGTCTTTGTTTATCCCTACTGCTGGCAGTACACCTGCCTCTGAATAGAAACCATCCCAAACAACCAATCCCCAAACCCTTCCTCCAATGGTGATCATTTTTACCTCCCTCACACAGCATTCATTGAAATCTACTAACACTTTTTCCAGCTTCTGCAGTTACTGTGCAGGCATTAAAGAATATTACCCTTTTAATCTTTTTTTTTTTATCTCCAAGGGCTGTCGACACCTTTGATCAGCATAACAAAGACGGAGGTCTCAGAGGGAGATGAGATTACGGTCAGGTGTGAAGCCCCAAACGAGGATCCCCCCATGACATTCAATTTCTACAAGACAGACAAGGAGAAGGGACTTCCAAAAAAGAAGCAGTCCAACAAGAATAATGCGGAAGCCACATATGATATTAAAGAAGGGGAGAGCATATTGCACTTTGAGTGCTCCCTGAAGCTGATGATCGACGATGAGCCAGAGTCACCTTTAAGTAGGAGGAAGACAGTGACCGTGGTGGGTAGGTACTCCTATTCCTCTACTGCATCTCTAAAGAAGAACTTTAAAAATTAGAGCTGCCTAAATCTCATTGTGCATCCATGGATGTCACCTAGATCGTTGAACCAAGGCTTATGTTCCTTAAGCCTCGTACACACGCGTCGAAATTCGGCCGGGAATTTTCGTCTGACGACCGATCTGCCGATTTTCGGCTTGTTAGTATGGTGCTCTCGACAACTGACTCCGACTTTTCGGCCGACAAAATTCTGGTGTGCAGGCTATAAAATTTTTGTCCACCGTCAAAACACGTCTGATTTTCATGCAGTCAGTACAGATTTCGACAGGGAAAAATCTTATGAGCAATACTGGGCATGCTCAGTGAAGAAAGAACACAAAGAAAGCAATCCAACACATGACATCACTTCTGAAGTAGAATTCTGTCCGACGATAAAATTCGTGTGCAGTCTAGAGCACATTCCAACCAACAGACACCACTCTGGACGACCGGTCGGCGGAAATTCGTTGCGTGTGTACGGGGCTTTAGAATCTTCAGTGGAAAGAACTTTAACTGGATGAAATTAGGCATTCATCTGTATCAACTTTGGGTGAACCAACTCTTCCCAGGCTCAACACTCACAATATAAAATACTTTTTGTTATTTCAGTTGGAGTGTGGAAGGGGTAGAATCTCAACTTTTTATTGCTGTCGGTGCCTCTATCTAGGAAATGTTTTTCTTCCTTCTTTTTCTGACTGAACGGGAAGTGAAGGGAAATCCACAGACAGCTCTAAATATAGTTTTTCAGTTGCAAAAAACATACTATGTATCGTAATGTCTAGTCCTGGTCAGCACAGTCCTACTGATGGACTTACATCAACATTAGCATTGCTTGTTCTGTGTCCTAACAATATCTACACAGTACTTTAGCTGTCATCACACCTTCACACAATGTGTTTTTCGGTTTTCCTACAGAGCCATTTAGCACGCCAACTATCACAGTTCGTCCATCAAACAATTTCACCGAAGGGGCAGTCATGGAGGTGACGTGCACAGTTCAGAAGTCATACAGGCGCTCCGAGGAAGTGACCATCACCTTACAAAAGGGCAACCACATTGTAAAGGCTTCCAACTCAGAAAGATTGACGTATTCTCAAGTGGCAACTGTGAGTGACATGGGCAACTACACGTGCAAAGCAGAAGGAAAAACAGCCTCAAAAACCACCACTGCCATGGTCGAGGTGAAAGGTACATCATGTTCCAACAGTTTTATCCATTTTATGTTGGCCCTCAGAGGGTTAGTGACCATGGCCTGGATTATTGGTGCTTCAGCAGCTTGCAAAGTTGGTACTCATGTGTCACAGTGTTGCATTCTTCAGTAATGGCAATTTTCTGAAACCTTTTGACATACAGGTTGATCTTGGCAATCAATTCACTGTCTATTGATAGTCAGATCTTCCAATCTACGCAAAATAGGGATAGGCTCTTGGAACCCAGCTGGCATTTTAATCAAGCAGATGGGTAGACTTTTTTTAAAAAAAACTAGACAAACATAGTGCCATTTTAAGCTACTGTATATCCATGAGTAGTGTTGAGCGAACACGGACTGTATTATTCGGGTCCATACCAGATAATTGGATTTTTGTTACCCGGACACGGACCCGAAAACTTTACTGTATGTTCGGGTTTAAAATCCGTGTTCGGTAATTTTATTTCCTGTATGTAATGGCGCGCTTTTAATGGCGGACTTTCAACAGCCAATCAACAAGCGTTTAACTGGTGTGCCATAGAAGCCATCACAGCCATGCCTACTAATGGCATGGCTGTGATTGGCCAGCTGAAGCAGGTGACCCAGGTCTTTATAAGCTATAGACACAGCGCGCAGTGCGTCAGTCTGCTGTAGTGTAGGGAGAGAGCACACACCACGGTGCTGGCTGCTGCTGATTAGGGACAGACAGGGAAAAACAACATTGTGCCCGAAAAGAATGCAGGGACAGGTCGGAGTGTAGGCAGGGAAAGATATTTGAGCATTTCAGGGACAGGCTGGAGAGAGTAGGCAGGGAGAGATTAGGAGACACAGGACAGAACAATCGTCCGTTAGCGATCTACATCGATTTTTCTGTGTGGGGGGTGGTGCAGTGAACAATCTTTTTGCCCTCACTTGAGCCCACTGAGGAGGAGGAGGAGGAGGGAGAAAAAAAATATTTTTATCAGTCTGTTGTGTGCAGCGTTCAGCTATATTTTACTACAGAGTGCTGTTCTAATCTGCTATTTAAAAATTACAAATGTAAAGAGGAATTTTTTTTAAGAGCACTTGCCATGCTCTTAACTACATTTTGCTGCAATTTGCAGCACTCTAGCCTTTTCCATTTGTTTTTTAGAGCAATTTTAGTGCCTGAAAGTTCGGGTCCCCATTGACTTCAATGGGGTTCGGTGTTCGAGTAAAGTTCGAAAAAAGTCCGGGTCACGGACCCAGACTTTTTTTTCAAGTTCGGCCGAACCCGCCGAACACGGACATCCAGGTGTCCGCTCAACTCTAATCATGAGTAATCCAGGCAAGGCTTCCCTTTCTTAGAAGAGTGTGTAAGCAGGGCCCTGATTCAGACCAGCAATGAACCTGCTTGCCAAGGGCCCCTCCCATCATCCTCCTGCAACTGGAAAGGAATAGGGTATCCACAATCGTAACGTGGAGGAAATCCACCATCTTGATTACTCATATTCTCCCAAATTCTCCAGAAATAAGGGAATGTCCTCACATTCAAACTTTTTAACGTTTACTGCAGCAGCAACAAAATGCACAGTTCTTTGCCGAATACAACTTCCCCTCTATCTCTTTATCCCCCAACATCGGGAGCACTGTACAACTTACACAGTAATATAATAGGATAGCCTCTTCCCATCAACCTCTGTCCCAAGCTCTTCTAGCCCTAGAATATATGGGACAAGTCTAGCCCCACCTACAGTATCTACCAAGGGGATGGGGTCTCCCTTTAAGGGATACTTACCCCCAACATCGGCAGCACTGTACAGTTCAAGCTTAACTTCAATGTAGGGTTGCCGACCATCACTTCCCCATTGTAGGTTCCAATAGGTGGATACTCCAATGGAACTTAAACCGGGTCTACCCCTCACCTCCTGAGGCTACAAGATTACATAATAGTATATAAGGGGTAGCCTCTTCCCATTAACCTCTGCCCCAAGCTCTTCTTGCTCTAGAATATAAGGGACAAATCTAGCCCCACCCACAGTATCTACCTAGGGAGGGTCTCCCTTAAAGGGATACCAACCCCTGCTTACATTTGCCGCCTCTGCCTTTTTACCTACAACATTGGCAGCACTGTACATTTCAAGCTTAACTTCAACGTAGGGTTGCCGACCATCACTTCCATTTCCTCACTGTAGGTCCCCTTTAGGTGGGTACTCCATCGGAACTTAACCACTTTTTGCGATTCAGCGCTGTGCGACTTTAACTGACAATTGCGCGGTCATGCGACGCCGTACCCAAACGAAATTTACGTCCTTTTTTCCCCCACAAACAGAGTTTCTTTTGGTGGTGTTTGATCACCTGTGCGATTTTCACTTTTTGCGCTATAAACAAAAAAATAGCGTTTATTTTGAAAAAATAACAATATTTTTAACATTTTTTTGAAATTCCCCCCAAAAAAGATGTAAAATTTTTGGCCAATTTGTTTTCTGCTACCCATGTTTGGTAAAAAAAATCGCAATAAGCGTATTTTGATTGGTTTGCGCAAAAGTTATTACGTTTACTAACTAAGGGAAAGATTTATGTCATTTTTGGTGTTTTTTTTTTAACGAGTAATGGCGGCGATTTGCGATTTTTTTTGCGGGACTGTGACATTGCGGCGGACAGATCGGACCCTTGACTGACATTTTTGACACTTTTGGGGGTACCAGTGACATTACTACAGTAATCAGTGCTATAAATATGCACTGTTACTGTAAAAATGACACTGGCAGGGAAGGGGTTAATTTTATAGGAGAGGGAGGGGTTAATGTATGCCTGGTGCTTACTGACGTGTGTGGGGGGAGGTGACTGAGTGAGCCAGGGACAGATCGGATGTCCAGCTATGCTGAACACTCCGATCTGTCACTCCCTGTCACTTAGGAGATCCGCCTGCTCTGTTTACACAGGCGGGCGGATCTCCAAACTAGATTCCCCGACGATCGGGGCAGAGCAGCGGCGATCACCGCCGCTCCTCCCCTGGCCCGACTCCCGCTGTGAATGAAAACAGCGGGAGCGCGCCTCCGGCGGCGCGCGAGCGCTGCCTACAGGGGAGGAGTCTAGTGACGTAGGTCTACGTCGCTAGATGATAACGAGCCACTGTGCCGCAGTAGCAGCACAGTGGCTAGTGGGAAAGTGGTTAATCCGGGCCCACCCCAAAGGGTTCACTTCTTAAGGCCACAAGCTTACATAATAGTATAATAGTGGTAGTCTCTTCCCATCAATCTCTGGCCCAAGCTCTTCTGGCTCTAGAATTTAAGGGGCGAGTCTAGCCCCACCCACAGTATCTACCCAGGGGACTGGGCCTCACTTAAAGGCATGCTAACCCCTGCTACAATTGCTGCCTCTGCCTCTTTACCCCAGCATTGGCAGCACTGTACATTTCAAGCTTAACTTCAATGTAGGGTTGCCGGCCATCACTTCCATTTCCTCACTGTAGGTCCCCTTAGGCGGGTACTCCAGCGGAACCTAAATCGGGCCTACCCTAAAGGGTTCACTTCCTGGGGCCACAAGCTTACATAATAGTATAATAGCAGTAGCCTGTTCCCATCAACCTCTGCTCCAAGCGCTTCTGGCTCTAGAACACGGGTGGCAAACACAAGGCCCGCAGGCCGAATCGGGCCCGCCAGACCTTTTCATGCGGACCACGTGGCGGCTGCTGCTTTTCACCTCTTTGTCACTGTCTCGCAAGCAAATACATCCTCCGGCGCTGCCTTTGTTTGAGCGCATGTGCGGCCGGCCGGTCTCCAAGGAGACATCTCACGCTCCCTCTGTCCTTCTAGCGGCGCCGGCTGATTGAGCTGAGCGCATGCCCGACCGGTCGGCCAGTCTCCTGCTCTCTCTCCTCAGTCCTCAGTCCCTCTAGCGGCGCTGGCTATTAGTGTCAGTGCCTTTTTTTTTTTTTTTCTGTCTGCGAGCTGCACCCTGAAAGCGGGCTTTTAGCCCAATGCATAGGCAGGGGTTGTACCAGAGCTGGGACAGATAGGAAGGTAAGAGAAAGCACAGATGTGAGAGAGTTTTTTTGGGGGGGCCGGGGTGGGGTGGTGAGGGCTGTGGAGGCAGGTGGGAGGATGGGAGCAGAGCGCACTCCTGAGCACTGCACGCCAAAACCCCGTACGCAACCCCGCACTCCGTACGCAACCCCGCACCCAGCGCACTCCTGAACTCGGCACCAAGCGCACTCCTGAACTCCGCACCCAGCGCACTCCTGAACGCCGCACCCTGTACCCAGCGCACTCCTGAACGCCGCACCCTGTACCCAGCGCACTCCTGAACGCCGCACTCTGTACCCAGCGCACTCCTGAACTCCGCACTCTGTACCCAGCGCACTCCTGAACTCCGCACTCTGTACCCAGCGCACTCCTGAACGCCGCACTCTGTACCCAGCGCACTCCTGAACGCCGCACTCTGTACCCAGCGCACTCCTGAACGCCGCACTCTGTACCCAGCGCACTCCTGAACTCCGCACTCTGTACCCAGCGCACTCCTGAACTCCGCACTCTGTACCCAGCGCACTCCTGAACTCCGCACTCTGTACCCAGCGCACTCCTGAACTCCGCACTCTGTACCCAGCGCACTCCTGAACTCCGCACTCTGTACCCAGCGCTCTCCTGAACTCCACAGTCTGTACCCAGCGCACTCCTGAACTCTGCACTCTGTACCCAGCGCACTCCTGAACTCCGCACTCTGTACCCAGCGCACTCCTGAACTCCGCACTCTGTACCCAGCGCACTCCTGAACTCCGCACTCTGTACCCAGCGCACTCCTGAACTCCGCACTCTGTACCCAGCGCACTCCTGAACACCGAACTCTGTACCCAGCGCACTCCTGAACTCTGCACTCTGTACCCAGCGCACTCCTGAACTCCGCACTCTGTACCCAGCGCACTCCTGAACTCCGCACTCTGTACCCAGCGCACTCCTGAACTCCGCACTCTGTACCCAGCGCACTCCTGAACTCCGCACTCTGTACCCAGCGCACTCCTGAACTCCGCAGTCTGTACCCAGCGCACTCCTGAACTCCGCACTCTGTACCCAGCGCACTCCTGAACTCCGCACTCTGTACCCAGCGCACTCCTGAACTCCGCACCCTGTACCCAGCGCACTCCTCAACGCCGCACCCTGTACCCAGCGCACTCCTGAACTCCGCACTCTGCACCCAGCGCACTCCTGAACGCCACACTCTGTACCCAGCGCTCTCCTGAACGCCGCACTCTGTACCCAGCGCACTCCTGAACTCCGCACTCTGTACCCAAGGCACTCCTGGACTCCGCAGTCTGTACCCAGCGCACTCCTGAACTCCGCACTCTGTACCCAGCGCACTCCTGAACTCCGCACTCTGTACCCAGCGCACTCCTGAACTCCGCACCCTGTACCCAGTGCACTCCTGAACTCTGTACCCAGCGCACTCCTGAACTCCGCAGTCTGTGCACTCCTGAACTCTGTACCCAGCGCACTCCTGAACTCCGCAGTCTGTACCCAGCGTACTCCTGAACTCCGCACACTGTACCCAGCGCACTCCTGAACTCCGCACTCTGTACCCAGCGCACTCCTGAACTCCGCACTCTGTACCCAGCGCACTCCTGAACTCCGCACTCTGTACCCAGCGCACTCCTGAGCTCCGCACTCTGTACCCAGCGCACTCCTGAGCTCCGCACTCTGTACCCAGCGCACTCCTGAACTCCGCACTCTGTACCCAGCGCACTCCTTAACTCTGCACTCTGTACCCAGCGCACTCCTGAACTCCGCAATCTGTACCCAGCGCACTCCTGAACTCTGCACTCTGTACCCAGCGCACTCCTGAGCTCCGCACTCTGTACCCAGCGCACTCCTGAGCTCCGCACTCTGTACCCAGCGCACTCCTGAACTCCGCACTCTGTACCCAGTGCACTCCTGAACCCCGCACTCTGTACTCAGCGCACTCCTTAACTCTGCACTCTGTACCCAGCGCACTCCTGAACTCCGCACTCTGTACCCAGCGCACTCCTGAACCCAGCACTCTGTACTCAGCGCACTCCTTAACTCTGCACTCTGTACCCAGCGCACTCCTGAACTCTGCACTCTGTACCCAGCCCATTCCTTAACTCTGCACTCTGTACCCAGCGCACTCATGAACCCTGCACTCCGTGCAACCGGCCCTTTGAGGGCAACTATACTGCTGATGCGGCCCCCAATGAATTTGAGTTTGACACCCCTGCTCTAGAATATAAGGGGCAAGTCTAGCTCCACCCACAGTATCCACCTAGGGGAGGGTTTCCCTAAAAGGGGTACTAACCCCTGCTTACATGTTTTGTTTTCCTGGCTCACATGTGCTCAGCTATGATCATTTGGGGAGAAAGAGTAGTAAAGCAAAGGAGCTAAAGTGCAAAAATATTCACATGTACTTGCCAGTAAATGTTCTTATAGAAAGGGGTGTTGTTATGTGTTCATTTTACCTAAACAATGGTTTTCCCAAAGTCTTCTTGCCAATAGGTTCAAGAGCTTGTAAAGGAATTTTTTTCTTTAAACTAAAATAAAAAATATGTTTTGCTTACGTGGTCTTGGCATGGGTGTTGCACAGAGCGTCCCTGAACCTCCTCTTCTGGGGTCCCATGTCAGCGCTCCCTGCTCTGCCTCTTTTTTGTGCGCCACCAAAGGAAGCCACTTCCAAGCCACACTGTGTGCATCAATAGATACACACAGCATGGCTCGACCCTGACTCCTCCTCCCTACTCACTGGATATAACTGGCAACGGCAGGAGCCAATGGCTCCTGCTGCTGTCAGCCAAACGTGGGAGAGCAGAGAGAGGGGAGAAGACCTGCAGATGAGCACAGCTCCGGGTCGATATACGGCTCGGGTATTTAGGGTAGGGAGTCACCATGCTGTATTTGAAGACCACAGATGTCCACATTCTCCTTTACTCCATAATTACATATAGATGACGTTTTATAATTTAATTTTCACTTCTTGGTTTTTGGAGAAAGGAAAGAGGAAGGAGAAAACGTTTAGTATGTTTTATTAGTATAAATGCAGATCAACAATGCAATAATCATGATTTTAATTCTTTTCCAGAGCTGTTTCCCAAACCTCGACTAACTATAAAGCCAACAGGAAACAAGACGGAGTTCATCAATGAAGGAGATATGGTGGCTCTGGAATGTTCCGTTTCCAGCTTGCCTCCTCAGGTGTCATCCACACAGGACTTTTATTTCATAGTAGTGAACAATGGAGAGCGAAGACATATGCGAAGGGGGGGGAAGTATATGATGCCAATGAGGTCAACGGACAGCGGAGACTACAAATGTCAAGTCACCATCGCCAACATCACCAAGACTAGTAATCAGGTTCAGGTAAAGGTCTATGGTGAGTAGAATGAGAACCTAAAATATCCACACCTCTGCCTATGAACACACATATAAGTGTATGAATCTGAGCGCCATGACATTAAAAATTAAGATGACATTAAAATGTTGGCACATGTGTCAACCACAAGGCCTGCGGGCCAAATGTGGCCTACCGGGCCTTTTCATGTGGCCCTCGCACCAAAGATTTGTTTTTAGCCAGAAATCCACCTCCGGTTCTCGCCCTCCGCTCACCACTGTCACTTGTAAACAAAGAAGCCGTCTGTGTTTACAGGCACAGCTTTCCTCTTGACACCTCTCACAGATCCCTGCCTGCCCTGCACCCACAGCGGGTGTACGTAGCGCATCCCTGAACTCTTCACTCTGTACATAGCGCATCCCTGCACTCTGCCTTTGTCGCGCACCCCTTAACTCTGCACTCTGTACGTAGCGCACCCCTGAACTCTGCACTCTGTATGTAGCACACATCTGAACCCTGCACTCTGTATGTAGCGCCTTCCCTGAACTCTGCACTCTGTACATAGCGCATCCCGGCACTCTGCCTTTGTCGCGCACCCCTTAACTCTGCACTCTGTACGTAGCGCACCCCTGAACTCTGCACTCTGTATGTAGCACACATCTGAACCCTGCACTCTGTATGTAGCGCCTTCCCTGAACTCTGCACTCTGTACATAGCGCATCCCTGCACTCTGCCTTTGTCGCGCACCCCTTAACTCTGCACTCTGTACGTAGCGCACCCCTGAACTCTGCACTCTGTATGTAGCACACATCTGAACCCTGCACTCTGTATGTAGCGCCTTCACTGAACTCTGCACTCTGTACATAGCGCATCCCTGAACTCTGCACTCTGTAGCGCACCCCTTAACTCTGCACTCTGTACGTAGCACATCCCTGAATTCTGTACGTAGCACACCCCTGAACTCTGCACTCTGTATATAGCACACCCCTGAACCCTGTGCACTGTACATAGCGCACCCCTGAACCCTGCACTCTGTATGTAGCGCACCCCTGAACCCTGCACTCTGTACATAGCGCACCCCTGAACCCTGTACTCTGTATATAGCGCACCCCTGAACCCTGCACTCTGTAAATAGTGCACTCCTGAAAAATCTGTATATAAGGTGACAGTGTGTGTCTTGTCAGATAGTGGAGGAGGAAGCAGTACTGGATCAGTAATCTGTATATAAGGTGACAGTGTGTGTCTTGTCAGATAGTGGAGGAGGAAGCAGTACTGGATCAGTAATCTGTATATAAGTAGTGGAGGAGGAAGCAGTACTGGATCAGTAATCTGTATATAAGGTGACAGTGTGTGTGGTCAGATAGTGGAGGAGGAAGCAGTGCTGGATCAGTAATCTGTATATAAGGTGACAGTGTGTGTGGTCAGATAGTGGAGGAGGAAGCAGTGCTGGATCAGTAATCTGTATATAAGGTGACAGTGTGTGTCTTGTCAGATAGTGGAGGAGGAAGCAGTGCTGGATCAGTAATCTGTATATAAGGTGACAGTGTGTGTCTTGTCAGATAGTGGAGGAGGAAGCAGTACTGGATCAGTAATCTGTATATAAGTAGTGGAGGAGGAAGCAGTACTGGATCAGTAATCTGTATATAAGTAGTGGAGGAGGAAGCAGTACTGGATCAGTAATCTGTATATAAGTAGTGGAGGCGGAAGCAGTACTGGATCAGTAATCTGTATATAAGTAGTGGAGGAGGAAGCAGTACTGGATCAGTAATCTGTATATAAGTAGTGGAGGAGGAAGCAGTACTGGATCAGTAATCTGTATATAAGTAGTGGAGGCGGAAGCAGTGCTGGATCAGTAATCTGTATATAAGGTGACAGCATGTTGCTTTTCAGACTCTTTGGTTCTTATTAGCCTCTAACATTTGACTTTTCTCCACCAGCTCCGGTCACCAAGCCTGAACTCAAACAGATTCTTAAGGGTAACAAAATGGTGGTCCTCGGGGACACCCTAACACTGACCTGCAGATCACCGACCGGCACCCCTCCCATTGTATATACCTTGTACCGAGAGGGAGAGCAGCTTGAGAGTAAGGTGATGAAGAATAATAGTGAGGTCACATTCATGGTCAACACCACCAAGCTGCATGATTTGGGACATTACCAATGTCACGCCTCCAACAGGAACCATAAGTCCAGTGCATTCAGCGAGGTTCTCAATGTCACCCTCATAGGTATGTCTTTTTATATACATTTCACATCTGTTAGCCTTTTACAGAAATATACATACTGTAGGCCAGGGCAGCATTGTAAGGGACCTTTTAAGCTGACCTGTAGAACAGTGATCTCCAAACTGCAGCCTGCGGGCCGGATATGGGCCTGTGCTTGCCTTTGGGCACCATGCCATTTACTGACACCAATGATGTAGCACTATTCCTCCCACTGACACCAATGATGGGACACTATTCCTCCCACTGACACCAATGATGGGACACTATTCCCCCCACTGATACCAATGATAGGGCACTATTCCTCCCACTGACACCAATGGTGGGGCACTATTCCTCCCCCTGACACCAATGATGGGGCACTATTCCCCCCACAGACACCAATGATGGGGGCACTATTCCTCCTACTGATACCAATGATGGGACACTATTCCTCCCACTGACACCAATGATGGGACACTATTCCTCCCACTGACACCAATGATGGGACACTATTCCTCCCACTGATACCAATGATAGGGCACTATTCCTCCCACTGACACCAATGGTGGGGCACTATTCCTCCCCCTGACACCAATGATGGGGCACTATTCCCCCCACAGACACCAATGATGGGGGCACTATTCCTCCCACTGATACCAATGATGGGACACTATTCCTCCCACTGACACCAATGATGGGACACTATTCCTCCCACTGACACCAATGATGGGGCACTATTCCTCCCACTGATACCAATGATGGGGCACTATTCCTCCCACTGACACCAATGGTGGGGCACTATTCCTCCCCCTGACACCAATGATGGGGCACTATTCCTCCCACTGACACCAATGAAGGGGCACCATTCCTCCCACTGATACCAATGATGTGACACTATTCCTCCCACTGATACCAATGATGGGGCACTATTCCTCCCACTGACACCAATGATGGGGCATTATTCCTCCCACTGACACCAATGATGGGGGCACTATTCATCCCACTGACAACAATGATGGGGCACTATTCCTCCCACTGACACCAATGATAGGACACTATTTCTCCCACTGACACCAATGATGGGACACTATTCTTCCCACTGATACCAATGATGGGGCACTATTCCTCCCACTGACACCAATGATGGGGCACTATTCCTCCCACTGACACCAATGATGGGGCACTATTCCTCCTACTGACATCAATGATTGGGCACTATTCCTCCCTCTGACACCAATGATGGGACACTATTCCTTCCACTGACACCAATGATGGGGCACTATTCCTTCCACTGACACCAATGATGGGACACTATTCTTCCCACTGATACCAATGATGGGACACTATTCCCCCTACTGACATCAATGATGGGACACTATTCCTTCCACTGACACCAATGATGGGGCACTATTCCTCCCACTGAAACCAATGATGGGGCACTATTCCTCCCTCTGACACCAATGATGGGGCACTATTTCTACCTTGAATACCAACAACGGGGTACAAATCCTCCCAATGATACCAACAATAGGGACTATTCCATCCACTAAAACCAATGATGGGGCACTGTTTACTCTCACTGACACCAAGGCATTTTCTAATCCTACTGGCCACAGTCTGGCCCCTCAAATGCCTCAAGGTCAGTAAACTGTCCCTTTGTTCAGTTTGGAGACCATTGATCTAGAAGTTTGAACTGAGCGCTAGCAAGGTATGAAATGAGTGTCTTAGGGCATTGGTGGATGGACAGATGCAGTATGCCTTTGGATACGAAAGTCTTCTGAGATCCTTCACAGGTGTATTTGACCTGCAGTTGACCTCCTACTAAGCTGCTTCAAGAAGCTTTTGCATTGATATTGATTTGTATGGAGATAAATGTGGTTCTGATGAAAAACAAAGGCCCAAGAACACAGGAGCTTTTAATGTATGGAGAGTAATACTAAGTATACAAGGCCGGGTAACCATAAGAAAGCCACAGTTTTTTTCACCCCTTACGGCAGGTGCCCCACAGTGCCATTGCTTAATGGAAATTTACCATTGTTCAGTAACTGGAGGACTAACTGCCAGATGGGACATTAAAGTAGAAGACAGATAGTAGAGGTCAATCAACTGATGGAGCAAAAGGTCAGAGTCACGAAGAGCAGCCTTAGAAGAGTTTTCAAAGAGATAGAGAGAGGGAAAGTTCGGTCTTGTGGAAACGCCATTTTAATGTATTTCATCCTCATGCAATATGTCCCACCTGAGATCCTGGTCACGTTTTATTGTATTTCATCCTCATGCAATATGTCCCACCTGAACATTTGATCACGTTTTAATGTATTTCATCCTCATGCAATATGTCCCACCTGAGCACCTGGTCACGTTTTATTGTATTTCATCCTCATGCAATATGTCCTAGCTGAGCACCTGGTCACGTTTTAATGTATTTCATCCTCATGCAATATGTCCCACCTGAGCACCTGGTCACGTTTTAATGTATTTCACCCTCATGCAATATGTCCCAGCTGAGCACCTGGCCACGTTTTAATGTATTTCATCCTCATGCAATATGTCCCACCTGAGCACCTGGTCACGTTTTAATGTATTTCATCCTCATGCAATATGTCCCAGCTGAGCACCTGGTCACGTTTTAATGTATTTCATCCTCATGCAATATGTCCCACCTGAGATCCTGGTCACGTTTTATTGTATTTCATCCTCATGCAATATGTCCCACCTGAACATTTGATCACGTTTTAATGTATTTCATCCTCATGCAATATGTCCCACCTGAGCACCTGGTCACGTTTTATTGTATTTCATCCTCATGCAATATGTCCTAGCTGAGCACCTGGTCACGTTTTAATGTATTTCATCCTCATGCAATATGTCCCACCTGAGCACCTGGTCACGTTTTAATGTATTTCACCCTCATGCAATATGTCCTAGCTGAGCACCTGGTCACGTTTTAATGTATTTCATCCTCATGCAATATGTCCCACCTGAGCACCTGGTCACGTTTTAATGTATTTCACCCTCATGCAATATGTCCCAGCTGAGCACCTGGCCACGTTTTAATGTATTTCATCCTCATGCAATATGTCCCACCTGAGCACCTGGTCACGTTTTAATGTATTTCATCCTCATGCAATATGTCCCAGCTGAGCACCTGGTCACGTTTTAATGTATTTCATCCTCATGCAATATGTCCCACCTGAGCACCTGGTCACGTTTTAATATATTTCATCCTCATGCAATATGTCCCACCTGAGCACCTGGTCACGTTTTAATGTATTTCATCCTCATGCAATATGTCCCAGCTGAGCACCTGGTCACGTTTTAATGTATTTCATCCTCATGCAATATGTCCCAGCTGAGCACCTGGTCACGTTTTAATGTATTTCATCCTCATGCAATATGTCCCACCTGAGCACCTGGTCACGTTTTAATGTATTTCATCCTCATGCAATATGTCCCACCTGAGCACCTGGTCACGTTTTAATGTATTTCATCCTCATGCAATATGTCCCAGCTGAGCACCTGGTCACGTTTTAATGTATTTCATCCTCATGCAATATGTCCCACCTGAGCACCTGGTCACGTTTTAATATATTTCATCCTCATGCAATATGTCCCACCTGAGCACCTGGTCACGTTTTAATGTAGTTCATCCTCATGCAATATGTCCCAGCTGAGCACCTGGTCACGTTTTAATGTATTTCATCCTCATGCAATATGTCCCAGCTGAGCACCTGGTCACGTTTTAATGTATTTCATCCTCATGCAATATGTCCCAGCTGAGCACCTGGTCACGTTTTAATGTATTTCATCCTCATGCAATATGTCCTAGCTGAGCACCTGGTCACGTTTTAATGTATTTCATCCTCATGCAATATGTCCCACCTGAGCACCTGGTCACGTTTTATTGTATTTCATCCTCATGCAATATGTCCCACCTGAGCACCTGGTCACGTTTTATTGTATTTCATCCTCATGCAATATGTCCTAGCTGAGCACCTGGTCACGTTTTAATGTATTTCATCCTCATGCAATATGTCCCAGCTGAGCACCTGGTCACGTTTTATTGTATTTCATCCTCATGCAATATGTCCCACCTGAGCACCTGGTCACGTTTTATTGTATTTCATCCTCATGCAATATGTCCCAGCTGAGCACCTGGTCACGTTTTATTGTATTTCATCCTCATGCAATATGTCCCAGCTGAGCACCTGGCCACGTTTTAATGTATTTCATCCTCATGCAATATGTCCCACCTGAGCACCTGGTCAGGTTTTAATGTATTTCATCCTCATGCAATATGTCCCACCTGAGCACCTGGTCACGTTTTAATGTATTTCATCCTCATGCAATATGTCCCACCTGAGCACCTGGTCACGTTTTAATGTATTTCATCCTCATGCAATATGTCCCACCTGAGCACCTGGTCACGTTTTAATGTATTTCATCCTCATGCAATATGTCCCACCTGAGCACCTGGTCACGTTTTAATGTATTTCATCCTCATGCAATATGTCCCAGCTGAGCACCTGGTCACGTTTTAATGTATTTCATCCTCATGCAATATGTCCCAGCTGAGCACCTGGTCACGTTTTAATGTATTTCATCCTCATGCAATATGTCCCACCTGAGATCCTGGTCACGTTTTAATGTATTTCATCCTCATGCAATATGTCCCACCTGAGCACCTGGCCACGTTTTAATGTATTTCATCCTCATGCAATATGTCCCACCTGAGCACCTGGTCACGTTTTAATGTATTTCATCCTCATGCAATATGTCCCAGCTGAGCACCTGGTCACGTTTTAATGTATTTCATCCTCATGCAATATGTCCCACCTGAGATCCTGGTCACGTTTTAATGTATTTCATCCTCATGCAATATGTCCCACCTGAGCACCTGGCCACGTTTTAATGTATTTCATCCTCATGCAATATGTCCCACCTGAGCACCTGGTCACGTTTTAATGTATTTCATCCTCATGCAATATGTCCCACCTGAGCACCTGGTCACGTTTTAATGTATTTCACCCTCATGCAATATGTCCCAGCTGAGCACCTGGCCACGTTTTAATGTATTTCATCCTCATGCAATATGTCCCACCTGAGCACCTGGCCACGTTTTAATGTATTTCATCCTCATGCAATATGTCCCACCTGAGCACCTGGTCACGTTTTAATGTATTTCATCCTCATGCAATATGTCCCACCTGAGCAACTGGCCACAATTTAATGTATTTCATCCTCATGCAATATGTCCCACCTGAGATCCTGGTCACGTTTTAATGTATTTCATCCTCATGCAATATGTCCCACCTGAGCACCTGGTCACTTTTTATTGTATTTCATCCTCATGCAATATGTCCCACCTGAGCACCTGGTCACGTTTTAATGTATTTCATCCTCATGCAATATGTCCCACCTGAGCACCTGGTCACCTTTAATTGTATTTCATCCTCATGCAATATGTCCCACCTGAGCACCTGGTCACGTTTTAATGTATTTCATCCTCATGCAATATGTCCCAGCTGAGCACCTGGTCACGTTTTATTGTATTTCATCTTCATGCAATATGTCCCAGCTGAGCACCTGGTCACATTTTAATGTATTTCATCCTCATGCAATATGTCCCACCTGAGCACCTGGTCACGTTTTAATGTATTTCATCCTCATGCAATATGTCCCACCTGAGCACCTGGTCACATTTTAATGTATTTCATCCTCATGCAATATGTCCCACCTGAGCATTTGGTCTTGTTTTGATCTTTTTGTCCCGGCAGCTCCTGTTAGAGAAGTAAGCCTTTTAATTATCCCTGAAAACGGAGAAGTAGAGGAGGGAACAGAGCTTTCCTTGGTGTGCAAGGCGAAAACTGGAACCCTGCCCCTTACCTTCTCCTTTTATGTCAAGAAAGAAGGCATTGTTACTCCACTGAGAAACGTGACAGAAACGGACGACATGCACGCGAAACACATAGTACCATCGTTCACCAAGGAGAAGGATGGCGCCTACTTCTGTACTGCTTCCAACAAAGCCAACAAGAGCGCCAGGAGCGACGCCAGGGAAGTAAAAGGTCCAATATCTGTTTGTTATATTTGTTTATTTATGAAGAGCCAAGATTTTCTACAGCACTTGACTGCTGAGGCGCTTCGGCCTAGGCAAACCATACGATTAACATTATAATACCACCCCTCCCTTGCCTCGTGTAAGAAACCACACTTACAACCATTAGGTTGGAAAAGGGGCAGAACCACAGCTTTATTCAATTTCCAACAGAAGATGTAAACACTTTAACCACTTGCCTACTGGGCACTTATACCCCCTTCCTGCCCAGGCCAATTTTCAGCTTTCAGCGCTCTCATACTTTGAATGACAATTACGCGGTCATGCTACACTGTACCCATATGACATTTTTATCATTTTTTTCACACAAATAGAGCTTTCTTTTGGTGGTATTTAATCACCTCTGGCTTTTTTATTTCTTACAAAAAAAAAAAGAAAAAAGACAGAAAATTTTGAAAAAAAAAAGTTTTTCTTATTTTCTGTGAGTAAATTTTGAAAATAAATACATTTTTCTCCTTCACTGATGTGCGCTGATGAGGCGGCACTGATAAAGAGAAGAGGGAAGCGCCTCTTGAGTGTGGTAAAAAGCACAATTTATTACAAGACAATGTAGTAACTTACATATAAGTAAGCTGGTAAGTGCATGGCTCTGCGAGGGCGGCTGCTGGGGATTGCATCCGAGTATCCAGGTGTCCAGGCGTAGGCTTGATGTCCGGGAACTGGACTCTCGAAAGGAGAGCGCAGGTCCTGGACTGGACTCTCGCGCATGCTCTGAAACTAGTTGTGAAGCCCAGGCTGCCCACCCCTACCTGTGACGTCAGACGCCTCCACTGACTCCCGGCCGCCGCACAAGTCTCCACCGCTGCACGGCACTTCCGGAACGATTGAGCCAAGTCTCCACCAGTTCCCGGACATCAAGCCTACGCCTGGACACCTGGATACTCTGATGCAATCCCCAGCAGCCGCCCTCGCAGAGCCATGCACTCACCAGCTTACTTATATGTAAGTTACTACATTGTCTTGTAATAAATTGTGCTTTTTACCACACTCAAGAGGCGCTTCCCTCTTCTCTTTATCTGCTGCTCAGAGTCTACTTCACTCTCCCGGACAGCAGCCCTGAGTGCCTTGTGACCCATCCATCCATCCTTGGATCCACCCCGTATCTGCTTATCCTTTATTGGATTCCAGGTCATTCTATTCCCCTTTTATCCTCAGAGACTTGCACAATGGACTTATAATCCCCACCTTGTGCTAATTGTCAGTACAGCCCCTAACAACACGCTGAATATTGTCCTGGCCATTCATTTAAGACATACTAATTGTAAATCCCCTGCATTATCTATGAGCGCCATACCACCTATATATCTCTGATGGGCACTGATAGGCTGCACTGATGGGCACTGATGAGGTGGCACTTATGGGCACTTATTAGGTGGCACTTATGGGCACTGATGAGGAGGTACTAATATGCTGCACTGATGAGCACTGATAGGTGGCACTGATAGGCGGCACTGATGAGCACTGATAGGCGGCACTGATGGGTGGCACTGATGGATACTGACGGATGGCACTGATGGGCAGCACCATCAGTGCCCACACTCAGTGCCCATAGTGCTGCTAGTCAGTGCCCATCAGTGCCTAGTTGAGCAGGCACTGATGGGCACTGAATGTGGGCACTGATGGGGGGCACTGATGGCAGGCACTGGGGGCAGTTGTGGCATTTTTTTCCCCTCTTCTGTAATCAGGGCACTGGTGATCAGTGCCCTGATTACATTCCTCTGTGTCCCCTTACCGGTGATCTGCTCTCCTCTTCCTCACACTGCAGTCTCCGTGTGAGGAAGAGAGCTGGCGATGAGAGATGATCTCATATGTTTACATATGAGATCATCTCTCATTGCACGGTCCGATCACGTGGTAAATGGCCGCTGTGATTGGCCATTCACCACAATCTGTGATTGGCTGTGTCCAAGGGACACGGCCGACACAGATTTTCCCCGATGCACGCGCGCAGGGAGCCTGTTACTGGGAGGCCGTTTAAAGACGTCTTTCGGCTATAGCGCGGGCCGGAAGTAGTTAAAGTGTTCCAACCAGAAATGGAACTTCTGCTATTTTGCTTCCCCCCCCCCTGGCACCTTTCAGGGGGGAGGGGGTAACGGGTACCCGTTTTTGACAGGTACCCCTTCCCCTCTTCCGGGGTGCAGTGTCCCGGAAGTTCGGCCCCCCTCCTCCTTCCCCCTGCCACCGAGCCAATAGGAAGGTGCAGCGCGCTTCGCGCATGAGCAGTAGGAACCCAGGCCATGAAGCCGCAAGGCTTCACTGCCGGTGTTCTATCAGAAAACCCTACCCCATCAGATTTCCCTACCTACGTAATTTCCGGTGCGGGTTCGTCGTGCACCAGCTGTAGCCGCGACACACGTCCTACTGCGCATGCGTGGAATAGGTAGGGAATTTGGATAACATCGTAAGGGGTGCGGCACAAGTCCTACTGCACATGAGCGGGCGCATGCGCACCAACGGATCGGGCAGCGGCATCTCTTATAACAAACATGCATCCGATCTCCATGGCACACACTGCGCAGAGCCGACAATGGGACAATCCTATTCCCTACCCACATGCGCACGCCCACTGTCTCATTGTTGGGTCGGCACAGTGTGGGGCATGGAGATCGGATTGTCGGCTCGGCGCAGTGTGGGGCATGGAGATCGGATTGTTGGGTTGGTGCAGTGTCGGCTTGGCGCAGTGTGGGCCATGGAGATCGGATGGATGTTTGTTATAAGAGATTCCGCTGCCCGACCCGTTGGTGTGCATGCACACTAGGACTTTTTCCTTACCCCTTACGATGTTATGAAAATTCCCTACCTATTCTGCACATGCCCAATAGGACATGTGACGCAGCTACAAGCTGCTGCATGACCAATCCACAGCTGATCTCAACCGGAAAAGACGTAGGTAGGGAAATCTGATGGGGTAGGCAAATCTGATAGAACACCGGGTTCCCTTTCCCAGAATGGCGGCGGCAGCACCCGAGAGCCGATACCAAAATCGGCTTCGGGTGCCGACATCGCTGGACTCCAGGACAGGTAAGTGTTCTTATATTAACCACTTGCCGACTGCCTAACGCCGATCTACGTCGGCAGTCAGCCCCTCACAGGCAAAGTGACGTAGGTCTACGTTGCTAGCTTGTGAGGGTTTAGGGAGCGAGCGCGCGCCGCCGGAGGCGCGCTCCCGCGCGGTCACGCACCCCCCTGCGCGTGTGACCGGCGGACCCGATGTCCGCCGGTCACTCGGCGATCGTCGGGGGAGAGGGAGAAAGGCAGGAAGCTTGTGTAAACAAGCTGCCTGTCATTCTCTCCTGTGTATGAAGGATGATCATACGGTTCTACTATGTAGGACCGTTGATCACTGTTCATACATATGAAGCCACAGCCAATCACAGTAGAAAGCACGCCCCTAGGGACACACATAGCCCCGCCCTTTCAAAAAAAGTTAACCCCTTCACTGCCAGTGTATTTTTACAGTAACAGTGCATATGTATAGCACTGATTACTGTAGAAATGTCACTGGTAACCCCAAAAGTGTCAAAAATGTCAGTCAAGGGTCCGATCTGTCCGCCGCAATGTCGCAGTACCGCAAAAAAAATCGCAGATCGCCGCCATTACGCGTTAAAAAAAAACGACAAAAATCTTTCCCTTTGTTAGTAAACGCTATAACTTTTGCGCAAACCAATCAAAATACGCTTTTTGCGATTTTTTTTTACCAAACATAGGTAGCATAAAACAAATTGGCTGAAAATGTTAAAAAATTTAGATTTTTACATTTTTTTGGGGGGAATTTCATATAAAAAAATGTGAAAAATATTGCTATTTTTGCAAAATTGTCGCTCTTTTTTTGTTTATAGCGCGTGATCAAAAAAATCGCACGGGTGATCAAATACCACCAAAAGAAAGCTCTGTTTGTGGGAAAAAAAGGACGTCAAATTCGTTTAGGTACAGCATCGCACGACCGCGCAATTGTCCGTTAAAGTCACGCAGTGCCGAATCGCAAAATACCCCCTGGTCAGGAAGGGGGTAAAATCTTCCGGGGCTTAAGTGGTTAACCACTTGCCGACCGCCGCCCGATTATATACGGCGGCGGTCAGCCCCTCCCAGGCAAAGTGATGTATGGGTACGTCACTAGCCTGGGGGCGAGCGCGCGCCGCTGGAGGCGCACTCCCGCCCCCGCTCGTACCCGACGAAGCCAACGCGTGTGACCGGCGTACCCGATGTCCGCCTGTCACTCGCGATCGTCAGGTAGAGAGGGAGAAAGGCAGGCGGCTAATGTAAACACAGCCGCCTGTCATTCTCCCCTGTATAAAAGCACAGATCACTCGGTCCTGCTATGTAGGACCGTTGACCTGTGCTGTTACACACACAGCCACATCCAATCACAGTTAGAAACACGCCCCTAGGGACACACTTAACCCCTCCCTCTCCAATAAAGTTAACCCCTTCCCTGCCAGTGTCAATTTTACAGTAACAGTGCATATGTATAGCACTGATTACTGTAGTAATGTCACTGGTACCCCCAAAAGTGTCAAAAATGTCAGTCAAGGGTCCGATCTGTCCGCCGCAATGTCGCAGTACCGCAAAAAAATCGCAGATTGCCGCCATTACGCGTTAAAAAAAAAATGACAAAAATCTTTCCCTTAGTTAGTAAACGCAAAAACTTTTGCGCAAACCAATCAAAATACGCTTATTGTGATTTTTTTTTTACCAAACATAGGTAGCAGAAAACAAATTGGCCAAAAATTTTAAAAAAATTTAGATTTTTACATTTTTTTGGGGGGAATTTCATATAAAAAAATGTGAAAAATATTGTTATTTTTGCAAAATTGTCGCTCTTTTTTGTTTAAAGCGCATGATCAAAAAATCGCACAGGTGATCAAATACCACCAAAAGAAAGCTCTGTTTGTGGGAAAAAAGGACGTCAAATTAGTTTGGGTACAGCGTTGCACGACCGCGCAATTGTCCGTTAAAATCACGCAGTGCCGAATCGCAAAATACCCCCTGGTCAGGAAGGGGGTAAAATCTTCCGGGGCTTAAGTGGTTAAAAGTCAGCAGTTACAGTAGGTGAACAGTATGTGTAGCTGCTGACTTTTAATTTTTTTAAGGGGAGGGCGGAACTCCTCTTTAAACCAGTACCAGTTACTGTTATACTGTGAGCACGCTTTAACCTTAATTCCAAAGGGGACCTGTCCTTACCATAAGTGTTGGACAGACAGCCTAATTCCAATTTCCAATTTAGGGCATAGCCCTTTACTGCAACTTCAAATGCTGGCAAGGTCAAAAAACCGCCACTAAAGCTGTGATGTACCATCCACTAAGGGCGGGCTGGTGGGTGGGCAGCGCTTCAACTCATGCATTCTTCCAAAAAGGGAGTGGACGTCCCCCCCCCCCGAGTTCCCCATTTGGAGGGGCACCTCACATTCGGGATTGGCACTCACAGGAGCGGCGGCTCTATATTACAAAAGATGGAAGTTGTGATACAGGGGACCCCCGGGACTTCATTGTCTTTACCCACTCGCCGACCGCCGCACGACTATTTACTGCGGCGGTCAGCCCCTCCAGGGCAAAGTGACGTAGGGGTACGTCACTCGCCCACGAGCCTGTAGGGGGCGGGCGCGCTCCCGCCCCCGCTCGTTCCCTGACATCCCCGCACATGTGACTGGTGGCTCCGATGTCCGCTGGTCACTCGCGATCTCCCGCTGGAGAGGGAGAAAGGCAGGCGGCTGATGTAAACAAAGCCGTCTGTCATTCTCCCTGATGTAACTACAGAGATCATACGATCCCGCTATGTAGGAACGTATGTCTCTGTGGTTACATCACAAGCCACACCCCCCACAGTTAGAATCACGCCCCTAGGGACATAATTAACCCCTGCATCTCTAATAAAGTTAACCCCTTCCCAGCCACTGTCATTTTTACAGTAACAGTGCATATGTATAGCACTGATTACTGTAGTAATGTCACTGGTACTATCAAAAGTGTCAAAAATGTCAGTTAGGGGTCCGATCTGTCCGCCGCAATGTCGCAGTCCCACAAAAAAAATCGCAGATTTCTGCAATTACTAGTTTAAAAAAAAACAATAAAAATGACATAAATCTTTCCCGTAGTTAGTAAACGCAATAACTTTTGCGCAAACCAATCAAAATACGCTTATTGCGATTTTTTTTTTTTACCAAAAATATGTAGCAGAAAACAAATTGGCTTAAAATGTTAAAAAATTTAGATTTTTACATTTTTTTTTGAGAATTTCAAAAAATGTTAAAAATGTTGTTATTTTTTCAAAATTGTTGCTCTTTTTTTATTTATAGCGCAAAAAGTAAAAATCACACAGGTGATCAAATACCACCAAAAGAAAGCTCTGTTTGTGGGAAAAAAAAGAAAGTCAATTTCATTTAGGTACAGCGTCGCACGACCGCGCAATTGTCCGTTACAGTCACACAGTGCCGAATAGGGCCTGGTCTTTGAGCAGCCAAATCCTCCGGGGCAAAGTGGTTAATGCAAAAAAGGAAAGGGT
Source organism: Pelophylax lessonae (assembly GCF_965119305.1). Classification (NCBI taxonomy): domain Eukaryota; kingdom Metazoa; phylum Chordata; class Amphibia; order Anura; family Ranidae; genus Pelophylax; species Pelophylax lessonae. Next base: position 231,347,975 of record NC_138778.1, on the reverse strand, counting down.
CCCTGTCTCTTCGAGGAGCGCTAGTATATGGTAAATCTCTGGGTATTCCTGGCTATTACATAGACGTGCAGAACGAAAAATATTGTTTCGTTTTGATTTGTTATTTACATAAATTAATTTAGTTTAATTCGTTTTTGGAATTCCTTTTGTTTATTCGAATAGAATAAATTAAATTTTGAATAGAATAAATTTGATTTAGAATGCAATTCGATTTGAATCGATTCGAATAAATGAAAGGAATTCCAAAAACGAATTAAACTAAATTAATTTATGTAAATAACAAATCAAAACGAAACAACATTTTTCGTTCTGCACATGTCTATGTAATAGCCACTGTCACCATAGACAGGAATTTACCAGAGATTTACCATATACTAGCGCTCTTCGAAGAGCCATTAGATGCATTAGAGACAATATTATTAACACTTTTCAAAATCTTGTTTAACCACTTAACGTCTAGCCACGTAGATCTACGTCGGCTGACTTTGCGTGGTTATACCGGGATGATGCCTCTAGCTAGAGGCATCATCCCGGTACCGTTGTTTGAAGCCGACGGTCGGCTTTCCGTCAGTAACGACCAATGCGGCTCGGGAGCCGCTCGATCGTTACCCGGGGGGGCGGGAGGGGACGTCCCCCCCCCCCTCCCACCGCCTTCCGTGGCTTTGCCCGGGGCTCCCGTCCCACCGAGCACCCAGCCAGCACGTCCGCCGGCTGGATGGAGTCCCGATGAATGCCGGAGACGGCATCGATCGGGTCTCCGATGACGTAACCCGGAGGCGGCGTCCATTACGTCACTTCCGGGTTACTGTGCTGCAAAAGGCGGCAGATTTGAAAAACGGCTGTATGCAAAAATGCAGTTTTCGGCGTTTTGCATACAGGGAAGTGTAGTGGAGGGGGTTGGGGTCTTTTAGACCCTCGATCCCTCCATAAAGAGTACCTGTCACTACATATTGGTGTCACAAGGGATGTTTACATTGCTTGTGACAGCAATAAAAGTGATCAGATTTTTTTAAAAACCTGTAAAAAAGTTAAAAAAAAAGAAAAAATAAATAGGAAAAAAAAAATGTAGCCGCCCCCGTCACCGTTAGCTCGCGCACAAAAAAAAATGTATACGCAAGTCGAGCCGCGAATTAAATCGCTGTTCAAACCACACATGTGAGGTATCGCCGCGATCGCCAGAGCGTGGGCAATAATTAAAAAAAAAGAGCTACTCTCTAACTCTAAACTGGTAACCGTTAAATAAACTTAAAGCGTCGCAGATTGACCGCAGTTTGTCGCCATCCCACGGGGGGGCGCAATTTTAAACCGTAACATGTTGGGTATCTATTTACTCGGCGTGACATCATCTTTCACAATATACAAAAAAAATGGGCTAACTTTACTGTTTAGTATTTTTTAAATGCAGTGAAATGTGATTTTTCAAATTTTTTCCAAAAAAATGGCGTTTTAAAGACCGCTGCGGAAATACCGCGTGACAAAAAATTTTGCAATGACCGACATTTTATTCTCCAGAGTCTTTGCTAAAAAAATATACAGTATATAATGTTTGGGGGTTTTAAGTAGTTTTCTAGCAAAAAATACTGGTTTTAACTTGTGAACAAAAAGTGTCAAAAATAGGCTCAGTGGTAAAGTGTTTAATAGAGAAAGTAGCACGATGCAAATAATATATTTGCATAAAAAGAGTATTACAAAGGAAAGAGAGACAAGAATGCAACAGAAAAACAGAAGGGCATTCTGAGCTGGAAGTTCAGCCCCCTCTCCTTCCCCCTAAGTCTTATGGGCCACATCACAGGTCCATTCACAATCGTGACCTGAGCAGGCGCAGTAGGAAACAGTCTGTGAAGCCCCAAGGCCTCACTGCCCGTCTCCCGTACTTGAGATGCCAGGCGCCTCAAGAATTGGCTCAGGTGAGGACATCGCTGGATGGTGGGACAGGTAAGTTTCTTTATATTAAAAGTCAACAGCTACAGTATTTGTAGCTGCTGAATTTTAATTATTTGGGGGGAGCCCGGAGCTCCTCCTTTAACCGCTTAACGTCTGCGCGGCAGGCAGCCGCTCCCAGGCAAAACGCCGTACATATACGGCGCTCGCTCTCAGGAGGCTGGGGGGGCGAGGGCACGCCGCCGACGGTACGCTCCCGCCCCCGCATGTTAGCGGGGAAATCGATGCACGGGTCAGGCGGCTCTGAATGCCGCCTGACACCCACGATCGCTCCCCGCTGAGAGAGAAGAACGGTCGGATGTTGTAAACACAGCTGACCGTTCTTTTCCCTGGAATGATCACAGAGCGCCTGTGATCCTTCTATATAGGAACACAGGTCTCTATGATCATTTCACAAGCCCCCCCCCCCACAGTTAGAATCGCTCCCCTAGGCTCACATTTAACCCCTTGATCACCCACAGTGTTAACCCCTTCCCTGCCAGTGTCATTAGTACAGTGACAGTGCATATTTTTAGCACTGATTACTGTAGTAATGTCTCCGGTCCCCCCCCCAAAAGTGTTTAAAATGTCAGTTAGGGGTCAGATCTGTCCGCCGCAATGTCGAAGTCCCGCAAAAAAACGCAGATTGCCGCCATTACTAGTAAAAGAAAAAAAACAATAAAAATGACATAAATCTTTCCCGTAGTTTGTAGACGCGATAACTTTTGTGCAAACCAATCAAAATACGCTTATTGTGATTTTTTTTTTTTTTTTTTTTTTTTTACCAAAAATATGTAGCAATAAACAAATTGGCCTAAAATGTTAAAAAATTTAGATTTTTACTTTTTTTTTATTTTGGGGAATGTCATATAGCAGAATGTGAAAAATATATATATTTTTTTTTTCAAAATTGTCGCTCTTTTTTTTGTTTATAGCGCAAAAAACAAAATCGCACAGGTGATGAAATACCACCAAAAGAAAGCTCTGTTTGTGGGGAAAAAAAGAACATCAATTTTATTTGGGTACAGCGTCGCACGACCGCGCAATTGTCCGTTAAAGTAACGCAGTGCCAAATCGCGAAATACCCCCTGGTCAGGAATGGGGGAAAATCCTTCCGGTCTTAAAGTGGATAAAGTCTGGTTTGGTGAATTCGGCAGAGTCTGGCGGCCCTCCAGCTGTTGCAGAACTACAAATCCCATCATGCCTCTGCCTTATGGGAGTCATACTTGTAACTGCAAAGCCTCATGGGATTTGTAGTTCCGCAACAGCTGGAGGGCCTCCAGTTTGACACCTAGATCTTGGCTGATGTTCCTTGTTTATTGGTAAAATAGAGCTCCAGACTGCTTAGAGGGCCCCTTTTATCCTTTTATCTGGTCCTTGAGGAGGGTGTGGACAGAAATGTGACCAATGAGAAGATCTGAGGAGTGGCCAATGGGATGTCACAGTTTTTGCAAATTTTCAGCTGTCCCTCATTTTTTAATGTATTATTGTCTTGAGATACCTACAAGTTGCTTTCTGATATCTTGTATATTATTGTCCGGCACGAAATTACAGGGTGAATGAATACAAGTATGATGGGTATCAAAGGGCTATCTCACCTAGGAGAGGTAATGGGCCTAGCCTGCATCCGGTACCTCCTAGAACAGTGGTGTTTAGGCATAAAATTGTGCTAATTAACTGAAACAGGTACAGTGCCTTGAAAAAGTATTCACACCCCTTGAAATTTTCCACATTTTGTCACGTTACAACCAAAAAATGTATTTTATTGGGATTTTATGTGATAGACCGACACAAAGTGTCACATAATTGTGAAGTGGAAGGAAAATGAGAAATGGTTTTCAACATTTTTTAAAAATAAATCTGTAAAAAGTGTGGCTGCATTTGTATTCACCCCCCCCCCTTTCACTCTGATACCCCTAAATAAAACCTAGTGGTACCAATTGCCTTCAGAGGTCACCTAATTAGTAAATAGAGTCCACCTGTGTGCCATTTAATCTCAGTATAAATACAGCTGTCCTGGGAAGTCCTCAGAGGTTTGTTAGAGAACCTTAGTGAACAAACAGCATCATGAAGGCCAAGGAACACACCAGACAGGTCAGGGATAAAGTTGTGGAGAAGTGTAAAGCAGGGTTAGGTTATAAAAAAGTCTCCCAAGCTTTGACCATCTCACAGAGCGCTGTTCAATCCATCATGGGAAATGGAAAGAGTATGGCACAACTGCAACCCTACCAAGACATGGCCTTCCACCTAAACTGACCGGCCGAGCCCCTACCAAGACATGGCCTTCCACCTAAACTGACCGGCCAGGCCCCTACTAAGACATGGCCGTCCACCTAAACTGACCGGCCAGGCCCCTACTAAGACATGGCCGTCCACCTAAACTGACCAGCCAGGCCCCTACTAAGACATGGCCGTCCACCTAAACTGACCGGCCAGGCCCCTACTAAGACATGGCCGTCCACCTAAACTGACCAGCCAGGCCCCTACTAAGACATGGCCTTCCACCTAAACTGACCGGCCGAGCCCCTACCAAGACATGGCCTTCCACCTAAACTGACCAGCCGGGCCCCTACCAAGACATGGTCGTCCACCTAAACTGACCGGCTAGGCCCCTTCCAAGACATGGCCATCCACCTAAACTGACCGGCTAGGCCCCTACCTAGACATGGCCGTCCACCTAAACTGACCGGCCGGGCAAGGAGAGCATTCATCAGAGAAGCAGCCAAGAGGCTCATGGGAACTCTGGAGGAGCTGCAGAGATCCACAGCTCAGGTGGGAGAATCTGTCCACAGGACAACTATTAGTCGTGCGCTCCACAAATCTCCCCTTTATGGAAGAGTGAGAAGAAGAAAGCCATTGGTGGAAGAAAGCCATAAGAAGTCCTGTTTGCAGTTTGGGAGAAGCCATGTGGGGGACACAGCAAACATGTGGAAGAAGGAGCTCTGCTCAGAGGAGACCAAAATTGAACTTTTTGGCCTAAAAGCAAAACACTATGTGTGGGGGAAAACTAACACTGCACATCACCCTGAACACAACATCCCCACTGTGAAACATGGTGGTGGCAGCATCGTGTTGTGGAGATGTTTTTCTTCAGCAGGGACAGGGAAGCTGGTCAGAGTTGATGGGAAGATGGATGGAGCCAAATACAGGACAATCTTAGAAGAAAACCTGTTGGAGTCTGCAAAAGACTTGAGACTGGGGGGGAGGTTCCCCTTCCAGCAGGACAACGACCCGAAACATCCAGCCAGAGCTACAATGGAATGGTTTACATCAAAGCATATTCATGTGTTAGAATGGCCCAGTCACAGTCCAGACCTAAATCACATTGAGAATCTGTGGCAAGACTTGAAAATTGCTGTTCACAGACGCTCTCCATCCAATCTGACAGAGCTTGAGATATTCTGCAAAGAAGAATGGGCAGAAATGTCCTCTCTAGATGTGCAAAGCTGGTAGAGACATCCCCAAAAAGACTTGCAGCTGTAATTGGAGGGAAAGGCGGTTCTACAAAGTATTGACTCCGGGGGGTGAATACAAATGCAGCCACACTTCTCACAGATTTATTTGTATCATTTATCATTTTCCTTCCACTTCACAATTATGGCCACTTTGTGTCGGTCTATCACATAAAATCCCAATAAAATACATTTACGTTTTTGGTTGGAACATGAGAAAATGTGGGAAATTTCAAGGGGTGTGAATACTTTTTCAAGGCGCTATGTCCTTATTCTGGTTGTACTATTATCAGCTCAGAAGTTATGAAATACACTAAAGTTTGGATTTTTTTGGCTTGTAACAGTCAGTCAGACAGCCCTCTATATTTCTGTTTTGAATGGTTGATGGCAATCTCAGAAACATTGGTGGTTGATTTTCATCTCCTATGGTCAGATATGACCACCAGAATTGCCAATTCTACCAAATGATGGAGTCAATCATCCTCATTGGTGTTTTCATCGCGTAGGAGTCAGTACCACCCTGTGGGAGGAGCAAAGACACAGGTTAGTGGAGGTATCAAGGGACGCTGCCATTGTCTTTCTGGATGGTGCAAGACAACTGGTTTAGTGTGGAGAAGTGTAAGGTTTTGCACTTGGGCACTAAAAGCATAAAAGCACAATAAACGTTGGGGGGGGGGGGGGAACCTTTGGGGAATCAAAAATGGAGAAAGATCTGGGACTCTTGGTAGAGGATAGACTAAGCAACAGCATGCAATGTCAAGCGGCAGCTGCCAAAGCCAGCAGATTATTAGCATGTATAAAGAAAGGGATGTATTCCAGAGATAAGACTATAATCCTTCCACTTTATAAAACTCTGGTCCGACCGCATCTGGAGTATTCTGTCCAGTTCTGGTTGTCAGTCCTCAGGAGGGATGTGTTGGAGCTGGAGAGAGTCCAGAGAAGGGCAACTAAACTAATTAGGGGATTGGAGGACCTTAATTATGAAGAGCGTCTGCAATCGCTTGATTTATTCTCCCTGGAGAAGAGACGCCTGAGAGGGGACATGATAGCAATTTATAAATACCTCAATGGTGATCTCAGCATAGAAAAAAAGCTATTCAGTCGGAAGGATTGCATGAGGACTCGAGGGCATACAATGCGATTAGAGGAGAAGCGTTTTAACCTCAGGCAATGTGGGGGGTTCTTTACTGTTAGGGCTACAAGATTGTGGAATGCTCTACCACAAGAGGTGGTTTCTGCGGGAAGTATGGTGGCTTTCAAAAGACTCTTAGACGTACATCTCAAGGATCAGAACATTCAGGGGTATGAGAGATGATTACAGCCACACACACCTACACAGGGGGAACTGGATGGACTATTGTCTTTATTCAACCTCACCTACTATGTAACTGGAACCCCTAGGGCAGTGATGGGGAACCTTGGCACCCCAGATGTTTTGGAACTACATTTCCCATGATGCTCATGAACTCTGCAGTGTAGTTGAGCATCATGGGAAATGTAGTTCCAAAACATCTGGGGTGCCAAGGTTTGCCAACAGTGCCCTAGAGGAGAGACATGCACTGGTGTTTGGGAGGGGATGGTGTTTAGGAAATAACACCCATGGTAGGGCTCATGCATGGCATGTTGGGACTCCTGAGATAAAATGTGAAGTTCCAGAAAATTGAAGTCTTATTCTTCGGGGCAAAGAAGACAACTAGCAGGGAGACACCTAGAGAAGTAAAAAGGATTATACATTAATGTATATATTACTGGAGTGCCTAAAGATATGAATGAAAAATAGATTTGTAATAGTAATTGAAATATCAGGATTATAGTGTATAAATATTGTGTCTCGAGCCATCGCTGTAACGATCGTTCTTACATTCGATGTGGTGAATACTCATCTTGGTGCCTCTGTTTGTAGTCATCCTCGCCAGATGGAAGAAGGCTGTAATTGTCACCATTGTCTTTCTCATTATCGTGGCTGCCCTAGGCATCGCCCTCTACTTATATATGGACAAGAAGAAAAAAGGTAATGTCTCTTTAAACCACACTATTAGAGAGTTGCTTGAGAGCTCCTGGGAGAACCGGTGTATGGCTGGGTGCTGGCTGGGAGTTATGGAGGGAGACGGGCAGAATCATTAGTATCAGATTTATACGATTGCTGGATAATCCGATCCTGGTTATTGGAGACTGCTAGAGAATGCTAAAAATTTACTGGAGACTGCTACTAGAGAATGTTACTGGAGAATGTTACTAGAGAATGTTACTGGAGACTGCTACTAGAGAATGTTACTGGAGACTGCTACTAGAGAATGTTACTGGAGACTGCTACTAGAGAATATTACTGGAGACTGCTATTAGAGAATGTTACTGGAGACTGCTACTAGAGAATGTTACTGGAGACTGCTACGAGAGAATGTTACTGGAGACTGCTACTAGAGAATGTTACTGGAGACTGCTACTAGAGAATTGTTACTGGAGAATGTTACTGGAGAATGTTACTGGAGAATGTTACTGGAGACTGCTACTAGAGAATGTTACTGGAGACTGCTAGAGAATGCTACAAATTTACTGGAGACTGCTACGAGAGAATGTTACTGGAGACTGCTACTAGAGAATGTTACTGGAGACTTGTACAGAATGTTACTGGAGACTGCTACTAGAGAATGTTACTGGAGACTGGTACTAGAGAATGTTACTGGAGAATGTTACTAGAGACTGCTACTAGAGAATGTTACTGGAGAGAGACTGCTACTAGAGAATGTTACTGGAGAGAGACTGCTACTAGAGAATGTTACCGGAGACTGCTACTAGAGAATGTTACTGGAGACTGCTACTAGAGAATGTTACTGGAGACTGCTACTAGAGAATGTTACTGGAGACTGCTACTAGAGAATGTTACTGGAGACTGCTACTAGAGAATGTTACTGGAGACTTGTACAGAATGTTACTGGAGACTGGTACTAGAGAATGTTACTGGAGACTGGTACTAGAGAATGTTACCGGAGACTGCTACTAGAGAATGTTACTGGAGACTGCTAGAGAATGCTACAAATTTACTGGAGACTGCTGCTAGAGAATGTTACTGGAGACTGCTACTAGACAATGTTACCGGAGACTGCTACTAGAGAATGTTACTGGAGACTGCTAGAGAATGCTACAAATTTACTGGAGACTGCTGCTAGAGAATGTTACTGGAGACTGCTACTAGAGAATGTTACCGGAGACTGCTACTACAGAATGTTACTGGAGACTGGTACTAGAGAATGTAACTGGAGACTGCTACTAGAGAATGTTACTGGAGACTGGTACTAGAGAATGTTACTGGAGACTGCTACGAGAGAATGTTACTGGAGACTGGTACTAGAGAATGTTACTGGAGACTGCTACTAGAGAATGTTACTGGAGAGTGACTGCTGCTAGAGAATGTTACTGGAGTCTGCTACTAGAGAATGTTACTGGAGACTGGTACTAGAGAATGTTACTGGAGACTGCTACTAGAGAATGTTACTGGAGACTGGTACTAGAGAATGTTACTGGAGAGTGACTGCTGCTAGAGAATGTTACTGGAGACTGGTACTAGAGAATGTTACTGGAGACTGGTACTAGAGAATGTTACTGGAGAGTGACTGCTACTAGAGAATGTTACTGGAGACTGCTACTAGAGAATGTTACTGGAGACTGGTACTAGAGAATGTTACTGGAGACTGGTACTAGAGAATGTTACTGGAGAGTGACTGCTGCTAGAGAATGTTACTGGAGACTGGTACTAGAGAATGTTACTGGAGACTGGTACTAGAGAATGTTACTGGAGACTGGTACTAGAGAATGTTACTGGAGACTGCTACTAGAGAATGTTACTGGAGACTGGTACTAGAGAATGTTACTGGAGACTGCTACTAGAGAATGTTACTGGAGAGAGACTGCTACTACAGAATGTTACTGGAGAGAGACTGGTACTAGAGAATGTTACTGGAGAGAGACTGGTACTAGAGAATGTTACTAGAGAATGTTACTGGAGAGAGACTGGTACTAGAGAATGTTACTAGAGAATGTTACTGGAGACTGCTACTAGAGAATGTTACTGGAGACTGCTACTAGAGAATGTTACTGGAGACTGCTGCTAGAGAATGTTACTGGAGACTGGTACTAGAGAATGTTACTGGAGACTGCTACTAGAGAATGTTACTGGAGACTGCTACTAGAGAATGTTACTGGAGACTGCTACTAGAGAATGTTACTGGAGACTGGTACTAGAGAATGTTACTAGAGAATGTTACTGGAGACTGCTACTAGAGAATGTTACTGGAGACTGCTACTAGAGAATGTTACTGGAGACTGCTGCTAGAGAATGTTACTGGAGACTGGTACTAGAGAATGTTACTGGAGACTGCTACTAGAGAATGTTACTGGAGACTGCTACTAGAGAATGTTACTGGAGACTGCTACTAGAGAATGTTACTGGAGACTGGTACTAGAGAATGTTACTGGAGACTGGTACTAGAGAATGTTACTGGAGACTGGTACTAGAGAATGTTACTGGAGACTGGTACTAGAGAATGTTACTGGAGACTGCTACTAGAGAATGTTACTGGAGAGTGCTACTAGAGAATGTTACTGGAGACTGCTACTAGAGAATGTTACTGGAGACTGCTACTAGAGAATGTTACTGGAGACTGCTACTAGAGAATGTTACTGGAGACTGCTACTAGAGAATGTTACTGGAGAGTGACTGCTGCTAGAGAATGTTACTGGAGACTGCTACTAGAGAATGTTACTGGAGACTGCTACTAGAGAATGTTACTGGAGACTGGTACTAGAGAATGTTACTGGAGACTGGTACTAGAGAATGTTACTGGAGACTGCTACTAGAGAATGTTACTGGAGAGTGACTGCTGCTAGAGAATGTTACTGGAGACTGCTACTAGAGAATGTTACTGGAGACTGGTACTAGAGAATGTTATAATGTTACTGGAGACTGCTACTAGAGAATGTTACTGGAGACTGCTACTAGAGAATGTTACTGGAGACTGCTACTAGAGAATGTTACTGGAGACTGCTACTAGAGAATGTTACTGGAGACTGCTATTAGAGAATGTTACTGGAGACTGCTACTAGAGAATGTTACTGGAGACTGCTACAAATTTACTGGAGACTGCTATTAGAGAATGTTACTGAAGAATGTTACTAGAGAATGTTACTGGAGACTGCTATTAGAGAATGTTACTGGAGACTGCTACTAGAGAATGTTACTGGAGACTGCTACTAGAGAATGTTACTGGAGACTGCTACTAGAGAATGTTACTGGAGAATGTTACTAGAGACTGCTACTAGAGAATGTTACTGGAGAGAGACTGCTACTAGAGAATGTTACTGGAGACTGCTACTAGAGAATGTTACCGGAGACTGCTACTAGAGAATGTTACTGGAGACTGCTACTAGAGAATGTTACCGGAGACTGCTACTAGAGAATGTTACTGGAGACTGCTACTAGAGAATGTTACTGGAGACTGCTACTAGAGAATGTTACTGGAGACTTGTACAGAATGTTACTGGAGACTGGTACTAGAGAATGTTACTGGAGACTGGTACTAGAGAATGTTACCGGAGACTGCTACTAGAGAATGTTACTGGAGACTGCTAGAGAATGCTACAAATTTACTGGAGACTGCTGCTAGAGAATGTTACTGGAGACTGGTACTAGAGAATGTAACTGGAGACTGCTACTAGAGAATGTTACTGGAAACTGGTACTAGAGAATGTTACTGGAGACTGCTACGAGAGAATGTTACTGGAGACTGGTACTAGAGAATGTTACTGGAGACTGGTACTAGAGAATGTTACTGGAGAGTGACTGCTGCTAGAGAATGTTACTGGAGACTGGTACTAGAGAATGTTACTGGAGACTGGTACTAGAGAATGTTACTGGAGACTGCTACTAGAGAATGTTACTGGAGACTGCTACTAGAGAATGTTACTGGAGACTGCTACTAGAGAATGTTACTGGAGACTGCTACTAGAGAATGTTACTGGAGACTGCTACTAGAGAATGTTACTGGAGAGAGACTGCTACTACAGAATGTTACTGGAGAGAGACTGGTACTAGAGAATGTTACTGGAGAGAGACTGGTACTAGAGAATGTTACTAGAGAATATTACTGGAGAGAGACTGGTACTAGAGAATGTTACTAGAGAATGTTACTGGAGACTGCTACTAGAGAATGTTACTGGAGACTGCTACTAGAGAATGTTACTGGAGACTGCTGCTAGAGAATGTTACTGGAGACTGGTACTAGAGAATGTTACTGGAGACTGCTACTAGAGAATGTTACTGGAGACTGCTACTAGAGAATGTTACTGGAGACTGCTACTAGAGAATGTTACTGGAGACTGGTACTAGAGAATGTTACTGGAGACTGGTACTAGAGAATGTTACTGGAGACTGGTACTAGAGAATGTTACTGGAGACTGGTACTAGAGAATGTTACTGGAGACTGCTACTAGAGAATGTTACTGGAGAGTGCTACTAGAGAATGTTACTGGAGACTGCTACTAGAGAATGTTACTGGAGACTGCTACTAGAGAATGTTACTGGAGACTGCTACTAGAGAATGTTACTGGAGAGAGACTGCTACTACAGAATGTTACTGGAGACTGCTACTAGAGAATGTTACTGGAGAGTGACTGCTGCTAGAGAATGTTACTGGAGACTGCTACTAGAGAATGTTACTGGAGACTGCTACTAGAGAATGTTACTGGAGAGTGACTGCTGCTAGAGAATGTTACTGGAGACTGCTGCTAGAGAATGTTACTGGAGACTGCTACTAGAGAATGTTACTGGAGACTGCTACTAGAGAATGTTACTGGAGACTGCTACTAGAGAATGTTACTGGAGAGAGACTGCTACTACAGAATGTTACTGGAGACTGCTACTAGAGAATGTTACTGGAGAGTGACTGCTGCTAGAGAATGTTACTGGAGACTGCTACTAGAGAATGTTACTGGAGACTGCTACTAGAGAATGTTACTGGAGAGTGACTGCTGCTAGAGAATGTTACTGGAGACTGCTACTAGAGAATGTTACTGGAGACTGCTGCTAGAGAATGTTACTGGAGACTGGTACTAGAGAATGTTACTGGAGACTGGTACTAGAGAATGTTACTGGAGACTGCTACTAGAGAATGTTACTGGAGACTGGTACTAGAGAATGTTACTGGAGACTGCTACTAGAGAATGTTACTGGAGACTGGTACTAGAGAATGTTACTGGAGACTGGTACTAGAGAATGTTACTGGAGACTGCTACTAGAGAATGTTACTGGAGAGTGACTGCTGCTAGAGAATGTTACTGGAGACTGCTACTAGAGAATGTTACTGGAGACTGGTACTAGAGAATGTTATAATGTTACTGGAGACTGCTACTAGAGAATGTTACTGGAGACTGCTACTAGAGAATGTTACTGGAGACTGCTACTAGAGAATGTTACTGGAGACTGGTACTAGAGATTGTTACTGGAGACTGGTACTAGAGAATGTTACTGGAGACTGCTGCTAGAGAATGTTACTGGAGACTGGTACTAGAGAATGTTACTGGAGACTGCTACTACAGAATGTTACTGGAGACTGCTACTAGAGAATGTTACTGGAGACTGGTACTAGAGAATGTTACTGGAGACTGCTACTACAGAATGTTACTGGAGACTGCTACTAGAGAATGTTACTGGAGACTGCTACTAGAGAATGTTACTGGAGACTGCTACTACAGAATGTTACTGGAGACTGCTACTAGAGAATGTTACTGGAGACTGGTACTAGAGATTGTTACTGGAGACTGCTACTAGAGAATGTTACTGGAGACTGGTACTAGAGAATGTTACTGGAGACTGCTGCTAGAGAATGTTACTGGAGACTGCTACTACAGAATGTTACTGGAGACTGCTACTAGAGAATGTTACTGGAGACTGCTACTAGAGAATGTTACTGGAGACTGCTACTAGAGAATGTTACTGGAGAATGTTACTGGAGACTGCTACTAGATAATGTTACTGGAGACTGCTACTAGAGAATGTTACTGGAGACTGGTACTAGAGAATGTTACTGGAGAGTGACTGCTACTAGAGAATGTTACTGGAGACTGCTAGTAGAGAATGTTACTGGAGACTGCTACTAGAGAATGTTACTGGAGACTGCTACTAGAGAATGTTATAATGTTACTGGAGACTGCTACTAGAGAATGTTACTGGAGACTGCTGCTAGAGAATGTCACTGGAGACTGCTACTACAGAATGTTACTGGAGACTGCTACTAGAGAATGTTACTGGAGACTGCTACTAGAGAATGTTACTGGAGAATGTTACTGGAGACTGCTACTAGATAATGTTACTGGAGACTGCTACTAGAGAATGTTACTGGAGACTGGTACTAGAGAATGTTACTGGAGAGTGACTGCTACTAGAGAATGTTACTGGAGACTGCTAGTAGAGAATGTTACTGGAGACTGCTACTAGAGAATGTTACTGGAGACTGCTACTAGAGAATATTACTGGAGACTGCTACTAGAGAATGTTACTGGAGACTGCTACTAGAGAATGTTACTGGAGACTGCTACTAGAGAATGTTACTGGAGATTGCTACTAGAGAATGTTACCGGAGACTGCTACTAGAGAATGTTACTGGAGACTGCTACTAGAGAATGTTACCGGAGACTGGTACTAGAGAATGTTACTGGAGACTGCTACTAGAGAATGTTACTGGAGACTGCTACTAGAGAATGTTACTGGAGACTGCTACTAGAGAATGTTACTGGAGACTGGTACTAGAGAATGTTACTGGAGACTGCTACTAGAGAATTGTTACTGGAGAATGTTACTGGAGAATGTTACTGGAGACTGCTACTAGAGAATGTTACTGGAGACTGCTAGAGAATGCTACAAATTTACTGGAGACTGCTACTAGAGAATGTTACTGGAGACTGCTACTAGAGAATGTTACTGGAGACTTGTACAGAATGTTACTGGAGACTGCTACTAGAGAATGTTACTGGAGACTTGTACAGAATGTTACTGGAGACTGCTACTAGAGAATGTTACTGGAGACTGCTACTAGAGAATTGTTACTGGAGAATGTTACTGGAGAATGTTACTGGAGAATGTTACTGGAGACTGCTACTAGAGAATGTTACTGGAGACTGCTAGAGAATGCTACAAATTTACTGGAGACTGCTACGAGAGAATGTTACTGGAGACTGCTACTAGAGAATGTTACTGGAGACTGCTACTAGAGAATGTTACTGGAGACTTGTACAGAATGTTACTGGAGACTGCTACTAGAGAATGTTACTGGAGACTGCTGCTAGAGAATGTTACTGGAGACTGGTACTAGAGAATGTTACTGGAGACTGCTACTAGAGAATGTTACTGGAGACTGCTACTAGAGAATGTTACTGGAGACTGCTACTAGAGAATGTTACTGGAGACTGGTACTAGAGAATGTTACTGGAGACTGGTACTAGAGAATGTTACTGGAGACTGGTACTAGAGAATGTTACTGGAGACTGGTACTAGAGAATGTTACTGGAGACTGCTACTAGAGAATGTTACTGGAGACTGGTACTAGAGAATGTTACTGGAGAGTGACTGCTGCTAGAGAATGTTACTGGAGACTGCTGCTAGAGAATGTTACTGGAGACTGCTACTAGAGAATGTTACTGGAGACTGGTACTAGAGAATGTTACTGGAGACTGGTACTAGAGAATGTTACTGGAGACTGCTACTAGAGAATGTTACTGGAGACTGGTACTAGAGAATGTTACTGGAGAGTGCTACTAGAGAATGTTACTGGAGACTGCTACTAGAGAATGTTACTGGAGACTGCTACTAGAGAATGTTACTGGAGACTGCTACTAGAGAATGTTACTGGAGACTGGTACTAGAGAATGTTACTGGAGAGTGACTGCTGCTAGAGAATGTTACTGGAGACTGCTGCTAGAGAATGTTACTGGAGACTGCTACTAGAGAATGTTACTGGAGACTGGTACTAGAGAATGTTACTGGAGACTGGTACTAGAGAATGTTACTGGAGACTGCTACTAGAGAATGTTACTGGAGACTGGTACTAGAGAATGTTACTGGAGACTGGTACTAGAGAATGTTACTGGAGACTGCTACTAGAGAATGTTACTGGAGAGTGACTGCTGCTAGAGAATGTTACTGGAGACTGCTACTAGAGAATGTTACTGGAGACTGGTACTAGAGAATGTTATAATGTTACTGGAGACTGCTACTAGAGAATGTTACTGGAGACTGCTACTAGAGAATGTTACTGGAGACTGCTACTAGAGAATGTTACTGGAGAGAGACTGCTACTAGAGAATGTTAATGGAGACTGCTACTAGAGAATGTTACTGGAGACTGCTACTAGAGAATGTTACTGGAGACTGCTATTAGAGAATGTTACTGGAGACTGCTACTAGAGAATGTTACTGGAGACTGCTACAAATTTACTGGAGACTGCTATTAGAGAATGTTACTGAAGAATGTTACTAGAGAATGTTACTGGAGACTGCTATTAGAGAATGTTACTGGAGACTGCTATTAGAGAATGTTACTGGAGACTGCTACTAGAGAATGTTACTGGAGACTGCTACTAGAGAATGTTACTGGAGACTGCTACTAGAGAATGTTACTGGAGAATGTTACTAGAGACTGCTACTAGAGAATGTTACTGGAGAGAGACTGCTACTAGAGAATGTTACTGGAGACTGCTACTAGAGAATGTTACCGGAGACTGCTACTAGAGAATGTTACTGGAGACTGCTACTAGAGAATGTTACCGGAGACTGCTACTAGAGAATGTTACTGGAGACTGCTACTAGAGAATGTTACTGGAGACTGCTACTAGAGAATGTTACTGGAGACTTGTACAGAATGTTACTGGAGACTGGTACTAGAGAATGTTACTGGAGACTGGTACTAGAGAATGTTACCGGAGACTGCTACTAGAGAATGTTACTGGAGACTGCTAGAGAATGCTACAAATTTACTGGAGACTGCTGCTAGAGAATGTTACTGGAGACTGCTACTAGAGAATGTTACTGGAGACTGCTACTAGAGAATGTTACCGGAGACTGCTACTAGAGAATGTTACTGGAGACTGCTACTAGAGAATGTTACTGGAGACTGCTACTAGAGAATGTTACTGGAGACTTGTACAGAATGTTACTGGAGACTGGTACTAGAGAATGTTACTGGAGACTGGTACTAGAGAATGTTACCGGAGACTGCTACTAGAGAATGTTACTGGAGACTGCTAGAGAATGCTACAAATTTACTGGAGACTGCTGCTAGAGAATGTTACTGGAGACTGCTACTAGAGAATGTTACCGGAGACTGCTACTACAGAATGTTACTGGAGACTGGTACTAGAGAATGTAACTGGAGACTGCTACTAGAGAATGTTACTGGAAACTGCTACGAGAGAATGTTACTGGAGACTGCTACTAGAGAATGTTACTGGAGAGTGACTGCTGCTAGAGAATGTTACTGGAGTCTGCTACTAGAGAATGTTACTGGAGACTGGTACTAGAGAATGTTACTGGAGACTGGTACTAGAGAATGTTACTGGAGACTGGTACTAGAGAATGTTACTGGAGACTGCTACTAGAGAATGTTACTGGAGACTGCTACTAGAGAATGTTACTGGAGACTGCTACTAGAGAATGTTACTGGAGACTGCTACTAGAGAATGTTACTGGAGACTGCTACTAGAGAATGTTACTGGAGACTGCTACTAGAGAATGTTACTGGAGAGAGACTGCTACTACAGAATGTTACTGGAGAGAGACTGGTACTAGAGAATGTTACTGGAGAGAGACTGCTACTACAGAATGTTACTAGAGAATATTACTGGAGAGAGACTGGTACTAGAGAATGTTACTAGAGAATGTTACTGGAGACTGCTACTAGAGAATGTTACTGGAGACTGCTACTAGAGAATGTTACTGGAGACTGCTGCTAGAGAATGTTACTGGAGACTGGTACTAGAGAATGTTACTGGAGACTGCTACTAGAGAATGTTACTGGAGACTGCTACTAGAGAATGTTACTGGAGACTGCTACTAGAGAATGTTACTGGAGACTGGTACTAGAGAATGTTACTGGAGACTGGTACTAGAGAATGTTACTGGAGACTGGTACTAGAGAATGTTACTGGAGACTGCTACTAGAGAATGTTACTGGAGAGTGCTACTAGAGAATGTTACTGGAGACTGCTACTAGAGAATGTTACTGGAGACTGCTACTAGAGAATGTTACTGGAGAGAGACTGCTACTACAGAATGTTACTGGAGACTGCTACTAGAGAATGTTACTGAAGAGTGACTGCTGCTAGAGAATGTTACTGGAGACTGCTACTAGAGAATGTTACTGGAGACTGCTACTAGAGAATGTTACTGGAGAGTGACTGCTGCTAGAGAATGTTACTGGAGACTGCTGCTAGAGAATGTTACTGGAGACTGGTACTAGAGAATGTTACTGGAGACTGCTACTAGAGAATGTTACTGGAGACTGGTACTAGAGAATGTTACTGGAGACTGGTACTAGAGAATGTTACTGGAGACTGCTACTAGAGAATGTTACTGGAGACTGGTACTAGAGAATGTTACTGGAGACTGGTACTAGAGAATGTTACTGGAGACTGCTACTAGAGAATGTTACTGGAGAGTGACTGCTGCTAGAGAATGTTACTGGAGACTGCTACTAGAGAATGTTACTGGAGACTGGTACTAGAGAATGTTATAATGTTACTGGAGACTGCTACTAGAGAATGTTACTGGAGACTGCTACTAGAGAATGTTACTGGAGACTGCTACTAGAGAATGTTACTGGAGAGAGACTGCTACTAGAGAATGTTACTGGAGACTGCTACTAGAGAATGTTACTGGAGACTGCTACTAGAGAATGTTACTGGAGACTGGTACTAGAGATTGTTACTGGAGACTGGTACTAGAGAATGTTACTGGAGACTGGTACTAGAGAATGTTACTGGAGACTGCTGCTAGAGAATGTTACTGGAGACTGCTACTACAGAATGTTACTGGAGACTGCTACTAGAGAATGTTACTGGAGACTGCTACTAGAGAATGTTACTGGAGACTGCTACTACAGAATGTTACTGGAGACTGCTACTAGAGAATGTTACTGGAGACTGGTACTAGAGATTGTTACTGGAGACTGCTACTACAGAATGTTACTGGAGACTGCTACTAGAGAATGTTACTGGAGACTGCTACTAGAGAATGTTATAATGTTACTGGAGACTGCTACTAGAGAATGTTACTGGAGACTGCTACTAGAGAATGTTACTGGAGAATGTTACTGGAGACTGCTACTAGATAATGTTACTGGAGACTGCTACTAGAGAATGTTACTGGAGACTGGTACTAGAGAATGTTACTGGAGAGTGACTGCTACTAGAGAATGTTACTGGAGACTGCTAGTAGAGAATGTTACTGGAGACTGCTACTAGAGAATGTTACTGGAGACTGCTACTAGAGAATATTACTGGAGACTGCTACTAGAGAATGTTACTGGAGACTGCTACTAGAGAATGTTACTGGAGACTGCTACTAGAGAATGTTACTGGAGACTGCTACTAGAGAATGTTACCGGAGACTGGTACTAGAGAATGTTACTGGAGACTGCTACTAGAGAATTGTTACTGGAGAATGTTACTGGAGAATGTTACTGGAGACTGCTACTAGAGAATGTTACTGGAGACTGCTAGAGAATGCTACAAATTTACTGGAGACTGCTACTAGAGAATGTTACTGGAGACTGCTACTAGAGAATGTTACTGGAGACTGCTACTAGAGAATGTTACTGGAGACTGCTACTAGAGAATGTTACTGGAGACTGCTACTAGAGAATGTTACTGGAGACTGCTGCTAGAGAATGTTACTGGAGACTGCTACTAGAGAATGTTACTGGAGACTTGTACAGAATGTTACTGGAGACTGGTACTAGAGAATGTTACTGGAGACTGGTACTAGAGAATGTTACTGGAGACTGCTACTAAAGAATGTTACTGGAGACTGCTACTAGAGAATGTTACCGGAGACTGCTACTAGAGAATGTTACTGGAGACTGCTAGAGAATGCTACAAATTTACTGGAGACTGCTGCTAGAGAATGTTACTGGAGACTGCTACTAGAGAATGTTACCGGAGACTGCTACTACAGAATGTTACTGGAGACTGGTACTAGAGAATGTAACTGGAGACTGCTACTAGAGAATGTTACTGGAGACTGGTACTAGAGAATGTTACTGGAGACTGCTACGCGAGAATGTCACTGGAGACTGGTACTAGAGAATGTTACTGGAGACTGCTACTAGAGAATGTTACTGGAGAGTGACTGCTGCTAGAGAATGTTACTGGAGTCTGCTACTAGAGAATGTTACTGGAGACTGGTACTAGAGAATGTTACTGGAGACTGGTACTAGAGAATGTTACTGGAGAGTGACTGCTGCTAGAGAATGTTACTGGAGACTGCTACTAGAGAATGTTACTGGAGACTGCTACTAGAGAATGTTACTGGAGACTGCTACTAGAGAATGTTACTGGAGACTTGTACAGAATGTTACTGGAGACTGCTACTAGAGAATGTTACTGGAGACTGGTACTAGAGAATGTTACTGGAGAATGTTACTAGAGACTGCTACTAGAGAATGTTACTGGAGAGAGACTGCTACTAGAGAATGTTACTGGAGACTGCTACTAGAGAATGTTACCGGAGACTGCTACTAGAGAATGTTACTGGAGACTGCTACTAGAGAATGTTACTGGAGACTGCTACTAGAGAATGTTACTGGAGACTGCTGCTAGAGAATGTTACTGGAGACTGCTACTAGAGAATGTTACTGGAGACTTGTACAGAATGTTACTGGAGACTGGTACTAGAGAATGTTACTGGAGACTGGTACTAGAGAATGTTACTGGAGACTGCTACTAGAGAATGTTACTGGAGACTGCTACTAGAGAATGTTACCGGAGACTGCTACTAGAGAATGTTACTGGAGACTGCTAGAGAATGCTACAAATTTACTGGAGACTGCTGCTAGAGAATGTTACTGGAGACTGCTACTAGAGAATGTTACCGGAGACTGCTACTACAGAATGTTACTGGAGACTGCTACTAGAGAATGTTACTGGAGACTGCTACTAGACAATGTTACCGGAGACTGGTACTAGAGAATGTTACTGGAGACTGCTAGAGAATGCTACAAATTTACTGGAGACTGCTGCTAGAGAATGTTACTGGAGACTGCTACTAGAGAATGTTACCGGAGACTGCTACTACAGAATGTTACTGGAGACTGGTACTAGAGAATGTAACTGGAGACTGCTACTAGAGAATGTTACTGGAGACTGCTACTAGAGAATGTTACTGGAGACTGCTAGAGAATGCTACAAATTTACTGGAGACTGCTGCTAGAGAATGTTACTGGAGACTGCTACTAGAGAATGTTACCGGAGACTGCTACTACAGAATGTTACTGGAGACTGGTACTAGAGAATGTAACTGGAGACTGCTACTAGAGAATGTTACTGGAGACTGGTACTAGAGAATGTTACTGGAGACTGCTACGAGAGAATGTTACTGGAGACTGCTACTAGAGAATGTTACTGGAGAGTGACTGCTGCTAGAGAATGTTACTGGAGTCTGCTACTAGAGAATGTTACTGGAGACTGCTACTAGAGAATGTTACTGGAGACTGGTACTAGAGAATGTTACTGGAGAGTGACTGCTGCTAGAGAATGTTACTGGAGACTGGTACTAGAGAATGTTACTGGAGACTGGTACTAGAGAATGTTACTGGAGAGTGACTGCTACTAGAGAATGTTACTGGAGACTGCTACTAGAGAATGTTACTGGAGACTGGTACTAGAGAATGTTACTGGAGACTGGTACTAGAGAATGTTACTGGAGAGTGACTGCTGCTAGAGAATGTTACTGGAGACTGGTACTAGAGAATGTTACTGGAGAGAGACTGCTACTACAGAATGTTACTGGAGAGAGACTGGTACTAGAGAATGTTACTGGAGAGAGACTGGTACTAGAGAATGTTACTAGAGAATGTTACTGGAGAGAGACTGGTACTAGAGAATGTTACTAGAGAATGTTACTGGAGACTGCTACTAGAGAATGTTACTGGAGACTGCTACTAGAGAATGTTACCGGAGACTGCTACTAGAGAATGTTACTGGAGACTGCTAGAGAATGCTACAAATTTACTGGAGACTGCTGCTAGAGAATGTTACTGGAGACTGCTACTAGACAATGTTACCGGAGACTGCTACTAGAGAATGTTACTGGAGACTGCTAGAGAATGCTACAAATTTACTGGAGACTGCTGCTAGAGAATGTTACTGGAGACTGCTACTAGAGAATGTTACCGGAGACTGCTACTACAGAATGTTACTGGAGACTGGTACTAGAGAATGTAACTGGAGACTGCTACTAGAGAATGTTACTGGAGACTGGTACTAGAGAATGTTACTGGAGACTGCTACGAGAGAATGTTACTGGAGACTGCTACTAGAGAATGTTACTGGAGAGTGACTGCTGCTAGAGAATGTTACTGGAGTCTGCTACTAGAGAATGTTACTGGAGACTGGTACTAGAGAATGTTACTGGAGACTGGTACTAGAGAATGTTACTGGAGAGTGACTGCTGCTAGAGAATGTTACTGGAGACTGCTACTAGAGAATGTTACCGGAGACTGCTACTACAGAATGTTACTGGAGACTGGTACTAGAGAATGTAACTGGAGACTGCTACTAGAGAATGTTACTGGAGACTGGTACTAGAGAATGTTACTGGAGACTGCTACGAGAGAATGTTACTGGAGACTGCTACTAGAGAATGTTACTGGAGAGTGACTGCTGCTAGAGAATGTTACTGGAGTCTGCTACTAGAGAATGTTACTGGAGACTGGTACTAGAGAATGTTACTGGAGACTGGTACTAGAGAATGTTACTGGAGAGTGACTGCTGCTAGAGAATGTTACTGGAGACTGGTACTAGAGAATGTTACTGGAGACTGCTACTAGAGAATGTTACTGGAGAGTGACTGCTACTAGAGAATGTTACTGGAGACTGCTACTAGAGAATGTTACTGGAGACTGGTACTAGAGAATGTTACTGGAGACTGGTACTAGAGAATGTTACTGGAGAGTGACTGCTGCTAGAGAATGTTACTGGAGACTGCTACTAGAGAATGTTACTGGAGAGAGACTGGTACTAGAGAATGTTACTGGAGAGAGACTGGTACTAGAGAATGTTACTAGAGAATGTTACTGGAGAGAGACTGGTACTAGAGAATGTTACTGGAGACTGCTACTAGAGAATGTTACTGGAGACTGCTACTAGAGAATGTTACTGGAGACTGCTGCTAGAGAATGTTACTGGAGACTGGTACTAGAGAATGTTACTGGAGACTGCTACTAGAGAATGTTACTGGAGACTGCTACTAGAGAATGTTACTGGAGACTGCTACTAGAGAATGTTACTGGAGACTGGTACTAGAGAATGTTACTGGAGACTGGTACTAGAGAATGTTACTGGAGACTGCTACTAGAGAATGTTACTGGAGACTGGTACTAGAGAATGTTACTGGAGACTGCTACTAGAGAATGTTACTGGAGAGTGCTACTAGAGAATGTTACTGGAGACTGCTACTAGAGAATGTTACTGGAGACTGCTACTAGAGAATGTTACTGGAGACTGCTACTAGAGAATGTTACTGGAGAGAGACTGCTACTACAGAATGTTACTGGAGACTGCTACTAGAGAATGTTACTGGAGAGTGACTGCTGCTAGAGAATGTTACTGGAGACTGCTACTAGAGAATGTTACTGGAGACTGCTACTAGAGAATGTTACTGGAGAGTGACTGCTGCTAGAGAATGTTACTGGAGACTGCTGCTAGAGAATGTTACTGGAGACTGGTACTAGAGAATGTTACTGGAGACTGCTACTAGAGAATGTTACTGGAGACTGGTACTAGAGAATGTTACTGGAGACTGGTACTAGAGAATGTTACTGGAGACTGCTACTAGAGAATGTTACTGGAGAGTGACTGCTGCTAGAGAATGTTACTGGAGACTGCTACTAGAGAATGTTACTGGAGACTGGTACTAGAGAATGTTATAATGTTACTGGAGACTGCTACTAGAGAATGTTACTGGAGACTGCTACTAGAGAATGTTACTGGAGACTGCTACTAGAGATTGTTACTGGAGACTGGTACTAGAGAATGTTACTGGAGACTGCTACTAGAGAATGTTACTGGAGACTGCTACTAGAGAATGTTACTGGAGACTGGTACTAGAGATTGTTACTGGAGACTGCTACTAGAGAATGTTACTGGAGACTGGTACTAGAGAATGTTACTGGAGACTGGTACTAGAGAATGTTACTGGAGACTGCTGCTAGAGAATGTTACTGGAGACTGCTACTACAGAATGTTACTGGAGACTGCTACTAGAGAATGTTACTGGAGACTGCTACTAGAGATTGTTACTGGAGACTGCTACTAGAGAATGTTACTGGAGACTGCTACTACAGAATGTTACTGGAGACTGCTACTAGAGAATGTTACTGGAGACTGCTACTAGAGAATGTTACTGGAGACTGCTACTAGAGAATGTTATAATGTTACTGGAGACTGCTACTAGAGAATGTTACTGGAGACTGCTACTAGAGAATGTTACTGGAGACTGCTGCTAGAGAATGTCACTGGAGACTGCTACTACAGAATGTTACTGGAGACTGCTACTAGAGAATGTTACTGGAGACTGCTACTAGAGAATGTTACTGGAGAATGTTACTGGAGACTGCTACTAGATAATGTTACTGGAGACTGCTACTAGAGAATGTTACTGGAGACTGCTACTAGAGAATGTTACTGGAGACTGCTACTAGAGAATGTTACTGGAGACTGCTACTAGAGAATGTTACTGGAGACTGCTACTAGAGAATGTTACTGGAGAGAGACTGCTACTACAGAATGTTACTGGAGAGAGACTGGTACTAGAGAATGTTACTGGAGAGAGACTGCTACTACAGAATGTTACTAGAGAATATTACTGGAGAGAGACTGGTACTAGAGAATGTTACTAGAGAATGTTACTGGAGACTGCTACTAGAGAATGTTACTGGAGACTGCTACTAGAGAATGTTACTGGAGACTGCTGCTAGAGAATGTTACTGGAGACTGGTACTAGAGAATGTTACTGGAGACTGCTACTAGAGAATGTTACTGGAGACTGCTACTAGAGAATGTTACTGGAGACTGCTACTAGAGAATGTTACTGGAGACTGGTACTAGAGAATGTTACTGGAGACTGGTACTAGAGAATGTTACTGGAGACTGGTACTAGAGAATGTTACTGGAGACTGCTACTAGAGAATGTTACTGGAGAGTGCTACTAGAGAATGTTACTGGAGACTGCTACTAGAGAATGTTACTGGAGACTGCTACTAGAGAATGTTACTGGAGAGAGACTGCTACTACAGAATGTTACTGGAGACTGCTACTAGAGAATGTTACTGGAGAGTGACTGCTGCTAGAGAATGTTACTGGAGACTGCTACTAGAGAATGTTACTGGAGACTGCTACTAGAGAATGTTACTGGAGAGTGACTGCTGCTAGAGAATGTTACTGGAGACTGCTGCTAGAGAATGTTACTGGAGACTGGTACTAGAGAATGTTACTGGAGACTGCTACTAGAGAATGTTACTGGAGACTGGTACTAGAGAATGTTACTGGAGACTGGTACTAGAGAATGTTACTGGAGACTGCTACTAGAGAATGTTACTGGAGACTGGTACTAGAGAATGTTACTGGAGACTGGTACTAGAGAATGTTACTGGAGACTGCTACTAGAGAATGTTACTGGAGAGTGACTGCTGCTAGAGAATGTTACTGGAGACTGCTACTAGAGAATGTTACTGGAGACTGGTACTAGAGAATGTTATAATGTTACTGGAGACTGCTACTAGAGAATGTTACTGGAGACTGCTACTAGAGAATGTTACTGGAGACTGCTACTAGAGAATGTTACTGGAGAGAGACTGCTACTAGAGAATGTTACTGGAGACTGCTACTAGAGAATGTTACTGGAGACTGCTACTAGAGAATGTTACTGGAGACTGGTACTAGAGATTGTTACTGGAGACTGGTACTAGAGAATGTTACTGGAGACTGGTACTAGAGAATGTTACTGGAGACTGCTGCTAGAGAATGTTACTGGAGACTGCTACTACAGAATGTTACTGGAGACTGCTACTAGAGAATGTTACTGGAGACTGCTACTAGAGAATGTTACTGGAGACTGCTACTACAGAATGTTACTGGAGACTGCTACTAGAGAATGTTACTGGAGACTGGTACTAGAGATTGTTACTGGAGACTGCTACTACAGAATGTTACTGGAGACTGCTACTAGAGAATGTTACTGGAGACTGCTACTAGAGAATGTTATAATGTTACTGGAGACTGCTACTAGAGAATGTTACTGGAGACTGCTACTAGAGAATGTTACTGGAGAATGTTACTGGAGACTGCTACTAGATAATGTTACTGGAGACTGCTACTAGAGAATGTTACTGGAGACTGGTACTAGAGAATGTTACTGGAGAGTGACTGCTACTAGAGAATGTTACTGGAGACTGCTAGTAGAGAATGTTACTGGAGACTGCTACTAGAGAATGTTACTGGAGACTGCTACTAGAGAATATTACTGGAGACTGCTACTAGAGAATGTTACTGGAGACTGCTACTAGAGAATGTTACTGGAGACTGCTACTAGAGAATGTTACTGGAGACTGCTACTAGAGAATGTTACCGGAGACTGGTACTAGAGAATGTTACTGGAGACTGCTACTAGAGAATTGTTACTGGAGAATGTTACTGGAGAATGTTACTGGAGACTGCTACTAGAGAATGTTACTGGAGACTGCTAGAGAATGCTACAAATTTACTGGAGACTGCTACTAGAGAATGTTACTGGAGACTGCTACTAGAGAATGTTACTGGAGACTGCTACTAGAGAATGTTACTGGAGACTGCTACTAGAGAATGTTACTGGAGACTGCTACTAGAGAATGTTACTGGAGACTGCTGCTAGAGAATGTTACTGGAGACTGCTACTAGAGAATGTTACTGGAGACTTGTACAGAATGTTACTGGAGACTGGTACTAGAGAATGTTACTGGAGACTGGTACTAGAGAATGTTACTGGAGACTGCTACTAAAGAATGTTACTGGAGACTGCTACTAGAGAATGTTACCGGAGACTGCTACTAGAGAATGTTACTGGAGACTGCTAGAGAATGCTACAAATTTACTGGAGACTGCTGCTAGAGAATGTTACTGGAGACTGCTACTAGACAATGTTACCGGAGACTGCTACTAGAGAATGTTACTGGAGACTGCTAGAGAATGCTACAAATTTACTGGAGACTGCTGCTAGAGAATGTTACTGGAGACTGCTACTAGAGAATGTTACCGGAGACTGCTACTACAGAATGTTACTGGAGACTGGTACTAGAGAATGTAACTGGAGACTGCTACTAGAGAATGTTACTGGAGACTGGTACTAGAGAATGTTACTGGAGACTGCTACGCGAGAATGTCACTGGAGACTGGTACTAGAGAATGTTACTGGAGACTGCTACTAGAGAATGTTACTGGAGAGTGACTGCTGCTAGAGAATGTTACTGGAGTCTGCTACTAGAGAATGTTACTGGAGACTGGTACTAGAGAATGTTACTGGAGACTGGTACTAGAGAATGTTACTGGAGAGTGACTGCTGCTAGAGAATGTTACTGGAGACTGCTACTAGAGAATGTTACTGGAGACTGCTACTAGAGAATGTTACTGGAGACTGCTACTAGAGAATGTTACTGGAGACTTGTACAGAATGTTACTGGAGACTGCTACTAGAGAATGTTACTGGAGACTGGTACTAGAGAATGTTACTGGAGAATGTTACTAGAGACTGCTACTAGAGAATGTTACTGGAGAGAGACTGCTACTAGAGAATGTTACTGGAGAGAGACTGCTACTAGAGAATGTTACTGGAGACTGCTACTAGAGAATGTTACCGGAGACTGCTACTAGAGAATGTTACTGGAGACTGCTACTAGAGAATGTTACTGGAGACTGCTACTAGAGAATGTTACTGGAGACTGCTGCTAGAGAATGTTACTGGAGACTGCTACTAGAGAATGTTACTGGAGACTTGTACAGAATGTTACTGGAGACTGGTACTAGAGAATGTTACTGGAGACTGGTACTAGAGAATGTTACTGGAGACTGCTACTAGAGAATGTTACTGGAGACTGCTACTAGAGAATGTTACCGGAGACTGCTACTAGAGAATGTTACTGGAGACTGCTAGAGAATGCTACAAATTTACTGGAGACTGCTGCTAGAGAATGTTACTGGAGACTGCTACTAGAGAATGTTACCGGAGACTGCTACTACAGAATGTTACTGGAGACTGCTACTAGAGAATGTTACTGGAGACTGCTACTAGACAATGTTACCGGAGACTGGTACTAGAGAATGTTACTGGAGACTGCTAGAGAATGCTACAAATTTACTGGAGACTGCTGCTAGAGAATGTTACTGGAGACTGCTACTAGAGAATGTTACCGGAGACTGCTACTACAGAATGTTACTGGAGACTGGTACTAGAGAATGTAACTGGAGACTGCTACTAGAGAATGTTACTGGAGACTGCTACTAGAGAATGTTACTGGAGACTGCTAGAGAATGCTACAAATTTACTGGAGACTGCTGCTAGAGAATGTTACTGGAGACTGCTACTAGAGAATGTTACCGGAGACTGCTACTACAGAATGTTACTGGAGACTGGTACTAGAGAATGTAACTGGAGACTGCTACTAGAGAATGTTACTGGAGACTGGTACTAGAGAATGTTACTGGAGACTGCTACGAGAGAATGTTACTGGAGACTGCTACTAGAGAATGTTACTGGAGAGTGACTGCTGCTAGAGAATGTTACTGGAGTCTGCTACTAGAGAATGTTACTGGAGACTGCTACTAGAGAATGTTACTGGAGACTGGTACTAGAGAATGTTACTGGAGAGTGACTGCTGCTAGAGAATGTTACTGGAGACTGGTACTAGAGAATGTTACTGGAGACTGGTACTAGAGAATGTTACTGGAGAGTGACTGCTACTAGAGAATGTTACTGGAGACTGCTACTAGAGAATGTTACTGGAGACTGGTACTAGAGAATGTTACTGGAGACTGGTACTAGAGAATGTTACTGGAGAGTGACTGCTGCTAGAGAATGTTACTGGAGACTGGTACTAGAGAATGTTACTGGAGAGAGACTGCTACTACAGAATGTTACTGGAGAGAGACTGGTACTAGAGAATGTTACTGGAGAGAGACTGGTACTAGAGAATGTTACTAGAGAATGTTACTGGAGAGAGACTGGTACTAGAGAATGTTACTAGAGAATGTTACTGGAGACTGCTACTAGAGAATGTTACTGGAGACTGCTACTAGAGAATGTTACCGGAGACTGCTACTAGAGAATGTTACTGGAGACTGCTAGAGAATGCTACAAATTTACTGGAGACTGCTGCTAGAGAATGTTACTGGAGACTGCTACTAGACAATGTTACCGGAGACTGCTACTAGAGAATGTTACTGGAGACTGCTAGAGAATGCTACAAATTTACTGGAGACTGCTGCTAGAGAATGTTACTGGAGACTGCTACTAGAGAATGTTACCGGAGACTGCTACTACAGAATGTTACTGGAGACTGGTACTAGAGAATGTAACTGGAGACTGCTACTAGAGAATGTTACTGGAGACTGGTACTAGAGAATGTTACTGGAGACTGCTACGAGAGAATGTTACTGGAGACTGCTACTAGAGAATGTTACTGGAGAGTGACTGCTGCTAGAGAATGTTACTGGAGTCTGCTACTAG
The DNA here is from genome assembly GCF_965119305.1 of Pelophylax lessonae. Lineage (NCBI taxonomy): Eukaryota > Metazoa > Chordata > Amphibia > Anura > Ranidae > Pelophylax > Pelophylax lessonae. The sequence goes on along the minus strand of NC_138778.1, from coordinate 231,318,588 downwards.
AGAATGTTACTGGAGACTGGTACTAGAGAATGTTACTGGAGACTGGTACTAGAGAATGTTACTGGAGAGTGACTGCTGCTAGAGAATGTTACTGGAGACTGCTACTAGAGAATGTTACTGGAGACTGCTACTAGAGAATGTTACTGGAGACTGGTACTAGAGAATGTAACTGGAGACTGCTACTAGAGAATGTTACTGGAGACTGGTACTAGAGAATGTTACTGGAGACTGCTACGAGAGAATGTTACTGGAGACTGCTACTAGAGAATGTTACTGGAGACTGCTACGAGAGAATGTTACTGGAGACTGCTACTAGAGAATGTTACTGGAGAGTGACTGCTGCTAGAGAATGTTACTGGAGTCTGCTACTAGAGAATGTTACTGGAGACTGGTACTAGAGAATGTTACTGGAGACTGGTACTAGAGAATGTTACTGGAGACTGCTACTAGACAATGTTACTGGAGACTGCTACGAGAGAATGTTACTGGAGACTGCTACTAGAGAATGTTACTGGAGAGTGACTGCTGCTAGAGAATGTTACTGGAGTCTGCTACTAGAGAATGTTACTGGAGACTGGTACTAGAGAATGTTACTGGAGACTGGTACTAGAGAATGTTACTGGAGAGTGACTGCTGCTAGAGAATGTTACTGGAGACTGCTACTAGAGAATGTTACTGGAGAGTGACTGCTACTAGAGAATGTTACTGGAGACTGCTACTAGAGAATGTTACTGGAGACTGGTACTAGAGAATGTTACTGGAGACTGGTACTAGAGAATGTTACTGGAGAGTGACTGCTGCTAGAGAATGTTACTGGAGACTGCTACTAGAGAATGTTACTGGAGAGAGACTGGTACTAGAGAATGTTACTGGAGAGAGACTGGTACTAGAGAATGTTACTAGAGAATGTTACTGGAGAGAGACTGGTACTAGAGAATGTTACTGGAGACTGCTACTAGAGAATGTTACTGGAGACTGCTACTAGAGAATGTTACTGGAGACTGCTGCTAGAGAATGTTACTGGAGACTGGTACTAGAGAATGTTACTGGAGACTGCTACTAGAGAATGTTACTGGAGACTGCTACTAGAGAATGTTACTGGAGACTGCTACTAGAGAATGTTACTGGAGACTGGTACTAGAGAATGTTACTGGAGACTGGTACTAGAGAATGTTACTGGAGACTGCTACTAGAGAATGTTACTGGAGACTGGTACTAGAGAATGTTACTGGAGACTGCTACTAGAGAATGTTACTGGAGAGTGCTACTAGAGAATGTTACTGGAGACTGCTACTAGAGAATGTTACTGGAGACTGCTACTAGAGAATGTTACTGGAGACTGCTACTAGAGAATGTTACTGGAGAGAGACTGCTACTACAGAATGTTACTGGAGACTGCTACTAGAGAATGTTACTGGAGAGTGACTGCTGCTAGAGAATGTTACTGGAGACTGCTACTAGAGAATGTTACTGGAGACTGCTACTAGAGAATGTTACTGGAGAGTGACTGCTGCTAGAGAATGTTACTGGAGACTGCTGCTAGAGAATGTTACTGGAGACTGGTACTAGAGAATGTTACTGGAGACTGCTACTAGAGAATGTTACTGGAGACTGGTACTAGAGAATGTTACTGGAGACTGGTACTAGAGAATGTTACTGGAGACTGCTACTAGAGAATGTTACTGGAGAGTGACTGCTGCTAGAGAATGTTACTGGAGACTGCTACTAGAGAATGTTACTGGAGACTGGTACTAGAGAATGTTATAATGTTACTGGAGACTGCTACTAGAGAATGTTACTGGAGACTGCTACTAGAGAATGTTACTGGAGACTGCTACTAGAGATTGTTACTGGAGACTGGTACTAGAGAATGTTACTGGAGACTGCTACTAGAGAATGTTACTGGAGACTGCTACTAGAGAATGTTACTGGAGACTGGTACTAGAGATTGTTACTGGAGACTGCTACTAGAGAATGTTACTGGAGACTGGTACTAGAGAATGTTACTGGAGACTGGTACTAGAGAATGTTACTGGAGACTGCTGCTAGAGAATGTTACTGGAGACTGCTACTACAGAATGTTACTGGAGACTGCTACTAGAGAATGTTACTGGAGACTGCTACTAGAGATTGTTACTGGAGACTGCTACTAGAGAATGTTACTGGAGACTGCTACTACAGAATGTTACTGGAGACTGCTACTAGAGAATGTTACTGGAGACTGCTACTAGAGAATGTTACTGGAGACTGCTACTAGAGAATGTTATAATGTTACTGGAGACTGCTACTAGAGAATGTTACTGGAGACTGCTACTAGAGAATGTTACTGGAGACTGCTGCTAGAGAATGTCACTGGAGACTGCTACTACAGAATGTTACTGGAGACTGCTACTAGAGAATGTTACTGGAGACTGCTACTAGAGAATGTTACTGGAGAATGTTACTGGAGACTGCTACTAGATAATGTTACTGGAGACTGGTACTAGAGAATTTTACTGGAGACTGGTACTAGAGAATGTTACTGGAGAGTGACTGCTACTAGAGAATGTTACTGGAGACTGCTAGTAGAGAATGTTACTGGAGAGTGCTACTAGAGAATGTTACTGGAGACTGCTACTAGAGAATGTTACTGGAGACTGCTACTAGATAATGTTACTGGAGACTGGTACTAGAGAATTTTACTGGAGACTGGTACTAGAGAATGTTACTGGAGAGTGACTGCTACTAGAGAATGTTACTGGAGACTGCTAGTAGAGAATGTTACTGGAGAGTGCTACTAGAGAATGTTACTGGAGACTGCTACTAGATAATGTTACTGGAGACTGCTACTAGAGAATGTTACTGGAGACTGCTACTAGAGAATGTTACTGGAGACTGCTACTAGAGAATGTTACTGGAGACTGCTACTAGAGAATGTTACTGGAGACTGCTACTAGAGAATGTTACTGGAGACTGCTACTAGAGAATGTTACTGGAGACTGCTGCTAGAGAATGTTACTGGAGACTGCTAGTAGAGAATGTTACTGGAGAGTGCTACTAGAGAATGTTACTGGAGACTGGTACTAGAGAATGTCACTGGAGACTGCTACTAGAGAATGTTACTGGAGAATGTTACTGGAGACTGCTACTAGAGAATGTTACTGGAGACTGCTACTAGAGAATGTTACTGGAGACTGCTACTAGAGAATGTTACTGGAGACTGCTGCTAGAGAATGTTACTGGAGAATGTTACTGGAGACTGCTACTAGAGAATGTTACTGGAGACTGCTACTAGAGAATGTTACTGGAGAATGTTACTGGAGACTGCTACTAGAGAATGTTACTGGAGACTGCTAGTAGAGAATGTTACTGGAGACTGCTACTAGAGAATGTTACTGGAGACTGCTGCTAGAGAATGTTACTGGAGAATGTTACTGGAGACTGCTACTAGAGAATGTCACTGGAGACTGCTACTAGAGAATGTTACTGGAGAATGTTACTGGAGACTGCTACTAGAGAATGTTACTGGAGACTGCTAGTAGAGAATGTTACTGGAGAGTGCTACTAGAGAATGTTACTGGAGACTGGTACTAGAGAATGTTACTGGAGACTGCTACTAGAGAATGTTACTGGAGACTGCTATTAGAGAATGTTACTGGAGACTGCTACTAGATAATGTTACTGGAGACTGCTACTAGAGAATGTTACTGGAGACTGCTATTAGAGAATGTTACTGGAGACTGGTACTAGAGAATGTTACTGGAGACTGCTACTAGAGAATGTTACTGGAGACTGGTACTAGAGAATGTTACTGGAGACTGCTACTAGAGAATGTTACTGGAGACTGGTACTAGAGAATGTTACCGGAGACTGCTATTAGAGAATGTTACTGGAGACTGGTACTAGAGAATGTTACTGGAGACTGCTACTAGAGAATGTTACTGGAGACTGCTACTAGAGAATGTTACTGGAGAGAGACTGCTACTACAGAATGTTACTGGAGACTGCTACTAGAGAATGTTACTGGAGAGTGACTGCTGCTAGAGAATGTTACTGGAGACTGCTACTAGAGAATGTTACTGGAGACTGCTACTAGAGAATGTTACTGGAGACTGCTGCTAGAGAATGTTACTGGAGACTGCTGCTAGAGAATGTTACTGGAGACTGGTACTAGAGAATGTTACTGGAGACTGGTACTAGAGAATGTTACTGGAGACTGGTACTAGAGAATGTTACTGGAGACTGGTACTAGAGAATGTTACTGGAGACTGGTACTAGAGAATGTTACTGGAGACTGGTACTAGAGAATGTTACTGGAGACTGGTACTAGAGAATGTTACTGGAGACTGCTACTAGAGAATGTTACTGGAGACTGGTACTAGAGAATGTTACTGGAGACTGCTACTAAAGAATGTTACTGGAGAGTGACTGCTGCTAGAGAATGTTACTGGAGACTGCTACTAGAGAATGTTACTGGAGACTGGTACTAGAGAATGTTACTGGAGACTGCTACTAGAGAATGTTACTGGAGACTGGTACTAGAGAATGTTACTGGAGACTGCTGCTAGAGAATGTTACTGGAGACTGCTACTAGAGAATGTTACTGGAGACTGGTACTAGAGAATGTTACTGGAGAGTGACTGCTACTAGAGAATGTTACTGGAGACTGGTACTAGAGAATGTTATAATGTTACTGGAGACTGCTACTAGAGAATGTTACTGGAGACTGCTACTAGAGAATGTTACTGGAGACTGCTACTAGAGAATGTTACTGGAGACTGCTACTAGAGAATGTTACTGGAGAGAGACTGCTACTAGAGAATGTTACTGGAGACTGCTACTAGAGAATGTTACTGGAGACTGCTACTAGAGAATGTTACTGGAGACTGGTACTAGAGATTGTTACTGGAGACTGGTACTAGAGAATGTTACTTGAGACTGCTACTAGAGAATGTTACTGGAGACTGCTACTAGAGAATGTTACTGGAGACTGGTACTAGAGATTGTTACAGGAGACTGCTACTAGAGAATGTTACTGGAGACTGGTACTAGAGAATGTTACTGGAGACTGGTACTAGAGAATGTTACTGGAGACTGCTACTAGAGAATGTTACTGGAGACTGCTACTAGAGAATGTTACTGGAGACTGCTACTAGAGAATGTTACTGGAGACTGGTACTAGAGAATGTTACTGGAGACTGGTACTAGAGAATGTTACTGGAGACTGCTACTAGAGAATGTTACTGGAGACTGGTACTAGAGAATGTTACTGGAGACTGGTACTAGAGATTGTTACTGGAGACTGCTACTAGAGAATGTTACTGGAGACTGCTACTAGAGAATGTTACTGGAGACTGGTACTAGAGAATGTTACTTGAGACTGCTACTAGAGAATGTTACTGGAGACTGCTACTAGAGAATGTTACTGGAGACTGCTACTAGAGAATGTTACTGGAGACTGCTGCTAGAGAATGTTACTGGAGACTGGTACTAGAGAATGTTACTGGAGACTGCTGCTAGAGAATGTTACTGGAGACTGCTACTAGAGAATGTTACTGGAGACTGGTACTAGAGAATGTTATAATGTTACTGGAGACTGCTACTAGAGAATGTTACTGGAGACTGCTACTAGAGAATGTTACTGGAGACTGCTGCTAGAGAATGTCACTGGAGACTGCTACTAGAGAATGTTACTGGAGAATGATACTAGATAATGTTACTGGAGACTGCTACTAGAGAATGTTACTGGAGACTGGTACTAGAGAATGTTACTGGAGAGTGACTGCTACTAGAGAATGTTACTGGAGACTGCTAGTAGAGAATGTTACTGGAGACTGCTACTACAGAATGTTACTGGAGACTGCTACTACAGAATGTTACTGGAGACTGCTACTAGAGAATGTTACTGGAGACTGGTACTAGAGAATGTTACCGGAGACTGCTACTAGAGAATGTTACTGGAGACTGGTACTAGAGAATGTTACTGGAGACTGCTACTACAGAATGTTACTGGAGACTGGTACTAGAGAATGTTACTGGAGACTGCTACTAGAGAATGTTACTGGAGACTGCTACTAGAGAATGTTACTGGAGACTGCTGCTAGAGAATGTCACTGGAGACTGCTACTAGAGAATGTTACTGGAGACTGCTACTGGAGACTGCTACTAGAGAATGTTACTGGAGACTGCTAGTAGAGAATGTTACTGGAGAGTGCTACTAGAGAATGTTACTGGAGACTGGTACTAGAGAATGTTACTGGAGACTGCTATTAGAGAATGTTACTGGAGACTGGTACTAGAGAATGTTACTGGAGACTGCTACTAGAGAATGTTACTGGAGACTGCTGCTAGAGAATGTTACTGGAGACTGGTACTAGAGAATGTTACTGGAGACTGCTACTAGAGAATGTTACTGGAGACTGCTACTAGAGAATGTTACTGGAGACTGGTACTAGAGAATGTTACTGGAGACTGGTACTAGAGAATGTTACTGGAGACTGCTACTAGAGAATGTTACTGGAGACTGGTACTAGAGAATGTTACTGGAGACTGCTACTAAAGAATGTTACTGGAGAGTGACTGCTGCTAGAGAATGTTACTGGAGACTGCTACTAGAGAATGTTACTGGAGACTGGTACTAGAGAATGTTATAATGTTACTGGAGACTGCTACTAGAGAATGTTACTGGAGAGTGACTGCTGCTAGAGAATGTTACTGGAGACTGGTACTAGAGAATGTTACTGGAGAGTGACTGCTACTAGAGAATGTTACTGGAGACTGGTACTAGAGAATGTTACTGGAGACTGCTACTAGAGAATGTTACTGGAGACTGCTACTAGAGAATGTTACTGGAGACTGCTACTAGAGAATGTTACTGGAGACTGCTACTAGAGAATGTTACTGGAGAGTGACTGCTGCTAGAGAATGTTACTGGAGACTGGTACTAGAGAATGTTACTGGAGAGTGACTGCTACTAGAGAATGTTACTGGAGACTGGTACTAGAGAATGTTATAATGTTACTGGAGAGAGACTGCTACTAGAGAATGTTACTGGAGACTGCTACTAGAGAATGTTACTGGAGACTGCTACTAGAGAATGTTACTTGAGACTGCTACTAGAGAATGTTACTGGAGACTGCTACTAGAGAATGTTACTGGAGACTGGTACTAGAGATTGTTACTGGAGACTGGTACTAGAGAATGTTACTGGAGACTGCTGCTAGAGAATGTTACTGGAGACTGCTACTAGAGAATGTTACTGGAGACTGGTACTAGAGAATGTTATAATGTTACTGGAGACTGCTACTAGAGAATGTTACTGGAGAGAGACTGCTACTAGAGAATGTTACTGGAGACTGGTACTAGAGAATGTTACTGGAGACTGCTGCTAGAGAATGTTACTGGAGACTGCTACTACAGAATGTTACTGGAGACTGCTACTAGAGAATGTTACTGGAGACTGCTACTAGAGAATGTTACTGGAGACTGCTACTACAGAATGTTACTGGAGACTGCTACTAGAGAATGTTACTGGAGACTGCTACTAGAGAATGTTACTGGAGACTGGTACTAGAGAATGTTATAATGTTACTGGAGACTGCTACTAGAGAATGTTACTGGAGACTGCTACTAGAGAATGTTACTGGAGACTGCTACTACAGAATGTTACTGGAGACTGGTACTAGAGAATGTTACTGGAGACTGGTACTAGAGAATGTTACTGGAGACTGCTACTAGAGAATGTTACTGGAGACTGCTACTAGAGAATGTTACTGGAGACTGCTACTACAGAATGTTACTGGAGACTGGTACTAGAGAATGTTACTGGAGACTGCTACTAGAGAATGTTACTGGAGACTGGTACTAGAGAATGTTACTGGAGACTGCTACTAGAGAATGTTACTGGAGACTGCTACTAGAGAATGTTACTGGAGAATGTTACTGGAGAATGTTACTGGAGACTGCTACTAGAGAATGTTACTGGAGACTGCTACTAGAGAATGTTACTGGAGACTGCTACTAGAGAATGTTACTGGAGACTGCTACTAGAGAATGTTACTGGAGACTGCTAGTAGAGAATGTTACTGGAGACTGCTACTAGAGAATGTTACTGGAGACTGCTACTACAGAATGTTACTGGAGACTGCTACTAGAGAATGTTACTGGAGACTGCTACTAGAGAATGTTACTGGAGAATGTTACTGGAGACTGCTACTACAGAATGTTACTGGAGACTGCTACTAGAGAATGTTACTGGAGACTGCTAGTAGAGAATGTTACTGGAGACTGCTACTAGAGAATGTTACTGGAGACTGCTATTAGAGAATGTTACTGGAGACTGCTACTAGAGAATGTTACTGGAGACTGGTACTAGAGAATGTTACTGGAGACTGGTACTAGAGAATGTTACTGGAGACTGCTACTAGAGAATGTTACCGGAGACTGGTACTAGAGAATGTTACTGGAGACTGCTACTAGAGAATGTTACTGGAGACTGCTATTAGAGAATGTTACTGGAGACTGCTACTAGAGAATGTTACTGGAGACTGCTACTAGAGAATGTTACTGGAGACTGCTATTAGAGAATGTTACTGGAGACTGCTACTAGAGAATGTTACTGGAGACTGCTACTAGAGAATGTTACCGGAGACTGCTACTAGAGAATGTTACTGGAGACTGCTACTAGAGAATGTTACTGGAGACTGCTACTAGAGAATGTTACTGGAGACTGCTACTAGAGAGTGCTACTAGAGAATGTTACTGGAGACTGCTACTAGAGAATGTTACTGGAGACTGCTACTAGAGAATGTTACTAGAGACTGCTACAGAATGTTATAATGTTACTGGAGACTGCTACCATGTTATCTGAGATAGCTACAGAATTCTACAATGTTACTTAAGACTAATAGACACTGTTTCCATGCTATTTGAGACTACCAGAGACTGCTTCCATGTTATTGGAGATTGTTGTAGCATGCAACCATGTTTATTGGAGACTGCTTCCATGTTATTAGAGACTGCTACCATAGCATTGGAGACTGCTAGAGACTGTGTCCATGTTATTGGAGACTTCTGTGGAATGCTACCATGGTTACTGAAGAGTGCTAGAGACTGCTTCCATGTTATTGGAGACTGCTACCATGGTATTAGAGACTGTGTCCGTGTTATTGGAGACTGTTGCAGCATGCAACCATGATTATTGGAGACTGCTTCCATGGTATTAGAGACTACTACAATGGTATTGGAGACTGCTAGAGACTGCTACCATAGTATCCGCAACTGCTAGAGACTGCAACCATAGTATCCGCAACTGCTAGAGACTGCATCCATGTTATTGGAGACTACTGTAGAATTCTACCATAGTTACTGAAGACTGCTAGAGACTGCTTCCATGTTATTAGAGACTGCTACCATGGTATTAGAGACTGCTACCATGGTATTAGAGACTGTGTCCATGTTATTAGAGACTGCTTCCATGTTAATAGAGACTGCTACCATATTATTAAAGACTTCTACCATGGTTTTACAGACTGCTTCCATGTTAATATAGACTGCTACCATAGTATTAGAGACTGCTTCCATGTTGTTAGAGACTGCTGCCTTAGTATTAGAGACTGCTACCATAGTATTAGAGACTGCTTCCATAGTATTAGAGACTGCTACCATAGTATTAGAGACTGCTTCCATGTTATTAGAGACTGCTGCCTTAGTATTAGAGACTGCTTCAATGTTATTAGAGACTGCTACCATAGTATTAGAGACTGCTACCATAGTATTAGAGACTGCTACCATGTTGTTAGAGACTGCTACCATAGTATTAGAGACTGCTTCCATAGTATTAGAGACTGCTACCATAGTATTAGAGACTGCTTCCATAGTATTAGAGACTGCTACCATAGTATTAGAGACTGGTTCCATGTTGTTGGAGACTGCTACCATGGTATTAGAGACTGTGTCCATGTTATTGGAGACTGTTGCAGCATGCAACCATGATTATTGGAGACTGCTTCCATGGTATTAGAGACTACTACAATGGTATTGGAGACTGCTAGAGACTGCTACCATAGTATCCGCAACTGCTAGAGACTGCATCCATGTTATTGGAGACTACTGTAGAATTCTACCATGGTTACTGAAGACTGCTAGAGACTGCTTCCATGTTATTAGAGACTGCTACCATGGTATTAGAGACTGCTACCATGGTATTAGAGACTGCTACCATGGTATTAGAGACTGTGTCCATGTTATTGGAGACTGTTGTAGCATGCAACCATGATTATTGGAGACTGCTTCCATGGTATTAGAGACTACTACAATGGTATTGGAGACTGCTAGAGACTGCTACCATAGTATCCGCAACTGCTAGAGACTGCATCCATGTTATTGGAGACTACTGTAGAATTCTACCATGGTTACTGAAGACTGCTAGAGACTGCTTCCATGTTATTAGAGACTGCTACCATGGTATTAGAGACTGCTACCATGGTATTAGAGACTGCTACCATGGTATTAGAGACTGTGTCCATGTTATTAGAGACTGCTACCATGGTATTAGAGACTGTGTCCATGTTATTAGAGACTGCTACCATATTATTAAAGACTTCTACCATGGTTTTACAGACTGCTTCCATGTTAATATAGACTGCTACCATAGTATTAGAGACTGCTTCCATGTTGTTAGAGACTGCTACCATAGTATTAGAGACTGCTTCCATAGTATTAGAGACTGCTACCATAGTATTAGAGACTGCTACCATGTTATTAGAGACTGCTGCCTTAGTATTAGAGACTGCTACCATAGTATTAGAGACTGCTTCCATGTTGTTAGAGACTGCTACCATAGTATTAGAGACTGCTTCCATAGTATTAGAGACTGCTACCATAGTATTAGAGACTGCTTCCATAGTATTAGAGACTGCTTCCATAGTATTAGAGACTGCTACCATAGTATTAGAGACTGCTTCCATAGTATTAGAGACTGCTACCATAGTATTAGAGACTGCTTCCATGTTATTAGAGACTGCTGCCTTAGTATTAGAGACTGCTACCATAGTATTAGAGACTGCTTCCATGTTATTAGAGACTGCTGCCTTAGTATTAGAGACTGCTTCCATGTTATTAGAGACTGCTGCCTTAGTATTAGAGACTGCTACCATAGTATTAGAGACTGCTGCCTTAGTATTAGAGACTGCTACCATAGTATTAGAGACTGCTTCCATGTTATTAGAGACTGCTACCATAGTATTAGAGACTGCTTCCATGTTATTAGAGACTGCTACCATAGTATTAGAGACTGCTGCCTTAGTATTAGAGACTGCTTCAATGTTATTAGAGACTGCTGCCATAGTATTGGAGACTACCATGGATATGTGAGCCTGTCTATGTGTTACTGGAGACTGCTTCCGTATTATCGGAGTCTACTAAAACTGCTTCCATGTTTGGACGACTGCTGTAGAATGCTTCCATGTTATTGGAGACAGCTGTGGAATGTTACTGGAGACTGCTACTAAATTATTTGAGACTGCTAGAAAAAGCTGAAATGCTACGGTAGACTGCTACTAAGTTATTGGTCCAAGAAGTCATCTACTTCTTTAATGGACCAATCAGAAGGTAGGAGGGGGCGGAGCTCTGACATTTATTGATCCTTTGAATGATGTAAACATTTATATAAAGTATCCATGTGAGTAGAGGGATGACATCACGGATCATTGGTTCAGAACAACCTCCGTTACATTCTGGGATCTGGAATTTAACTTTCTTTTCTATTTGTATCTTTTCCAGGGAAAAACATTTCCAGTGACTCATCGAGGTGCGTCCCGCCGCTCCTGACATTTTCTGTGTGGATCTGTTATTTTCATCGTTGTTTCTAATGCCAATTTTAGCCGATTTTCCATGAAAGGTGTGTTTGTTTTCCAGATCATCAAAGGCTGTTAATTCCAGCGGTGAGAAGTCAGCGGCGGACGTGAAAAGCGATGACTCGTATTTTGGTGAGCTGCCTAAATCTTCAGTCACTTCCCGAAACCTGTCACTGGGAATCTCACTGTCATCCCAGGCAATGACCCACAGCAACCAGACCTCGTCCAAGAGCAGGGAAGGTCCCTGATAATCCCTTCACTTCCTGTCTAATGGAGGCCCTGTCACTGGGAATCTCACTGTCATCCCAGGCAATGACCCACAGCAACCAAACCTCATCTAAGAGCAGGGAAGGTCCCTGATAGTCCCTTCACTTCCTGTCCTAGGGGGGCCCCGTCACTGGGAATCTCACTGTCATCCCAGGCAATGACCCACAGCAACCAAACCTCATCTAAGAGCAGGGAAGGTCCCTGATAGTCCCTTCACTTCCTGTCCTACAGGGGCCCCGTCACTGGGAATCTCACTGTCATCCCAGGCAATAACCCACAGCAACCAGACCTCACCTAAGAGCAGGGAAGGTCCCTGATAGTCCCTTCACTTCCTGTCCTATGGAGGCCCCGTCACTGGGAATCTCACTGTCATCCCAGGCAATATCCCCCAGCAACCAGACCTCATCTAAGAGCAGGGAAGGTCCCTGATAGTCCCTTCACTTCCTGTCCTATGGAGGCCCCGTCACTGGGAATCTCACTGTCATCCCAGGCAATGACCCACAGCAACCAGACCTCATCTAAGAGCAGGGAAGGTCCCTGATAGTCCCTTCACTTCCTGTCCTATGGAGGCCCCGTCACTGGGAATCTCACTGTCATCCCAGGCAATAACCCACAGCAACCAGACCTCATCCAAGAGCAGGGAAGGTCCCTGATAGTCCCTTCACTTCCTGTCCTATGGAGGCCCCGTCACTGGAAATCTCACTGTCATCCCAGGCAATAACCCACAGCAACCAGACCTCATCCAAGAGCAGGGAAGGTCCCTGATAGTCCCTTCACTTCCTGTCCTAGGGGGGCCCCGTCACTAAGAATCTCACGGTCATCCAAGGCAATAACCCTCAGCAACCAGACCTCATCCATGAGTGGGGAAGGCCTACTGATGGTCCCTTCACTTCCTGTCCTATGGGGGCCCTGTCACTAAGAATCTCACTGTCATCCCAGGCAATAACCCACAGCAACCAGACCTCATCCATTAGTGGTGAAGGCCTCCTGATGGTCCCTTCACTTCCTGTCCTATGGGGGCCCTGTCACTAAGAATCTCACTGTCATCCAAGACAGTAACCCACAGCAACAAGATCTCATGCAAGAGTGGAGAAGGTCCCCTCACTTCTTATCCCTTTGGTGCCCCCAACACTGAGAATATCACGGTCATCCCTGGCAACAGCTCACAGCAACTAGACCTCATCCAAGAGTTGGAAAGGTCCCCTTATGGTCCCCTCACTTCCTCTCCTAGGGGCGCCCAGTCACTAAGATTCTCACTTTCATTCCAGGCAATAACCCACAGCAACCAGACCTCATCCAAGAGTGTTGAAGGCCTCCTGATGGTCTCTTCACTTCCTGTACTATAAGGGCCCCTCTGTACCAAGAATATCACCGTCCTTCCATGGAATAACCCACAGCAACCATACCTCATCCAAGAGTGGGGAAGATCCCCTCACTTCCTGTCCTATGGTGGCCCCATCACTGAGAATATCACTGTCATTCCAGGCAATAACCCACAGCAACCAGGTCCAGACCTCATTCAACAGTGGTGAAGGTCTCCTGATTTTTCCTTCACTTCCTGTCCTATAAGGGCCCCTCTTTACCAGGAATCTCATTGTCATTCCAGCCAATAGCCCTCAGCAACTAGACCTTATCCAAGAGTGGGGAAGGTCCCCACACTTCCTATACACTGGGGGCCACGTCACTGAGAATCTCACTGTCATCCCAGCCATTAATGCTCAGAAACCAGACCTTATCCAAGATTAGTGAAGGCCTCCTGATTATCCCCTGACTTCCTGTACTATGGGGGCCCGGTCACTGAGAATCTCACTGTCATTCCAGGCAATAACCCTCAGCAACCAGACCTCATCCAAGAGTAGGGAATGTCCTGTTGCAAAGAATCTCACTGTCATTCCAGGCGATAACCCACAGCAACCAAACCTCATCCAAGAGTAGGGAAGGCCCCGTCACTGCCTGTCCTATGGAGCCATATTACAAAGAATCTCACTGTCATTCCAGGTGATAACCCACAGCAACCAGACCTCATCCAATAGTGGGGAAGGTCCCATAATGGTCCCTCAATTCCTGTCCTTTGGAGCGTCATGGTAGAGGAAGTGAGGAGTTTGGACATTTTTAGGGACATGGCTTCAGCATTCTTTCTTAGACTGGGGCCAATGACAAAGAGGGGCCCCGACTGCATTATGGCCACTAGATGGCACAGACTATGATAAGAAAGAAGTATGCTCCTCATTTCCATGAGGAAATTTCCCTATTGATATATTCGATCTGCCTAGAATCAAGCCTGAGAACATTCGATTTGGACCATTTGCATAGAATGAATTTACATGCAGTTTTCATAAGATGAACAGCTATGCAGTTTTTTTTTTATAAATACACCACTTCGTGTCAAAGGGGAGGGGGACCCCAAAATTTTCACTGGGGTCCGTTCCTTTATAGATGCCCTACTGTCAGAAACCACCATTTGTGAACATACAGAACCCCAGACTGCAGGAATCACAGCTCTCTGTGCCGTACTTTGAATGTGGAGTTCTCTTCTGTATGACAATAATTCTATTTAATTGCAGGCAGTGCACAGAATGAAGAAGAGCTACATATCCTGAAAACGACAGAAACCATCGGTATGAATGTCATTGATCTGATTTTAGAGACTTTCCCCGTTCCTACTTGGAAGTCTTTCTGGTTTTTAATGCTGCCACACCCTCAAATCTTTAATCTCTTATCAGCTATAGAAGATGCATCCCAGCCAGAACTGAAACTAAAGCCTTGAGACACAATCATTGAGTTATCTGGCTTCCTCAAGGCTTTTTATTCCTCAATCGCTGTACGGCCCCCATAAACTGGTGATCTGAGGACACCATCCTGAGATGGTAAAGAGCAATTCCCAGACACCCACCCCAGGTTCCTTGCTAAATCCTAATGTTGAATTAAGGCGCTACAAATTTCTTCCAGTCACCAAACAGATGGGAATCGGTCCTGGAAGCTGTAATGTGAGTTAGGAAGCATAGAGAGAAGAAATTGCTCCAGGAAGTACCCTCCCAGTCACCATGTGAAGTGCTCTCTGAATTCTGTTTGCAGTGGAATACAGAGCTCAAATGTGTCCCACTGATGGATTTCCTTTATTGTTTTATATTTTTTCAGATTTCGGACGTATTAATTGTCAGGAAGAAGCAATGAATACACAAAAGTTATTTCTTTTCAGTTTAATAAACATTTCTAAACATCATATTGAGGGATGGGGGGGGGGGGGGGGGTTTCTAACTCTGATATCTTTATTAAAGTAATACAGATAGATGGTGTTGTGTGACCTCTGAGCATTAAGGTCCCCACCGAAATTAGCACCCCTTCTTCTGCCTCCATCATTGACTTTGTGTTCTTCCTTTAGGAAACAACCAGCAGAACCATGAAGTAGAGTACACAGAGGCCGACGGTTCAGCACCGGATCCTCATCATGGTGAGAGTCACATTTCCCCCTTACAAAGATACAATAATGGACTGATACAATGATATAATAATGGACTGATACAATGATATAATAATGGACTGATACAATGATAGACTGATACAATGATACAATGATAGACTGATACAATGATACAATGATATAATAATGGACTGATACAATGATATAATAATGGACTGATACAATGATAGACTGATACAATGATACAATGATAGACTGATACAATGATACAATAATAGACTGATACAATACTGCAATGATATAATGATAGACTGATACAATACTGCAATGATACACTGATACAATGATGTAATGATACACTGATACAATGCTAAACTGATACAATGATAGACTGATAGAATGCTGGAATGATATAATGGACTGATACAATACTGCAATGATACAATGATATAATGATAGACTGATACAATGCTGGAATGATACAATGCTAAACTGATATTATGCTACCTTAATTCAATGCTACAATGCTGCAATAATAATGTTTGGGGTCACCGAAGTCTATTAGGGTGAAGTTCATCTCACGGAGTCCAAAATATTCTGTATGTAGATTGTAGAAGTGACTGCTTTGTATACTGGAGATAAGATTGTCCCAGTGTATACTGCACCTGCCCTGTTCTATTGTATGCACAATATGGGAAGAGAGCATGAATGTATATATGGCTCCCCATTGTATACTGCACATGGTCTGTTCCATTATATATGGAATATAGGGGGACTGCATGGCCTGGATATATGGTTTCCCCATTGTATACTGCACATGGTCTGTTCCATTATATATGGAATATAGGGGGACTGCATGGCCTGGATATATGGTTTCCCCATTGTATACTGCACATGGTCTGTTCCATTGTATGCAGAATATGGGAAGAGAGCATGAATGGGCTCCCCCATGGTATACTGCACAAGGTTTGTTCCATTATATATGGAATAGGGGGGGGGACTGCATGGCCTGGATATATGGCTTCCCCATTGTATACTTCACATGGTCTGTTCCATTGTATATGGAATATAGGGGGCTAAATGGCCTTGATATATGGCTCCCCCATTGTATACTGCACATGGTCCGTTCCAATATCTAAGGAATATAGGGGAACTTAATGGCCTTGATATATGGCTTACCTATTGTATACTGCACATGATCTGTTCCATTATATATGGACTATAGGGGGGCTGTATGGTCTGGATATATGGCTCCCTCATTATATACTGCACATGGTTTGTTCCATTATATATGGACTATAGGGGGGCTGTATGGTTTGGATATGTTGCTTCCCCATTGTATACTGAAAATGGTGTGTTCCATAGATTGCTGAATATAGGGGACTGCATGGCCTGGATATATAGCACTCCCATTGTATAGGGTTTGTTCCATTATATAATGAAAATAGGGGGATTTCATGGCCTGGATATATAGTTCCCCAATTGTATAGTGCACATGGTTTGTTCCATTATTGCAGAATATAAGGGGGACTTCATGGTCTGGATATATGGCTCCCACATTGTATATTGCACATGGTCTGTTTCCTAGTTTTATGAATATGGGGGGACTTCATGGCCTGGATATATAGTTCCCCACTTGTATAGTGCACATGGTTTGTTCCATTATTGCAGAATATAGGGGGACTTCATGGCCTGGATATATAGTTCCCCACTTGTATAGTGCACATGGTTTGTTCCATTATTGCAGAATATAGGGGGACTTCATGGCCTGGATATATAGTTCCCCAATTGTATAGTGCACATGGTTTGTTCCATTATTGCAGAATATAGGGGGACTTCATGGCCTGCATATATAGTTCCCCAATTGTATAGTGCACATGGTTTGTTCCATTATTGCAGAATATAGGGGGACTTCATGGCCTGGATATGTGGCTTCCTCAATAAATATTGCACATGGTCTGTTTCATAATTTGATGAATATGGGGGGACTTCATGGCCTGGATATATAGTTCCCCCAATGTATACACATGGTTTGTTCCATTATTGCGGAATATAAGGGGACTTCGTGGCCTGGATTTGTATATTGAATATTGCACATGGTCTGTTTCATAGTTTGATGAATATGGGGGGGGGGGGGGGGGACTACATGGCCTTGATATTTAGTTCCCCCATTGTATTCTACACATGGTTTGTTCCATTATTGCGGAATATAAGGGGACTTTGTGGCCTGGATTTGTGGCTCCCCCATTGAATATTGCACATTGGTCTGTTTCATAGTTTGATGAATATGGGGGGGCCTCATGGCCTAGATATTTAGTTCCCCCATTGTATTCTGCACATGGTTTGTTCCATTATTTACTGAGTTTTGGGGTGCTACATATCCTGGATATTTGGCACCCCATCATATACTGCACATTGACTGTTCCATTATATACTGAATATGGTGAGACTGCATGGCCTGGATATATAGCTCCACACAGTGTACTAAACATCGTCTGTTCCATTATATACTGAATATGGGAAGACTTTGTGGCCTGGATATATGGCTCCCCCCACTGAATACTGTACATGGTCTATTCTATTATATAGTGAATATAGGGGGACTGCATAGTCTGGAAATATGGCTTTCCCACTGCATACTGCCCATGGTCTGTTCCATCATTTGCAGAATATGGGGGGGACTGCATGGCTTGGATATATTGCCCCTCCACTGTATATTGCACATGGTCTGCTTCATTATATACTGAATATGGAAGGACTGTATGGCCTGGATATATAACTCCCCCACTGCATACTAAACAGGGCCTGTTCCATTGTATACTGAATATAGGACAACTGCATGATTGGATCTATAGTTCCCCCATTGCATGCTGCATATAGTTTGATCCATTATCTGCTGAAGATATGGGGACTGTATGGCCTGGATATAGAGTGCCACCACTGTATACTGCATGTCTCTCATTAAATGCTGAACATGGGGGACTGCATAGCCAGGATATAGCCTTCCCCACTGTATACTGCACATGGTATGTCCCATATATAGGATGGCTATTGTATTGTAATTGTAGTGTCTACCCTCATGTTGTAAAGCGTTGCGAAAGCGTCGGTGCTATATAAATCCTATATAACAATACAAATAATAGGGATTACTTGCCCTGGGTATTATTACCATGCTGCATTACACCTGGATATGGACATTGCTCTCGGAATTTGGATTGGATGATAGTAGGCAGTGGGCTGATGGTGCAGTGAACACTGGAATGGTTTTATTTATACACTATATTACCAAAAGTATTGGGACGCCGGCCTTTACACGCACATTAATTTTATGGCATCCCAGTCTTAGTCCGTAGGGTTCAATATTGAGTTGGCCCACCCTTTGCAGCTATAACAGCTTCAACTCTTCTGGGAAGGCCGTCCACAAGGTTTAGGAGTGTCTATGGGAATGTTTGACCGTTCTTCCAGAAGAGCATTTGTGAGGTCAGGCACTGATGTTGGAGAGAAGGCCTGGCTCACAGTCTCCACTCTAATTCATCCCAAAGGTGTTCTATCGGGTTGGGGTCAGGACTCTGTGCAGGCCAGTCCAGTTCCTCCACCCCAAACTCGCTCATCCATGTCTTTATGGACCTTGCTTTGTGCACTGGTCCAAATCATTTGGTGGAGGGGGGGGATTATGGTGTGGGGTTGTTTTTCAGGGTTGGGTTTGGCCCCTTAGTTCCAGTAAAGGGAACTCTTAAGGCGTCAGCATACCAAGACATTTTGGACAATTTCATACTCCCAACTTTGTGGGAACAGTTTGGGGATGGCCCCTGCAAACAAAAAGACAAGAAAAAGGGTGCACCGACCTAGCGCATTATCCTCAATATAGGCTTTATTAATTGAAACAAAAAATGGCTACTCACAAACGTAGATGAAAATCAATCACATCAAACTCATGCACTTGAGTATCAGAAGTAGTCCATACAGATGTCCATAGTCTCATTAGGATGACGGCTGACGCGTTTCGAGGCATAAGCCTCTTCCTCAGAGCAAACAGCCGTCATCCTAATGAGACTATGGACATCTGTATGGACTACTTCTGATACTCAAGTGCATGAGTTTGATGTGATTGATTTTCACCTACGTTTGTGAGTAGCCATTTTTTGTTTCAATTAATAAAGCCTATATTGAGGATAATGCGCTAGGTCGGTGCGCCCTTTTTCTTGTCTATTTGTTTGCAGTACTGTTGGACTGCCCCAGTCCTTTAGGGCAGCAAGACCTAAGCCATCCGAGACGCCATTTATAGAGTCCAGTCGGAAAAGCAGTTGGGGAAGCATTGTTACTCTGAGCGCAGGAGAAAGGTGGTTCATTCACCACATTTTTTTGGGGACGGCCCCTTCCTGTTCCAACATGACTGCACACCAATGCACAAAGCAAGGTCCATAAAGACATGGATGAGCGAGTTTGGGGTGGATGAACTTGACTGTCCTGACTTCAACCCAATAGAACACCTTTGGGATGAATAAGAGCAGAGGCCTTCTCCTCCAACATCAGTGCCTGACCTCACAAATGCCCTTCTGGAAGAATGGTGAAACATTCCCATAGACACTCCTAAACCTTGTGGACAGCCTTCCCAGAAGAGTTGAAGCTGTTATAGCTGCAAAGGGTGGGCCAACTCAATATTGAACCCTACGGACTAAGACTGGGGTGTCATTAAAGGTCATGTGTGGGTAAAGGCAGGCGTCCCAATACTTTTGGTAATATAGTGTATGTTGGATAAGGAGTAATCATGCTATGTACTGGACATAGGGCTTAATAATATACACAGAACACAGAGCTGGTATTGTCTACTCTACCTTTTGGGTTTATAATACTGTCCATGGAATATGAGAGCCGTGTCTTGCACACCAGACACAGGGAACTCCATTACATTGGAATTACATGACATGGAAGTGCTGGATGGATAGGACAATGACATCAGCTTGGTCTATTGTGTATTGGAAATGTTTGTCTTGACCCCAGCAGGAGATGGATGGGGAACTTCTGTAACTCTTCTGTGATGAATCGGATTTGTGATCTTTTGAGCCTTTGATGTCGGCTTCTTTCCTTGTACAGCAGATACAGAACTCTTTCCTTATACAGAACACATGGGACAGTTACATTTTATGCAGGGTATGGGGCGTTCATTGTAGGTTGAACATAGATATCGTGTTTGGAATCTGCCAAGGATACCATGCAACCACAGCCAACTTTGTCACACGGGAAAAAGATTTCTTCCCTCATTCTTCTTGATCAGTGATCTCCAAACTGTGGCCCTTTGCTTATCCTTATACGGCCCTTGGAGCACTATTATTCCCTTTTGATAAAATGCACTATTCCCCCCACTGACACCAACAGTGGGGCATCATTTCTTCCACTGACACCAACAATAGGCCATTATTCCTTCCACTGACACCAATGATGGGGCACTATTCCTCCCACTGACACCAATGATGGGGCACTATTCCTCCCACTGATACCAATGATGGGGCACTATTCCTTCCACTGACACCAATGATAGGACACTATTCCCCCCACTGATACCAATGATGAGGCACTATTCTTCCCACTGACACCAATGATGGGGCACTATTCCTCCCACTGACACCAATGATAGGACACTATTCCCCCCACTGATACCAATGATAGGGCACTATTCCCCCCACTGATACCAATGATGGGGCACTATTCCTCCCACTGACACCAATGATGGGGCACTATTCCTCCCACTGACACCAATGATGGGGCACTATTCTTCCCACTGACACCAATGATGGGGCACTATTCCTCCCACTGACACCAATGATGGGGCACTATTCCTCCCACTGACACCAATGATGGGACACTATTCCTCCCACTGACACCAATGATGGGACACTATTCCTCCCACTGACACCAATGATGGGACACTATTCCTCCCACAGACACCAATGATGGGACATTGTTCCATTCACTGACTGACACCAATGATGGGGCACTATTCCTCCCACAGACACCAATGATGGGGCACTATTCCTCCCACTGACACCAATGATGGGACACTATTCCTCCAACTGACACCAATGATGGGACACTATTCCTCCAACTGACACCAATGATGGGGCACTATTCCTCCCACAGACACCAATGATGGGACATTGTTCCATTCACTGACTGACACCAATGATAGGGCACTATTCCTCCCACTGACACCAATGATGGGGCGTTATTCCTCCCACTGACACCAATGATGGGGCGTTATTCCTCCCACTGACACCAATGATGGGGCGTTATTCCTCCCACTGACACCAATGATGGGACACTATTCCTCCCACTGACACCAATGATGGGACACTTTCTCCCACTGACACCAATGATAGGACACTATTCCTCCCACTGATACCAATAATGGTACATTTTCTACTCTCACTGGTCACAGTCTGGCCCCCAAAGACTGAAGGATAGTAAAGTGGTAATGCCCCCCCCCCCCCAACACTAATGAAGGAAAATGATTCCTTCCACTGATGCCAATGACGGGGCGTTGTTTATTCTCACACTGACCCCCTAAAGTCTGAAGGACAGTAAACCCCGCCCTTTGTTTAGAAAGTATGGAGACCCTTGTTCTAGATCCTGTATATGCTTCCCACTTCATGTTCTGGCTGTCACCCACCAAATCGACAAAAAGTATATAAAAAAATATGAACAGGGGGTTTAACCCTTCTCCATTCATGACAAAACTAAAAACAAGTATTGGAAGGAGTTGAGTTTAGTTGAGTCCATAGCAACAACAGGGTCATGGAGGCGGTGAACTACAGAGAGGAAATGTAATCTTTCATTTGGTTGGAGAAATACTGGAAGGCAGATGGAAGGCAATGTGCCTAGGTTCAATTTGAAGCTTCTCTTCTCTGAACTTTTCCCCCTGTTTCAGTGGCAGGGTATGTTCATTAAACCTTGGCTCCTTGGATGGTGCCTTTGTCAGAGAGACCATCTCCTGTATTGTACATCAACATCACGTTCTAGTACAGAGTCATAATGGAGTTTTGTACTAGAAAGCTCACACTCCAGGAATGGTATCACTTCCTCTTCTGGGATTCTTCGCGGCATCTGGACCTTCCTGTTGAAATGGATTGAGAGTTCCTCTGAAGATCTCAGGCCACGATAATCGTCAGCTGAGGAAACCTTCATTCTGCATCCTCTCTGACAATGGAAGAAAAGCATGACTGCATCTGTGGTCTTCAGGGGATTAAGGTATTAAATGCGTACATTAAACTCTAAAACAATGTTGGGTTCCTGTGGGAGAGATCCATCTTACAGCTAGGAATGTCACTACTGGGATGCAAGAACCCAACCTCCAACAATGGAGCGTCTTTCAGCCCCTCTGGAAGATAGTTACATAGTTACATAGTAGGTGAGGTTGAATAAAGACAATAGTCCATCCAGTTCCCCCTATGTAGGTGTGTGTGGCCGTAATCATCTCTCATACCCCTGAATGTTCTGATCCTTGAGATGTACGTCTAAGAGTCTTTTGAAAGCCACCATACTTCCCACAGAAACCACCTCTTGTGGTAGAGAATTCCACAATCTTGTAGCTCTAACAGTAAAGAACCCCCCACGTTGCCTGAGGTTAAAACGCTTCTCCTCTAATCGCATTGTATGTCCTCGAGTCCTCATGCAATCCCTTCGAATGAACAGCTTTTTTTCTAAGCTGAGATCCCCATTGAGATATTTATAAATTGCTATCATGTCCTCCCTCAGGCGACTCTTCTCCAGGGAGAATAAATCGAGCGATTGCAGACGCTCTTCATAATTAAGGTCCTCCAATCCCCTAATTAGTTTAGTTTCCTTCTCTGGACTCTCTCCAGCTCCAACACATCCCTCCTGAGGACTGGCGACCAGAACTGGACAGAATACTCCAGATGCGGTTGGACCAGAGTTTTATAAAGTGGAAGGATTATAGTCTTATCTCTGGAATCCATCCCTTTCTTTATACATGCTAATATTCTGTTGGCCTTGGAAGCTGCCGCTTGACATTGCATGCTGTTGCCTAATCTATCCTCTACCAGGACTCCCAGATCTTTCTCCATTTTTGATTCCCCCAAAGGTTCCCCTCCTAACGTGTATTGTGCTTTTGTGTTTTTAAGATGTGCACTTGGACATATTATCTGCCAGTTTGGTCATCATCAACCAACTTTTTTGGCGGTTATCTTTCTAACCCTCAAGTAGAGGGAAGATGTTGGTTGCACACATAGATGTTAAACAGTCCCAACGTTCATTTCTTAATACTTTGGTTTTATGTGTAGCACACTCCTAGTTAGGTGCTAGGCTTTCAGGCAAACTTAATTCTTTTTTTGTACTCCTCTAATCATTGGAGCAGTGGTTGATTGCTTTGGGCTGATCAAGGTCCTCACAACAAGCTATCCACCTAAATGCTTCTCCCTGCTTTCAGAAAAGCTCAGAACATAGGAGTGGAGCATGCTGAGTGAGTAGTTTGAATATTTATGAGGTCCCAGTCAATCCCTGAGGAGGCGTGCCTAGAAGGTGGCTGGAGAGAACATGAATAGGCTTTGGCTTGAGCAGTGAAGGTTTCTGTTCCAGAAGGAGGAGAGGCATCCAGCCTGGAGGGCTATTTCCCTCCCAGGCAGATTAGCTGACACCTGCCAAGAAGCTCAATGAGGTCACAGCAGGCTCAAAACTGGGGGGGGGGGGGGGGGGGTCAAATTAGAAAATCCCTGAGGCTAAAGGAAATGTTTCACCCAGGGATCCACTTTACAGATGTATAGATGCAGGAGATTTACATTGTACAGATTTATACTGTATAGATTTACACTGTACAGATGCAGGAGAAAGGCATCTATCTGCTTAAAGAGTAACTCCACTTTTATTGAGAATACTCTCTCGATATTTCCAGAACCTAGTGGGTGGAGGGACAGAGGCTGAAGCCTGAATATTTATGGATTTTCCACCAATCCTTGGAGAGGAGGGCTCAGGAGATGGGGAGAAAACCCATTAATACTCAGAAGCCTGGCAGTCTGGGAGCAGAGTCCAGGGACCAGCCCTCTGGAGGTGACTGCTGTCCCCGGGGCTCTGCCCCTGGAGCAGAAGAGAAGGAGCGAGAGCAGAGTAGACAGGAAGAAGGGGAAAGCTTCAAGTCTTCACCCAGCACAGTCTCAGCTAGGCTTAGCTGCAGACTCCAAGCCAAGCCAGGAACAACCTTCCCAGGAGAGAGGCCAGTGCATCAGCTTTCTGGATTTAAGAAACTACTTAAAGGGGACTGAGTGAGTACAAACCAGCACCACACCGAACGTCATAGAGAGGACAGTGTACAGCAATACCACACATGTCTGGGTCCAGAGGGGACAGCTTGAGTGAAGTGCAAGATAGCTGTAGTGCTACACAGGTCCTACCAATCTTTTGCACATGAGCTGAGAAGGAACATGCTGACATCGGATGAGAGCAAAGTGAGCAAAGGAGCAAGCTTATCGGTGTGCTTCTCTGCCTTCATCGTCCAATCCCCGGCTGGGGGCGGGGCAGTGACCGGCCTCCACTATAGTAAGGGAGGTCAGGTTCTGCTGTCAATTTAAGAACTGACAATGGTGGTTCTGAAGTAAGAGACACTAGTTGAGGAGGAACTAAAAATCACTCCTAGTGATGATTTGGGGAGCCGTGTCATCTGCTGGTGTTGGTCCGCCGTGTTTTATCAAGTCCAAAGTCAGCGCAGCCCTCTAGCAGGAAATTCTAGAGCACTTCATGCTTCCCTGCTTTATGGAGATGCTCTGCCAAACCTACCAATACCTGGTCACATGATCATGGGGTGTCACTGCGGTTGATTGACCAACAAACTCGCCTGACCTAAACCCCATAGAGAATCTGTGGGAGATTGTCAAGAGGAAGATGAGAGACACCAGACCCAACAATGCAGACGAGCTGAAGGCCGCTATCAAAGCAACCTGGACTTCCATAACACCTCAGCAGTGCCACAGGCTGATCGCCTCCATGCCACGCGGCATTGATGCAGTAATTTGTGCAAAAGGAGCCCCGACCAAGTATTGAGTGCATTCTATACTGTACATGGACAGACTTCTCCTCCTATACTGTACATGGACAGACTTCTCCTCCTATACTGTACATGGACAGACTTCTCCCCCTATACTGTACATGGACAGACTTCTCCTCCTATACTGTACATGGACAGACTTCTCCCCCTATACTGTACATGGACAGACTTCTCCTCCTATACTGTACATGGACAGACTTCTCCTCCTATACTGTACATGGACAGACTTCTCCTCCTATACTGTACATGGACAGACTTCTCCCCCTATACTGTACATGGACAGACTTCCCATCCTATACTGTACATGGACAGACTTCTCATCCTATACTGTACATGGACAGACTTCTCCTATACTGTACATGGACAGACTTCTCCTCCTATACTGTACATGGACAGACTTCTCCTCCTATACTGTACATGGACAGACTTCTCCTCCTATACTGTACATGGACAGACTTCTCCTCCTATACTGTACATGGACAGACTTCTCCTCCTATACTGTACATGGACAGACTTCTCCTCCTATACTGTACATGGACAGACTTCTCCTCCTATACTGTACATGGACAGACTTCCCCTCCTATACTGTACATGGACAGACTTCTCATCCTATACTGTACATGGACAGACTTCTCCTATACTGTACATGGACAGACTTCTCCTCCTATACTGTACATGGACAGACTTCTCCTCCTATACTGTACATGGACAGACTTCCCCTCCTATACTGTACATGGACAGACTTCTCATCCTATACTGTACATGGACAGACTTCTCCTCCTATACTGTACATGGACAGACTTCTCCTCCTATACTGTACATGGACAGACTTCTCCCCCTATACTGTACATGGACAGACTTCTCCCCCTATACTGTACATGGACAGACTTCTCCTCCTATACTGTACATGGACAGACTTTTCAGTAAGACAACATTTCTCTATTAAATATCCTTTTTTTTATTTTTATTTTTTTATTGGTTTTATGTAATATTCTAATTTTCTGAGATACTGAATTTTTTTTTTTTTGGGGGGAGGGGGGCACTAGCTGTAAGCCTTAATCATCAAAATGTAACCACTTCTGGAACGGAAGGATTTTCCCCCTTAATGACCAGGCCACTTTTTGCGTTTCGGCACTGCGTCACTGTAACAGACAATTGTGCGGTTGTGCGACGCTGTAGCCAAATAAAATTCATGTCCTTTTTTTCCCCCACAAACAGAGCTTTCTTTTGGTGGTATTTGATCACCTTTGCGATTTTTACTTTTTGCGCTATAAACAAAAAAAAGCGACAATTTTGAAAAAAAAAAAAAAACAATATTTTTCACTTTCTGATATATAACATTCTCAAAAAAAAAAAAAAAAATTAAAAATCAAAATGTTTTTAACATTTTAGGCCAATTTGTTTTCTGCTACATATTTTTGGTAAAACAAAAAAACAAAAATCGCAATAAGCGTATTTTGATTGGTTTGTGCAAAAGTTATCGCGTCTACTAACAACGGGAAAGATTTATGTCATTTTTATTGTTTGTTTTTTTTTTTTTAATAGTAATGGTGGCGATCTGTGATTTTTAGCAGGACTGCGACATTGCGGCGGACAGATCGGACCCCTAACTGACATTTTTGACACTTTTGGGGGGACCAGTGACATTACTACAGTAATCAGTGCTAAAAATATGCACTGTCACTGTACTAATGACACTGGCAGGGAAGGGGTTAGCACTGTGGGCGATCAAGGGGTTAAATGTGTACCTAGGGGAGTGATTCTAACTGTATGGGGGTGGGGCTTTTGAAATGATCATAGAGACCTGTGATCCTACATAGAAGGATCACAGGAGCTCTGTGATCATTGCAGGGAGAAGAACGGTCAGCTGTGTTTACAACAACCGACCGTTCTTCTCTCTCAGCGGGGAGCCATCGCAGGTGTCAGGCGGCAATCGGAGCCGCCTGCCCCGGGCATCGAAGTCCCTGCTGTCAAGTGGGGGCGAGAGTGAGCCGGGGTCGCTCGCTCGCCCCCTAGCTGCAGGTGCACGGGTGACGTAGAGCTACATCGGTTCGCGCAGGAGGGGCTGCAGTAAAACTGCGGTGGGCGGTCCGGAAGTAGTTAAAAGAAAGAAAATTATTGAAATATATCACTCCGTGTGTAACACATCTATATAAAATACAGTATACTAGTTATATAAAATACAGTATACTAGTTTATTTTAATCAAATTATATTCAAATTGTTTGAGATGCTCCTGTATATTGGAGGGTGTCTTTGGTTTTTGGTTTCCTAAACAATGAATTGCCAAATTCCAACACAGCTGGAGCCACCATTGCCAGTTCTTAAACTCAACTACTTATTATAGTGGAGCAATGCAACTTGCAGTGCCAGGACAAGGCCATCTAAACCCCGGGGCAAACTTATCAATCTGCCCTCCCCTCCCCCCTTCCTCAGGATGTATGTGTATTATGTGTTAGTAAAAAATCTATATAAAAAACACTGAACAAAATTATAAACTCAACACTTATGTTTTTGCCCCCATTTTTCATGAGCTGAACTCAAAGATCTCAGACTTTTTCTATGTACACAAAAGGCCGATTTCTCTCCAATATTGTTCACAAATCTGTGTAAATCTGTGTTAGTGATCACTTCTCCTTTGCCGAGATAATCCATCCACCTCACAGGTGTGGCATATCAAGATGCTGATTGGACAGCATGATTATTGCACAGGTGTGCCTTAGGCTGGCCACAATAAAAGGCCACTCCAACATGTGCAGTTTTACTGTATTCGGGGGTCTGGAAACCAGTCAGTATCTGGTGTGACCCCCATTTGCCTCACGCAGTGCAACACATCTCCTTGGCATAGAGTTGATCAGGTTGGTGATTGGTTCCTGTGGAATGTTGGTCCACTCCTCTTCAATGGCTGTGCGAAATTGCTGGATATTGGCAGGACCTGGAACACGCTGTCCTATACGCCGATCCATAGCATCCCAAACATGCCCAATGGGTGACATGTCCGGTGAGTATGCTGGCCATGCAAGAACTGGGATGTTTTCAGCTTCCAGGAATTGTGTACAGATCCTTGCACCATGGGGGCCGTGCATTATCATGCTGCAAAATGAGGTGATGATCGTGGATGAATGACAACAATGGGCCTCAGGATCTCCTCACGGTATCTCTGTGCATTCAAAATGCCATCAATAAAATGCACCTGTGTTCGTTGTCCATAACGTACGCCTGCCCATACCATAACCCCACCGCCACCATGGGCCACTCCATCCACAATGTACGCCTGCCCATACCATAACCCCACCGCCACCATGGGCCACTCGGTCCATCCATAACATACACCTGCCCATACCACAACCCCACCACCACCATGAGCCACTCCATCCATAACATACGCCTGCAAATACCCTAATCCCACCGCCACCATGGGCCACTCCATCCACAACGTACGCCTGCCCATACCATAACCCCAACGCCACCATGGGCCACTCCATCCATAACATACGCCTGCACATACCCTAATCCCACCGCCACCATGGGCCACTACATCCACAACGTACGCCTGCCCATACCATAACCCCACCGCCACCATGGGCCACTCCATCCACAACGTACGCCTGCCCATACCATAACCCCAACGCCACCATGGGCCACTCCATCAAGAACATACGCCTGCCCATACCATAACCCCACCGCCACCATGGGCCACTCCATCAATAACATACGCCTGTCCATACATAACCACACCGCCACCATGGGCCACTCCGTCCACAACGTTGACATCAGCAAACCACACGATGCTATACAAGCTGTCTGCCATCTGCCCTGAGAACCGGGATTCATTCATGAAGAGAACACCTCTCCAAAGTGCCAGATGCCATTGAATGTGAGCATTTGCCCACTCAAGTCAGTTAGGACGATGAACTGCAGTCAGGTAGAGACCCCGATGAGGACAACGAGCATGCAGATGAGCTTCCCTGAGATGGTTTCTGACCGTTTGTGCAGAAATTCTTTGGTTATGCAAACCGATTGTTGCAGCAGCTGTCCGGGTGGCTGGTTTCAGACCATATGGATGTGAAGATGCTGGATGTAGAGGTCCTGGGCTGGTCTTGGACCATCTTGGAGGTGAAGATGCTGGATGTGGAGGTCCTGGGCTGGTCTGGGACCATCTTGGAGGTGAAGATGCTGGATGTGGAGGTCCTGGGCTGGTCTCAGACCATCTTGGAGGCGAAGATGCTGGATGTGGAGGTCCTGGGCTGGTCTCAGACCATCTTGGAGGTGAAGATGTTGGATGTGGAGGTCCTGGGCTGGTCTCGGACCATCTTGGAGGTGAAGATGCTGGATGTAGAGGGTCCTGGGCTGGTCTCAGACCATCTTGGAGGTGAAGATGCTGGATGTGGAGGTCCTGGGCTGGTCTCAGACCATCTTGGAGGTGAAGATGCTGGATGTGGAGGTCCTGGGCTGGTCTCAGACCATCTTGGAGGTGAAGATGCTGAATGTGGAGGTCCTGGGCTGGTCTCGGACCATCTTGGAGGTGAAGATGCTGGATGTGGAGGTCCTGGGCTGGTCTCAGACCATCTTGGAGGTGAAGATGCTGGATGTGGAGGTCCTGGGCTGGTCTCAGACCATCTTGGAGGTGAAGATGCTGGATGTGGAGGTCCTGGGCTGGTCTCAGACCATCTTGGAGGTGAAGATGCTGGATGTAGAGGGTCCTGGGCTGGTCTCAGACCATCTTGGAGGTGAAGATGCTGGATGTGGAGGTCCTGGGCTGGTCTCAGACCATCTTGGAGGTGAAGATGCTGGATGTGGAGGTCCTGGGCTGGTCTCAGACCATCTTGGAGGTGAAGATGCTGGATGTGGAGGTCCTGGGCTGGTCTCGGACCATCTTGGAGGTGAAGATGCTGGATGTGGAGGTCCTGGGCTGGTCTCAGACCATCTTGGAGGTGAAGATGCTGGATGTGGAGGTCCTGGGCTGGTCTCGGACCATCTTGGAGGTGAAGATGCTGGATGTGGAGGTCCTGGGCTGGTATCAGATCCATAATCTTGGATTATCTCGGCAAAGGAGAAGTTCTCACTAACACAGATTTAGCCAGATTTGTGAACAAAATTTGAGAGAAATCGGTCTTTTGTGTCTTAGATCTTTGAGTTCAGCTCATGAAAAATGGGGGCAAAAACAAAAGCGTTGCGTTTAATAATTTTGTTCAGTGTAAAAATTATTGAAATAAATTCACTTTTTGATGATCTTCTAATATTTTTGAGATGCTCCTTGATATCTTCTAAATATAAATCAACATTGCAGATAATTTCGGGAGTCACATTTGATTCCTGAGGATCTGTGGAGGGAGAGGACTACGTTCTCTTTCACCTGCTCCCTTCCACGCGGGCCGGGCTCTGGCGGGTTATTTTGGGAAGAGTTACAGCTGCTCATTGTTTGGAAAGCGGCGTCTCTTCCTGACGGATGGACAGGAAGGGTGTTTGGCTGAGATAAGGCCGCCATCATACGAAGCCTGGCTCGCCGCACCGCCGTGCAGATTTCATGTGCCGAGATTCTACGTCCGATAGATCACAGAGCTCACCACATAAACAAACACTCCGCTTCCAGCAAAGACTTCTCTGGAAACTCTGACACCCCCCCCCCCCACCCCCCCATCATTGTCTACATAGGGGGCAGATAAGCTCTGTTTATGAAACCTTCTATCAACTGACTGCATGGTGTGGGGGGGAGGGGAAGGGTGCAGGCGGACAGCAGGCCCCCCCCCCAACATCATACTATGGGGGGGGGGGGCATCATCATCATCAGTCTGTCTTCAAGACTTTATTTCAAGGGAAATGAAATAGATAAGACGTGTATCAGTTCAGTAACAGAATTGTACTATCCGAATTATTGTTACAATGTAGAAAGTCTCCGCCCACACACTGATCACAATCATCCTTACTAGCACATACAGTGCATTGCGAAAGTATTCGGCCCCCTTGAACTTTGCTACCTTTTGCCACATTTCAGGCTTCAAACATAAAGATATAAAACTGTTAATTTTTTTTTTGAAGAATCAACAACAAGTGGGACACAATCATGAAGTGGAACGAAATTTATTGGATATTTCAAACTTTTTTAACAAATAAAAAACTGAAAAATTGGGCGTGCAAAATTATTCAGCCCCCTTAAGTTAATACTTTGTAGCGCCCCCTTTTGCTGCGATTACAGCTGTAAGTCGCTTGGGGTATGTCGCTATCAGTTTTGCACATCGAGAGACTGAAATTTTTGCCCATTCCTCCTTGCAAAACAGCTCGAGCTCAGTGAGGTTGGATGGAGAGCGTTTGTGAACAGCAGTTTTCAGTTCTTTCCACAGATTCTCAATTGGATTCAGGTCTGGACTTTGACTTGGCCATTCTAACACCTGGATATGTTTATTTGTGAACCATTCCATTGTAGATTTTGCTTTATGTTTTGGATCATTGTCTTGTTGGAAGACAAATCTCCGTCCCAGTCTCAGGTCTTTTGCAGACTCCATCAGGTTTTCTTCCAGAATGGTCCTGTATTTGGCTCCATCCATCTTCCCATCAATTTTAACCATCTTCCCTGTCCCTGCTGAAGAAAAGCAGGCCCAAACCATGATGCTGCCACCACCATGTTTGACAGTGGGGATGGTGTGTTCAGGGTGATGAGCTGTGTTGCTTTCACGCCAAACATAACGTTTTACATTGTTGCCAAAAAGTTTGATTTTGGTTTCATCTGAGCAGAGCCCCTTCTTCCACATGTTTGGTGTCTCCCAGGTGGCTTGTGGCAAACTTTAAACAACACTTTTTATGGATATCTTTAAGAAATGGCTTTCTTCTTGCCACTCTTCCATAAAGGTCAGATTTGTGCAGTATACGACTGATTGTTGTCCTATGGACAGAGTCTCCCACCTCAGCTGTAGATCTCTGCAGTTCATCCAGAGTGATCATGGGCCTCTTGGCTGCATCTCTGATCAGTCTTCTCCTTGTATGAGCTGAAAGT
This sequence comes from Pelophylax lessonae, assembly GCF_965119305.1. Taxonomy (NCBI): domain Eukaryota; kingdom Metazoa; phylum Chordata; class Amphibia; order Anura; family Ranidae; genus Pelophylax; species Pelophylax lessonae. The sequence goes on along the minus strand of NC_138778.1, from coordinate 231,286,025 downwards.
TTAGAGGGACGGCCAGGTCTTCGTAGATTTGCAGTGGTCTGATACTCCTTCCATTTCAATATTATCGCTTGCACAGTGCTCCTTGGGATGTTTAAAGCTTGGGAAATCTTTTTGTATCCAAATCCGGCTTTAAACTTCTCCACAACAGTATCTCGGACCTGCCTGGTGTGTTCCTTGTTCTTCATGATGCTCTCTGCGCTTTAAACGTACCTCTGAGACTATCACAGTGCAGGTGCATTTATACGGAGATTGATTACACACAGGTGGATTCTATTTATCATCATTAGTCATTTAGGTCAACATTGGATCATTCAGAGATCCTCACTGAACTTCTGGAGAGAGTTTGCTGCACTGAAAGTAAAGGGCTGAATAATTTTGCACGCCCAATTTTTCAGTTTTTTATTTGTTAAAAAAGTTTGAAATATCCAATAAATTTCGTTCCACTTCATGATTGTGTCCCACTTGTTGTTGATTCTGCACAAAAAATTACAGTTTTATATCTTTATGTTTGAAGCCTGAAATGTGGCAAAAGGTCGCAAAGTTCAAGGGGGCTGAATACTTTCGCAAGACACTGTATCTCCCCCCCCCTTACCATATCACCTCTTCTAGCACAATCCCCCCCCTTTACCATATCACCTCATATCACCTCTTCCAGCACATCCCCCCCCCCCCCTTACCATATCACCTCTTCTAGCACAAGTCTGCCACTTAAATTTTCTCTCCAAATGCACATTTCCCCCCCCCACTCCGAATCCCCCTCCCAGCACTAATACCCCCCAACCCCCTCTCCTAGCACAACCCCCCCCCCCAAAAAAAAAAAATATTCCCTTACTAGCGCAAATCATTCCCCTCCCCTCTAAAATCACCCCTCTTGGCACAAAACTTCAATCCCTCAAATTTTCTCTCCAAGTGCACATCTTCTCCCCTCCCCACTCCAAATCCCCTCTCCCAGCACTAATCCCCCCCCCCCAACCCCTTACTATATCACCTCTTCTAGCACAACCCCCCCATCCCAAATCACCCCTGCAGCACAAATCTTCTGCCACTCAAATTTTCCCTCAGAATGCACATCTTCTCCCCCCCCACTTTAAATCCCCCCCTCCTAGCACAAATACCCCCCCTCCCGAAAAAAAATTCCCTTACTAACACAAACCATACTAACACAAATCCCCCCCTTACCCATATCACCTCTTCCAGCACAAACCACCCCCCCCCTAAAATCACCCCTCCTGGCACAAAACTTCTATCCCTCAAATTTTCTCTCCAAGTGCATACCCCCCCCCCCCAACTCCAAATCCCCCCTCCCAGCACTAATCCCACCCCCCAACTCCCTCTCCTAGTACAAATACTCCCCCCCCCAAAAAAAAGATTTCTTTACTAGCACAAATCATCCCCCTTACCATATCACCTCTTCTAGCACACACCCCCCCCCCCCAATCAACTCTCCTAGCACAAATCTTCTACCACTCAAATGTTCCCTCCAAATGCACATCTTCTCCTCCTCCTAGCACAAATACCACCCCCCCCCCCCAAAAAAGTCCCTTCCTATAAAAAGTACTCCACAATTATCCACAACCCCCCCCTTTCCATATCATCTCCTATAGCATAACCCAACCCCCCCCCCCCCGCCGCAACCGTATCATCTCTTCTAGCACAACCCCCCCCCCATCACACCTTCTAGCACAAATCTTCTGGATTAGAACCATCCCCTATATTGTATAATAATGAATACATTGTATCATTGTCTCTTCATGTTTGTGTGCCCTCATGTGGTGGCATTTCTTTCATCCAATCGATGTACTAAAAATGATAAAATCTGCAAACAATCCAAGCTATTTTTTTTTTGGTAGCTCAAATTTGGTAGATTTGCACATTTTTGCGATGTTTTTATTCCCATAGAAATGAATGGAAATGCACGATTTTCTACTCAAATGAAAAATGTTAAAAAAAAAAAATTATATATATATATATATATATATATATATATATATATATATATATAGTAATAGTATATGAATTAATAAATGTAAAATAAACACACAAATACCTAAAAAATCATCATAATTATAAAATAAATTAATAATATGTAAAAAATGTATTTACCCCAACCTTAAAAAATAAATATAACAAATTATTATTATTAATAATAATAATAATAAAAAACACCCAAAGAATAATAATAATAATAAATTATTATTTTTATTATTATTATTATTATTATTATTATTAATAATAATAATGTATTCATTTATTTTGCGTTAGAGTGTTTATTATAATTTTTTTTTAAACAATTATTATTATTTTTTTTATTACTATTATTTATTTATTTATTTTTTTTTTTAAGGGTTAGGGGTTATTTATTACATAATCATTTATATTTATATTAATTATATATATATATATATATATATATATATATATATATATAAATATCATTTAATATTAAATATATTTAATATTAAAATATATAAATATCATTTATATATATTACATACATCATTTATTGTATTCGTTATTTATGATTATTTTTATGTGTGTATTTAATTTGCATTTATTCATGTACTATTGTTTATTAGTAGTATTAGTCTCGATCCACACTAGCGCGACTTGTCAGGCGACTTGTCAGCCTGGCAAGTCGCGCTCCCTCGCGGTCCATTGACTGCTACAGGACCCGTTCTAATAGGAGCGACACAACTTCGGGGCGACCTCGGAGCGACTTGCATAGACTTCCATTATGTGAAGTCCATGCAAGTCGCTCCGAAGTCGTGGTGCATGGGAATGCACAAGTCGCCCCCGAAGTAGTAAGGAGTCGTGCCGCCCCAGTGTGAACCGAGCCTTATGAACACCCCCAAGAGCCGGTTCACACTGGGGCGACTTCAAAGCCGCCCGACTCTGAAGCCGCCCCCTGCAGCGCGACTTCAGCATGGCTTGCAAATTACTTCTTTAATAGAAGTCAATGCAAGCCGCTCCGATGTCGCCCCCAAGTAGTGCAGGAACCTTTTTCTAAGTCGGAGCGACTTGAGTCACTCTGATTAGAACGGTTCCATTGCACTGAATGGAGCGCTACTTGTCAGGCGACTAAGTCACCTGACAAGTCGCCCCAGTGTGAACCGGCTCTAACCCGAACAAAAAAATAAATAAATAAGACAACAAATAAAAAAACGAACCCCTAATCCTAACCCCAACCCCCAAGCTTAACCCCTAACCTAAGCTTAACTCTAAGAGCCGGTTCACACTGGGGCGACTTGTCAGGCGACCTGGTCAAGTCGCGGTGGGTCGCCTGCCATAGATTAGCACAGGACCCGTTCTAATAGGAGCGACACAAGTCGCTCCGACTTGGAAAAAGGGTCCTGAGCTACTTTGGGGCGACCTGGAGCGACCTGTTTTGACTTCAATGATATGAAGTCCGTGCATGCCGCTCCGAGGTCGCGGTGCGAGCTGCGCACCGCGACTTCACAGGTCGCCCCGGCAACCTCGCGCCTATGTGAACGGGGTCTAAATCCTTACATAAACAAAAAAAAAAAAAAAATAATAATAATAATAAATTAATAATAAAAAATAAAATAAAAAAAGAGCTGATGGAAAAGCTAAGAAAACCTAACAATTCACTTTGTTAAGAATTCAATTGCATTTCAATCAGTCAGATTTTGAGATGGAATGGTAGAAAAAAAAAAAAACATGTAGGGGATTACTGGAACTGGAAAGTGCAAAATCTGGTGCAGCTGTGCACGGGAGCCAATCAGATTAATTTATTATATTTATTATTTATGATTATTTTTATTTGTGTATTTCATTTACATTTATTCCTGTACTAGTAGTAGTATTATGAACACTCTAAAATAAAGAAATAATAAGACAACAAATATAAAATTAACCCCTAATCCTAACCCCAACCCCCAAGCTTAACCCCTAACCTAAGTTATCTCTAAATCCTTTCCCCAACAAAAAAATAAATAAATAAATAATAATTTCGGGGTGAAGGATAGACGGCCGGCGGAGCTCCTCTCACTTGCGACCTACTGCATGCCGCTCCAGGCCACGCCCCCCATAAATAATAATAATAATAATAAAAAAAAAAAAGAAGAGCTGATGGAAAAGCTAAAAAAGCTGAAAACCCTAACGAGAAATGTTGCAACAGTTGATAGTTTTCTCTATTAGCTAATTTAAAAAAAAAAACACAAAGCTCAAAGATGTATAAAAATGTGCATAAGAACGTGCGAAAATCGTGCATAAAAACGTGCGAAAACACACTGGAAAACCACTAAAAAAGACGCTACACTCAGATGTGAATAATAATAATAATTAATAATAAGAAGAAATAAGAGCTGATGGAAAAGCTAAAAAACCTAACAACAAATGATAGTTGGATATAAAGGGAAGGGGAAAGGAAGGGACAAATGGGAATGGGAAAAAGTGGGACTTTAGATGAGACTCTTGCCATCGAGTCTCCATCCCTATGTATGTGATTGAACAATAGAACACATAGTGAGTGGGACTTTATATGAGGTGTGGCCAGGATGCAGATGTTATTAACCACTTAAGCCCCGGAGGATTTGGCTGCTAAACGACCAGGGGCTATTTTGCGATTCGGCACTGCGTGACTTTAACGGACAATTGCGCGGTCGTGCGACGCTGTACCTAAACAAATTTGGCGTCCTTTTTTTCCCACAAACAGAGCTTTCTTTTGGCGGTATTTGATCACCTGTGCGATTTTTTGATCACGCGCTATAAACAAAAAAAGAGCGTCAATTTTGTAAAAATAGCAATATTTTTACCTTTTTTTTATATGAAATTCCCCCCAAAAAAAATGTAAAAATCAAAATTTTTTAACATTTTTGGCCAATTTGTTTTATGCTACCTATGTTTGGTAAAAAAAATCGCAAAAAGCGTATTTTGATTGGTTTGCGCAAAAGTAATTGCGTTTACTGACTAAGGGAAAGATTTTTGTCATTTTTGTTGTTTTTTTTTTAACGCGTAATGGCGGCGATCTGCGATTTTTTTGCGGTACTGCGACATTGGGGCGGACAGATCGGACCCTTGACTGACATTTTTGACACTTTTGGGGTTACCAGTGACATTACTACAGTAACCAGTGCTATATATATGCACTGTTACTGTAAAAATACACTGGTAGTGAAGGGGTTAACTTTATTTGAGAGGGAGGGGCTGTGTGTGTCCCTAGGGGCGTGATTCTTACTGTGATTGGCTGTGGCTTCAGCTGTATGCAGAGTGATCAACGGATCTACATAGTAGATCCATATGATCAGCTCTCATACAGAGGGGAGAATGACAGGCAGCTTGTTTACACAAGCTGCCTGACTTTCTCCCTCTCCCCCGCCGATTGCAGAGTGGCCGGCGGACATCGGGTCCGCCGGTCACACGCGCGGGGGGGTCCGTGACCACGCGGGAGCGCGCCTCCGGCGGCGCGCGCTCGCTGGCTCCCTAGACCCTCACAAGCTAGTGACGTAGCCCTACGTCACTTTGCCTGTGAGGGGCTGACCGCCGACGTAGATCGGCGTGCGGCGGTCGGCAAGTGGTTGGCGACCGCCGCAAGTACATATACTGCGGCGGTCAGCCCCGGCCAGGCAAAGTGACGTACCGGTACGTCACTAGCCTGGGAGCCAATAGCGGGCGGGCGCGCGCCGCCGGAGGCGCGCTCACGCCTCGGCTCGTTCACGGACACCGGGTCCGCCGGTCACTCGCGATCGTCCGCTGTGAAGGGAGAAAGGCAGGCGGCTGATGTAAACAAAGCCGCCTGTCATTCTTCCCTGTGTAAAAGCACAGATCTAACAGTCCTGCTATGTAAGACCGTTGATCTGTGCTGTTGCACACACAGCCACATCCCTGCACAGTAAGAATCACGCCCCTAGGGACACACATAGTCACTGCATCTCTAATAAAGTTAACCCCTTCCCTGCCAGTGTCATTTTTACAGTAACAGTGCATATGTATAGCACTGATTACTGTAGTAATGTCACTGGTACACCCAAAAGTGTCAAAAATGTCAGTCAAGGGTAAAATCTGTCCGCCGCAGTCAGTCCCGCAAAAAAAAAATCGCAGATCGCCGCCATTACTCGTTAAAAAAAAAAAACACCAAAAATGACAAAAATATTTCCCTTACTTAGTAAACGCAATAACTTTTGCGCAAACCAATCAAAATACGCTTATTGTGATTTTTTTTACCAAACATAGGTAGCAGAAAACAAATTGGCCAAAAATGTAAAAAAATTTAGATTTTTACATTTTTTGGGGGGGAATTTCATATAAAATATATATAAATTTTTTTAAAAATATTGTTATTTTTTCAAAATAAACGCTCTTTTTTTGTTTATAGCGCAAAAAATAAAAAATCGCACAGGTGATCAAATACCACCAAAAGAAAGCTCTGTCTGTGGGAAAAAAAGGATGTAAATTTAGTTTGGGTACGGTGTCGCACGACCGCGCAATTGTCAGTTAAAGTCACACAGCGCCGAATCGCAAAAAGTGGCCCGGACGTAAGACAGCAAAATCCTCCGGTGGTAAAGTGGTTAAATAAGAATATAGCTTACATAGGGGGCAATAGCTGTCGGTGAGGATGCACATCACCCAGAAGTATGTCCAAGTTGGGAACTGAGAGAGTATAATCCCCCACACAGAGCTAACGCTCATGGTCCATATAGATGATAAAGATCTCCATAGTGAGTCTTGAAAAGCCAAGTAGGACTGTATAAAAATATCAAATCGATAAATTGTGTAAAGAAACACAGGGTTGTGTTAATATGATAAACAGACCCAAAACCAAGATACCAGGAGAAAATAGCAAAATTGTGAAAGTCTGCGTATCAGCCAGTCTAAATGATGTGATAAAGGGGGAGGGGGTGAAGAGCGTAGAACAATAAGAAACGAGAACCTGGCTGGACATGAACCAACCAACGCAGTGCTAAAAAAAGAAACAATGAAGAAAGTTGTGTGTTTGTACAATAAATACTTTGTATGTTTGTTTACTGTTCTTGTACTTTGATTTGTACCGATGTTATCTGCCATGATATGTTAAACAATAAATCCGAGATGTTAACCACTTGCCGACCGCTCACTGAGCTGCTACTGCGGCAAAGTGGCTCGTTATCGTCTGGCGACGTCACCAGACATTCCCCTCTCTCAGCGGCGCGTGCGCACCACCGGAGGCTCGCTCCCGCTGTATTCAGCCACAGCGGGAGTCGGGCCAGGGGAGGAGCGGTGGTGATCACCGCTGCTCTTCCCCGATCGTCTGGGATCGAGTGTGGAGATCCGCCCGCCTGTGTAAACAAAGTGGGCGGATCTCCTAAGTGACAGGCAGGGACAGATCACAGGATTCAGCATAGCTCAACCTGCGATCTGTCCCTGTGTCACTCAGTCCCCTCCCCCCACACACGTTAGTAAGCACCAGGCATACATTAACCCCTTGATCACCAATAAAATTAACCCCTTCCCTGCCAGTGTCATTTTTACAGTAACAGTGCATATTTATAGCACTGATTACTGCAGTAATGTCACTGGTACCCCCAAAAGTGTCAAAAATGTCAGTCAAGGGTCCGATCTGTCCGCCGCAATGTCGTAGTCCCGCAAAAAAAAAAATCGCAGATCGCCGCCATTACTCGTTAACCACTTACCGCATACTAACGTAGATCTACGTCGGTAAACTTTGCGGTAGTGTACCGGGATGATGCCTCTAGCTAGAGGCACCATCCCGGTACCGTGGTTTAGAGCCGACGGTTGGCTTTCCGTCGGTACCGACCGATGCGGCTCGGGAGCCGCTCGATCGGTACCCGGGGGGGCGGGAGGGGACTTCCCCCCCCCCTCCCGCCGCCTTCCGTGGCTTTGCCCGGGGGTCCCGTTCCACCGGGAGCCCCGAGCACCCAGCCGGCACGTCCGCCGGCTGGATGGAGTCCCGATGAATGCCGGAAACGGCATCGATCGGGTCTCCGATGACGTAACCCGGAAGCGGCGTCCATGACGTCACTTCCGGGTTACTGTGCTGCAAAAGGCGGCAAATTTGAAAAACGGCTGTATGCAAAAATGCCGTTTTCGGCGTTTTGCATACAGGGAAGTGTAGTGGAGGGGGTTGGTGTCTTTTAGACCCTCGATCCCTCCATAAAGTGTACCTGTCACTACATATTGGTGTCACAAGGGATGTTTACATTGCTTGTGACAGCAATAAAAGTGATCAGATTTTATTTTTTTTTTAAAACTTTAATAAAGTTAAAAAAATAAATAAAATAAATGGGAAAAAAAAAATTTAGCCGCCCCCGTCACTGTTAGCTCGCGCACAAAAAAAAACGTATACGGAAGTCGAGCCGCAAATGAAATCACTGTTCAAACCACACATGTGAGGTATCGCCGCGATCGCCAGAGCGTGAGCAATAATTTTAAAAAAAGAGCTACACTCTACCTCTAAACTGGTAACCGTTAAATACATTTAAAGCGTCGCAGATTGAGATCTCTATTGACCGTAGTTTGTCGCGATCCCACGGGGGGGCGCAATTTTAAACCGTAACATGTTGGGTATCTATTTACTCGGCGTGACATCATCTTTCACAATATACAAAAAAAATGGGCTAACTTTACTGTTTAGTATTTTTTAAAATTAGTGAAATGTGATTTTTCAAAAATTTTCCAAAAAAATGGCGCTTTAAAGACCGCTGCGCAAATACCGCGTGATAAAAAATATTACAATGACCGACATTTTATTCTCCAGAGTCTTTGCTAAAAAAAATATATATATATAATGTTTGGGGGTTCTAAGTAGTTTTCTAGGAAAAAATACTGATTTAAACTTGTAAACAAAAAGTGTCCGAAATAGGGCTGGGGCTTAAGTGGTTAAAAAAAAAAAAAACAATAAAAATGACAAATTTCCCGTAGTTGGTAGCTGCGATAACTTTTGCGCAAACCAATCAAAATACGCTTATTGCGATTTTTTTTTTTTTTTTTACCAAACATATGTAGCAGAAAACAAATTGGTCTAAAATGTTAAAAAATTTTGATTTTTACATTTTTTTTTGGGGGGGGGGGGGATTTCATATGAAAAAATGTGAAAAATATTGTTATTTTTTCAAAATGTCGCTCTTTTTTTTTGTTTATAGCGCAAAAAGTAAAAATCGCAGAGGTGATCAAATACCACCAAAAGAAAAGATCTATTTGTGGGGAAAAAGGACATCAATTTAATTTGAGTACAGCGTCACATGACCACGCAATTTTCCGTTAAAGTAACGCAGTGCCGAATCGCAGTGAATGCAGTACCCCCGCTGAACACAACCCATTTTAGTGAATGGGGCTGCATCGCAATCGCGTGCTTCGTATGCTGGTGCAGCACAGTAGGGGGCTCCATTTACAGAGTAAAAACAGACCGTAAGGTGGCATCATATCGACTTCCACGCTGCCTATATAACGCCTCTGAAAAGAGAACTAGATCGCTTTTCAGAGGTGTGGCAATAGCAGCCCTGGGACTGAACGTAGCCTTACTACTTCCTGGGGGGGGGGGGGGGGGGTTTACTGAAACTGGAGAGTGCAAAATCTAACGGGAGCCAATCAGCTTCTAGCTTCAGCTTCTTCAATTAACCCCTTCAATACCAGAGCATTTTCACCCCCTTCCTGCCCAGGCCGGTGTTCCGTGAAAAAACCATACCCGTGAGAAAACCATACCCTCGTCACTTCCGGTGCACCTACGGAGGGTATGGATTTCTCACGGTACTTAAACTTGTGGCGGTTACATTAAAACAGCTCCTCTGCATCATGGCTCATCTACGCTCCTTCCCCCTGTCACTTCCCTGATCTCGGGTAATAAATATAAAAGCGGATCACGGAGCCGCGATCGCCGTCATTTACATCTCATACACCCGCCGCCGCTTTTATATTTATTAGGCGAGATCAGGTAAGTGACAGGGACAGGAGAAGAGATGATTGATGTTGCAGCCGAAGTGTTTTTATTTAACCGCCGCAAGCATAAAATTACACACAGTGCCGTGAGAAGTTCATTCCCTCCGAGCATGCGCACTTCTCAAATTCTTTACTCTTCAATTACGTTTCCGGGGCTCTGAGCATGCGCACTGCTGCGCTGCTCAGCTGTTTCAGACAGGAAGTGACGACGGTATGGAATTCTAACGTTACACCGGTTTCCAGCATTCAGCACTTTCACACTTTGAGTGACAATTGCGCGGTCCATGCTACACTGTACCCAAATGACAGTTTTATTTTTTTTTGAGACAGAGCTTTGTTTCGGTGGTATTTATTCACCGCTGGGGGTTTTTATATTTTTTTACTAAATGAAAAAAGACCAACATTTTTTAAAAAAATGTAAAGAAAAAAATAATAGAAAGTAGAGCGGCGCTTATCCTGTGTTGTAGCTCTACTTTCTATTATTTTATTTTTTTCTTTACATTTATTCAGTTTTGGGTTTGGCTGACCTAGGAGCTGCAGCTTTCCCTTAGCCCCGGGTTCACACTAGGGCGACCTGTGAGGCGACCTGGTCGCCTCACAGGTCGCCTCCCATAGGAAAGCTGCGGACCCGTTCTAATAGGAGCGACACAAGTCGCTCCGACCTAGAAAAAAGGGTCCGGAGCTTCTTTGGGGCGACCAGGAGGCGACCGCCATAGACTTCAATGTTATGAAGTCCGTGGCGGCCGCTCCGAGGTCGCGGCGCGCTGCTCGCACCGCGACCTCGGAGGTCGCCCCTGCAAGTAGCGTCGCTCATATGTGAACCGGCGCTTATTATTGTTGTGAACATATTATCTTTATCTTTATAAGTGACAGCGCTGGGGGCTCTCTCTATGTATTTTTATGAAATGTGTTTTCCTTTGTTTTCGGTTATTAAATTATGTAAATAAATAATATTTCTTCATAAATTTCAGCCAGCGTGTATTCTGCTTCATTTCTGTGGTAAAAAAAAATAACCCAAATCAGTGTATATTATTTAGTTTGTAACACTGTACCCAATTTAAATTGTTATCATTTTTTTGAGACAGATGGAGCTTTCTTTTGGCGGTATTTAATCACCAAAATCAAAATCAATGCTAAATCAACAGTATAAACAGACCTCCCCAGCAACAGTAGGTTGCCACATAAAATATAAACACCCCCCAGCAACAATAGACCCTGCCACCAACAGTAGATCTCTTCCAGCAACACATGACCCCTCCAGCAACATAAGCTCAACCAGCAACATTAGATCCCTGACCAGTAAAAACAGACCACCCCAGCAACAATAGATTGCCACACAAAAATAGATGCCCTCCACCAACTATAGACTTGCCCCCAACAGTAGATCTCTTCCAGCTGCACTTGACCCCCAAGCAATAATAGATCCCCCACCAGCAACAATAATAGACCTCCCCAGCAACAATAGATCCCTGACCAATAAAAACACACCTCCCCATCAACAATAGAGTGCCACACAAAAATAGATGCCCTCCAGCAACACTTGACCCCTCCCTCAACAGTAGATCTCTTCCAGCAACAACTGACCCCCCCAGCAACATAAGCCCAACCAGCAACAATAGATCCATGACCAGTAAAAACAGACCTCCCCTGCAACAATAGTTTGCCATACAAAAATAGATGCCCTCCCGTAACAATTGACCTCCCCAAGCAATAATAGATCCCCCACCAGCAACAATAATAGACCTCCGCAGCAACAATAGATCCCTGACCAATAAAAATAGACCTCCCCATCAACAATAGAGTGCCACACAAAAAAATAGATGCCCTCCTGCAACAATTGACCCCGCCCTCAACAGTAGATCTCTTCCAGCAACAACTGACCCCCCCAGCAACATAAACCCAACCAGCAACAATAGATCCCTGACCATTAAAAACAGACCTCCCCAGCAACAATAGTTTGCCACACAAAAATAGATGCCCTCCTGCAACAATTGACCTCCCCAAGCAATAATAGATCCCCCACCAGCAACAATAATAGACCTCCCCAGCAACAATAGATCCCTGACCAGTAAAAACAGAGCTCCCCTGCAACAATAGCCCACCATGCAAAAATAGATCTCTTCCAGGAACAATAGATCGCCCAGCAGCGGTCATCAATAGACCGTTCAGCACACCATAGCACCCCGATCCATTACATACATTCAGTACTGCGTTCTCCCGCATTCTCCCCCATGTTCCAGCTGAGAAAACGCCCTGATGATCATTATTTCTATTATTGATACTTTGTTACTATTAACACATAACAAAACACGCTTTTGAAAAATTAACTCCTTTTTTCCCCTTTTTTTTCTTCCAGATTCTGTAGAAAACAACGTCAATGTAAGTATTTAGTGGCTCCTACAAGGATGTAGATTGGATGGGGGGGGGGGGGGGGGGTAAATGAATTAAATATTGGGGGGGATGAAAGGGTTAAGTGCGAGTTTAGAGGGAAGGGCCCCATTAATAATGGCGCGGCGGCCCCGGGTTCCATACTACATAAACAATGCCGATTAGTCATCCTTGGCCGAGGCGGCTTGTCATTGTTAAGATATTTCCTCAAATATGTTTTTTCAAAGGCCGCGTCTTAAATGAGCGCTGTCAGTTATAGGCGGAGGAAGGAAACGCACTCCTATTTCCTCCGCAGCACCATTAAATTTATATCTCTCCCCTCCCCCGGCTAAAAACGGTCTGCGAGCGAGCCCGCATTATTTTTCTTTCCTCGCCGGCCATGTTTACATAAATGCAGCGAGGAATGCACCTATTTGTGTGTCGCCGCGCTGATAGATCGCCGCATTGTCTTGGAGGGTCCCGGCTGGACTATTAAAGGAAGGGAATTCGCAGGGCGGAAGCGGCTGGATGCAGATTTATTGTCACCGCTCACAGAAAGCTTTTATTACCCTTAAGGGAGAAAAAAAAAAAAACGTAGAAAAACGAATATTCGATTCTTGCACGCGTTTTTAGGCTCCATTCTCACCCGTGCGATTTGTAGCTCCAAACGCCGAATGTTCAGGGAGAAAAAAAAAAATCAATTATTCCCTATGGAGTTCACATCTCCACCCCAAAACGCCTGAAGCTCAAAAAAGTTTTGGCGCTACTTTTGCGCATGTGCAGAAACTTTCTGCCAGCACGATCTGATGTTTTATTTATCACTACTGAGTGCAAGAACCCAAAGTATGGATACATTTTCAGAATTGAGAATCTGCTGGAACTGTTACATAATTACTAAGAACTCGCTACAAACTATCCAATATACAGTAAGAGCCGGTTCACACTGGGGTGACTTGTCAGGCGACCTGGTCGCCTGACAAGTCGCCGTGGGTCGCCTGCCATAGATTAGCACAGGACCCGTTCTAATAGGAGCGACACAAGTCATACTACTTTGGGGCGACCTGGAGGGACCTGCATTGACTTCAATGATATGAAGTCCGTGCATGCCGCTCCGAGGTCGCAGTGCGAGCTGTGCACTGCGACTTCACAGGTCGCCCTGGGAAGTCGGGTCGCCCCTATGTGAACCGGCTCTTACACTCCATTCACACTACCGCGGCACGACTTCGGGGGCGACCTGTGAAGTCCTATGCACCGCGACTTCTGCGCGACTTGCACGGACTTCACATAATGGAAGTCAATGCAAGTCGCTCCGAGGTTGACCCGAAGTAGTACAGGACCCTTTTTCTATGTCGGAGCTCCTATTAGAATGGCTCCTGTACTACACTATGGGAGCGTGAGGACCGCGACTTGTCAGGCTGACAAGTTGCGGTAGTGTGAATGGGGGGTCTTAGGTCCAAATACACTGAACAAAATTATAAACACAACACTTTTGTTTTTGCCCCCATTTTTCATGAGCTGAACTCAAAGATCTCAGACTTTTTCTATGTACACAAAAGGCCGATTTCTCTCCAATATTCTTCACAAATCTGTGTAAATCTGTGTTAGTGATCACTTCTCCTTTGCCGAGATAATCCATCCACCTCACAGGTGTGGCATATCAAGATTCTGATTGGACAGCATGATTATTGCACAGGTGTGCCTTAGGCTGCCCACAATAAAATGTGCAGTTTTACTGTATTGGTGGGGTCCGAAAACCAGTCAGTCTCTGGTGTGACCAGACCACCATTTGCCTCACGCAGTGCAACACATCTCCTTGGCATAGAGTTGATCAGGTTGGTGATTGGTTCCTGTGGAATGTTGGTCCACTCCTCTTCAATGGCTGTGCGAAGTTGCTGGATATTGGCAGGACCTGGAACACGCTGTCCTATACGCCGATCCAGAGCATCCCAAACATGCTCAATGGGTGACATGTCCGGGGAGTATGTCAACCATGCAAGAACTGGGATGTTTTCAGCTTCCAGGAATTGTGTACAGATCCTTGCACCATGGGGCAGCGCATTATCATGCTGCAACATGAGGTGATGGTCGTGGATGAATGGCACAACAATGGGCCTCAGAATCTCATCACGGTATCTCTGTGCATTCAAAATGCCATCAATAAAATGCACCTGTGTTCATTGTCCTAACATACGCCTGCCCATACCATATCCCCACTACCACCATGGGCCACTCCATCCACAACATACGCCTGCCCATACCATAACCTCACCCCATACCATAACCTCACCCCCACCATGGGCCACTCCATCCACAACATACGCCTGCCCATACCATAACCCCACCGCCACCATGGGCCACTCCATCCACAACATACGCCTGCCCATACCATAACCTCACCCCGTACCATAACATCACCCCCACCATGGGCCACTCCATCCACAACATACGCCTGCCCATACCATAACCCCACCACCACCATGGGCAACTCCATCCACAACATACGCCTGCCCATACCATATCCCCACCGCCACCATGGGCCACTCCATCCACAACATACGCCTGCCCATACCATAACCCCACCGCCACCATTGGCCACTCCATCCACAACGTACGCCTGCCCATACCATAACCCCACCGCCACCATTGGCCACTCCATCCACAACGTACGCCTGCCCATACCATAACCCCACCGCCACCATTGGCCACTCCATCCACAACATACGCCTGCCCATATACCATAACCCCACTGCCACCATTGGCCTCTCCATCCACAACGTACGCCTGCCCATACCATAACCGCACCGCCACCATGGGCCACTCCATCCACAACATACGCCTGCCCATACCATAACCCCACCGCCGCCATTGGCCGCTCCATCCACAATGTACGCCTGCCCATACCATAACCCCACTGCCACCATGGGCCACTTCATCCACAACGTACGCCTGCCCATACCATAACCGCACCACCACCATAGGCCACTCCATCCATAACATACACCTGCCCATACAATAACCGCACCGCCACCATGGGCCACTCCATCTATAACATACGCCTGCCCATACCATAACCGCACCGCCACCATGGGCCACTCAATCCATAACGTACGCCTGCCCATACCATAACTGCACCGCCACCATGGGCCACTCCGTCCATAACATACAACTGCCCATACCATAACCCCACCGCCACCATGGGTCACTCCATCCATAACATACGTCTGCCCTTACTATCACCCCACCACCACCATGGGCCACTCCATCCACATCAGCAAACCGCTCACCCACACGATGCCATACACACTGTCTGCCATCTGCCCTGTACAGTGAGAACCGGGATTCATCCGTGAAGAGAACACCTCTCTAAAGTGCCGAAGACGAACTGCAGTCAGGTGGAGACCCCGATTAAGGACGATGAACATGCAGATGAGCTTCCCTGAGATGGTTTCTGACAGTTTGTGCAGAAATTCTTTGGTTATGCAAACCGATTGTTGCAACAGCTGTCCGGGGCACTGGTTTCATACAATCTTGGAGGTGAAGATGCTGGATGTGGAGGTCCTGGGCTGGTGTGGTCACACGTGGTCTGTGGTTGTGAGGCCGGTTGGATGTACTGCCAAATTCTCTGGAACGCCGTTGGAGACGGCTTATAGTAGAGAAATGAACGCTCAATTCTCAGGCAACAGCTCTGGTGGACATTCCTGCAGTCAGCATGCCAATTGCACCCTCCCTCAAAACTTGGGACATCTGTGGCATTGTGCTGTGTGATAAAACTGCACAAGTTAGAGTGGCCTTTTATTGTGGGCAGCCTAAGGCACACCTGTGCAGTAATCATGCTGTCTAATCAGCATCTTGATATGCCGCACCTGTGAGGAAGTGGAAGTGCTCAGTAACACAGATTTACACAGATTTGTGAACAATATTTGAGAGAAATCGGCCTTTTATGTACATAGAAAAAGTCTGAGATCTTTGAGTTCAGCTCATGAAAAATGGGGGCAAAAACAGAAGTGTTATGTTTATAATTTTATTCAGTGTATGGATGGACACAGGCACAATTGTCATACTTTTGGCTCTCTATGCCACCAGAATAAAATTAAGATGGAACAATCCAAAAGAATGTGAAGTGCAGACTTTCAGCTTTAATTCAAGGGGTTGAACATAAATATCAAGTACAAATTTTAGGAACTGCAACCATTTTTCTACACAGTCCCTCCATTTTCAGGGGCTCAAATGTAATTGGACAAATGAATATAATCATAAATAAAATGTTCATTTTTAATATTTTGTTGAGGATTCTTTACTGGCAATGACTTAAGTCTGGAACCCATGGGCATTACCAGAGACTGGGTTTACCAAAGACTTTCTGATGCTTTGTCAGACTCTACCTTCAGCTGTCTTCAGTTGTTCTTTGTTTGTGGGTCTTTCTGCCTTTAGTTTTTTCTTCAGCAAATTAATTGCATGTTCATTTGGGTGGAGATCGGGAGATTGACTAGGCCATTGCAGAATATTCCACTTGTTTTCCTTCAAAAGCTCCTGGGTTGCTTTTGCCGTGTGTTTTGGATCATCATTGTCCATCTGTACTGTGAAGCGCTGTCCAATCAACTTTGCTGCATTTGGCTGAATCTGGGCTGACAGTTTATATCTAAACACTGCAGAATATTCATCCAGCTGCTTCTGTCTTCTGTCACATCATCAATAAACACCAATGACACTGTGCCACTGGAAGCCATGCATGCCCATGCCATCACTCTGCCTCCACCGTGTTTTACAGATGATGATGATGTGTGCTTTGGACCATGAGCTGTTCCAAGCCTTCTCCACACTTTTTTCTTCCCGTCATTCTGGTACAGATTAAGCTTTGTTTCATCTGTCCAAAGAATGCTTTTCCAGAACTGGTCTGGCTTTTTTAGATGTTTTTTTGGCAAAGTCCAATCTAGCTTTTCTATTCTTCAGGCTTATGAATGGTTTGCACCTTGTGGTGAATCCTCTGTATTTATGAAGTCTTCTGATTGTAGACTTTGACAATGATACGCCCACCTCCTGGAGAGTGTTCTTCACTGGTCTGGATGTTGTGAATGGGGTTTTCTTTACCATAGAAAAAAGGGTTACCGGAGGTATCAACCCCCAACGGGTTTTTGGGCAGTAAGTATAAACCAAATCATGGAATGAAAAATTTCAAAAATATTTCTAAAAGTATACTTTATTAAACAAAAAAATGGAAAAAGTGACAAGTGGTGAAATAAATATTAAATATTAAAAACAACCCCTAAAGGGGAAGTATGTTATGAGCTCCTGGTTGCTGATACGTATAAAAAGCAAAAGGTTACATTTCATAATGATATTTACAAAGATAAAATGCAAAACAACGCCCCAAACACTAAGTGGTGGAGGGGCATTAACCCCGACGCGTTTCACCCTAATGGTGGTCTTCTTCAAGGGGATTATGATATCATTGAAGCAATAGACGGCTGAGAGCCAAGGAGAATATTCGATAATCAGAAAATCCTCAAAGGTTGGAAGGGCATACCCTCTTCCACCATGCAGGGCAGAGTGGGCGTAGAGGTCTACAAGGAGTCACCGACAAACGGTCGCCAAAAAGGGGCATGAAGCACCCGTGTCCATTCACTAAGAGCCTACAGACTGCATAACCAAAGAGGAGGATCCTTCTTTACCATAGAGAGGATCCTGCGATCATCCACCACTGTTGTCTTCCGTGGACATCCAGACCTTTTTATATTGCTGAGCTCACCAGTGCATTCTTCTTTCCTCAGAATGTACCAAACTGTTGATTTGGCCACTCCTAATGTTGCTGCTATCTCTCTGATGGGTTTATTTTGTTTTTGAAGCCTTACAATGGCCTGTTTCTCTTGCATGGACAGCTCCTTTGAACACATGATGGAGGTTCACAGCAATAGATTAAAAATGCAAATACCACACTTAGAATCAACTCCAGACCTTTTACCCGCCTAATGGATGAAAAAATAACGAAGGAGTAGCCCACACCTGGCCATGAAACAGCTTTTGATTCAATTGTCCAGTTGCTTTTGGTCCTTTAAAAAAGGGGTGGCTATTCTTAAGAGCTGTAATCCCTAAACCCCTCCTCCGATTTGGATGTACATACCCTCAAATTAAACCCAAGAGTGTGCACTTTCATCCTATATCTATTATATAACTATAGCATGAACAGGTTTTGGTAAATACCTAAAAAAAAACAAAATCCAAATATTACAGTTAGGTCCATAAAAAGCACATAAAAGGCACCATTTTTCAGGTATTTACCCTAAAGGAATGCACTGGTGAGCTCAGCAACATAAAAAGGCCTGGACATCCATGGAAGACAACAGTGGTGGATGATCGTAAGATCCTCTCTATGGTAAAGAAAAACCCACTAACCACATCTAGACCAGTGAAGAACACTCTCCAGGAGGTGGGCGTATCATTGTCAAAGTCTACAATCCGGAGAAGACTTCATAAGAGCAAATACAGAGGGTTCAGCACAAGGTGCAAACCATTTATAAGCCTAAAGAATAGAAAAGCCAGATTAGACTTTTCCAAAAAAACATCTAAAAAAGCCAGACCAGTTCTGGAAAAGCATTCTTTGGACAGATGAAACGAAGATTAATCTGTACCAGAATGACGGAAATAAAAAGTGTGGAGAAGACTTGGAACAGCTCATGGTCCAAAGCACACAACGTTATCTGTAAAACATGGTGGAGGCAGTGTGATGGCATGGGCATGCATGGCTTCCAGTGGCACTGGGTCATTGTTTATTGATGATGTGACAGAAGCAGCTGGATGAATATTCTGCAGTGTTTAGAGATATACCGTCAGCCCAGATTCAGCCGATTGCAGCAAGTTGATTGGACGGCACTTCACAGTACAGATGGACAATGATGATCCAAAACACACTGCAAAAGCAACCCAGGAGCTTTCGAAGAAAAAGAAGTGGAATATTCTGCAGTGGCCGATTCAATCTCCTGATCTCCACCCAATTGAGGATGCATTTCACTTGCTGAAGACAAAACTAAAGGCAGAAAGACCCACAAACAAAGAACAACTGAAGACAGCTGCAGGTAGAGTCTGACAAATCATCTGAAAGGAGGAAACCCAGTCTTTGGTAATGTCAAAACTAAAGGCAGAATGACCCACAAATTATTCTGCTGGCATACAGAGCCAAAAGTATAAAAATTGTGCCTGTGTCAGAATATACATGGACCTTACTATATGGATGTGAAGCGAAGACTCAGAGGATTCTCTCAGAACAAGACACCAACATACTAAACTAGACTACAGAGGAGGGCCAGAGACACCTGCAGGGAATATATATATATAACCTCCCAGCAGGTGCAGGTCATTAGGTGTGCAGAAATGCTGAGCGACACCTGCTGGTGATATTTGGAATTACACCCTGATACAGCACTACAGTGGGTACGGAAAGTATTCAGACCCCCTTAAATTTTTCACTCTTTGTTATATTGCAGCCATTTGCTAAAATCATTTAAGTTCATTCTTCTTCCTCATGAATGTACACATAGCACCCCATACTGACAGAAAAACACAGAATTGTTGACATTGTTGCAGATTTATTAAAAAAGAAAAACTGAAATATCACATGGTCCTAAGTATTCAGACCCTTTGCTCAGTATTTAGTAGAAGCCCCCTTTTGATCTAATACAGCCAGGAGTCTTTTTGGGAAAGATGCAACAAGTCTTTCACACCTGGATTTGGGGATCCTCTGCCATTCCTCCTTGCAGATCCTCTCCAGTTCTGTCAGGTTGGATGGTAAACGTTGGTGGACGGCCATTTTTAGGTCTCTCCAGAGATGCTCAATTGGGTTTAAGTCAGGGCTCTGGCTGGGCCATTCAAGAACAGTCACGGAGTTGTTGTGAAGCCACTCCTTCGTTATTTTAGCTGTGTGCTTAGGGTCATTGTCTTGTTGGAAGGTAAACCTTCGGCCCAGTCTGAGGTCCAGAGCACTCTGGAGAAGGTTTTTGTCCAGGATATCCCTGTAGTTGGCCGCATTCATCTTTCCCTCAATTGCAACCAGTCGTCCTGTCCCTGCAGCTGAAAAACACCCCCACAGCATGATGCTGCCACCACCATGCTTCACTGTTGGGACTGTATTGGACAGGTGATGAGCAGTGCCTGGTTTTCTCCACACATACCGCTTAGAATTAAGGCCACAAAGGTGTTTTTTAGCAAACTCCATGCGGGCTTTCATGTGTCTTACACTGAGGAGAGGCTTCCGTCGGGCCACTCTGCCATAAAGCCCCGACTGGTGGAGGGCTGCAGTGATGGTTGACTTTCTACAACTTTCTCCCATCTCCTGACTGCATCTCTGGAGCTCAGCCACAGTGATCTTTGGGTTCTTCTTTACCTCTCTCACCAAGGCTCTTCTCCCCCGATAGCTCAGTTTGGCCGGACGGCCAGCTCTAGGAAGGGTTCTGGTCATCCCAAACGTCTTCCATTTGAGGATTATGGAGGCCACTGTGCTCTTAGGAACCTTAAGTGCAGCAGAAATCTTTTTGTAACCTTGGCCAGATCTGTGCCTTGCCACAATTCTGTCTCTGAGCTCTTCAGGCAGTTCCTTTGACCTCATGATTCTCATTTGCTCTGACATGCATTGTGATCTGGAAGGTCTTATATAATCAGGTGTGTGGCTTTCCTAATCAAGTCCAATCAGTATAATCAAACACAGCTGGACTCAAATGAAGGTGTAGAACCATCTCAAGGATGATCAGAAGAAATGAAAAGCACCTGAGTTAAATATATGAGTGTCACAGCAAAGGGTCTGAATACTTAGGACCATGTGATATTTCAGTTTTTCTTTTTTAATAAATCTGCAACAATGTCAACAATTCTGTGTTTTTCTGTCAGTATGGGGTGCTATGTGTACATTCATGAGGAAGAAGAATGAACTTAAATGATTTTAGCAAATGGCTGCAATATAACAAAGAGTGAAAAATTTAAGGGGGTCTGAATACTTTCCGTACCCACTGTATATACAACTTTCAATGGAACTATTCCACACTAAAATGAAAGTGAACAGGACAGAAAATGTGAAAATAATAATGTATTGCACCAAATAAATAAAAGCTTGGTGGCCCATTCAGATTTCTGGTCCATTGTGTTAACGCACATGCATTACCATGCGTTTTCTTCACACATTGGCATGCATTGCATTAAGTGCTCTTTCAGACTTGCATTGCCGTGCTTTGTCCTTTGATGAGCACTCTGCATTATAATGTCTCCTTACCACCTTATTTAATCCTTTACCGCTACACTACCATGCTCTTTTCGCATGCATTGCCCCATTAGCCCCCATTCACACCGGTGCGGCTTTGAAATCTCACTATTTCAGTGCGATTTCAAAGCAATTTGCACTGCCGATTTCATTGGGGTATCGCAGCTTCATTTCATAGACGTCTATGCAAGTCGCAATAAAATCAGCAAAAAGTAGTGCAGGAACCTTTTTCATAATCGCTGCAACATGAATCGCAGTAATATGAACAGTTCTATTCCCGGCAATGGGGTGCAATTTGTCATGCAATTTTGAACTGGCAAATAGCACAACAAGTCGCACTGGTGTGAACAGGGGCTAAAACACAACGGTCAAGTTTGACAGGTGGCACCAAAGACAACACAAAATCACAATAACAAACACAAACGAGGCGACAGTAACAATAAAATGACCAAAAACAGTAAGTTAACCGCTTCTGGACCGCCCGCCGCAGATATACTGCGACAGGCAGCCCCTCCTGCGTGAACCGATGTAGGGCTATGTCGGTCACGCGCCTGCAGCTAGGGGGCGAGCGCCCGCCGCCACCGGCGCGCGATAGCCCCCTGGCTGTAGGCACGAGATACACAGGGCAGGCGGCCCCGATTGCCACCGGCCACCCACGATCTCCCGCCGCTGAGAGAGAAGGACGGTCGGATGTTGTAAACAGCTGACCGTTCTTCTCCCTGGAATGATCACAGAGCTCCTGTGATCCTTCTATATAGGATCACATGTCTCTATGATCATTTCACAAGCCCTGCCCCCATACAGTTAGAAACACTCCCCTAGGATCACCCACAATGTTAACCCCTTCCCTGGCAGTGTCATTATTACAGTAACAGTGCATATTTTTAGCACGGATTACTGTAGTAATGTCACTGGTCCCCCCAAAAGTGTCAAAAATGTCAGTTAGGGGTCCGATCTGTCTGCTGCAATGTCGCAGTCCCGCTAAAAATCGCAGATCGCCGCCATTACTAGTAAAAAAATAAAAACAATAAAAATGACATAAATCTTTCCCGTAGTTTGTAGACGTGATAACTTTTGCGCAAACCAATCAAAATACGCTTATTGCGATTTTTTTTTTACCAAAAATATGTAGCAGAAAACAAATTGGCCTAAAATGTTAAAAAATTTAGATTTTTACATTTTTTTGGGGAATGTTCTATAGCAGAAATTGAAAAACGATTTTTTTTTTTTCAGAATTGTTGCTCTTTTTTTGTTTATCGCGCAAAAAAATCAAAATTTAATTTCTTTTGGTGATCAAATACCACTATAAGAAATCTCTATTTGTGGGGGGAAAAAAGGACGTCAATTTTATTTGGGTGCAGCATCGCACGACCGCACAATTGTCCGTTGAAGTAACGCAGTGCCGAATCGCAAAAAATGGCCTGGTCATTAAAGGGGGCAAATCCTTCCGGTCCAGAAGGGGTTATTTTATACATTGGGCCCTGTTCATACGTCAGCGTTTGCGACCTCAAGCAGAATCAGTGCAAATCTGCCCACGATCCCAAAATGCTCTGCACAAAAATGACAAATCGCATCATGTCGGTTCGGGTGCAATTCATTGTCAATGGCACAGAAACGCGGCAAACCCCAATGAACAAAGCTCAATAAGAAGCTGTGGCTCCTTTTTGGTGACAATTTAAAACAGCGTTTCTCAACCTTTTTTTAGTCGAGGCACCCTTTAAAATTATGGACATTCTTGAGGCGCCCCATTCTAAAATGTATTCTAAAATGTAAAAGCCTATTCTAATAGCTTTACAAAATGCAGCAACATCCATACATAGGACACCCAAACTTAGAGGTGAGTTAGTCTTCAAAGCAAATACACTTTTGCACGCCGGTACTGACTAGTATTCCAATGTTTCTCTTCTCCCTCAATATCTCTACATCAGTCAGCTAATGTCACCCCCAGCGCTGAGGTAGAGGGGCACAGGAGGGTGAAACAAAGGATGCTGTGGAGGCAACAGACATCCTCCGTATTAGAAGATGACGTCATTGGTTGTTAGAATGCCTGTCTAGAAAGTTGTAATGGTTCATAATGAAAACCCGTGGCTTTGTGTATCTAAAAGGCAGGCTTGATCCATCTGCTGGCTTGTATAAGAATTTTGATCAGTTTTAGGCATTTTGCCTAGGCACCCTGGTTGAAAAAGGCTGATTTAACCGGTTGCCGACCGCCGCACGACTATATACTGCGGCGGTCAGCCCCGGCCAGGCAGAGTGACGTATCGGTACGTCACTCGGCTGTCACTGACTTGCGAGCCTTTTGCGGGCGGGCGCGAGCCCGCCGAGGCGCGCGCCCGCCGCGGCTCGTTCACAGACAAGTCAGTGTGTGTGACCGGCGGACTCGATGTCCGTCAGTCACACTACGATCGCTCCTGTGAAGGGAGAAAGACAGAGCGGCTTGTGTAAACAAGCTGCCTGTCAGTTCTCCCTGTGTAAAAGTGAAGATCTGTCCGTTCTACTATGCAGAACGGTTGATCTTTGCTTTTACACCAATAGGAATGTCCCTACACAGTTAGAAACACGCCCCTAGGACACACTTAACCCCTCCCTGTCCAATAAAGTTAACCCCTTCCCTGCCAGTGTCATTTTTGCAGTAACAGTGCATATGTATAGCACTGATTACTGTAGAAATGTCACTGGTACCCCCAAAAGTGTCAAAAATGTCAGTCAAGGGTCCGATCTGTCCGCCGCAATGTCGCAGTACCGAAAAAAAAATCGCCGATCGCCGCCATTACGCGTTAAAAAAAACACCAAAAATGACAAAAATCTTTCCCTTTGTTAGTAAACGCGATAACTTTTGCGCAAACCAATCAAAATACGCTTTTTGTGATTTTTTTTTACCAAACATAGGTAGCATAAAACAAATTGGCCGAAAAATGTTAAAAAATTTTGATTTTTACATTTTTTTGGGGGAATTTCATATAAAAAAATTTGAAAAATATTGTTATTTTTGCAAAATTTACGCTCTTTTTTTGTTTATAGCGCGTGATCAAAAAATCGCACAGGTGATCAAATACCACCAAAAGAAAGCTCTGTTTGTGGGAATAAAAGGACGTCAAATTCGTTTAGGTACAGCGTCGCACGACCGCGCAATTGTCTGTTAAAGTCACGCAGTAAAAAATCGCAAAAAAACCCCTGGTCCTTTAGCAGCCAAATCCTCCGGGGCTTAAGTGGTTAAAATAACAAAAAGAACAAACAGGGAAGGAGCAAACACCCAGAGCGTTACCAAAAATCAGTGGCAGCTGGTGCTCCATGGGTCGGGGGAGGGGGGGGGCAGACAGACCACCCCATACCCCACACTGGACCACACCAGGCCGCACACCATACAACCCCCCCCCCCCCTGGACCACAGCGAGACAGGACAGGACCCCCCTTCGCGCTCCCCCTGCCTGGATGCAGAAGCAGGCGGCGGCTTCGGCTTCTTCCCCGTCCTCTGCGTCTCCTCCCTCCTCCTCCATGCCCAATGGCATGGCTTCTCCTTTCGGCCAATCAGGAAATGGGTCTCAAAACCCGTTTCCTGATTGCCAGAAGGAGGATCCCTGTGACAATAGTGAATTTTTATTCGCTATTGTCACACAACTGGGTGGGCGTTTTGTCTTCAGGGGACAAAACGCTGAGATGTGAACGGGGGCCATTGAAATGAATGGGATTTTGCTTGTTGGGTGTTTTGAGACTTCAGAGATGAGCGGTTTACCAGCTGAAATACCCCCAGGTGTGAACAGGGCTGAGCGCTGGGAGTGATCGCTTTTTCTCACGTTGTTCTCTTTGGCGACAAGCTTCACGCAATGTGCGCCAATGTAGCAACTGCAAAGCGTTGCAGCCATGGCATCTGTACAGCCCTGTCTGGCTGTATTAGGACATTTCATGTGGGTGGGGGGCAAAAGCGCAGCTTAAGCTCAGCTGCCCTTTTTTAACCCCCCCCGCGGTTGCCTATCTGAGCCTGCATGCACAATTCAGTGTTTTGAATTGTGGGTAGATTTGCAGCGATTCTGACTGCAGTTTCAAAGTGGCCGGGTACGAATGACAAATCCCAGAGCTCACATTTTGCGATGCGGTTCATTAGAATGGCACCTAAAATCGCGGTGCGGTTCTGCCGCGATAAATCGCACTGCAGTCGCGCATGGCATGATGTTTGCCGCGCAAAACAAAGTTCAGGAGCTTATTTTGGGCTACATGCTTCACACAATGCAGTTTGTAGCGCAAATTATCGTGCCAGAACCGCACTGCGATTTTAAGATCATGGCAAATCCAATGGGAGTTCTGCAATCTGTCATTCGGCTGTTTCCAGATTCGAATCGCAGAGGTGTGACTGCAGCCTGAAAGAGCGCTAAGACAGTCCAAATGTCAGATGAATGGACGGAGAACGCACCAAAGCAACCACGAAACAGGACATTCATCATTTCACAATGCGACTCACTCCAACACGCAGCGGTGCGTCACCATGCATTGAGGTACGCTGCAAAGCATGGGCACTGGGGCTGCGTTTCCGTAGTGCGTTGGGGCACCATTCAAACTGAATGTGCACATCACTGCAATGCAACACAGAGGAAGAGTTCCAACCATGAGGCCTCATCCACACTGGACATTATAAAAACGCCAGAAGCTTTGTAGTGCGTTTTTCAGCGTCTTTGTATTGGCGTTTTTAGCTAAAAATCACCTCTCTGCTATTTTAGTAACTCCCACTTTCCCACAATTTAATGCTTGCCAGAATCGCATCCCATAGGTGTTCACACTCATGCGATAAGATTTTGGTGCGGGGGAATAAAAGGGTCCTACAACATTTTGAGCCATACAAAATAAATGTCTCAAATCGCATCGCAGAGACATCACATGTGATGTGCACAGGAATGCGGTGCGTTTTTGGTGTAAATCACATGCGGTGTTCAGCATGAACCAGTGTGACCCCAGGCTATGTTCCATCAACGACACCTCCAAACACAACCCAGGCTTAAAAAAATCAATGGAGTTAAAAACTTCAAAAAACGCCAATTAGCAGCGTTTTTTGGTGTTTATTGACGTTAGAGTGTTTTTGCAGCTGAAAAACGCCACTCAAAACCCACTAGATTTCAGGTTTTTTCCAGCCAGAAAACGCCCCCTGCCAAAAACTGCTGATAACAGCCTGTGTGTGCATGGAGACATAGGAGAACATGCCGGGGAGACATAGGAGAACATGCTGGGGAGATATAGGAGAACATGCTGGGGAGATATAGGAGAACATGCCGGGGAGACATAGGAGAACATGCTGGGGAGACATAGGAGAACATGCTGGGGAGATATAGGAGAACATGCCGGGGAGACATAGGAGAACATGCCGGGGAGACATGGGAGAACATGCCGGGGAGACATAGGAGAACATGCCGGGGAGACATAGGAGAACATGCCGGGGAGACATAGGAGAACGTGCCGGGGAGACATAGGAGAACGTGCTGGGGAGACATAGGAGAACGTGCTGGGGAGACATAGGAGAACATGCCGGGGAGACATAGGAGAACATGCCGGGGAGACATAGGAGAACATGCCGGGGAGACATAGGAGAACATGCTGGGGAGATATAGGAGAACATGCTGGGGAGATATAGGAGAACATGCTGGGGGGAGACATAGGAGAACATGCTGGGGAGACATAGTAGAGCATGCCGGGGAGACATAGGAGAACATGCCGGGGAGACATGGGAGAACATGCCGGGGAGACATAGGAGAACATGCCGGGGAGACATAGGAGAACATGCCGGGGAGACATAGGAGAACGTGCTGGGGAGACATAGGAGAACGTGCTGGGGAGACATAGGAGAACGTGCTGGGGAGACATAGTAGAGCATGCCGGGGAGACATAGGAGAACATGCCGGGGAGACATGGGAGAACATGCCGGGGAGACATAGGAGAACATGCCGGGGAGACATAGGAGAACATGCCGGGGAGACATGGGAGAACATGCCGGGGAGACATAGGAGAACATGCCGGGGAGACATAGGAGAACATGCCGGGGAGACATAGGAGAACGTGCTGGGGAGACATAGGAGAACGTGCTGGGGAGACATAGGAGAACGTGCTGGGGAGACATAGGAGAACATGCCGGGGAGACATAGGAGAACATGCCGGGGAGACATAGGAGAACATGCCGGGGAGACATAGGAGAACATGCCGGGGAGACATAGGAGAACATGCTGGGGAGATATAGGAGAACATGCTGGGGAGATATAGGAGAACATGCTGGGGGGAGACATAGGAGAACATGCTGGGGAGACATAGTAGAGCATGCCGGGGAGACATAGGAGAACATGCCGGGGAGACATGGGAGAACATGCCGGGGAGACATAGGAGAACATGCCGGGGAGACATAGGAGAACATGCCGGGGAGACATAGGAGAACGTGCTGGGGAGACATAGGAGAACGTGCTGGGGAGACATAGGAGAACGTGCTGGGGAGACATAGTAGAGCATGCCGGGGAGACATAGGAGAACATGCCGGGGAGACATGGGAGAACATGCCGGGGAGACATAGGAGAACATGCCGGGGAGACATAGGAGAACATGCCGGGGAGACATAGGAGAACGTGCCGGGGAGACATAGGAGAACGTGCTGGGGAGACATAGGAGAACGTGCTGGGGAGACATAGGAGAACATGCCGGGGAGACATAGGAGAACATGCCGGGGAGACATAGGAGAACATGCCGGGGAGACATAGGAGAACATGCCGGGGAGACATAGGAGAACATGCTGGGGAGATATAGGAGAACATGCTGGGGAGATATAGGAGAACATGCTGGGGGGAGACATAGGAGAACATGCTGGGGAGACATAGTAGAGCATGCCGGGGAGACATAGGAGAACATGCCGGGGAGACATGGGAGAACATGCCGGGGAGACATAGGAGAACATGCCGGGGAGACATAGGAGAACATGCCGGGGAGACATAGGAGAACGTGCTGGGGAGACATAGGAGAACGTGCTGGGGAGACATAGGAGAACGTGCTGGGGAGACATAGTAGAGCATGCCGGGGAGACATAGGAGAACATGCCGGGGAGACATGGGAGAACATGCCGGGGAGACATAGGAGAACATGCCGGGGAGACATAGGAGAACATGCCGGGGAGACATGGGAGAACATGCCGGGGAGACATAGGAGAACATGCCGGGGAGACATAGGAGAACATGCCGGGGAGACATAGGAGAACGTGCTGGGGAGACATAGGAGAACGTGCTGGGGAGACATAGGAGAACGTGCTGGGGAGACATAGGAGAACATGCCGGGGAGACATAGGAGAACATGCCGGGGAGACATAGGAGAACATGCCGGGGAGACATAGGAGAACATGCCGGGGAGACATAGGAGAACATGCTGGGGAGATATAGGAGAACATGCTGGGGAGATATAGGAGAACATGCTGGGGGGAGACATAGGAGAACATGCTGGGGAGACATAGTAGAGCATGCCGGGGAGACATAGGAGAACATGCCGGGGAGACATGGGAGAACATGCCGGGGAGACATAGGAGAACATGCCGGGGAGACATAGGAGAACATGCCGGGGAGACATAGGAGAACGTGCTGGGGAGACATAGGAGAACGTGCTGGGGAGACATAGGAGAACGTGCTGGGGAGACATAGTAGAGCATGCCGGGGAGACATAGGAGAACATGCCGGGGAGACATGGGAGAACATGCCGGGGAGACATAGGAGAACATGCCGGGGAGACATAGGAGAACATGCCGGGGAGACATAGGAGAACGTGCTGGGGAGACATAGGAGAACGTGCTGGGGAGACATAGGAGAACGTGCTGGGGAGACATAGGAGAAAATGCCGGGGGAGACATAGGAGAACATGCTGGGGAGACATAGGAGAACATGCCGGGGAGACATAGGAGAACATGCCGGGGAGACATAGGAGAACATGCCGGGGAGACATAGGAGAACATGCCGGGGAGACATAGGAGAACATGCCGGGGAGACATAGGGGAACATGCTGAGGAGACATAGGGGAACATGCTGGGGAGACATAGGGGAACATGCCGGGGAGACATAGGAGAACATGCCGGGGGAGACATAGGAGAACATGCCGGGGAGACATAGGAGAACATGCCGGGGGAGACATAGGAGAACATGCCGGGGGAGACATAGGAGAACATGCCGGGGGAGACATAGGAGAACATGCCGGGGAGACATAGGAGAACATGCCGGGGAGACATAGGAGAACATGCCGGGGAGACATAGGTGAACATGCCGGGGAGACATAGGAGAACATGCTGGGGAGACATAGGAGAACGTGCTGGGGAGACATAGGAGAACGTGCTGGGGAGACATAGGAGAACGTGCTGGGGAGACATAGTAGAGCATGCCGGGGAGACATAGGAGAACATGCCGGGGAGACATGGGAGAACATGCCGGGGAGACATAGGAGAACATGCCGGGGAGACATAGGAGAACATGCCGGGGAGACATAGGAGAACGTGCTGGGGAGACATAGGAGAACGTGCTGGGGAGACATAGGAGAAAATGCCGGGGGAGACATAGGAGAACATGCTGGGGAGACATAGGAGAACATGCCGGGGAGACATAGGAGAACATGCCGGGGAGACATAGGAGAACATGCCGGGGAGACATAGGAGAACATGCCGGGGAGACATAGGAGAACATGCCGGGGAGACATAGGAGAACATGCCGGGGAGACATAGGGGAACATGCTGAGGAGACATAGGGGAACATGCTGGGGAGACATAGGGGAACATGCCGGGGAGACATAGGAGAACATGCCGGGGGAGACATAGGAGAACATGCCGGGGAGACATAGGAGAACATGCCGGGGGAGACATAGGAGAACATGCCGGGGGAGACATAGGAGAACATGCCGGGGGAGACATAGGAGAACATGCCGGGGAGACATAGGAGAACATGCCGGGGAGACATAGGAGAACATGCCGGGGAGACATAGGTGAACATGCCGGGGAGACATAGGAGAACATGCTGGGGAGACATAGGAGAACATGCCGGGGAGACATAGGAGAACATGCCGGGGAGACATAGGAGAACATGCCGGGGAGACATAGGTGAACATGCTGGGGAGACATAGGAGAACATGCTGGGGAGACATAGGAGAACATGCCGGGGAGACATAGGAGAACATGCCGGGGAGACATAGGAGGACATGCCGGGGAGACATAGGAGAACAGCCACTGCTCCCAATTTGACATCTGTGAAGGTGCGGGTGCATGGCCCCAAATTCAGACAATGTGCACCCGCACCGACATGAAAGTGGGAGCAGCTGTGCCCAAGGTCATCCAGTGCCCAGGGCAAAGGTGCCAAACTGCACCCCCTTTCCCTTAGGGTTAGCAGTGATGTCGCTGTCACCAGTGACGGGACAAGGTCATCTAGAGCCCTGGGCGAACATGCCAAACTGTGCCCCTTTCCCCAAGATATATGATTATGAATCAGCAAAAATCCCCCCACCCAAAAAAAGTAAAAAATTGAGCACTAATCTGCATGCTCCCTCCTAAGCATAAATCCTCCTTCCTCCCAGTACAAATCCACCGTACTGCTGAAATCCCCCCTCCTAGCACAAATCTTTGCCCCCCCCCCCCCAGCTCAAATACTTTCTCACCCCACATGCCCCCAGCACATATTGCCCCTCAAAAAAGAAAAACTTTCCCCTCCGAGCACAAATCCTCTTCCCCTCCCCACTCCAAACTCTCCCTCCTAGCACAAACACCCCCCAATCATCCCTACTAGCACAACCCCCGCCCCCCCCAAAACAAAATTCCGATCTCAGCACAAATCCCCCCTTCCATATTACCTTTTCTAGCACAAATCCCCCCTCCTAGCACAATTCCTCTTTATCCATCCCCCCTCCCAACAGAAATCCCCCATGTATCACCACTCCAAGCACACCTCCCCAAATTTCCCCTCCTAGAACAATTCTTACCCCCTTGCCAGCCCCCCCAAACTCCCTCCTTCCCAATCTGCTTGTGGCACCCCCCCCCCCCCCAACCTCACATGATACCACAGTGCCCAGGGCAAGCCGCCCCTCTCAAAAAAAAAAATGTTGCCTTTAGTTATATGTTATTCTGTCCAAATGGGGTAAAATCAAATGTTTTCCAGCTCTGGTGACCGAATGAGTGAAATGTGGAAAATATCACATAATAGCCACTAGATGGAGTTGGGGAGCAAACTCATTTCTTATAAGAGTCAGCGCCATCTAGTGGCCATAATGCAGTATTTTCCACACTCACACATATTAACCACTTCTGGACCAGAAGGATTTACCCCCTTAATGACCAGGCCAGTTTTTGCGATTCGGCACTGTGTTACTTTAACGGACAATTGCGCGGTCGTACAACGCTGTACCTAAATGAAACTGATGTCCTTGTTTTCCCACAAATAGAGATTTCTTTTGGTGGTATTTGATCACCTGTGTGATTTTTATTTTTTGCGCTGTTAACAAAAAAAGAGCGACAATTCTGGAAAAAAAAAATATATATATTTTTCACATTCTGCTATATAATATTTCCAATAAAAAAAATATAAAAATCTAATTTTTTTCATCATTTTTGGGCCAATTTGTTTTCTGCTACATATTTCTGTAAAAAAAAAAAAAAAAATCCTAATAAGCGTATAATGATTGGTTTGCGCGAAAGTTATCGCATCTACAAACTAGGGGAAAGATTTATGTAATTTATATTTATTTATTTTTTTTACTAGTAATGGCGGCGATCTGCGATTTTTAGTGGGACTGCGACATTGCAGCGGACAGATCGGACCCTTGACTGACATTTTTGACACTTTTGGGAGGACCAATGACATTACTGCAGTAATCAGTGCTACAAATATGCACTGTCACTGTAATAATGACACTGGCAGGGAAGGGGTTAACACCAGGGGCAATCAAAGGGTTAAATGTCTCCCTAGGGGGTGTTTTCTAACGGTGGGGGGGGGGCTTGCTGCATGAACACAGAGACCTGTGATCCAAAATAAGAGGATCCCTGTGTTCATTACTGATAGAACAGCGGTTTGCTGTGTTTACACAGGGGGCGATCACGGGTGCCTGGCGGACATCGCATTAGCTGGACCAGCTGAATTGGCTCCCCCTGTGGCCAATGAGTGCACGCGCACCCCCGCTAAGCAACGTTACATGGGACAGAGCTGACCTGCCGCAGTAAAACTACAGCAGCTGGTCGGCAAGCCGCTAACCGCAGAGACAACATGCAGTTTCCAATGGGCCGATTCTTTATCAATACGCAATATATTTGGTAATATTAGCAGACCAGTAATAGATTATTTATCGTTGTAGGAAAACCCCATCACCAACAACCTCACATAGGGATGAAGGATCATCCGGGGGCAACATGGATCAATAAAAGCCCTCCTCGTCACAAATTGTGGTAAAAACATGGATGCGGCACCCCAAATAACCGACATCAGCTTTGAAACCGCCGAAGGGTCCGGCGTTTGGTCAATTTCCCCGCATCACAGCCCAATCCAAAACCAATACATGGTGGACTCTTCATCCCAACCACGGGGGCCTGGAACCACCAGAAGGAATCCATGTTTCTATGTTTACAAGAGACCCCTGTAAATATTAAAGACAATTAATGGTGGGGAGGCTTTATAGCACATCTCATGCCACCATCAGTTTTTGGGGCACAGCTGCTTGGAGGGGGGCGCGGATATCATTTACAGACAATCCCCAATGGATGAGAACCACTGTGTGCCGGAACGCTGCTAAGAGCATTACCGAGGCGTGACAAGTGTACAAGGAACATATGAAGAAACCGGTGCACAGCAACACAACCCCACAAGATGGGACTACAAAAAAAAAATTCTTATTGCCCTTATGGGAATTTGTCTCCGTGCCCCTTCCCCATTGCGTCCTTTCAATATGTCCGACTTCAGCTTTACTAATATAAAGAAAACCAAAAACACTGGAATCTGCATTGCATCATTTTGTATTGGCTTGTTGTAAATAAAGATTTTATACCAATGAATCCTTCTGCCTGTTTTTTTGTCATTAAATGGGGGGACCGCGGTCCGGATACGGACCGAGCGACGCTCCTGTCCGGACTTTCAGCCCGCCAGTCCGAGTTGCCAGATCCCAGCCACTCAGCAGTCATCGCGGGTGTCCCAACAACCAATGACGTCATGTGTGCACCCCGCCCCCTTCAGTAAGGTTCTTAGTGCAGCTCCCGCTCTCTGCCTGTCTGCAAGGTATGCTATGTACTTACATGCTGGTATATTGTTTACAGGGGCATGCTGATGGGCACATGTTATGGTAAGGGGCACACTGATTGGCATATGTGATGGAAAAGGGCACTCTGATAGGCACATACAATGGAAAGGGGTGCTTGTGATGGAAAGGGGCACTCTGATGGGCACGTGATGGAAAGGGGCACTCTGATGGGCACATGTGATGGAAAGGGACACTCTGATGGGCACATACAATGGAAAGGGGCACTCTGATGGGCACATGTAATGGAAAGGGGCACTGATGGGCACATACAATGGAAAGGGGCACTCTGATGGGCACATGTGATGGAAAGGGGCACTCTGATGGGCACATACAATGGAAAGGGGTACTCTGATGGGCACATACAATGGAAAGGGGCACTCTGATGGACACATGTGATGGAAAGGGGCACTCTGAGGGGCACATGATAGAAAGGGGCACTCTGATGGGCACATACAATGGAAAGGGGCACTCTGATGGGTACATGTGATGGAAAGGAGCATTCTGATGGGCACATACAATGGAAAGGGGTACTCTGGTGGGTACATATGATGGAAAGGTGCACTCTAATGGGCACATGTGATGGAAGGGGCACTCTAATGGGCACATACAATGGAAAGAGGCACTCTGATAGCCACATGTGATGGAAAGGGGCATTCAGATGGGCACATACGATGGAAAGGGGCACTTACAATGGAAAGGGGCACATGTGATATAAAGGGGCACTCTGATGGGCACGTGTGATAAAAAGGGGCCTTCTGATGGCCGCATGTGTGGCACTCTGATAGGCACATACGATGGAAAGGGGCACATGTGATGAAAAGGGGCACTCTGATGGGCACATACAATGGAAAGGGGCACTCTGATGGGCACATGTGATTTAAAGGGCACTCTGATGGGCACATGTGTTGGAAAGGGGCACTGTGATGGGCACATGTGTTGGAAAGGGGCACTCTGATGGGCACGTGATAGATAGGGGCACTCTGATGGGCACATGATAGATAGGGGTACTCTGGTGGGCACATGATAGATAGGGGTACTCTGGTGGGCACATGATAGATAGGGGTACTCTGGTGGGCACGTAATAGATAGGGGCACTCTTGTGGGCATGTGATAGATAGGGGCACTCTGATGGGCACATACAATGGAAAGGGGCACACTGATGGGCACATGTGATGGAAAGGGGCACTCTGATGGGGTAATATGATGGAAATGGGCACTCTGACTTGGGAAATATGATGAGGGGCACTTTGATGGGAACACCTGATGAAACTTGACAATAATTATTGTTACAAATGTTAAGATAATTGTTGCGCTTGGCAAAAATTAAAAATTATAAAAAAGAAGAAAGTTTAGCAGCCAGCACAATGTTACCAATCCACAACAAGTTACAAAATATACACAAATGATGCAGTGCTGTAAAATAAATGTATAAATAAACCATTAAAAGTCCATATTGATGAACCATGTCAAAAAATGTAAAAGTTGATGAAAAGTTCAGTGAGATAGCCTTCACAAACACCCGATCACAGAGCTGCTTACCAGAAGATCATGATGCAGACCCCCCACTACAGAGATCAACATAAGCGTAATGGATACAGCACTCGATCACAGGTATGCCGTTTCTCGATAGAGATCGCGAGTTAGGCGCTCTGCGTTCAGCTATATGGTAAAGCCTCTCACGGACTGTGAGCACCCAGTTCAGCAGTCAGTGGACATATGTGGGAAAACAATATGCTCCTCATAGTGTAATCATATAAAAAATTTTATTGACATAAAATAAATAGCCACTCACATTAGATATGGCTGTTCCCGAGATGTAATATTCGATGCAGCATTTGAATGTCAGAGGAAAGCCGTCAAGTCCCAGCAAGCGTCGGTGTAGTAAGCGTCTCGGGCTCTTTTAATATTGTTAAAATAGTTGGTTTTGCGTATTTTTAGGGCACACAGGAATTTGCCTAGCAGTTTTTTCGAACGCACATTTTTTGGAAAAAATACACTTTAATGCATTTTATTGCACACAATCACAATATAATACAATTTTTTGGGCAAAATATAAAAGATAATGTTACGCCGAGTAAATAGATACCTAACATGTCACGCTTCAAAATTGCGCATTGCGAAATGGCTCCAAATTACGGTGTTTAAAAATCTCCATAGGTGACGTTTTAAAAGCCTTTACTGGTTACCAGTGGAGAGTTACACAAGAGGTCTCATTGGCTTGACTATGGGGTGCCCGCAGCCGGGTGACACCCGCCAGGGGTGCCAGGCACTACCAGCGGAGCAAGGCAGGCCGCAGCAGGCCACCGTCATGTGCGAGGAGTGCAACATGTGAGCCCTGCTGCTTCTGTTGTCACCTGCCTGGGTACCGCTGGCCAAACACTGCATGGTATCACCCGCCCACGGCCAGGAGACTGATCTCCACCAGTATTGACCACAAACTGGAGAACCACAGCATGTACTGTGTGCAGTGCAAGACCCCCCCAGTGCTACCAGTGTCAAAGGGGAAAAACAGGGCAACATGATATGGAGCATGGAGAAGCTGCACAGGGTGGAGGGGGTGCACAAGGTAAGAGGAGAAATGGGGTTCACAAAATATGGGGGGGGATTGCACAAGAATGGGGGGTGCACAAGATATGGGGGGGGGAAGAGAAGCTGCACAAGGTGGGAGAGGGGGCATGGGGAAGCTGCACAAGGTAAGAGGGGGAGAGAGGGGGTGTACAAGATGGGGAAGCTGCAAAGGGTGAGAGGGGGAAGGGGGAGCAGCACAAGGTGAGGTGGGTTGGGGACGACAAGGTGGGGGGTGCACAAGAGGGGTCATGGGAAGACTGTACAAGGTGGGGGCAGGAGTAGAGGAGGACTGGGGGGGGGGTTAGGGGTAGGTCCACAAGGTGAAGGGGGGAGGGGTAGAAGGACAAGATGGGGGTGTCAGTGGGTGCTCCAGAAGAGGGGTAGGGTTGGAATGCTGCACAAGGTGAAGGAGGGATGGGGAAGTTGCAAAAGTTGAGGGGGGAGGGGGAGCAGGACAAGATTGGGGGTAACAGGGGGTACACCACAAGAGGGGGTGGGTGGGGAAGCTGCACAAGGTGAGGGGAAGCAGGACAAGATGAGGGGTATCAGGGGGTACACCACAAGAGGGGGAGGGTGGGGAAACTGCACAAGGTGAGGGCTGAATGGAAAGGCTGCATAATTTAAAGGGACCTGTAAGGGCATTGTGGCAGGCTAGACAGGAGAGAGCCTGATGCACTAGCCTGTCCAGTGTCTACTTCATGAGGCAACACCTCATGTGTAGTGCAATCATCGTTTACGTATGCGTGCGGAACCACAGGAGGAATCTTTTTTTTTTACACTGTTTCTGTACATTTTTTTATCACTTTAATTGCTGTTGCAAGGAATGTAAACATCCCTTGTGACAGTAATAGGCAGTGACAGTTACTCTTTATGGAGAGATCTGGGGTCTATTAGGCTCCAGATCCCTCCTCTGCCCTTAAAAGCATCCAAGAAACACCAAGATTGGTGTGTTCAGATGCTTTCAATTTTTAATCATGGCGCCGGAAAACCGGAAATTATGAAAATGCTGGTCGCTTCCGGCCTCCTATACCACAGAGATGATCGAGGACCTTCTAGTCTTTGAAAATTACAATAGTAACCACTGGCTTCACTTCCTTATTCTCTGGTGGGATGAAGAGCCCAGAGAGTCACTGGTGGGTGGCAGGAGTGGGGGGGGGGGGTGCAACCCCTCCCCCTGCTTGTAAAAGCCATCCAGCTTCTAATTAGACACTAGGATGGCTTTTACAAAAAAGGCGATTGCCTATCAATGTACCTGATACCCATTCACATGGGGGGGGGCAGGATCTGGGGGCTTCCAGATTCCAATAAGCCCCCCACCCGCAGACCAAAGTACCCTCCCCATGTTTAGGGCAAGTGGCCTGGTATAGTTCAGGAGGGAGGGGGAGCTTGCTCACCCCCTGCCCCCTTTCCTGGCCTGCCAGGCTGTATGCTCAGGTAAGGGTCTGGTATGGATTTCGGGGAGGACCCCATGCCGTTTGTTTTATACATTTTGGCATGGAGTTCCCCTTAAAAGCTATACCAGACCCAAAGGGCTTGGTATGGATTTGGGGGGGGGACCCCAAGCCATTTTTTTTCTTTATTCTGTCATGGTGTTCCCCTTAAAAGCCATACCAGACCCAGAGGGTTCCCCCAAGCAGTTTTTACCCCAATTCTTTTTAATTTACTTTTTTTTTTTACAATAATTTTTTTAAATTCATCTCTCAGCAGGGAAGCCTTAACAACTTAGTGACTGTGCGCTCGGCGAGCGAACATCCCGCTAAATGCCGAGAGATTTCAGGTGTTAGGCGAGTACCTGAATGGGCAATGTTTAGGTCAAACTTATGCTCAGCCCAAACCGTTCACCCATCCCTAGTGGTGCCTGAACATTGTAACCCCTCACAGTTAAAATTAGAAAAAATAATTGAATTTGCATGCACCTGTCAAACAGATGCAGAAAATTGGGCCTTGGGTGTTGGTGAAGCCTGAACACTGTAACATGTTTTATTATTGGTTTTTATTTTTTTGGGGGGGGGGGATTTTTATAACTTTTTATCATAGAATGTGGGAAGGGAATATGGTGCTTGGGTGCATAACTTTTGTGTTTGGTGCACTATAAACCATTTTATAAAAAGAAAAAATTAAGAAAGCCGAAAAACAAAAGCAGTTATACCCTAAATATTATTAGTCCTACTGCGCCACCAAGAAAACCCCCCCCCCAAAAAAAAAAAACACTGCTGATGCAGATGGAATAGCACCTGCAACGCAGAAGGGGGAAAAGCAATTATGCCCTAGATATTATTAGTGCTGCTGCACCACCAAAAAAAGAAAACCACTGCTGACGCAGAAGGAATAGCACCTGCAACGAAGAAGGGGGAAAAGCAATTATGCCCTAAATATTATAAGTGCTGCTGCGCCACAAAAAAAAGAAAACCACTGCTGATGCAGAAGGAATAGCACCTGCAACAAAGAAGGGGGAAAAGCAATTATGCCCTAAATATTATTAGTGCTGCTGTGCCACAAAAAAAGAAAACCAATGTTGATGCAGAAGGAATAGCACCTGCAACGCAGAAGGGGGAAAAGCAATTATGCCCTAAATATTATTTGTGCTGCTGCGCCACTAAAAAAGAAAACCACTGCTGATGCAGATGGAATAGCACCTGCAACACAGAAGGGGGAAAAGCAATTATGCCCTAAATATTATTTGTGCTGCTGCGCCACCAAAAAAGAAAACGACTGCTGATGCAGAAGGAATAGCACCTGCAACACAGAAGGGGAAAAGCAATTATGCCCTAAATATTATTAGTGCTGCTGTGCCACAAAAAAAAAGAAAAAAGAAAACCACTGCTAACCCAGAAGGAATAGCACCTGCAACGCAGAAGGGGGAAAAGCAATTATTCCCTAAATATTATTAGTGCTGCTGTGCCACAAATAAAAGAAAACCACTGCTGATGCAGATGGAATAGCACCTGCAACACAGAAGGGGGGACAGCAATTATGTCCTAATTATTATTAGTGCTGCTGTGCTACCAAAAAAAAAAGAAAACCACTGCTGATGCAGAAGGAATAGCACCTGCAACGCAGAAGGGGGAAAAGCAATTATGCCTTAAATATTATTAGTGCTGCTGCGCCACAAAAAAACCCTGCTGACGCAGAAGAAACAGTACCTACAACACAGATGCAGTAACAGAACCTAATGCTGCAAAAAATAATAAACAAATGAAAAAAAATATATATATCAATGAAAAAAAATGGCATTAGTGGGGTGACACAGATGTGGTGCACACACCAACACTTCAGTGGCACCACTACACTGTGTTGTTCACAAGAATCACAGCACAACACTACACTGACTGCACTAAACTGACTGAACACACAATCCACTAACTACCTTCCTGATCTCCACTAACACACACTATACACAGCTGCCATGAAAGCAGCCTTATATAGTGTGGGGCGTGGACTTAGCCCCTGAGCCATGATTGGCCAAAGGCACCCTGACTTTAGCCAATCATCAGGCCAAATCAAGTGAGTGTGAAATACTGTAGGTATAATTTTGTAATTGTAATAGATCCCCTGCAGCCAGCAACAATCAACCCCCCTAGCAACAACAGACCTCCGCAGCAACAACAGATCCTTGATACAACAATAAACCCCCCTCCGCAACAATGGATGCCCCTCTCGCAACAAAATATCACCCCAGCAACAATAGACCTCCAGCAGCTAAAACCGATCTCCCAGCAGCCAGTGTAGATCCTCTGGCAGCCAGCAAAAATAAACCCCTCCCTCAACAGTAGATCCCTCCCAGCAACAATTGACCACCTGGCAACAATAGACCCCAAGCAACAACAGATCCCCCTTGCAACAATAAACCTCCCTCCGCAACAATAGGCCCCCTCGCAACAAAATACCACCCAAGCAATAATAGACCCCCTGCCAGGGCTGCTGTTAGAAATGCCTACCTGACAGACCCTCCCCTCTTTTTTTTTTTCTACATATGTACACAATTTACTATGCTTCAGTGATGAATGGACACAATGAGTTATTGTTATTGATCGCTCACTGTGTCTATTCAGGAAAGGAAGGGGCTGGTAAATAGAACATTTATTGTGCTCAACCCCTCTCTATGCCAAAACCTCCCCCTCTAAGCCCTCAGCAGCTGCTGGCAGCAGAGGAGAGGAGAGAATTTGGCAATGCTGCAGGGGAGGGGGCCATACAGGGGAGGGGCCCGGACAGCAGGGGGGTGGGGATGCAGATACCAATCCCCCTGCAGTGCAGCTGAAGCAAGAAAATGGAGGGGAAGCTGGCAGAGCTGCAGGGGGAGAGACAAGAGTTGCCAATGAGGCAGTACAGCAGTCGCTCCTGCTCAGCAGGTGCATAAGCCCCCCCCCCCCCCCTTTTAAACTGATGGGGCCTGGGCCTAGTACAGGAGGGCTGAACATACTGCCTTATCAGTGGCCCTGCCCCCTGCAGCTACAACAGACCTCCAAGCAGCCAGTATAGACTCTCTGGCAGCCAGCAAAAATAGACCTCTCCCTCAACAGTAGATTCCTCCCAGTAACAATTGACACCCCAGCAACATAACCCCCCCCACAGTAACAATAGACCCCCAACACAAAAACAGATCACCACCAGCGACAATAGATCTCCCAGCAGCTATCATCAATAGACCCTCCAGCACCCCTTGCCATCACACACATTTAGTGGGGGAGGTGCCCAAACTATGTTCCCGCTGAAAAAAAAACCCTGCCTAGAGGCATCCAGCACAGAGTCCCACCCACAAGCCTGTGGCTGGAGGATTGCATGCTTAAATTTTAGCTGCTGCCTGCCCTTTCCTCCCTCTTACCCCTGGAGGAGGACTAACAGGAAAAGACCATTGAGGGCTGAAAGGGGAATTGAATTGAGTCTCCCACCAAATATAGCCACCCCACAAAAAACAATCAGATCCCCTTGCAGCATCCTTCCCAGTTTGCACTGCCGTCCCTGCCTGTGTTTGCTTGACTTGGGCAGGGACGGCCTTACAAGGGATAAAAAAAATTAACAATGTAAAAAAATATTTAAAAAATGTAAATATGTAAATCAAATGTGTATAACAAAAAAGTGATGGTGGCTGGGAATATGTTACTATGATGGTGCCCAGACCGGGACCGGGAGGATGGAGGCTGGGAATATGGTACTATGAGGGTGCCCAGATCGGAAACGGGAGGATGGAGGCTGGATATATGGTACTATGAGGGTGCCCAGACCGGGACCGGGAGGATGGAGGCTGGGAATATGGTACTATGAGGGTGCCCAGACCGGGACCGGGAGGATGGAGGCTGGGAATATGGTACTATGAGGGTGCCCAGACCGGGACCGGGAGGATGGAGGCTGGGAATATGGTACTATGAGGGTGCCTAGACCTGGACCGGGAGGATGGAGGCTGGGAATATGGTACTATGAGGGTGCACAGACCGGGACCGGGAGGATGGAGGCTGGGAATATGGTACTATGAGGGTGCCCAGACCGGGACCGGGAGGATGGAGGCTGGGAATATGGTACTATGAGGGTGCCCAGATCGGAAACGGGAGGATGGAGGCTGGATATATGGTACTATGAGGGTGCCCAGACCGGGACCGGGAGGATGGAGGCTGGGAATATGGTACTATGAGGGTGCCCAGACCGGGACCGGGAGGATGGAGGCTGGGAATATGGTACTATGAGGGTGCCCAGACCGGGACCGGGAGGATGGAGGCTGGGAATATGGTACTATGAGGGTGCCTAGACCTGGACCGGGAGGATGGAGGCTGGGAATATGGTACTATGAGGGTGCACAGACCGGGACCGGGAGGATGGAGGCTGGGAATATGGTACTATGAGGGTGCACAGACCGGGACCGGGAGGATGGAGGCTGGGAATATGGTACTATGAGGGTGCCCAGACCGGGACCGGGAGGATGGAGGCTGGGAATATGGTATTATGAGGGTGCCTAGACCGGGACCAGGAGGATGGAGGCTGGTTTATTAGTTCTTCCTAACCATAGTTACATAGTAGGTGAGGTTGAATAAAGACAATAGTCCATCCAGTTCAACCTGTGTAGGTGTGTGTGGCTGTAATCATCTCTCATACCCCTGAATGTTCTGATCCTTGAGATGTAAGTCTAAGAGTCTTTTGAAAGCCACCATACTACCCGCAGAAACCACCTCTTGTGGTAGGGAATTCCACAATCTTGTAGCCCTAACAGTAAAGAACCCCCCACGTTGCCTGTGGTTAAAACGCTTCTCCTCTAATCGCATTGTATGCCCTCGAGTCCTCATGCAATCCCTTCGAATGAACAGCTTTTTTTCTAAGCTGGGATCCCCATTAAGATATTTATAAATTGCTATCATGTCCCCCCTCAGACGTCTCTTCTCCAGGGAGAATAAATCAAGCGATTGTAGACGCTCCTCATAGTCAAGGTCCTCCAATCCCCTAATTAGTTTAGTTGCCCTTCTCTGGACTCTCTCCAGCTCCAACACATCCCTCCTGAGGACTGGCGACCAGAACTGGACAGAATACTCCAGATGCGGTCGGACCAGAGTTTTATAAAGTGGAAGGATTTTTTTTTTTTTAAATCTGCGATTCGCAAAAACCTCAATGAAAAAACCCAGTAAGTGAACAAAAAACGTGCATGTGAACACACTAAAAAGTGCACTTAAGGGTGTGCTTTAATTCCCCCCCCCCCCCCCCCCAAAGGGTGGTGATCCCCTGGGGCGCAAGGCTCCTGACAGGGACAAAGGTTTACATGGTCTGCCTAGCCAGAAGGCCTGGCAGACCCCATTCTTCTGGGCAGCCAAAGCCGCCACCGAATACTTGGTCGAGGGGCTCTCCCGAAGAGAGACCCTCCAGAGGCAGGGGAGGAAGGAACCTAAGGGCCACACATCCTCCCCCTAGACTTCAGGGTAAGCCAGAGGACTCACACCCTACAATCCATGAAAACACACACAAGAGTGAAAGAGTGACAAACGTGGGAGAAAAATAAATAGAGACTAAAAAAGTGTCCGTGCCGAATGTGCATTGGCCTAGACCCTGAGGCCTGGTAGACAAAAATTGCCCCCGGACTTAGCCAAAAGGCCAGGCCCTAAAAGGCGCAGTGCAGAAAAAAGTGTTTGGAATCTGTGACCATGTGTCGGTTCACACATTGGGGTCCCACACCCAACTGTTAATAAGAGCACCTCTAGGGGCGACTACTCCCAGAGGGCACAGACACCGCGGGCTCTCTGCCTTCTCATCCTATGGCCAGACAAGGTAGCATGCTCAAATCAAGAGGTAATGGACCCTTCCAGCTTTCTCAGGGAGAACTTACTCCCGGCCCCCAATTACGCTCAGGCGCTCCGCTTTCAGTTCCTGCCGATACAACTTTCCAGA
Organism: Pelophylax lessonae; assembly: GCF_965119305.1. Lineage (NCBI taxonomy): Eukaryota > Metazoa > Chordata > Amphibia > Anura > Ranidae > Pelophylax > Pelophylax lessonae. The sequence goes on along the minus strand of NC_138778.1, from coordinate 231,242,338 downwards.
TCCCCATCACTCCAACCTTGGTCAGGCCAGATGACAGAACAGCGTCCCTACTGGTAAGAACAGATACTACACTTGATCTTAGCCAAAAGGCTGAGAAGCAAAATTATTCTGTGCTTACCGCAGTGCATTATGCCATTTAACGTACTGCTCGGGTCCCAGTCTTCTGCTAACTAAACTCTGCAGACATAAAACACCATTTAATGCAATTATTGTGTGCAGCCATAAATTAATGATTTCTCTTTAAATGACAAGCTAGCATTAATAACCAGAATCTGTCCTGGTATTATCCCATTGCATACACACCCAGCACTGGGACCTAATCAGGTTCTGCTTTATGGCAAGACAAGAGAGTGAGTAGAAGGCGTAAGTCATCAGTGTCCTGCTGCTTCTTCATGAACCTATCACAGGCTGGGGGTGTGTCCTTTACCAAGCTGAGATGACTGCTGTTTGCTAGAACATGGGATTGCTGAACAAGGGAGTCATCTTTGAATATTTTTAGCTTTTACTAATCTGAACCAAGTTATACATTAAAAATAAATAAATAAAAACAGAAAAGAGAACAGGATAAATAAAAGTAAACATTTTACTGTACACTTATTTCAAGAATTAATCATATATAAAGCAAGAGAATCACACCACAAGCTCAATAGGACACATTCCAAGCCTAGACCATCCTTCAATATTTTACCATGGGTGATCCCTTAAAATGTCCCTTTATTGGTGGTCAGTAGGAGGAATGCTCCTTAGATTGGAGGTCAGTGCAAAGAATGCTCCTTACATTGGGGGTCAGTGGAAGAATTCCCCTAAATAGGTGGTCATTGGGAAGAATGCTCCTTACATTGGTGGTCTGTGGGAAGAATTCCCCTAAAAATTGGTGGTCATCGTAATGAATGTCCCAAACATTGGTGGTCAGTGGGAAGAATGTCCCTTACATTAGTGGTCAGGGGGAAGAATGTTCCTTACATTGGTGGTCAGTGGGAAGAATGCTACTTACAATGGTCATCATTGGGAAGAATGTCCCTTAAATTCGTGGTGAGTGGGAAGAATTCCCCTTAGATTGATGGTCAGTGGGAAGACTGTCCCTTACATTGGTGGTCAGTTGAACAATTGATCCTTACATTGGTGATCAGTGGGAAGAACATCTCTTACATTGGTGGTCAGTGAGAAGAATTCCCCTTACATTGGTGATCAGTGGGAAGAATGTCCCTTACATTGGTGGTCAGTGGGAAGAATGCTCCTTACATTGGTGGTCAGTGGGAAGAATGCTCCTTACATTGGTGATCAGTGGGAAGAATGTCCCTTACATTGGTGATCAGTGGGAAGAATGTTCCTTACATTGGTGGTCAGTGGGAAGAATGTCCCTTACATTGGTGGTCAGTGGGAAGAATGCTCCTTACATTGGTGGTCAGTGGGAAGAATGCCCCTTACATTGGTGATCAGTGGGAAGAATGTCCCTTACATTGGTGGTCAGTGGGAAGAATGCCCCTTACATTGGTGGTCAGTGGGAAGAATGCCCCTTACATTGGTGATCAGTGGGAAGAATGCTCCTTACATTGGTGATCAGTGGGAAGAATGTTCCTTACATTGGTGGTCAGTGGGAAGAATGTTCCTTACATTGGTGGTCAGTGGGAAGAATGCCCCTTACATTGGTGGTCAGTGGGAAGAATGCCCCTTACATTGGAGGTCAGTGGGAAGAATGCTCCTTACATTGGAGGTCAGTGGGAAGAATGCTCCTTACATTGGAGGTCAGTGGGAAGAATGCTCCTTACTTTGCTGGTCAGTTTGATGAATGCCTCCTAACATGAATATTGTCTTTATTGCATTTATCTGACAAAGGATAGGAAAAGCCCCTCTGGCCCCACACTATTGGCTCTGCTCTACAATGACACCCCCATATTTTACATCACCCAACAAAGTACATTCACTGAATCGGCCCCAGGAAGTGAATAAACACTTGAAATGTCCAAATCTTTGGTCATCATAGCTTCCAAACACCTGTAAGTGTCAAAAAAAAAAAAAAGAGTTCATTGTTAAGATTTTATCTTTTTTTTATAAATGTATATAACATATTTCATTTATTGTATTTGTTATTTGTGGAGTTTAAGGATTTTGTTATCTGAAGGACAGCAGAGAACATTTAGCTGTCAAACCATTAAAGTCCTAAAAGACATCTTACTTGGGTTGGTGGACTCATGGCTATATACAACAACCAATCATAATATAGGATGATGACACTGAAACTGTTAAAGCTGGTAGGGTGTAGGCAAGTCTACATCTCCCAGATATGAGCACCACGGATGACTCACCAGTCCTTATCAAGGCCACCATGATCACAAGGGTTAAAAACAAGAGATTTAGGAAGATCAGAAGGCGCATCCATAAGATTAACCAGTGCAATGTTGGTTCTGTCGAGAGAGAGAGAAAATGATGAACTAATCCCGATTCTCATTCATAACAACCTGGGAATGGACTGGCAAAATATACAGTACATCAAACTGGAACAACTGGAGGTCACTTTGATGTAGCTGTGACCACTCATCAATCAGTGCTCCGATCAGGTAATTTCTTTATTGTTGCAATAATGAACAGATAATACTTCATATTTACCTATGTCCAGCCAGAAGGGGAGTGTAACAATCCTACAGGCTCACCTGAGTCAGAGGACAGCTGGCCGGAGGTAGGAGTGAAGCCCAGTGGCAAGGACTGCAGGCAGGTAGTAGGTGCAGGAAGTCTGGTAGAGGCGTGGTTAGACAATCCGGGTCGGCTACGGTGGTAGCAGTGCTGGATACCAGATGGACACTAGGTAGCACTCTGACGAGGACACGGGTTCATCTGAGGTGCGGAAACTAAGTGCTAGCTGGTATTCCCCAGAGCCCCTGATGGTGGGGATGGACTGCACTGCAAGCTAACACCAGGACGCGGTCCTCAGGATCACCCAGCCAGGCAGAGTGCAGGTTCGGTCCGGAGACGGAGAAGCAGACAAGGGAAAACCAGAGAGAAGTCAGACGAGCCAAAGGTTAGGGTGGGCAGCCATAAGCGTGGTCAGACAATCCGGATCGGCAACGGTGGTAGCAGTTCAATAGGTAGGGACAAAGCAGAAGAGTAGTCTGTGAACAGAACCCACTGTCTCTGTGTATTTTGGAGGGGACTGTGCGCAAGCCTCCTACCGACAGACTATGGGCCAGAAGACCTGGGGACATGCTAGCATTGAGTTAATGTAATGTAATGCTACAGCCCTTCTCCCTCCCCCATCCCCCCTCCTGTTTCTGTGTCTAATTGTGTGGATTCATGACACATAGACAATGGTCTGGACTGGAGACATCTCTCCGCAGGGGATGTGTATTGAGAGACTGCCTGTTTACCATAAGCTCATTAGGTTATCTGAAGCCTGTTTCAATGTACAAATGTTCAGTTCCCATTGGTTGTTCCTTGTCCCCTTCCCCCCTTTGGCAAGGCTAAGGGGAGTGTCCCTAACTGTGTGTAAAACTGTATGTCTTGGAATTTAATAAACAGTTTAAGTTCTGCATGTTGAACCCTCAACACCTGTGTGGATTGTCTCGTGATTGAGGGATTAAGGGCTGGGTATGGCTTCTCCGCAGACTGTGGGTGCGCTTGGAGGACAGGAGACACAGGTCCGGCGGATGTGCCCCACCTGGGATACTAAGATCCGTTACAGTCGCTAGTCAATTCCTGGTCAGCAGTGGACTTGTGGTAGTAGGCAAAAGCAGCAGATGAGGAGAAGTTTGATCAAGGCTCAGGAGCTCAATAATCAGCAAGCTGGAGTGCAAGGGGCTGGACTTATATAGGGAAGTACCAGGTGTGGGGAATCAAGGGTGATGAGCAAGGCTTGGCAAGACTAAGGTTGAATAATAGGCTTCAGGGAGGAATGTCCAGAGAGGAATGTCCAGAGAGGAATGTCCAGAGAGGAATGTCCAGAGAGGATGGTAGCCTAGTAAGCAGGGCTACCCCCTGGGGTGTGGCTGGTCACGGGTTCGAATCCCTACAGGGAGCTTGAAATTGTTGTTCACGTATTTACCAGACTAATCCTAAATGTTTTGCTAAGAAATTGATTGTTGTTTATGGAACCCAATAGCTGAAGTTCACATTTATACTTTTTTAATGAGTCTTTTTTTGTACACTAAAAGACCCAGAGGACTAATTCACCCTACTCATTGGCCATAGACAGATTTACATTAGAGACAACATCTGAAAGGAAACAGCTTCTGTGTTGGTGTCTCTTAAAAATATTCATATAAGGAATTGTCATTGGTGTATAGTACAGGGGTGGTATTGTACACCTGGATTTCTCAACCTTTCTACCTTTTCTACCTTAGAGAAACCCTTGAGGTCTTAGGGAACCCTGTGTTAAAACAAATTTATTAGTGATCAGTGAGGAAATGCCCCTTACCTTGGTGACTGCTGGGGAAAAAGCCCCCTTTACAGTGGTAGTCAGAATGCCACCTTTACAGAAAGCCAAAACCATTATTGGTGTCATGCAGTCGGCTTTGCCCATTGGCGTTGACGCATGGGGTCTTGAGGAACCCTTACTAAAATTAGTTTACCAATTCATTGGTGATCAGTGGGGAAATGATCAGCAAATACCCCCCTTTAAAGGGGTGGTCAGAATGCCACCTAGCTAAAACCATTATTGGTGTCATGCCCATTGGCCCTGGAACTATGCAGATCTATCAGATCAGACGGGAGATCAGTCAGCCCCAGCTCAAGGAACCCCTGCCAACCTCTGGAGGAACCCTGGTTGAGGATGGTACTGAAAACTAATTTGAAAAAGAAACACTTTATCTAAATAGTAAAATAAAAAGATACAAAACATCAATTTAAGAACCTATAAATGTTAGCATTTGGAATACATTTGACCGAAAACAGCTACAGATTCTCTTTAGGACTGAATACTCAGATTCGTCCATATACCCAAATGGGATTTCCAGTGACGTAGTTTGGTTCCCTCAGTTCCTCTTTCATTTTTTTTAATCACTTGTAATAGAAATAAAGTATGAACGGTCCTCTTTATGGAGAGATCTGGGGTCCCCAAATCTCTCCTCTACCTTTAAAAGCAAAATATCAACAAAAATAATGTGATCTTTGGTTGAAAAAGAAAAAAAAAGTTTCTTCTGCCCTAAACCAGAAGTTGCTCCTGTCCTCCAAGATAATAGAGGTGATCAGAGACTATCTGGTCTCTGTTCACCTCTATGGCCAGCCGCGCAAACCATTGGATCATTTTCTAGAGTCGCCGGTGAAAACGGTAAGCCCGAGAAACACCAGCAGTGGGAGGGGCTTCAGCCATAGCCCCGGTAAACTGCTTGCAGACCACAACGTGTATTTTCTAGACTCGCCGGTGAAAATGGTAAGCCCAAGAAACCCCAGCAGTGGGAGTGGCTTCAGCCATAGCCCCGGTACACTGGTTACAAAGCCCCACCTCCTTATAGTGTCAAAACCAAAAAGCCACACCCCCAGTTACTGGGCCATAAAATAATATCACAGGACAGGTGCACTATGAGCAAATAGAACTTGACAAAGCAAATGCCCAATAGAAGGTCACCATGCTGGGAAAGCAGAGCTAGGAGCTCAAAATCCCATGAGAATGCCCTGTTGCAATAGGCTGGTGTGCATTGTTGCAGGATTTTGTGCACTCTGCTGGGAAGCACAGTATTAGAGTAACACCTCCCTGGTGGATGACATGGTTTTACCCCATGCATACAGTCTAAACACCAGCTGGTTTTCATGATAACACCCCAAAAGACTAATCCTGAATCACATTCATAATAACCTGAAAACAGACCAGCAAGTATTCATCAAACTGGAATGACTGGAAGGAACTTTAGATTGGTGGAGTTGTGACCAAACATCAAACGCTGCTGACATCGATCTGATTCATTTATTATTCAAATAATTAAACAGATAATACTTTATATGTACCTGGCGAAGGTTGTGGGGAAGAGGTCCTTGCCTTCATCAATGTGGAGAGAGGGTCTGAAAGAAAACAGCTTCTGTGTTGGTGTCTCTTTAGAATAATCAGAAGGCAGTGTCATGGGTGAACAGTACAGGAACGACAACACACACATACCAGCCTTCATAAACCTTTTTACCTCAAAGGAACCCTTGAGATATTTTTCAGGCCTTGGGGAATTGTATTGTATTGCGTAGTGGTGATAGTATTAGGGAGTTGCATTGTAACACTAGATTTCAGATTTATTTCTATAAGTCGCATTGTTATTTGCACTTGTGATGTTGAAAATGCTATATTTGACCACTATGAAGGGAGGCAGGGGCGTAACTACAGAAGTTGCAACCGGGCCCCATGCTCCAGGGGCCTGTGCAACTCCCTGTACACCTGGATAGGAGGGGTGGTGGGGGCAGCATGTAGAGAAATCACTGTCCTCCTTTTTCTTCCTGTAGCTGCAGGAGGAAAATGGAGATTGGTTCCTCTGTATGCTGCCCCCGTCACTTCTCCTATCCAGTTCACTTGTGTTCTGCTGTCTCTGGGCCCCTGTGTAATACCCAGGATCACAAAGGTCACATTTGGGACTGAGTCCTGGCATTCCACCACCGTGGGGAGGCCCCAAGATGGCAGAAAGGGGGGCCACTGCAGAACTTGTGAAAGGGTCCCACTGCAGAACCGTAATAAAGGGCCCCGCAAAGAGAGTAAAGGGCCTCAGGATCAGTGGGAAGAGCCCCAGGCTTGAAGAGAAGGGCCCCGGCTAGGGGTCCGGGGGGCCCTTCATGGTTTCTTGCACTGGGGCCCTGAAGGTTCTAGTTACACCTCTGAAGGGAGGTGTATTGTTTACCCATTGGTGTTGAGTCTGGAACTATGCAGGCACCATCAGATGGGAGGTCAACCAGTCACAGCTCAAGGAACCCCTAAAAACCTCTTGGGGAACCCTGGTTGAGGATGGCTGTTGAATACTGATTTGAAAAAGAAACACTTTATCTAAAAAGTAAAGTAAAGGATATAAAAATTAAATAAAAAAAAAAAATAACTATACAGGTAAATGTTGGAATTTAGAACACAATTGACCTAAAACAGCTACAGATCCTCTTTAAGGCTCAATATTCAGATTCTTCCATAAACCCAACTGGGATTTTCAGTGACGGAGGGAAAAAAAAAAACTTACTTACAGTCTGTGCTTCACTTATGGGACCTAAAGAAGGAGCAAAAATGAAAATTAATGTTACCACAATTCTGTCAATTACTATACCAATAATGCTTACCGCTGTCATGTTTTCATTACAGTACATAGTTACATCACATTGAAAAAAAAAAGGCACATGTCCATCGGGTTTCAAGTGCACCTTCCATTCTCAATGAAAGGTTCACCTTTTTCAAGCCCCATACCCCCCAAGACAAATGGATTTTAAAAACCATTGATAAATAAACAGACCACCTGAAAAACATAGGAAGCGTCAAAGGTGTACAGTACAGGGATGACAGCCTTTGAAGACCTTTTTACATGGAAAAAACCTTTGATATAATTTTCAGGTCTTAAGGAACCCTTTTTAGTGGAAGTCAGAATACCACCCTTACAGCCAACTAAAAACATTATTGGTGTCATGCTGCTGGCATTGAGCTATGTAGGCACCATCATATGGGAAGTCCATTAGCTACAGCTCAAGGAACCCCTACCAACCTCTGGAGAGACCCTACTTGAAGATGGCTGCAGCTATGTAGGCACCACCATATGGGAAGTCCATTGGCCACAGCTCAAAGAACCCCTACCAACCTCTGGAGAAACCCTACTTGAAGATGGCTGAAGACTAATTCTAACTGTTCTGCTAAAAAAAAAAAATGGTTGTTGCTTGCCTTGGAAGAACCTTTGAAATAATTTTCAGATCTTGAGGAACCCTTACTAAAATGAAGTCATTGGTGATCAGTGGTGGTCAGAATGCCATCCTTACAGACAGCTAAAACCATTATTGGTGTCATGCAGCTTTCTTTGCCTTGGGTTGGCCCATTGGCGTTGTCCCCAGAACTATGCAGGCACCATCTAATGGGAGGCCAATCGGTCACAGCTTAAGGAACTGCCACCAACAACTAGATAAACCCTGGATGAGGATGACTAGTGAATAGTGATCTAAACAAAAATAACCATTTTATCTAAATATTAAAATAAAAGATATGAAATTTAAAACCTATAAAATGTTGGAATCTAGTATAAATAGTTTATATATTAATACCGTATATACTCAAGTATAAGCCGACCCGAATATAAGCCGAGGCACCTAATTTTACCACAAAAAACTAGGAAAAATGATTGACTCGAGTATAAGCCTGGGGTGGGAAATGCAGCAGCTACTGGGCCACCACGAGACCCAAAACCGGGGCTGCGGGCATGGTGCAGGGGATGGTACAGGCATGGTACAGGAGATGGTACAGGCATGGCACAGGAGATGGTACAGGCATGGCACAGGAGATGGTTCAGGCATGGTAAAGGAGATGGTACAGGAGATGGTACAGGCATGGCACATGAGATGGTACAGGCATGGCACAGGGGATGGTTTAGGCATGGCACAGGAGATGGTACAGGCATGGCACAGAAGATGGTACAGGCATGGCACAGGGGATGGTTCAGGCATGGCACAGAAGATGGTACAGGCATGGCACAGGAGATGGTTCAGGCATGGCTCAGGAGATGGTACAGGAGATGATACAGGCATGGCAGCGGAGATGGTTCAGGCATACACAGGAGATGGTACAGGCATGGCACAGGAGATGGTTCAGGCATGGCACAGGAGGTGGTTCAGGCATGGTACAGGAGATGGTGCAGGCATGGCACAGGAGATGGTTCAGGCATACACAGGAGATAGTACAGGCATGGCACAGGAGATGGTTCAGGCATGGCACAGGAGGTGGTTCAGGCATGGTACAGGAGATGGTACAGGCATGGCACAGGAGATGGTTCAGGCATACACAGGAGATAGTACAGGCATGGCACAGGAGATGGTTCAGGCATGGCACAGGAGGTGGTTCAGGCATGGTATAGGAGATGGTACAGGCATGGTACAGGAGATGGTACAGGCATGGTACAGGAGATGGTACAGGCAGGGCACAGGAGATGGTACAGGCATGGCACAGGGGATGGTTCAGGCATGGCACAGGGGATGGTTCAGGCATGGCACAGGGGATGGTACAGGCATGGCACAGGAGATGCAGTGCTGCGGGCATGGTACAGGAGGAGTCTCACTTACCTTTCGGTGAGGCGCCTTACATTTAAAAATGGTGCTGCCTGGCGCCAACTTGTCACCGCGCATGCGCCCTCTGCCTGGAAATAGCCGAACGCGCACGAGCTTTCCCGAGCGGCGGCGACTCATGCACACTGACCGGAGAACAGGTAAGTGAGACCGTGACTCGAGTATAAGCCGAGGGGGGGGGGGGGGAAAGCTGGCTTATACTACTGATATATATACGGTGGTTGGAATAGATTAAAAATAAATAAATAATAGCAATTGGAACACAGTTGACCTACAACAGCTTCAGATTCTCTTTAGGATTGAATATTCAGATTCTTCCATAAACCCAAATGGGATTTCCAGTGGGGGAGTCAGGGTTCCTCACCTCGCAGTGTAAACCAGAATGTCGTGCTGTAGATGCCACCAGGGACGCGGTTGCTGGCTTTACATTTATAAGGCCCGAGATTGGTGCGATTATAGATGGTAACGCTGAACGTGGCTCCTCCCTCCTCCGACACAGTTGCCGTTCCTGTGATTTGCTTGTTGTGGAATAATTTGTACGTGATGGGGGGTGATCCCCCTCTGGACACGCAACGGATGGTTTGCATTTGTCCAATCGTGGCCTCGGGCGATCCAGGAATCAGTTCTGAGTTTAGTAAAACTCCCTCAGCTGGAAAATAACAGATACAGCCAAAGATTTTACATATAGGTGCATGTCATAAAATTAGAATATCATCAAAAAGTTCATTTATTTCAGTAATTCAATTCAAACACTAAAATTCCTATATTTTATATAGATGTTACACACAGTGTGATAGATTTCAAGCATTTCTTTCTCCTAATTTTGATGATTATGGCTTCCAGCGAGTGACACCCCAAAATTCAGTATCTCAGAAAATTAGAATATTACATAAGACCAAAAAAAAAGGATTTTTAATACAGAAATGTTGGCTTAGTGAGAAGTCTGTCCATGTACAGTATAGGATGCACTCAGTACTTGGTCGGGGCTCCTTTTGCATGAATTACTGCATCAATGCGGCGTGGCATGGAGGCGATCAGCCTGTGGCACTGCTCAGGTGTTATAGAAGCCCAGGTTTCCACAGAATGTGGAAAATTTTGCATTTTATTTGGAAATCAAGGCGCCAGAGTCTGGAGGAGGAGTGGAGAGGCACAGAATCCAAATTGCATAAGGTCCAGTGCGAAATTTCCACAGTCAGTGATGATTTGGGGAGCCGTGTCATCTGCTGGTGTTGGCCCACTGTGTTTTATCAAGTGCAAAGTCAGCGCAGCCCTCTAGCAGGAAATTCTAGAGCACTTCATGCTTCCCTCTGCTGACCAGCTTTATGGAGAAGCTGATTTCATTTTCCAGCAGGACTTGGCACCGCCCACACTGCCAAAACTACCAATACCTGGTCACATGATCATGGGATCACTGTGCTTGATTGGCCAACAAACACGTCTGACCTAAACCCCATAGAGAATCTGTGGGCTATTGTCAAGAGGAAGATGAGAGACACCAGACCCAACAATGCAGATGAGCTGAAGGCCGCTATCACAGTAACCTGGGCTTCCATAACAACTCAGCAGTGCCACAGGCTGATCGCCTCCATGCCACGCCGCATTGATGCAGTAATTCATGCAAAGGAGCTCCGAGCAAGTATTGAGTGCATCCTATACTGTACATGGACAAACCAAGTTTTCTGTATTAAAAATCCATTTTTTTTATTGGTCCTATCATGTAATAATATAGTTTTCTGAGATACTGAATTTTGGGGTGTCACTCGCTGGAAGCCATAATCATCAAAATTAATATAAAGAAATGCTTGAAATCTATCACTCTGTGTAACGCATCTATATAAAATATGAGTTTCACTTTTTGAATTGAATTACTGAAATAAAACTTTTTGATGATATTCTAATTTTATGAGATGCAGCTGTATTTATGCAATAAATCTCAAAGCATACTAAGAACATTTGTAATCTAAAAGATTCCACAATAAATAATGAGCATTTTATTGCGCTGCATGTTTGTTGGTTCAGCATGCTGAATTTATACCTTACCTTGTGATATCTTAAAGCAGGGGCGTAACTACAGGGGTTGCAGTTGCAACCGGGCCCCATGCTCTGTGCGGCTCCCCTGTACACCTGGATAGGAGGGGCGGTGGGGGCAGCATGTAGAGAAATCACTGTCCTCCTTTTTCCTTCTGTAGCTGCAGGAGGAAAATGGAGGAGATTGGTTCCTCTGTATGCTGCCCCCGCCACTCCTCCTATCCAGTTCACTTGTGTTCTGCTGTCTCTGGGCCCCTGTGTGCTCCTCTGTCCCCCCCCCCCCCTACTGTGCTCCCTCCCCTCACTGTGCTCCCTCCCCTCTCTTGCCGGCTGCTGCAGGGGATGTGTCACAATAGAGAACCAGGAAGGGGGTCAGTAAATATGTAATTTACCAGCTCCTTCCTTTTCTGAATGGACAGAGTCATAGTCAGTCACATTGTAAAAAAAATAAAGTAAAATGATAAAAAAATAATACAATTAAAATACAGAAAAATATAATAAAAACTACTGACACCAGTGGGTGAACTTCCAGGATCGCAAAGGTCACACTTGCGACCGGGCCCTGGCATTCCACCACCATGGGGAGGCCCCAAGATGGCAGGAATAGGGCAACTGCAGAGCTTGTGAAAGGGTCCCGCTATGGGACCGTAATAAAGGGCCCCGCAACAAGTTCACACCTCTGCCATGATATCCAGTGCATATGTTGGCAGGTGCAGTCTACTTTCTTTACTGTAGGTGGCACTCATCTGCAGAGGCATTACAGATGGAGAGGAAGTCAAGAGGAACATGGTCCCTCTATGGTTTTCTGGGTCCCTTGGGAAGCTATCCAATTGGATACTACCACCCCATATGACTCTAGAAGCCATCATGGGTCAGGCAGAGCCTATTTAGGGCCCTGCCCCCAGGCTTGGCATGCATTTGTGAGTGGGTAGAGTAGGGACAGGTACTCCGTCTGTTAGGGACAGAACTAGTAGCAGGGAAAGGTTCCTGATAATGAGGGAAAACGTAGGGATGGCAACTTCTCTGGACATCTTCCCACCTGGGCACAAGAAGGCCAGGCTGCATTCCGCCCATCCTAACAGGCGTTGTCAGTTCATCTGGAACCCATGAGTGTTCCCGGTTGGGCTGTCTTCCCACCCCACCTACATATAGCAACACTGGAGATCACTTGACGTTCAACATGGCACCTCATGGCAAAGAACTCTGATTGTGCAGGGAAGATTGTGCACAATCAGAGTTCTTTGCCATGAGGTGCCATGTTGAACGTCAAGTGACCAGTATGAGAGAGTGAGAGCGATAACACCAAATTTACCACACCTGCTCCCCATTCACACCTGAGACCTTGGGTGAAGCCAGTCGTGACCCTACCGCGCCCCCAATAGCCGGCTACCAAGGATCTCCATACTGCAAGAGATGTTTGCTCGCTCTTAGCTGTTTTTTACATGCCTTGATGCTCTACTAAAAACGTGAGTGCACTGTTTGCTTTTACTTTGAATAAAACTTTTAAAATGGAGTTATGCTATGTCCCTGTATATACTTTTATCTTTTGACTTCATGATGTGGATATCGTGTGTGAGCCCATAGAGAGACACCTTGTGGCTTATTGTGGTATTACCAACAAATTCCATTGCCTGGATATAGAGGATAAATGCTGTATCTGGATCCATAAGGAAATATCCGGTGATTATCCCTGGTTTTACACATAAGCTCGTTTTGGTCAGCTCATTAGGTTGAGAGACCATCTTGCTCTGGTAAGCAGCCATCTTGTTTTTTGTATCTGGTGATCTGCACGTCGGTGTCTCCCCTATCTTCTTAAAAAGTGTCATCTGGATTCAGCCTCTGGGACCTTTTTTTAGTTGATTTCTTTGAACATCATTTTCACGTTCTAAAGCTACGGACTTTATTGGGACTTAAAACACCCTTTTTTCTTCACACTGATAATTTATAACTTGCGTGCACATTTTTGCTTTTTATCCTAGATTGTACCATATATTAAGTATTTGATAGATCAGCACTTTTCCATTTATTTGGGAGACTTCTTTTGTAGCGCAGCACATTTTTTGATTGTATATTTTGTTGGTACTTCTATGTTTCCTTTGTGCAGCAGCTCACTATAATAATTGCTATCACAATTCTTTGATTAGCGCAGAAAACCCCACCATTTCACATCTGGTATGAATTTTACCTCTTCCCACCCACGCTATAGCCGAGCACGGGCCTAAACGTCCTCCTGTGCATGTGCGGCCTGCGCGCCCCCTGCAGGGGGCGCAGACAGCACACTCTGTAATCAGCGAGTTCATGAGACTCGGCTGATCACAAATCGGAGTAAGGGGCCGATCCCGCCCCTTACCACGTGATCAGCTGTCAGCCAATAACAGCTAATCACGTGATGTAAACAGAAGACGGTAAATCGGCTATCATCGTGAGAAGAAAAAAAAAACGGCTTGTGTAAACGGGACATCGGTCCCGCACACAGACAATGCAGTGCCCACCAGCACCCATCAGTGCCACCTACCAGTGCATATCAGTATCGTTAAGCAGTGCCCATCGGTGCCACCTACCAGTGCCACCTATCAGCCCCCATCAGTTCTGCCAATCAGTGCACATCAGTGCCTCATCATCAGTGCCGCCTATCAGTACCCATTAGTGCCATCAGTGCAGCCTTTATCAGGGCCCCCTGATCAGTGCCCACTAGTGCCACCTCATCAGTGCCCATCAGTGCCGCCTTATCAGTGTCCATCAGTGCCGCCTTATCAGTGTCCATCAGTGCAGCCTCATCAGTGCCCATCAGTGCCGCCTTATCAGTGTCCATCAGTGCCGCCTTATCAGTGTCCATCAGTGCCGCCTTATCAGTGTCCATCAGTGCCGCCTTATCAGTGCAGCCTCATCAGTGCCGCCTTATCAGTGTCCATCAGTGCCGTCTTATCAGTGTCCATCAGTGCTGCCTATCAGTACCCATTAGTGCCACCTATCAGTGCAGCTTTTATCAGGGCCTCCTGATTAGTGCCCACCAGTGCCGCCTTATCAGTGACCATCAGTGCAGCCTCATCAGCGCACATCAGTGAAGAGGAAAACATAGAACAAACTATGAAAACTTTTTTTTTTCAAAATTTCCGGTCTTTTTTTGTTTGTTTAGCAAAAAATAAAACCCCCAGTAGTGAATAAATGCCACCAAAAGAATGACCGTGCAATTTTCATTCAAAAATTGACAGCACTGAAAGCTGAACATTGGCCTGGGCAGGAAGGGGTATATGTGCCTGGTAAGCAAGTTTTTAAGGGGAGACCCCACGGCAAAAAAAAAAAAATGTAAAAAACAGTGTAAGGTTCCCCTAAATTCCATATCAGACTCTGATCCAAGTATGTAGCCTGGATAGCAAGGAAAGGAGGGGACTAGCGTGCTTCCCGCTCCTGAACCATACTGGGCCACATGCCCTCAAACTGGAGGGGTACCTTGCCAGGAGGAATTCCCCCGGAAAAAGCACCTTGTCCCCCTATTGATGAAGACAAGGGCCTTTTCCCCACAACTCTGGCCTAGTGGTTTTGGGGGTCTGCAGATTGGGGGGGCTCATCGGAATCTGGAAGCCCCATTTAACAATAAGGGGGCCCCTAGATACCACCTGTTGTCATGTGAATAGGTAAGGGGTACTTAGGGGTACATTCTGATAAGACCTGCAGGTCCCCACAAACACAAGTTCAAGGTTGTAGGGAGGAGGCCCTTGAGGAGAGGGTCTGAGAGGAAACAGCTTCTGTGTTGGTGCCTCTTAACCACTTTCCATCCGGGCCAATTCTGACACGTCGCTCCTACATGTAAAAAATCTACTAGAAAATTACTTAGAACCCCCAAACATTATATATTGTTTTTAGCAGAGGCCCTAGGGGTATTGAATTAAAATTCTCGGAGGTCCGGCCGTTAAAATTCTCATGTTTGTGCTATGACTCGGTTTCATCACATTACAGCCCCTCCCCATTACATTACAGCTTCCCCTTATACATAAACCGAAATATATGTGTGAAACCACCGCACTAACCTGAAAAGAAAAGCTGCTAGCGCATCCAACTGACAAAAAAGTGGTGCAAAACGACATGTAAATAAGTGCAGCGCTAGAAAGTAAACTATGAATTGTTTATATATGTGGTATAAAAATCAAAGAATTAATAAAAATTCGATGAAAAAAACTCTAACAAATGGAACAGTGATAATTAATCAATATAAATATATCAGGATGATTTAACCGGCCTTCCTTGATTTTATTATGCTGTTTACTGTTGCATGTTTGTAAGTACAAGACTTTTTATTTTAATAAATTTTGATATAGCAGTATTACGCTATGTATTTTTATTTGGCTTGCTTAGATGGCTGATGAGTGAGGGACTCACCATTCCTGCATCATCCCTGTACATCCTATGTAAACAACACTCCAGAGGGATCCCTGCTTTTACCATGCCAAGTTAGACCATGCCAAGTTAGACCATGCCAAGTTAGACCATGCCAAGTTAGACCTGTTTTTGCTATATGGCTATACAGGTCCACACTGTCTGGTAAGCGTAAATGAGCCACATTTTAATCTTGTGATGGGACTTGACACATAGTTGCCAACATTTAAAAAAAATTCCAGGGACACTTTGCAGCTATCAATTACTTACCACACCCACTTCCCTGAAGCTCCACCCACACTGCATAATTAATCTCGCCTACTTATCAGATTATAGAGTCTACTCCAATATAGAGAGAATTACAGGAAATTCAAAAGGGAATTTCAAACTTAACCACTTGCTGACCGCCGCACGACTATTTATGTCGGCAGTCAGCCCCTCACAGGCAAAGCGACGTAGGGCTACATCGCTAGCCTGTGAGGGTCTAGGGAGCGAGCGCGCGCCGCCGGAGGCGCGCTCCCGCGAGGTCACGGATCCCCCGTGCGTGTGCCCGGCGGACCCGATGTCCGCCGGTCACTCGCGATCGTCCGTTAGAGCAGGAGAAAGGCAGACGGCTAATGTAAACACACTTTACAATACAGCACCCGCTTTACATCAGAGCACCCCTTTACAATACAGCCCCTTTACATTACAGTGCCTGCTTTACATCACAGCCCCCCTTTGCATCCAAGTCCCCCCATTTTACATCACAGTGCTTCCTTTACTTAAATGATTTCTGTCCCCCTTCACATCACAACACCCCCACCTTAAATCAGATACCTACGGCAGTCCCCCTTCCTTGCACCTCAGTCCCCTTCACAGCCCCTCTTCCTTGCACCTCATTCCCCTTTGCAGCCCTCTCTAACTTGCATCTCAGTCTCCTTCACAGCCCCCCTTCCTTGCACCTCATTCCCCTTTGCAGCCCTCTCTAACTTGCATCTCAGTCTCCTTCACAGCCCCCCTTCCTTGCACCTCAGTCCCCTTTGCAGTCTCCCCCGCTTACTTGCATCCCAGTCCCCTTTACAGACCCTCTTCCTTGCCCCCCCCAGTCCATATCATAGCCCCAATTCCTTGCACCTCACTCTCCTTTACAGTCCCCCTTACATGCAGCTCAGTCCCCTTCACAGCCCCCTTCCTTGCACCTCAGTCCCCTTCACAGCCCCCCTTTATATGCACCTCAGTCCCCTTCACAGCCTCCCTCTTGTATCCCAGTCCCCTTCACAGCCCCCCCTCCTTGTATCCCAGTTCCCTTCACAGCCCCCCTTCTAGCACCCAGTCTCCTTTAAAGCCCCCTTAAGTTGCATCTCAGGCCCCCCCTTATTTGCATCTGAGTCCCCTTCACAGCCCCCTCCTTTAATCCCAGTCCCCTCCACAGCCCCCCCCCCCTCCTTGTATCCCAGTCCCCTTCACAGCCCCTCTCCTAACACTCCAGTCCTCTTTACAGCTCCTTACTTTCATCTCAGTCTCCTTCACAGCCCCCCCCCCCCCCACCTTCCTTGTATCCAAGTCCCCTTCACAGCACCACCTCCCCTTTTTTTCATACTGGTCCCCTTTACAGCCACTCTTCTGTCCCTGTAATCCTCCTCCAATGTTTGCGATTCTACCTTACACAGCAGATAGAAGGCAGAAGGCATGGCATGTCCAGACAGAAGGCGGCGGGAAATGCTTTTAATATTAACAGGCAGAGGATTGATTACTAGGATTGCCCCGCATCCTAGCAATAAATCACTGGCTTGTTAACTTGAAAGGAATGTCCCGCCCTCTGTCCGGAACATGCCGTGCCGTCTGCTTGCTATGTACAAATGCTGTGACAGTGGCGGGAGAAGGAAGCTGTCAGCCAGGAGAGGATATCCAGGCTGCTAAGTGGCAGAGCTGTGGTCCAGGTAGAATTGTCTTGATGCCTGCCCTAGAGAATAAAATGGTGGGTGTTGCAATTTTTATGCCACACAGTATTAAAAAAAACACTTTCATGAATTAAAAAAAGACAAAAAACACTAAAGTTAGCCCAATTTTTTTTGTATAATTTGAAAGAGGATGTTACTCTGAGTAAATAAATACCGAACATGTCAGGCTTTAAATTCGCGTCTGCCCATGGAATGGCAGCAAAACACGTTGCTTAAAATTCTCCATTGGCAACGCTTTAAAAATACCTTTACAGGTTACCAGTTTAATGTGGTACAGGAGGTCTGGTGCTAGAATTATTGCTCCTGCTCTGACGTTCGCAAAAATACCTCATATGTGTGGTGCGACTGCGATCACTATTTACATATGTGTGAGGGAGTAACATATGCGTTGCATTCGCACGTAAGCACGGTGAGACGGGGATGCTTTATTTTTTTAATATATATATTTTATATATATTGTATATAAATTTAAAATTATTTATTGCTATTACAAGGGATGAACAACATCCCTTGTGATGGCATGGGCCGTGACAGGTCCTCTTTATGGAGAGATCTGGGGTCTATTAGACCCCAAATCTCTCCTCTGGCTTCCTATGCAGCCAATCAGACACGGATCAGTCTGTTCGGTTGCTTCTCTGACCACTAATGGCCAGGTAAGCAAAGAGCCGAAACCGGAAGTGACAGGGTTACAGAGAGAGAGGGGAATGATGTCAGTTCCTCTCTCTCTGTACAGGGCAGCCATCGCCGCATCGCTCCGGGACTGGAGAGCCCGGGAAAGGCGGCGGGTTGGACCCCCTTCCGCCACCTGCAGAAGTGATCGAGTGGCTAATGAGCCACTCAGATCACTTCTGCAAAAAAGAGAATTGCCGGCTGAAGAAATACAAATTGGAATGATGCCTGTAGGTGCAGGCACCATCCCGGTATAACCACTGAAACCAGAGGACGTCCATGGAAGTAGTTAAGAATACTCATAAGTGTACAGTACAGGGAAGACACAGTATGCCAGACTTCCTCAAGCTTGCTACCTAACAGGAACTTTTGAAATAATTTTCAAATCTTAGGAAAGATTTGTTAAAATGTATTCATTGGTTATCGATCAAAAATTGCCCCCTATTACAGTGGTGGTCAAAATGCCACCCTTACAGGCAGCTATAACCATTGTCGGTGTCATGCAGTTGGCTTTGCCAAATGGCGTTGACCCTGGAACTATGCAGGCACCATCAAATTGAAGGTTAGTCAGCCACAGCTTGAGTAACCTTAATATTCTCAGGAGGAACCCTGGCTGAAGATGGCTGCAGACTAATCCTAACTGTTCTGCTTAAAAAAAAAAATGGCTGTTGTTTACAGAACCCAATAGCTGAAGCTAAAATGTATACTATGTTAATGAGTCACATTTTTTACATTTTAAACTAAAAGACTCAGAGGTTTAACCTACCCTGCTTTCCCCTCCAGTGGAGGTCATAGGAGGTTTCTTATTAGACAGTGTCTAAAAGAAAACAGCTTCTGTGCTAGTCTCTCATACAAATACTCACAAGACCATGCCATAGATGTACAATAGAGGGATGACACTGTACACCAACCAGCCTTTCTAAACTTTTTTACCTTGGAAGAACAATTGATATAATTTTCTGGTCTTGGGGAACCCTTGCTAAAACCAATTTATTGTTTGTTATTGAGGAAAATGCCCCCTTAGGTACCTTAGAGCAGTGGTCCTCAACCCTGGTCCTCAGGGCCCACTAACAGGCCAGGTTTGCAAGATAACTGAAATAAATCCCAGGTGATATCATTTGCTGCTCGGTGATTGCAGTACTCTAATCTGGCCTGTTAGTGGGCCCTGAGGACCGGAGTTGAGGACCACTGCCTTAGAGGAACCTTTGAAATAATTTTCAGGTCTTAGCAGTGGCACCTGTTGCCCCATGGGCTGGGGGGGCAGCAGACAGACAACACCAACCCTCCCCCCCCGGACCACACCAGGCCGCACACCATACCCCCCCTCAGACCACAGGGAGATAGAAGAGAGGAGAGGACAGAAAAAACAGGCAGGACCCCCCGCTCACTCATCCTGCCTGGATGCAGCAGCAGGTGGCGATGGCAGCTTCGGCTTCTTCCCCGTCTTTTACGTCTCTTCCCTCCTCCTCCTCAAAACCCGCTTCCTGATTGGCCAGGAGGAGGATCCGTGTGACAATAGCGAATGTTCATTCGCTATTGTCACACAACTGGGTGGGATCGGGGCTCTAATCACATAGCTAAAAAAAAAAAAGCCCCATTGAACTCCATGTTACCGTCGCCCCGCATGTAGATTAGGGGGCCGGACGCATGGATAGGGGGGCGGAGCCCCTGCTCCCCGTATGACCACCCACCACCGGGTCTTAGGAAAGATTTGTTAAAATATATTCATTGGCGATCGATCAAAAAATGCCCCCTTTACAGTGGTAATCAGAATGCCACCCTTACAGGCAGCTATAACCATTATTGGTGCCATGCAGTAGGCTTTGCCCATTGGCGTTGACCCTGGAACTATGCAGGCACCACTATCTGGGAGTTCACTCAAGAACTCAAGAAACCCCTACCAACGCCTGGAGGAACCCTGGCTGGGGATGGCCACTGAATATGGATTTAAAAAAAAAGAAAAAAAACATTTTTATCCAAAAATACCATCCAATGTGAGGCCAGTCAGCCATGGTTCAAGCAACTCCTAGCAACCTCTGGAGGAACCCTGGTTGAGAATGGCTGCTAAATTCTGATAAAAAATATACTCTTTAACTAAATAGTAAAAAAAAAAGATATAGAAAAATCAATCTAATAACCTATAAATCTGGGATGTTAGAATACAACTGACCTAAAACACCTACAGATTATTTTTAGTACTGAGTATTCAGATTCTTCCATAACTTGGCCCCCGCACTATAGCCGAAAGACGGCTACAGCGCGGGCTTAAAATGCCAGGAGGGCGTCCATGGATGTCCTTCCGTTCTCATGCTGCCCGGCTGTGCACTCTGTGATTGCTGAGTCCTTGGGACTAGGCTGATCACTGATCGGGGTAAAGGGCCAATCACAGCGGGCCCTTTACCATGTGATCAGCTGTCAGCTAATGACACCTGATCGTGGAAGTAAATAGAAGATGGTTATCGGCTTTTTTTTCCCCTCACGCTGAGAGCGTGAAGAAAGCCGTTAACCGGCTTCTGTTAGAGGGACATCAGCCCCCTTAGTGCCCACCAGTGCTGCTAATCAGTGCCCTCCAGTGCCATCTATCAGTGCCCATCAGTACTGCTAATAAGTGCTCACTAGTGCCACCTATCAGCGCACATCAGTACTGCTAATCAGTGCTCACTAGTGCCACCTATCAGTGCCCATCAGTACTGCTAATTAGTGCCCACTAGTAGAAAATCGAATCAAATGTTTTCATCATTTTGGGCCAATTTGTATATTGCTACATATTTTTGGTTAAAAAAAAATCCCAATAAGTGTATTTTGATTGGTTTGTGCAAAAGTTATCGTGTCTACAAACTAGGGGAATAATTTATGTCCTTTTTATTTATTTATTTATTTTTTACTAGTAATCCCGGCGATCAGCGATTTTTAGCGGGACTGCGACATTGCGGCGGACAGATCCGACCCCTAACTGACGTTTTTGACACTTTTGACGGGACCAGTGACATTACTACAGTAATCAGTGCTAAAAATATGCACTGTCACTGTAATAATGGCACTGACAGGGAAGGGGTTAACCCAGGGGTGATCAAAGGGTTAAATGTGTCCCTAGGGGGTGTTTTATAACTGTGAGGGGGATGGGCTTATTGGATTAACATAGGGACCTGTGTTCCTAAATAGGAGGCACACAAGAGCTCTGTGCTGATTGCTGACAGGGGAGGGATCGCGGGTGCCCAGCCAACATCGCGGCCGCCGGCCCCGCATATCAGCTTTCTCTATCACGAATTGCTGCAAGGTATGGGTACGGCGATTCGTGCAGCCGAGCCAGCCTGCCGCAGTATTTCTGGCAAGTGGTTATACACAATGGGGATTTCCAGCGACGGAGAAAATATTTGAGTCACTTACTTGCAGTCTGTACTTCAATTACAACACCTAAAAATTTAAAACAAAGAAAAATATTGTTGCTTACTTTAATTCGAATTGAATTGAAATAATAATTACAGTTTTTCCACCACCATTGTTCTCATTAGTTGCATAGTTACTTCAAGTTGAAGACAAAAAAAAAAAAAAAAACTTTACGGGGATTCATCAGATGCCGCATCATTGGCCGGCGGGGTGGGGCGAGCACCAACGCCAATGATGCGGCGCCGCCCCCAGGTCGCCTCACAGGTCGCCCTAGTGTGAACCGGGTGTAAGTGTAATGAGTTAATTAGCATGTTAATTGGGATTAGCCATGAGTCAGCTGTACCTCGTTATCTATTCATGTAGTGACTGACATACTTCTCAAGTGTATAAAAGTCTGTTTCTTTTTCAATAAAGGAGTTAGTTGTTTCCAGTATACAAACTAAGTGTCAGGCTAGCTTTGTATGACAGCGGCTGGGATTTCATATCTATGTTCATGACTGGGAGGAAGCCGTATACGGACGGAAAACTACAGGTACAGTGTGGGTCTGAGGTTCCGTTACAAGTACTATATGGTCTTTGAAGCCCTGAGGAAGCGATTTATGAAACGCGTTGGCACCGAAGACCTTTAATTTTATAGTGCTTATTAAACCAGCCACACTATTTTTCCCTTTTTTTTTACTTATCTGTCATTTTTTATTGTTTTTATTTTGATATAATAAAAACATATATTTTATCTAATTATGGATATCCTTCTGTCTGTCCTGTGCAGTCCGATTTTTTCTTCTTTTTACACATATACGATTGTGGATGATGGCCACATGTGTCACAATTATTATTTAAAATTAACTGACCTAAAATAGCTACAGATTGTCGTTAGGACTGAACACACTGCCTGGGCAAAAAAAACCAAAAAAGGTCACACACTCTAATATTTTGTTGGACCGCCTTTAGCTTTGATTACGACATTGACATTGTTTCGATAAGCTTCTGCAATGTCACAAGATTTATTTCCCTCCAGTGTTGCATTCATTTTTCACCAAGATCTTGTATTGATGATGGGAGAGTCGGACCAATGCGCAAAACCTTCTCCCGCACATCCCAAAGATTCTGAATGGGGGGAAGTTCTGGGCTCTGTGGTGGCCAATCCACGTGTGACAATGATGTCTTATGCTCCCTGAACCACTCTGAATCCTGGCATTGTCATCTTGGAATATTCCCGTGCCATCAGGGAAGGAAGAATCCATTGATGGAATAACCGGATCATTTAGTATATTCAGGTAGTCAGCTGCAGTAATATCCAATAGGAGAGGTACTGCATGCTTAGTTTAGTAAGTTGCTTAGTAAATTCTAGGTGGCAACTTTTTTTTTTGGCCAGTCAGTGTATATTTTTAATCTTACATAATTCCAACCGAGGTTTCCTGTGACAGAGAAAAAAAAATCACTTACCATGAGTCTGTCCTTCGCTTATGTGACCTATAAAGGAATAACAAAGAATATGAATGTAACTTACTAGAATACTGATTACTGTAATAATTATTACCAGCACCATTGTCTTACTAGTTACACTATATTACCAAAAGTATTGGGACGCCTGCCTTTACACACACATGAACTGTAATGGTTTCCCAGTCTTAGTCCGTAAGGTTCAATATTGAGTTGGCCCACCCTTTGCAGCTATAACAGCTTCATCTCTTCTGGGAAGGCCGTCCACAAGGTTTAGGAGTGTCTATGGGAATGTTTGACCATTCTTCCAGAAGGGCATTTGTGAGGTCAGGCACTGATGTTGCACAGAAGGCCTGGCTCACAGTCTGCGCTCTAAATCATCCCAAAGGTATTCTATTGGGTTGAGGTCAGGACTCTGTGCAGGCCAGTCAAATTCCTCCACCCCAAACTCGCTCATCCATGTCTTTATGGACCTTGCTTTGTGCACTGGTGCGCTGTCATGTTGGAACAGGAAGGGGCCATCCCCAAACTCTTCCCACAAAGTTGGGAGCATGAAATTGTCCAAAATGTCTTAGTATGCTGACACCTTAAGAGTTCCCTTCACTGGAACTAAGGGGCCAAACCCAACCCCTGAGGAAAAATAAAAACAGCATAATCCCCTTTCCACCAAATGATTTGGACCAGTGCATAAAGCAAGGTCCATAAAGACATGGATGAGTGCATATGGGGTAAAGGAACTTGACTGGCCTGCACAGAGTCCTGACCTCTGGAATGAATTAGAGCTGAGACTGTGAGCCAGGTCTTCTCTTCAACATCAGTGCCTGACCTCACAAATGCCCTTCTGGAAGAATGGTCAAACATTCCCATAGACACTCCTAAACCTTGTGGACAGCCTTCCCAGAAGAGTTGAAGCTGTTATAGCTGCAAAGGGAGGGCTAATTCAATAGTCCCAGTTCCTTAGTTCCAGTGAAGGGAACTCTTAAGGCGTCAGCATACCAAGACATTTTGGACAAACTTTGTGAGAACAGTTTGGGGATGGTCCCTTCCTGTTCCAACATGACTGCGCACCAGTGCACAAAGCAAGGTTTATAAAGACATGGATGAGCGAGTTTGGGATGGAGGAACTTGACTGGCCTGCACAGAGTCAACCCGATAAAACACCTTGGGATAAATTAGAGTGGAGACTGTGAGCCAGGCCTTCTCACCCAACATCAGTGCCTGACCTCACAAATGCACTTCTGGAAGAATGGTCAAACATTCCCATAGACACTCCTAAACCTTGTGGACGGCCTTCCCAGACATCGGCAGGAACACTCTCTCTACGTTCTCGGCGCGCAGCGATTGGGGATGAGGTGTGTCCCTCAGGACACAGCCCATTCCCGATCAGTGTGAAGAGTCAATAAATATGTCTCCTTACCAAGTGACCAGCTGTGTCCAATCACTGTCCTTGTGAACCCCGCTCGTGCGTGCACCCTGGGGCGCGCAGAGCAGAGATCAGGGATGAGGTGTGTCACTCTGACACAGCCCATCCCAATCAGGGTATAGAGCCAATGAAATTGGCTCTTTACCACATGACCGGCTGTGTCCAATCACAGCCAGCCACAGAATGTAAACAAACTGTGGAACAAGCTGTTACTGGGCTCTCCTCCTCACACACCGATCCCGTGTGAGGAGGAGATGGGGGGGGGGGGGGTAACTTTCTGTTACTGCATAGTACAAAGAAAAACACACTGATTGCCCCAGTAATAAAGAGGACCTGTCACAGCCCATCCGAATACCTGAGTACCTGTCACAACCCCTCAGAGCACTCGAGTACCTGTCACAGCCCATGAAAGTACCCAAGTACCTGTCACAGCCCATCCGAATACCCGAGTACCTGTCACAGCCCATCAGCGTACCCGAGTACCTGTCACAGCCCATCAGCGTACCCGAGTACCTGTCACAGCCCATTTGAATACCTGAGTACCTGTTGCAACCCCTCAGAGCACCTGTCACAGCCCATCCAAATACCCGAGTACCTGTCACAACCCCTCAGAGCACCTGAGTACCTGTCACAGCCCATCAGAATACCCGAGTACCTATCACAGCACATCTGAGTACCTGTCACAGCCCATTTAAATACCTGAGTATTTGTCACAACCAATCAGAGCACCTGTCACAGCTCATCCGAATACCGGAGTACCTGTCACAGCCCATCAGAGTACCTGAATGTCTGTCACAGCCCATTCGAATACCTGAGTACCTGTCACAACCCATCCGAGCACCTGTCACAGCCCATCCGAATACCCGAGTACCTGTCACAGGCCATCTGAATACCTAAGTACCTGTCACAGCTCATCAGAGTACCTGTCACAGCCCCTCAAAGTACCTGAGTACCTGTCACAGCCCATCAGAGTAACCGAGATCCTGTCACAGCCAATCAGAGTTCCCGAGTGCCTATCACAGCCCATCAGAGTACCCGAGTACCTGTCACCAGCCCAGAGTACCTATCTGCAGACCATCAGAGTACCCGAGTACCTGTCACAGCCCCTCAGAGTACGCGAGTACCTGTCTCCAGCCCATCAGAGTACCCGAGTACCTATCTGCAGACCGTCAGAGTACCCGAGGACCTGTCTTCAGCCCAGAGTACCCGAGTACCTATCTTCAGCCCAGAGTACCCGAGTACCTATCTGCAGACCATCAGAGTACCTGACTACCTGTCTCCAGCCCATTAGGGTACCCGAGTACCTGTCTCCAGCACATTACAGTACTGGAGTACCTACTGTATACCACAGTAACTATCTGCAGCCCATCAGATTACGGAGTACCTGTCTGCAGCCCATCAGAGTACCCGAGTACCTATCTGCAGCTCATGCCTCATATATTATATATTGGGGTGTTTGCTTTCTTAAATGGGGTCATTTTATGGGGGTTTCCATTGTCCTTGTGCTCCAGGGCCTTCAAAGGTGCGATAGGTTGTCAGGAAATTATATGTGTAATTTGTGCTCCTAGAATGCCGGACGGTGCTACTTGGATGTTGGGCCTCTGTATGTGGCCAGGCTGTGAAAAAGTCTCACACATGTGGTATCGCCATACTCAGGAGGAGTAGCAGAATGTATTTTGGGGTGTATTTGCAAGTATGCATATACTGTGTGTGAGAAATAGCTTGTTATTATAACAATTTTGTGTAAAAAAATAAAAAAATATATTTCTTAATTTTTCCAAGAATTGTGGAAAAAATTACAAAAAACTCACCATGCCTCCTAATACCCTGGAATGTCTACTTTCCAAAAAGGGGTGATTTGGGGGATATTTGTACCGTCCTGACATTTCAGGGCCTCAAGAAATGAGATGGCCATTCGTACATCAGGTGTGATCAATTCTCAATGATTGGCACCATAGTTTGTAGACTCCATAACTTTTACACAGACTAAATATTAACCACTAATTTGGGTTATTTTTTACCAAAGATTATGTAGAAGTATAAATTTTGGCCCAAATTTATGAACAAAAATTACTTATTTGCAACATTTTATAATAGAAACTAAGAAAAAAGTGTTTTTATTTATTTTTTTTCAAAAATATTGGCTCTCTTTTTCACTTGTATCGCAAACAAATAAAAAACCCAGTGGTGATTAACCACTTCCTGACTGGAAGGATTTCCCCCCTTAATGACCAGGCCATTTTTTGCGATTCGGCACTGCGTTAATTTAACTGACAACTGCGTGGTCATGCGACGCTGTACCCAAATTAAATTGATGTCTTTTTTTCCCCCACAAATAGAGCTTTCTTTTGGTGGTATTCGATCACCTGTGCGATTTTTATTTATTGCGCTATAAACAAAAAAATGCAACAATTCTGAAAAAAACAAAAAAAAAAAAAACATTATTTATTTCTGCTATATAATATTCCTAATAAAAAAAAATTAAAAATCACCTTTTTTTTTTTATTCATTTTAGGCCAATATGTATTCTGCTACATATTTTTGGTAAAAAAAAATCCCAATAAATGTATATTGATTGGTTTGCACAAAAGTTATCACGTCTACAAGCTAGGGGAAAGATTTATGTCATATATATATATATATATATATATATATATACACACACACACACATACATATATATATATATTTTTTTTTTTTTACTAGTACTGGCGGCGATCAGCGATTTTTAGCGGGACTGCGAAATTGCGGAGGACAGATCGGACCCCTAACTGACATTTTTGGGGGGGGGACCAGTAACATTACTACAGAAATCAGTGCTAAAAATAACTCACTGTCAATGTACTAATGACACTGGCAGGGAAGGGGTTAACACCAGGGGCGATCAAAGGGTTAAATGTGTCCCTGGGCCAGTGATGGTGAACCTTGGCACCCCAGATGTTTTGGAACAGCATTTCCCATGATGCTCCACTACACTATAGAGTGCATGAGCATCATGGGAAGTGTAGTTCCAAAACATCTGGGGTGCCAAGGGTTGCCATCACTGCCCTAAGGGGTGTTTTCTAACTGTGTGGGGGATGGGCTTGCTGTATGAACACCCGAGACCTGTGATCCTAAATAAGAGGATCCCTGTGTTCATAACAGACAGAACAGCGGTCTGCCGTGTTTACAACAGCAGACCGCCGTTCTGTCTCCATGGGGTGCCATTACATATAGTTACATAGTTAGTCAGGTTGAAAAAAAGACACAAGTCCATCTGGCTAAACCAATAAAAAACAAAAAAACAAAAAAAACAACAGTAAAGAAAACCCAACCATACAATAATCCCATATACACAATCCTTAAACACAATAGGCTAGGTGGGACTTTGAGTGAGACCCCAGCAGGTAGTGCCCGGCGTCTCCATCCCTATAACAAGAAAAATAAAATAAAAAAAAAAATAAAAATAAAAAAAATAAAAAATAATTGGTTGGTGACAGACTGGAGGGTGAGTACATCAGACTGGGGGCTGGCTGACTTTCATGCACCTCTTATAATCCTTCAACCTCATTTTTTTTCTTGTTATAGGGATGGAGACGCCGGGCACTACCTGCTGGGGTTTCACTCAAAGTCCCACCTAGCCTATTGTGTTTAAGCAACCAGGGATGGAGACGCCTTGCTTACAGCTTGGTGCCTCATATAAAGTCCCACCGTGCGATTTTCGTGCGTTTTTGGTGGATGCAGTCTGATTTGACCTTACTTTTCCGTATACAGGGATGGAGACCAATAGCATGACCTGCTTGTCTCACACAAAGTCCCAAATAGGAAATTAGGGATTGAAAGGCATTGTGCTTTACAGGCCATGCCCCATATATTTAAAATCCCTATCTGTCTTTATACTGGATCCACCAAGAGGATGGAGGTGTAATGCTTCTCAGCTGGTCCCTTCCA
Source organism: Pelophylax lessonae (assembly GCF_965119305.1). Classification (NCBI taxonomy): domain Eukaryota; kingdom Metazoa; phylum Chordata; class Amphibia; order Anura; family Ranidae; genus Pelophylax; species Pelophylax lessonae. Next base: position 231,213,937 of record NC_138778.1, on the reverse strand, counting down.
GTTTGTACCATCGCTACAACTTAGTTATTTGAGTTTTGAGACAACAGACCAGTCATGGATGGGGGTGGGTTGGGGGAGGTTTGGGCTGTCTCCCTCTCACCTGTTCCCCCATCCATCCACCATTAGCAGCCATGTGCCTCTAGTGTGAGGACACTAAATTAGGAGTGTAGGACTGCAGATTTAACAGGGTGCCGTGAAGTGGCTCTGCAGCTTTCACATGCGTTTGCAAATGTGTGTCAACTAAACCCCTGTTCTTTGTATCAAGAGACAGGTCTAGTTGGTTGGTGACAGACTGGAGGGTGAGTACATCAGACTGGGGGCTGGCTGACTTCCATGCACCTCTTATAATCCTTCAACCTCATTTCTATATACACAATCCTATACCTGCAGTTGATCCAGAGGAAGGCGAAAAAACCCAGCAAAGCATGATCCAATTTTCTACAGCAGGGGAAAAAAATTCCTTCCTGATCCCCCGAGAGGCATTTCACGGCCGCGAATTGGCTTCCCCTGTGGTGAATGGGCGCAAAATGATGTACAGGTACGTCGTATTTAGCGGGACAGAGCTGACCTGCCCCAGTATATGTATGACGGCTGGTCAGCAAGTGGTTAAATACCACCAAAAGAAAGCTCTAAAAATGATAAAAGTTTTGATTGGGTGCAGTGTTGCATGACTGAATAATTGTCAATCAAAGTGTGACAGCGCTGAAAGCTGAAAATTGGTCTGGGCGGGAAGGGGGTGAAAGCGCCCGGTAATGAAGTGGTTAAAGTTCTTTGTAAAGAGCTTTGAGAAGCTACCTATACAAAATAAAAGTTTAATATTAATAATAATAATAAAGTGAGCCTTCCATGCTCTGTACTCATTGAACCCTAAACCCACTGCTAATCCAGAAAAAGGCAACAAAAAATATTTTTTAATGAATTTAGTTGTTAGAACTCATCTAAATTAACATATTAACCACTTTACCGCTGCTCACTGGAGCTCTACTGCGGCAAAGTGGCTCGATAACGTCTGGCGTCGTAGGTCTATGTCGCCAGACACTCCCCTCTCTCGGCGGCGCGCGCGCCGCCGGAGGCTCGCTCCCGCTGTATTCAGTCACAGCGGGAGTTGGGCCAGGGGAGGAGTGGCGGTGATCACCGCTGCTCTTCCCCAATCGTCGGGGAATCGAGTGTGGAGATCCGCCCACTTTTGTAAACAAAGCGAGCGGATCTCCTAAGTGACAGGCAGGGTCAGATTGCAGGATTCAGCATAGTTGAACATGCGATCTGTCCCTGTGTCACACAGTCCCCTCCCCCCACACACGTCAGTAAGCACCAGGCATACATTAACCCCTTGATCACCAATAAAAATTAACCCCTTCCCTGCCAGTGTCATTTTTACAGTAACAGTGCATATTTATAGCACTGATTACTGTAGTAATGTCACTGGTAACCCCAAAAGTGTCAAAAATGTCAGTCAGGGGTCCGATCTGTCCGCCGCAATGTCGCAGTCCCGCAAACAAAAATCGCAGATCGCCGCCATTACTCGTTAAAAAAAAAACACCAAAAACGACATAAATCTTTCCCGTAGTTGGTAAACGCAATAACTTTTGCGCAAACCAATCAAAATACGCTTATTGCGATTTTTTTTTACCAAAAATATGTAGCAGAAAACAAATTGGCCAAAAATGATAAAATTTTGATTTTTACATTTTTTGGGGTGGGAATTTCATATAAAAAAATGTGAAAAATATTGTTATTTTTTCAAAATTGTCGCTCTTTTTTTGTTTATAGCGCAAAAAGTAAAAATCGCACAGGTGATCAAATACCACCAAAAGAAAGTTCTGTTTGTGGGAAAACAAGGACGTCAATTTCATTTGGGTACGGCGTCGCATGACTGCGCAATTGTCCGTTAAATTAATGCAGTGCCGAATCGCAAAATATGGCCTGGTCAGGAATGGGGTAAAATCTTCCGGTCTTAAAGCGGTTAAAAATACGCTCATTGAGAATTTTTTTTGTCACAGACATGTAGCTAAATACATTTTGGCCTAAATATATGACAAAAATTGAATATATTGGATATTTTTTAACTGTCAAAATAGAAAATGTCAATTTTTTCGCAAAATGTTTGCACTTTTTTTATTAATATCGCAAAAAATGAAAAGCGCACAGGTGATCAAATACCACCAAAAGAAAACTCTGTTTGTGGGAAAAAAAGGACGTAAATTTTGTGTTGCATGACTGCGCAATTGTCAGTTAAATTCGCACAGTGCCGAATCGCAAAAAGTGGCCTGGACGTAAAGCAGGAAAATCCTCCGGTGGTAAAGTAGTTAATGAATTCAGTTGTTAGAACTCATCTAAATGAACATATTAAGGACAGACAAATGTTTAAAATGATAAATGTTGTGTCTTACATGTCCCACCGAGGAGAAGGAGAAGAAATAGCCCCACCATCGTTCTTCTTCAGAAGGTCCTGTGCGTGAGCAGACTCGGGGAAGAGAAGAAGGTTTGGGGAAGTTGCAGTTTCTGCAACGTGACTCAACATCACAGTTATGGGTCACACACGGAGACCAGCGATAGATTGTATTTAAGATACAACGTACCTAAAAAAAGATTGAAAGGACAGTTCAATTCAAAACAGATACAATGCATCCGGAAAGTATTCACAGCACTTCATTTTTTCCACGTTTGTCATGTTACAGCCTTGTTCCAAAATAGATTAAATACAATACAAAACAATCCCCCATAATGACAACATGAAAGAAGTTTGTTTGAAATCTTTGCAAATTTATTAAAAATAAAGAACGAAAAAATCCCATGTACATAAGTATTCACACCCTTTGCCATGACACTCAGAATTGAGCTCAGGTGCCTCCTGTTTTCACTGATTATCCTTGACATGTTTCTACAACTTGATTGGAGTCCACCTGTGGTAAATTCCGTTGATTGGTCATGGTTTGGAAAGGCACACCCCTGTCTATATAAAGTCCCACAGTTCACAGTGCATGTCAGAGCACAAACCAAGCTATGAAGTCCAAGGAATTGTCTGTAGTCCTCGGAGACAGGATTGTATGGAGGCACAGATCGGGGGAAGGGTACAGAAACATTTCTGCAGCATTGAAGGTCCCAATGAGCACGGTGGCCTCCTTCATCTGTAAATGGAAGAGGTTTGGAACCACCAGGACTCTTCCTAGAGCGGCCGCCCGGCCAAACAGAGATCGGGGGAGAAGGGCCTTAGTCAGGGAGGTGACCAAGAACCCGATGGTCACTCTGACAGAGCTCCAGCATTTCTCTGTGGAGAGAGGAGAACCTTCCAGAAGAACAATCATCTCTGCAGCACTCCACCAATCAGGCCTGTATGGGTGTGGCCAGACGGAAGCCACTTCTCAGTAAAAGTCACATGACAGCCCGCCTGGAGTTTGCCAAAAGGCACCTGAAGGACTCTCAGACCATGAGAAACAAAATTCTCTGCTCTGATGAAACAAAGATTGAACTCTTTGGCCTGAATAGCAAGCGTCATGTCTGGAGGAAACCAGGCACCGCTCATCACCTGACCAATACCATCCCTACTGTGAAGCATGGTGGTGGCAGCATTATGCTGTGGGGATGTTTTTCAGTAACAGGAACTGGGAGACTAGTCAGGATGGAGGGAAAGATGAATGCAGCAATGTACAGAGACATCCTTGATGAAAACCTTCTCCAGAGCGCTCTGCACCTCAGACTGGGGTGAAGGTTCATCTTCCAACAGGACAACGACACTAAGCACACAGCCAAGATAACAAAGGAGTGGCTACGGGACAACTCTGTGAATGTCCTTGAGTGGCCCAGCCAGAGCCCAGACTTGAACCCGATTGAACATCTCTGGAGAGATCTGAAAATGGCTGTGCACCGACCCTCCCCCATCCAACCTGATGGAGCTTGAGAGGTCCTGCAAAGAAGAATGGGAGAAACTGCCCAAAAATAGGAGAGCCAAGCTTGTAGCATCATACTCAGAAAGACTGGAGGCTGTAATTGGTGCCAAAGGAGCTTCACCAAAGTATTGGGCAAAGGGTGTGAATACTTATGTGCATGGGATTTTTTCCTTTTTTATTTTTATTACATTTTCTAAGATTTCAAACAAATGTTTTTCACGTTTTCATTATGGAGGATTGTTTGTAGAATTTTGAGGAAAATAATGAATTTAATCCATTTTGGAATAAGGCTGTAACATAACAAAAGGTGGAAAAAGTGAAGCGCTGTGAATACTTTCCGGGTGCACTGTATATCAGCTTTGGGAAGGAATTGGTAAGTAGAATTTTCTTTGTGTATCACGCTAGTTTGTGCCTTTCAAAAACTGCAGCAGTGGAATATTCCTTCAGTAGTTTGTATCTCTACCCCTCCCACAATGGTGAGATTTCCCCCTAGTAGTTTGTGTCTCTGCCCCTCCCACAATAGTGATATTTCCTGCAGTAGTTTGTGTCTCTGCCCCTCCCACAATGGTGAGATTTCCTGCAGTAGTTTGTGTCTCTGCCCCTCCCACAATGGTGAGATTTCTTGCAGTAGTTTGTGTCTCTGCCCCTCCCACTATAGTGATATTTCCTGCAGTAGTTTGTGTCTCTGCCACTCCCACAATAGTGATAATTCCTGCAGTAGTTTGTGTCTCTGCCCCTCCCACAATAGTGAGATTTCCTGCCATAGTTTGTGTCTCTGCCCCTCCCACAATGGGGGGATTTCCCTGCAGTAATTTGAGTCTACCAGGACAGAATGGGCTCCAGAATTATTTTTATTCTACGTTATAGAGAATCTATTGGTGGAACGTGGCTTGACAACATGCTGAGTTTGAGCAAAATAGGAATTGTCATCACTGCAGTCCCTTAGAAATAAAAGAAGCCAACATGTAATTGTCTTATAGGAACCACACAGAGCTGAAATATCACTTCTGGGTGGTGGTGCCCTTTAAGAATAGTGCAAAAATGCATTGCTGCACCTTGGGTAGAGCAGCATTTGTGTACATTTTCTGGTTAGGGTGGGGTGATCTGAGGTTGTACAGCTTCCTTTCTGAAGCCATGAGCGATGTGTTGAATGATCTGAGGGCCCCAATGAGGAGATGGGATGTTGGGACTCCACATACATCAGAGGGATCTCCTTCTGTGATCTTTCCAGGACCATGTCCCTCCTTCTACAGATAAAAGGACAATGGAGTCCGGCGGTATTCACACGAAGGACGCATTCCAAGGAAATCACCAACATACAGCGAAGCCGGACAATGTATGAGAGGAAGCGGGATGAAAGACAAAGCTATTTATATATAGGCAGAAATGGCCCCTAAAATAGACATCTTCTAATCATACTGACTAATGGCTAACAGTCCATAAAGTACCATGCTGGTAGGATGACATGGTGCAGCTGGAGGTCAGCAGATGCCAAGGGGTAGAGTGGGTGATGGATTGGATGTTGGTGGGGTAAGAAGGGAATGAGAGTGGCTGGTGCAGAATGCAAGTTGAAAGATGTGGAGGTTGGGGTGAATGATGTGGGAAGAGGCAGAGGAGGACTGGGCCAGGGGGTAGGGGGGAAATTGCTCCCTGGGCCGCTTTGATGCCCTGTAGAAAGACTGCACCGCTTCTGCCACAGACATGCCTAAAGGATTCCTGGTGAAGAGAAGTAAAAAGCCCCCACTGCTGTCCTACTGAATGCGGGATGAAGACAAGGACACAGGGCAGGCCTCCCCCTTAGCATGGATGGTGTAAACTGTGTCTGAGGCTGGTTCTTTGCCCCACTGGAGACTCTCCTCCCCTGGCCAGTCCCGACCGAGCTATCCCAGCTCCCTCCTGTTGGCCAGGTTGGGAACACAAATTCAGCCGGTGAGTAAAGAGTACCTGGAGTGGAGCTTCAGCCTGGAATGGGGATCCGGAGGAGGCCAGGAAGAGGGAGAGTGGGGCAGAGTCACTGCACCATGGGCCTCTCATTTGTACTTGCCCCCTGGGCCGAAAGTTGCCAGTCAGCCCCTGGTAGAGCAGTTAAGTCAGTTGTAGGCCTGGTTGACAGTACGGTTTCCTTGACCAAGTCCAAGTTGGGGATCCTGGAAATCGCCAGGTCATATTATGCTGACCTCCTGGGCAGGAGGGACCTTGGTTTTTTTTATTCTATTCCAGGACTGGGAAATGGCAGTTCTCTGGTGAGTTTGGCAGAGGACATCACTGCAGATGAGGTGGTTAAGGCTATTGATAAGTTTGCCATTAAGAAGTCGCCTGGACCAGATGGATTGACAGCTGAGATTTACAAGCATTTTAAGGTTGAAAAAAGGCTGGAAAAAATCATTTTCTGGCGTTTATCGTCTGTAGCAGGCAATCTACTTTCTCACCACCAGCACTGTTGGGTTCAGAGTAGAAGCACTTTTTCAGCGGTGTTAGCTGTCCGGGAGGCCCTGGAATGATGCAGGGCTGCAGGCTGGGGAAAGTACCTGCTGGCATTGGATCAGGCAAAAGCTTTTGATAGGGTCAATGATGAGTACCTATGGTTGCTTCTTGGCAAGTATGGCCTGGAGGGGGGATTTATTGATTGGCTGAAGACTTTGTACAGAGGAGCTGAAAGCTTCATGCTTGTGAATGGTTGGATTGGACAGCCCTTTGAGGTTGGCTCGGGTGTGCGTCAGGGGTGTATTTTGAGTCCTCTGCTATACGCGTTCGCAATCGATCCCTTCATCAGGAGATTAGAGTGTGGACCGTTGTGGTGGGTGCCTTTGGGCATTGCTGGTGAGCCCCCTTTGAGGGTTGTGGCCTATGCTGATGACATGTCTGTTTTCATCTCTGGGACAGAGGAGGCGAAGGAGGTGGTCTCGGTGATGGAGCAGTATGGTGAGACATCTGGCTCAAAGATCAATCAGGATAAGAGTGAAGTTTTTTGGATGGGAGAAGAAGGCGATAGCTTTGAGCTTCCGGACACCTTCCCAGAGCCCGACAGGAAATAAAAGTTTTAGGCATCAAATTTGGTCCCGGCAATTATGGCCCAGGGCCATCTTACTTATTGGGCATGCTGGGCAGTTGCCCGGGGGCCCCACTTGCCCGGGGGGCCCCACCTGCCCAACGACCAAGCCCCAGCCAAGCATTAGTCCCGAATCCTGTGTGCATCCCGCCGCCGAACTTAGTAGGTGGCAAGCGCCTGTCGGCCCTGCGCTGCTGTCAGGTCACTTGGGCCGTGGAGGGGAAGCCCACAACTGCAGGAATGCCTGTCCCCCTCCACGGGGGACACACAGGACAGCCGAGTCTGACTCCCGTCCGTGTATTCACAGGACCCAGCCGCCAAACCTGGAAGCTGTCATTAGACTGGCACTGCTGAACCAATAAATATTGCTTTATCGATAATTTGCATTTTTATTCTCATGGCTGATTGTGTAGGCGGGGCCCCAGTGCACTACATTGCCCGTGGCCCTCTATTGCCCTTAAGATGGCACTGTTATGGCCTTGCAAATTGGGAAAGCAGGCTACAAGATGCCAATGCCAAGGTTGCCAGCTGGAAGGAATGGAAACTCTCTTACAGGGAAAGGATTGACCTGATTAAAACTTACCTGATCCCAGTATTTCTGTATGTCAGCTTTGTCTGCGTTTTGCCAGTGTCTCTCTATGCAAGGATCTACAGCTGTTTTTTCCAGATGTTATGGGGAAAAAACTGAATCTCATTAAGAGGTCTGTAACCAATCTTCCCAGGCGGATGGGTGGCTTGGGTATGGTCAACCAGGTGGTATTTTTTTCTCTGATGTTTTTGAAACATAATTTTGGTAACATGCTGGCAGAGGAACCGCCTGGGTGGGTTGGTATTTTTCAGTCCTGGTTTAGGCCTTTTCTGCGAAGTTGGGAGAAAGGTGGTCCAGTTAAAAGCTTGAGGGTCCAACATGGTAAGCTCTCAGCTTACGTTGCTCCATGCCTGAAGATGCTTCGGCAATGGCAAGTGACGGCGGAGGAAATAAAGTCTCTTCCTAGGAAGGCCCTGGAGAAGAGGGTTGTTGAATCTGCCTTTAACGAGCCACTGGCCTTGAGGGATTGCCCAGACCCTGTTATGAGGGAGGGTCTGCGTTTGATTAATCTGGAGAGAATCCCTTTGAAGTTTTGGGATTTGGCTTGGTTCTCATTCCATGGCAGACTCTATCTGAAGGGCAACTTGAAGCATCGTTCGCCGGAGAACCGTGGTTGTCCAAGAGTGGAGTGTGGAGGTGTGGAGGAGACTATGAACCATTTCTTGCTTCAGTGCCCCTTCAATATAGAAGTCTATAAGCGGGTGGGTGGGGCTCTGGGTATCCCTTCCCTTTCCCGCTTAAGTTATGCGGAATGGTCGTACGGGTGTTTTGAGACACATCAGGATTTTGATTTCGAGACACTTTTTCTAGTTAGCTTAGTAGTCCGTTACTTCACGTGGAATGCACAGTGTCAGGTTTCCACTCGGAAAAAAGTGCTTCCTGTCGAGGTGGTGGTGCACAACATTCTGGGTGAGGTTGGGAAGATTCAGGTTCTTGAGAAGGACAGGTGGAGGCCGGGAGCCTGGGAAAAGGCGTGGAGGAATGTCAGGTCCCCGTAGCTGCTGTCTGTCAGTCTCTGGGTGTGCGGCTTTTCTTTCTTTCCTTTCACGTCCCCTAGAATTTTATAAGATTGAATTTAGGAAAAAAGGCTGCATGCATGGCATCAATGTGTAATCGTTTCTTAGCCTGAGGGGGGGTTTAGGTGGAGGTTAGGGGGGTGGGGAGGGGGGGTTTAGGTGGAGGTTGGGGCTTTGTTGAGTTTAGTCATGATAGTAACAATTTTCTCTTTCTATGCTGATGTAAGCTTTTTTTGTTTATATATTTATTTAATTTTGTAAATATGTAAATATGTTTTTATTATGCTTGTAAGATTTTTAACCACTTGACGACTGCTCACTGTGCCTCTACTGCGGCACAGTGGCTCGTTATCGTCCAGCGACGTAGTACTATGTCGCTGGACTCCTCCCCTTGTGGGCGGCGCTCGCGCGCCGCCGGAGGCTCGCTCCCGCTGTGTTCATTCACAGCGGGAGTCGGGCCAGGGGAGGAGCAGCGGCGATCGCCGCTGCTCTTCCCCGATCGTCGGGGAATAGAGTCTGGAGATCCGCCCGCTTGTGTAAACAGAGCGGGCGGATCTCCTCAGTGACAGACAGTGACAGATTGCAGGGTTCAGCATAGCTGAACATGCGATCTGTCCCTGTGTCACTCAGTCACCTCCCCCCAACACACGTTAGTAAGCACCAGGCATACATTAACCCCTCCCTCTCCAATAAAATTAACCCCTTCCCTGCCAGTGTCATTTTTACAGTAACAGTTCATATGTATAGCACTGATTACTGCAGTAATGTCATTGGTACCGCCAAAAGTGTCAAAAATGTCAGTCAAGGGAGCGATCTGTCCGCCGCAATGTCGCAGTCCCGCAAAAAAAAAATCGCAGATCGCCGCCATTACTCGTTAAAAAAAAACCACCAAAAATGACAAAAATCTTTCCCTTAGTTAATAAACGCAATAACTTTTGCGCAAACCAATCAAAATGCGCTTATTGTGATTTTTTTTTACCAAACATAGGTAGCAGAAAACAAATTGGCCAAAAATTTAAAAACATTTTGATTTTTACATTTGGGGGGGGGGGGGGGAGGATTTCATAATTCGCCCCCCACATTTCAAAATGTGAAAAATATTGTTATTTTTTCAAAATTTACGCTCTTTTTTTGTTTATATTATATTTCGATTTTTACATTTTTTTTATTTTGGGGAATTTCATATAGCAGAATTTGAAAAATATTGTTTTTTTTTTTTCCAGAATTGTTGCTATTTTTTTGTTTATAGCGCAAAAAATAAAAATCGCACAGGTGATCAAATACCACCAAAAGAAAGCTCTGTTTGTGAGGAAAAAAGGACGTAAATTTTGTTTGGGTACAGCGTCGCACGACCGCGCAATTGTCAGTTAAAGTCGCACAGCGCCGAATCGCAAAAAGTGGCCCAGACGTAAGACAGCAAAATCCTCCGGTGGTAAAGTGGTTAATAAACAACAATTTACACTCTAATGCCCCCTCCCCCACAGTCACACACTATTATTATTATACATTTATATAGCTCTGACATATACCGCAGTGCTGTACAGAGATCACTGAGCCAGTCACATCAGTCTCTGTACCAGAGGAGCTTACACTCTAATGTCCCCTCCCAGTCATATCTCTGTAGCAGAGGATGAGTTTGGTGTTCGGAGGAGCGGATGTCAGAGGGAGAAAAATAAGCAAACAAAAGCTGTAGGAGGGGAAGGGCCACATCCCACAGGAAGGGGGCCACACAGATAATCAGCAGTAAGGATTGTTATATAGTTTACATAAAGCAACAGAAACCCTCTATATCAGACTTCACACAGAGGCAGTTCACTTTAAAAAAAATAAATAAAGAAAATATAATTTTTCTCCAACTTTGTAACTACTTTTGCCGTGTGGAGGGAGACTCCCATTCTCTGAGCCTGAAATGATCCTCCTCCTTACCACTACAGTACCTTCTGGCAACCAATCCTCCATTGCTATGGAAAGGGTGCGGAGTTGTAAATTGTTAAAGGGCAGGTGCAAAAATCAGTTTGTGACAATCCGCCCCCCCCCTGCTCTTCGCCTAACCCCCCCCCCCCCCCCCAAGTCCAAGCTGCACATTGTTACTATTACCACCAAAGTCACCTGGGCTGCAATTGTAATACATAGACGGGGATGACACGCACCCTGTCTGGGGGGGGGGGGTAATAAGGGGGGGTTCTCAGCAAAAAAAAAAAAAAATATTGCAACTAATGTTGAATTAAAATCTGATTTTTAATTTAACCACTCCCCTCCAGCCCTATAGGCGATTGATGGCGGGAATGTGGTTGTATTATCCTGACCGGACATCATATGACGGCGGCAGGATAACACAGCTCTGGGCGCCCCCGGCGCACAGAGCGGCGATCGGTGATGCGAGGTGTCAGTCTGACACCCTGCATCTCCGATCTCGGTAAAGAGACTACTGACGTAGCTCTTTACCATGTGATCAGCCGTGTCCAATCACGGCTGGTCACATCGTAAACAGGAACAGCCGTTGATCGGCTTTCCTTAGTTCGTGCCTGACAGGCACGAGTAAAGGATCGGATAATTGATTACCAGGGATGCCCACCTATGACCCCAGGGATGCCCACTATGGCCACCAGGGATGGCAATCAGGGCTCAGGGAGCCCCCCATTGCCCTCCCTATCAGTGCTGCCCGCCAGTGCCCTCCCTATCAGTGCTGCCCACCAGTGCCCATCATTGCCATGTTTCAGTGTCGCCCACCAGTGCCCATTATTGCCCACCAGTGCCGCCTATCTGTGCCCATTAGTGTCCATCAGTGCCCATCAGTGCCCACCAGTGCCACCTATCAGTGCCCATTAGTGCCCATCAGTGCCACCTATCAGTGCCCATCAGTGCCATCTATCAGTGCCCATCAATGCCGCCTATCAGTGCCCAGCAGTGCCGCCTATCAGTGCCCCCCAATGCTGCATATCTGTGCTACCTATCAGTGCCACATATCAGTGCCTATCAGTGCCGCCTATCAGTGCCACCCCATCAGTGCTCCATCAGTGCCTCCTCATCAGTGCCTGTCAGTGCAGTCTCATCAGTGCAGGAAAAAACTTATTTATTTACAAAATTGTATAACATAAACAAAAAAACTTTTTTTTTTTTTTTTCAAATTTTTCGGTCTTTTTTTATTTGTTTAGCAAAAAGGAAAAAACCCAGAGGTGATCAAATACCACCAAAATAAAGCTCTATTTGTGGGGGGAAAATGACATCAATTTGGTTTAGGTACAGTGTTGCATGACCGCGCAATTGTCATTCAAAATGCAACAACGCTAAAAGGGGAAAATTGGCCTGGGCAGGAAGGGGGTGAAAGTGCCCGGTATTGAAGTGGTTAAAATTAACTGTTTCCATACCAGGCCATTTCTGGCACTTCGCTCCTACATGTAAAAATCATCATCTTTTTGCTAGAAAATGACTCAGAACCCCCCCCCCCCCCCCCCAACACACACACATTGGCTCAGAGCCATGCCCAATACAGAGAAATCATAAGGAAATAAAAAGAAGAGTGATAGCATGAGAACCTGTATCTATTGCCCCATACACACGTGCAGATTATCTGCAGACTTTTGTCTGCAGACTTACCTTTTCTATGTAGTGCAAGGGCCTGCCGGATTGCATACAAATTGAAAGTGCTTAGGTTTGACCTCATATTATATGGTTTTGGTAAGTCTGCAGACAAAAGTCTGCAGATAATCTGCACGTGTGTACGGGGCATTAAGGCCCGTACACACGTACTGATCGTCGGCATACAAACGTCGGCGGACGAAAGATCTGCCGATTGTACGCGTGTTAGTATGGTGCCTCCGACAGATGTCTGCACACAATCCGCGGACAAAAGTCTTTCGTGCAAACATGAAAATTTTTGTCTGCGGACACCAGAACGGACGATTGTTCGCCTGTCAGTACAGAATTCGGCCGACAGACCGCAGATTTGCAAGACTGGGCATGCTCAGAAAATTAAAAACACAGGGAAAGTTAACCATTACATGACATCACTTCTGCAGTCAGCTGAAGTCTGCAGACAAAATTCTTGTGCTGTCCTTGTGCTGTCTTTGCACTTTTCAACAGACACCGACATCCCGGGGAGAAAAGACGAACATTTGTATGCCGACCATCGGTACGTGTGTACGGGGCTTTAGTCTATGAAGGGTGCAACTTTTGCAAATTGATTGGAATGATGAATTTTGTCTCATGGAGGATCTAAAAGTGAAAAAAAAAAAGTCTTGCAGTGGAATGTGAAATGATCGGCTCTCTGTGGAAGGTGACGGCGGATCTAGGAAAAATTTGGGGGAAGTTTAGACTGGCGTAGGACAATGGTGACTTTCCACAAGCCAGAGTGACCTTCAGAGACGTGACCTCAATGGTGTATTGTGTTATAGAACTGCCGTCTTGTTACCCAATGAAGAGCAGCCAAGGAGGACAACACGTCCCCGGGACAGTGACGTCACCCACTGCCACCACAAAACGTCCCGTACAAGGAGCAGCTGCCAAGGACAAAGTAGAACACAACAACGTAACAAACTGCAAACTCTCCTCCGGGGGCTAAGCTTTTATTCTTTAGCGCTGACGCCGTTGGTTATCTGTGTAGTTTATGTAAAGGCAAAATGTTTGTTTTAGTTTTGGGTTTATTAGTGAGGGGTTAGACCCCCTGTCTATTTTTTTTTTTTTTACCATACAGCGCATCCGGAAAGTATTCCCAGCGCTTCACTTTTTCCACACTTTGTTATGTTACAGCCTTATTCCAAAATGGATTCAATTCATTATTTTCCTCAAAATTCTACAAACAATCCCCCATAATGACAACGTGAGAGAAGTTTGTATGAAATCTTTGCAAGTTTATTTAAAAAAAAAAAAGAAAATCCCCATGTACATAAATATCAGTCTTTGCCATGACACTCAGAATTGAGCTCAGGTGCATCCTGTTTCCACTGATCATCCTTGAGGTGTTTCTACAACTTAACTTGAGTCCACCTGTGGTAAATTCAGTTGATTGGACATGATTTGGAAAGGCACACACCTGTCTATAGAAGGTCCCACAGCTAACAGTGTATGTCAGAGCACAAACCAAGCCATGAAGTCCAAGGAATTGTCTGTAGACCTCAGAGACAGGATTGTATGGAGGCACAGATCGGGGGAAGGGTACAGAAACATTTCTGCAGCATTGAAGGTCCCAATGAGCACAGTGGCCTCCGTCATCTGTAAATGGAAGAAGTTTGGAACCACCAGGACTCTTCCTAGAGCCGCCCGGCCAAACTGAGCGATCGGGGGAGGGGGGCCTTAGTCAGGGAGGTGATCAAGACCCCGATGGTCACTCTGACAGAGCTCCAGCATTTCTCTGTGGAGAGAGGAGAACCTTCCAGAAGAACAACCATCTCTGCAGCACTCCACCAATCAGGCCTGTATGGGTGTGGCCAGATGGAAGCCACTCCTCAGTAAAAGTCACATGACAGCCCACCTGGAGTTTGCCAAAGGGCACCTGAAGGACTCTCAGACCATGAGAAACAAAATTCTCTACTCTGATGAAACAAAGATTGAACTCTTTGGCCTGAATGGCAAGCGCCGTGTCTGGAGGAAACCAGGCACCGCTCATCACCTGGCCAATACCATCCCTACTGTGAAGCATGGTGGTGGCAGCATCGTGCTGTGGGGAGGTTTTTCAGCTGCAGGAACTCGGAGACTAGTCAGAATTGAGGGACAGAGGAATGCAGCAATGTACAGAGACATCCTTGATGAAAACCTTCTCCAGAGCGCTCTGGACCTCAGACTGGGGCGAAGGTTCATCTTCCAACAGGACAACGACCCTAATCACGCAGCCAAGATAACAAAGGAGTGGCTACGGGACAACTCTGTGAATGTCCTTGAGTGGCCCAGCCAGAGCCCAGACTTGAACCCAATTGAACATCTCTGGAGAGATCTGAAAATGGCTGTGCACCGACCCTCCCCCCATCCAACCTGATGGAGCTTGGGAGGTCCTGCAAAGAAGAATGGGAGAAACTGCCCAAAAATAGGAGTGCCAAGCTTGTAGCATCATACTCAAAAATACTGGAGGCTGTAATTGGTGCCAAAGAAGCTTCACCAAAGTCTTGGACAAAGGGTGTGAATACTTATGTACATGGGATTTTTTTGTTTTTTTATTTTTAATAAATTTGCAAAGATTTCAAACAAACTTTTTTCACATTGTCATTATGGGGGATTGTTTGTAGAATTTTGAGGAAAATAATGAATCCATTCTGGAATAAGGCTGTAACATAACAAAATGTGGAAAAAGTGAAGCGCTGTGAATATTTTCCGGATGCATTGTATCATCGTGGTTACAGCAAAAGAACAGCAACTTTTTTTTTCAGTATTAAAGTGGAGTTCCACCCTATTTTTATACTTACCTCCATCTTCTCGCTCCGGGTCACCTGAAAAAGAAATGGATAATCGCATATTTTTTTTTTTTTTACTTACCTCGTAGCGAAGAAAAAATACTTACCTTACTTCCTTCTTCCTCCTTCCTCGGCCGCGGCCCGTCGTCACTTCCTGGCTCTGCAATGATTCCTGGGAGCTGAACGTCATAGCTCCCAGGAATCATTGCGCCTGCACCGGCCCCGACGTCAGTTCCGGGTCGCGCGCGTCATCCCCTTCTAAACAGCTTCTGGGCATGCCCAGAAGCTGTAGAGGGATGACGCGCGCGACCCGGAAGTGACGTCGGGGCCGGCGCAGAGCATCGTGGGACCAAAGAAGGCGGAAGAAGACGCCGAAGGGGATCTCGCTGGCTTCAAGCTGCCCACATCTGGACAAGACGTTTGCAAGGTAAGTATTTGTCCTAACAGGTAAGTGCAACCCGGGACAGATCAGAGGCTAGCCATTGTGGAATGTACTAGCCCTGACTGTCCCGGGGGTATTAAAAAAAAAAAAAAAAAAAATCCAGGGTGGAACTCCGCTTTAAGTCTTAATGTTGCCAATCCCAAAAATGATCCAACATGCAAATCCTGCACTGCCCACTTGGTGGCTTCCCCTGGCAATTCGTTGTCATAAGCTTTTCTGGAGAGCAGTCTGGTATCTCGGATCTGACAGCCTATGCAGGAGCCACTACGCTGTGCAGCTCCAACGCAATGACTCTTCTACACCAGCCTTTTTCAACCAGGGTGCCTTAAGGTTTCTTCAGGGGTGCCTTGGCAAAATGCCTTAAAATTGCCCAAAAATTGTATACAAGCCAGCGAGTGGATAAAACATGTCCTTTAGTTACACACGGCGGATGAAGGTAAGTGCAAAATAATATCCAAATAGACTTCCAGTGAAACAAAACTGCAAAACCTGTGCTCTCAACTTCCAGTGAAAAAAGCAAAATCAGCCTCTTACCAGAAAAAAGTTCTATGTACGCTTGTGACTCTCCTTGGTTGGGGGAGGTTCTCTTTCCCCTTAACAGCAGATATATAGACCATTTTATTTATACATACAGTAGCATTTATTTTCCTATGCGCTGATTTACACATGACATTATACACATTTGTTTGAGCTTCATGAAACCTGCCATCTACTGTTCTGGCAGTGGTCATTTTTATAATAGTAACGAGTAACTATGCAGCACAAAAAAAAATATCGGAGTAGAAGTATTGAAATCATCGAAAAAATGTAGTGAAGTAAAAGTGGAAGTAGGAGAAAAAAATTCTACTCTAGGAAAGTACAGATACCGCATTTCAGTACTTAAGTACAGTAGTGAAGTAGTTCTACTTAGTTACCATACATCTCTGCGCATCTGCGTCTCCTGTGTTGCTGATGTTCATTTGCTGTTTTTATCCAAAATCTGGATTTCCAATCATAGCTGGTCTTAAAGGCCAAAAATTTCGGCCAATGTCTATACCAATCGTTTTGAAATATTTGCTATCATTTTAGTGGTGCACCACTGATTGTACTGGAAGACATGTTGCACTCGGCCTGCTCCATCAGATGGCCTTCTAAAACCTCTCTATGAAAATTTTAACCAGCAAAACCAGATGCTGCACAACCAACACTGCAAACTATTCCGACTCCCATCAGGAGCAAAGACAATATGCCAAAATTCATAACTTTATTGCAGATATGCTTTAAGTCTTCCATTTCATCCAATGTATTATGTTCCTTCCTCATTCTAATGACAGGGGAGCCATTGGAGCTGCATCTTCCTGTGCAGGAAAAATACACAGAAATGAGAATACGAAAAATTTTAACTGATACTTACCTTAATTTTCCTTTCCTGACCTATCTCCATGGTAGCATAGTAATGAAACTCTATGCTTACACAGAATCAGGGGCGTAATTACAGGGGTTGCAATTGCAA
This sequence comes from Pelophylax lessonae, assembly GCF_965119305.1. Classification (NCBI taxonomy): domain Eukaryota; kingdom Metazoa; phylum Chordata; class Amphibia; order Anura; family Ranidae; genus Pelophylax; species Pelophylax lessonae. The sequence goes on along the minus strand of NC_138778.1, from coordinate 231,197,079 downwards.
CCGGGCCCCATGTTCCAGGGGGCCCGTGCAGCTCCCCTGTACACCTGGATAGGAGGGACGGCGGGGGCAGCATGTAGAGAAATCACTGCCCTCTTTCCTCCTGTATCTGCAGGAGGAAAATGGAGGAGATTGGTTCCTCTGCATGCTGACCGCGCCACTCCTCCTATCCAGTTCACTTGTGTTCTGCTGTCTCTGGGCCCCTGTGTGCTCCCCTGGTCACCCCCCCCCCCCCAACTGTCTTGCCCCCACCCCCCCTGTGCTCCCTCCTCTCTCCTGCCGGCTGCTGCAGGGGATGTGTCACAATAGAGAACCAGGAAGGGGTCGGTAAATATGTAATTTACCAGCTCCCTCCTTTTCTGACAGAGTCATAGTCAGTGACATTGTAAAAAAATATAATGATAAAAAATAATACAATTAAAATACCAAAAAATAAAAACTACTGACACCGGTGGGTGAACTTCCAGGATCGCAAAGGTCACACTTGCAACCAGGCCCTGGCATTCCACCACTGTGAGGTGGAAGGAGGCCCTCTGCAGAGCTTGTGAAAGGGTCCCGCTACCGGACCGTAATAAAGGGCCCCTCAATGAGAGTAAAGGGCCCCAGGATCAGTGGAAAGAGCCCCAGGCCAGGGGTCCGGGGGCCCCTTCATGGTTTCTTGCTCCGTGGGCCCTGAAGGTTCTAGTTACGCCTCTGCATGGAATAGTCAGGAAAACGGAAAAATGCTCACAATGACTTACCCCTATTTTTCCTTTCCTGACCTATCTCCATGGGAGCATACTAATGAAACACTATGCTTCCATGGGATGATCAGAAAAATGGAAAAACTGCTCAAAGTGGCTTACCTTAATCTTCCTTTGCTGACCCATCTCCATGTCAGCATACTAAAGTGATCCTACCTTACCATGGGATGGTTAGGGGAATTGCATACAATTACTTATCTTAATTTTCCTTTGCTTACCTATCTCTAGGTGGTATATTAATGAGACCCTATGCCTGCATGCAATAGTCAGGAAAATGGAAAATTGCTAACAATGACTTACCTTAATTTTCCTTTCCTTACCATGGTAGCTTATTTATAACGGAAAATTGAATGACCGATACTTACCCTAATTTTCTTTTCCATACCTTTCTCCATGGTAGCTTAATTATAACGGAAAATTGAATGACCGATACTTACCCTAATTTTCTTTTCCATACCTTTCTCCATGGTAGCTTAATTATAACGGAAAATTGAATGACCGATACTTACCATAATTTTCCTTTTCTGATGCGCTTCATGTCACCACAGCTACGTGGGTGTCAATATATATACATTAATGGCTGTAACTAGTCCTACCAAGCTGGGTGGGAACTGTGCTGACAGGGAGCTCGTCAGGAAAGAAAAATTACGGTAAGTATTTGTCATTCAATTTTCAGTTTTTCCTGATGGCTCCATGTCACCACAGCTGGGAACTAACTAGCCATACAGGGGAGGGTTAATGCTACAGACTCCCTAATTCTGGCTAAAAGCCAAAGCGAGGATGCCTCTACCAAACGTAACCGTCGTAAAGGCCGCTTCTTTACAGTAATGAGCCATGAACGTATAGATATATTGACCCCAGGGGCTGACTGGCAACTTTCAGTCCAGGGGGCAAGTACAAACCAGAGGCCCATGGTGCAGCAACTCAGCCTCCCTCCCACTCTCCCTCTTCCCAGCCTACTCCTGACCCCCATTCAAGGCTGAAGCTCTGCTCCAGGTACTGTCTACTCACCGGCCTAATCCGGCACCTGACCTGGTCAGCGGGGGAGCTGGGACAGCTCGGTTGGGGCTTCCTGGGGGAGGAGAGTCTCCAGTGGGGCATAGAACCAGCCTCTGCTCAGACACAGTCTACACCATCCATGTGGGGGGGAGAGGTCAGAGCTCTGTCCTTGTCTTTATCCAGGGACAGACTGGCACTTTTTGGCCCGGGGGGAAAGTACAAACCAGAGGTCCATGGTGCAGTGACACGACCCCCTCCCACTCTCCCTCTTCCCGGCCTCCTCCTGACCCCCATTCGATGCTGAAGCCCTTCTCCAGATACTCTCTACTTACTGGCTGAATCTGGGTTTCCAACCTGGCCAGCAGGGGGAGGTTGGGGGGAGCTAGGACAGCTCGGTTGGGGTTGGCCAGGGCAGAAGAGTCCCCAGTGGGGCATGGAACCGGCCTCTGCTCAGACACAGTTTACACCATCCATGATGGGGGTGGGAGGCTTGTGCTTTGCCCTTGTCTTCAACCCGCACTCAGTAGATCAGCGGCAGGGAATTTTTACAGGGCATCAGAGTGGCCTCGGGGGCAATTGCCCCCCTGCCCCCTGGCCCAGTCCTCCCCTGTCTTTATCCCACACTAAGTAGGTCAGCAGTGGGCACATTTTAGTTCTTTTCACCAGGAATCCTTTAGGCATGTCTGTGGAAGAAGTGGTGCAGCCTTTTTACAGGGCATAAGAGCAGCCGGGGGGGAAGTTGCCCCCCTGCCCCCTGACCCAGTCCTCCCCTGATTGACCACCACGTAACTGCCACGTAGCTGCCTACAAACAGCTGTGCTGACATTGAGCCATCAGTGAACAGACACTATGCTTCCATGGGATGGTCAGGAGAATGGAAAATTGTTCACAATTACTTACCTTAATTTTCCTTTCCTTTCCATGGTAGCATACTATTGTGATGCTATGTATGCATGGGATAGTCAGAAAAACAGAAAAAGACCCGCCACTGGTCATCTCCTGACCAGAACAATCTGCATTCCTCAGATTCATGCACAGGGTGGCTGTCATGCTCTTCAAGCAGCTCACATGTGTTTATATCAGCGCAATAGGAAATGCCCCCCCCCCCCCCCCCAGGGTGCATGTTGGACTTGCATGCAGTCTGCAGTGACGGAAAATTTGATTGCATGGATTACACCCAAGTGACATTGGATAAGGAAGCGGAGGCACACATTTCAAAGCCTAGATTTAAGAGGCTGTAGCACAAAGTAAGCAGCAAATATCCGTGCCACGGGCCAGAGGAAAAAAAGAGCATTCTTTTGATTTCAATCTCATTGGTCTATTTAGTACCCAGGCTTAACCACCGCAAAAAGCACGCAAATGTTTCCAAATGTGAAAAAGGGAGGTCCTTCTCTTCCCAGAATGACAAAGAGTTAAAAAGTTAATTGACGAAGAACGGGAGAGATCTGATAAGAAGACCAATATACAGTACAAGTTCTCTACACTTTATCCAATGACGCTGGCATGTTTAACCACTTAAGGACCAGGCCTATTTCTCCTATTTCTGACACTTGTTGTTTACAAGTTAAAATCAGTATTTTTTGGTATCAGGACAATATCCCCCTGGACAATATCCCCCCGGACAATATCCCCCCGGAAAACATCCTCCTGGACATAATCCCCCCGGGACAACATCCCCCCCCCCGGTCACTCTCTGCGGAGGATACTCTCTGTTTGGGCAATCATGTGGAGCAGTCTCTCAGAGATTGCTCCACATGATTGTCCCAGAGAGAATGAGACAGAGAGCCTGCCCCTTCCCCACACCCAGTACACAGACCAAAGAGACTGCAGGAAGATGAAGACTAAAGTCTTGGCTGTCACTGTTGCTACACTAAGCACTACTTGTGGAGTCTGGACCTTCTCTGGTGAGTGAGCGCCACACCACTGGGCAAGCCAAGCAAGCAGAGTAGCCGAGAGTCACAGTAAGTGCAGCAGGCTAAACATGCAAGTCCTGTTGTCTCCCTGGGCACGACCACCAAATTCCCCAGGCTTCAGGCTCCTCCTGTGCCAATTGCGGGTAGTGAGAAAAGCACATGCAGGCACATGCTGGTGCACCGGCCCCCAGGGCCAGATTAAGGGCATCGTGGGCCTGGTGCTGGAGTGGCAGGGATATGACATAAGTAACACCATATCCCAGCTCTCCTCTTACTGGCCTCCTGTATTTCCAGGAGCCTGTGCTGGCTTGTGCCCAGACTTGTTCACAGCCGCACAGGTGTAATGCTCGGGAAGCCTGGCATTTGATTTACCAAACTTCCATAAGAACTGTGTGCTGGCGTGTGCTCTGCGGTGAAAGTTTCCCAGCCATCAGAATACAGTGAACACTGCCGGCAAATATAACAGCCAGCAGTGATCAAAAAAGATACGCTGGTTGTATTGAAGTCAATTGATAGATTGAATTCTGTACAACCAGTCTACACATAGATGGAAATTCTGCCGGTTCAGCAGAAATTTCAATGTCTGTGGTGGCTTAAGTCCACCAGTCTCTGGGTTCAATAATATCCTCAAATCTTCCAAAAGGGATGCTCCACTTAGGTGAAGAAATTCACTTTGAACTTCACCTTGTTTCCATAAGGTTATGTTCATAGTAAATTTCTACACCTAAGTGGAGCCCCCCCCCCCTTTTAGAAGTGCCATTAACCTGAAAGGACTGGCATTTAGGAAGTTAAAACAGGCAGGGAGGAAATGTGATATCACCTCCTCACTGCTTGTCAAATGCCTCTTAAAAGTGATCTGAGCATGGATCACTTTTCAGTGGAGTGGCAGTGCCTTCTGTAAGTGCATACAAGCCTTTGGGCTCACACAGTGTGCTGCGGTTTGGCTGCAGTGCAGGTGTACGGGCACTTTTCCTTAGCTGCAGTCCCCAGCTCTGAGGAAGGGGGCCTGACCCCCGAAACGCGTTAGCGGTCCTGACTGAAGGACGTGTCCCAGTTCACACATGGTGGATTCTTGCAACATGTTTTTATCTTTACGTCTGTGAGTATGCATTTGGCATTTTTTATTAAACAATTTGCAAATTGACCACGGGTAATGCACTAGGTGTTTGCGCCTCCTCTTTTTTTCTTTTCCAAGCTGTTTTTGACCTAGTGGTAAAACACTGGTCAAAATATAAGGTGAGAGGCCATCCATCACTGGTAGTGGGATCGTGAGCACCTTAATGATCCATAGCGGCAGCTGCACTATTTTTGGCACTTTAGAGACTGTTTGTTCACTGGAAAATTAATTTAATGGACTAGCACTTTGCACTTTTTATTTACTTAATTCATTTGATGTGATCAAGTTGTTTTGACATGTCATCTAAGCGTTTTATTTGAAGCAGTCGCATGGACACATATGTATTATGTTGATGAATTATTTTATTGATTCATTTGTTATTTTTTTTAACATTTTGAATAATTGCATTTTTTGCACAACACAGCATTTTTTGGTCTTTAGCACTTTATTGTTGCGCGATATCACTTTATACAGTATATATTTATTGATTTTATGAGTAGTGATTCACTATTTCGATATTGCAGCCACAATACTATTTATTATTTAAATATTTATATTTATTATCATATTTAGTTGCGCTGATAAGCATTTCACTTTTTTGGCCCTCAGACTTGTAGAGAATCTATAGTGTGGCAGGGTTGTGCCTGTCAATCAGCAATAGCATTACCGCCCGCCGCCATTTTACAGGGCGGTGTCCTGCCGAAAGTTTCAACCTGCCAAGATCTTCAACTCTCGTCAAGGCCATAGAGTGGAGTGGGGGGCAGCTTGCCCTCACTCTACTTCCTACCTAGGAGGGGAAAGGCCCGGATAGTTTTCGTCACTACCGATGGCTGCGGTAAGTGGGGAAAACGACTGGGAAGTGGCACTAGAGGGGGAGGGGGGGGGGCACGTCTCCCGCCACCCATAAAATTGATCCCGCGGTGAATGGCGGACCGCCCACCCAGTAAAAAAATACCGGGGTTATGGCAGCTATCTGCTGCCATAACCCCGGAATTTAACGTCAAAGTAGCGACGTATAACTGCGGCGTCCGGTCCGGAAGTGGTTAAAAAAAAAAAAATCTAAATTCTTTTGGCTGTAATGTCATTCCACATACTGCCTGAATATATTACCAACATTATATATTAAGAAAAAATATAAAAAAAAGCCTTTTTCTAATTTTTTCAGCAGCTTAGTAGACGCCCCTTATTTATGCTTATGCAGTGGTGCAATACATGTTTAAACTTTAATGTGCGATTATTACATGCTCTGGATGGGATTGTGTTGGCGATTTAGAAAAAGCCAGCAGAGTAGTATAAATTTGATGTAAATTTTCGATTTAGTTTTAGTCATATGACTAAAATGCTATTTTAGTTTTGGACGAAATTAACTCAGCCATGAGAGCTTTGTGGTTGTGGTTGGTTGTTTTTGCTGGGCAGAGAGCCGCTTACAGGCAGTTAACGACAGTCTACTTGCTAGGAAAGCAGAATCCACTAACGGATCAGTTAGGCAGATTGTTTTGCAACAATGAGTACCTCAACTAGTATTGTCTCTATAGGGCAGTGATGGCGAACCTTGGCACCCCAGATGTTTTGGAACTATATTTCCCATGATACTCCACAACACTGCAGAGTGCATGAGCATCATGGGAAATGTAGTTCCAAAACATCTGGGGTGCCAAGGTTCGCCATCACTGCTATAGGGCATTCCAGCAATAGTTCTCATAGAGACTCCACTGAACACGCAGCTTCCGGTATTGGCAACAAGGTACAAAGGTGAAGTGATAGAAGTTGGGTTCACAGTGCCATGGGCTATTTCCATTGGTGTTTGTCTTCCTCCAGTGTCCTTGATTATGAAGATTCTTCAGAAAATTTGGACAGAAAACATTTATCCCATACAGGTGCTTTCCACCTGCCAAGGAGGCCTTGGTTTTCATTGCTCTCCCAGATGTCATCAGCACCACCAATCCCATTTCCAGTCAAACAAGATCTTTTATGCCAACGTCAATGGCTGCACCCTAATCCAGTCACAGTCTTAATAGCTTGGCTATTGAATCAGATGGACTAGAGGTGCAGGGATTCTTATCCGAGGTGGTTCAGACCTTGGTAAAGACCACAAGATCATCCATGAATGCTACATATGAGAGGATATGAAGGAAGTTTGTTCTGTTTTCTCAGCAAAATATTTCTCTCCTGTATCCCCGGCTCCAGCTAATATCCTGGACATTTTTACAATTAGCGCCAGAGGTTGGTCTGGCATACAACTCCATTAAGTACAGGTCTCAGCCTTAATCCTCTTTTTCAGGCTGCAGATGGGTGGAAGAGCCATTGTCCAGATGCTACATGCAGGCAGTAATCCATATACGACCACCAAGGAAATGCTTGTTCCCTTCATGGGACTTAGTATTGGTTCTGTAAGCACGAGTACAGGCACCCTTTGCTCCAAAAGCTTCACTTCCATTGCGGTTTCTGGTGGTAAAACTAGTTCTTCTGACAGCAGTTGCTTCAAACTGTTGGAGATTGCAGCATTTTCCTGTAAAGATCTCTTTTGTGTCTTTTTACCAGAAATAGTGATACTATGTCCATCTACAAAGCTCAATTCTAAAGTGGTATCCGGTTCCCAGGAAAAATGGGCTCAGTCCCACCAAACATTCACATGAAAGTCACTAGAAGACTTCAGTTCCTTACATATGGACAAGTTGCAAACAGTGTACATGTCAAAAGATGCGAGGAAAGCCTACAATCTTTTCTTTTTGCCATCAGGTTCTGAAAAGTCATTATTGGTTTACAATGTACGGTTAACAGCAAACATACACACACATCATAGGTTGAACTGGATGGACTGATGTCTTTTTTTAACCTCACTAACAATGTAACCAGGGTGATTAGATTGGCATGCAGGAAGTAGGCCTTTCTGCTCAGGAACAGGTGAAAGCTCCTTCGACCAGAGAGGTGGCAGCCTTTGGAGCATTGATGCCAGGATTTTGGTGGAAGATATATGTGAGCCCTTCGATTGACTTTAAAAGCTAGACATATGGTCAGCAAGTTCTGCAAAGTTTGGGATGAGACATAAATTATCTTTTTTCTTTTCTTTGATTGTCAATGTTTCTTTCATGTGTTCTCTCCCTCCCATTTATTCTGCCAGTTATATCCCATTGTGTGCTGACGTGAGGTAGGGCCAGCAAAACCGAAAATTGTTATCAGATACTTACCGTAATTTTTCCTTTCTTGGCCTATCCCCGCGTCAGCACAGGACTCCCTCCTTAGTGGCCTGTCGCAGGCTAGGTTATCCATCACTTCAGTTGGGGAGGTGCTGTCTTTTATTTAGCTAGGAAGAGGTGGTCCTGTGGGTTCCAGAGGAGGTGTTAACCCATTGTGTGCTGACATGAGGCTAGGACAGGAAAGGAAAATGATGGTAAGTATCTGATAACAATTTTCTGTTTTCCTGACCTATCTCCGTGGTAGTATACTAATGACACTCTATGCCTCTATTGGATGGTCAAGAAAATGGAAAATTGCTTACAATTACTTACCTTCATTTTCTTTTCCTGACCTATCGCTGTGACCAATTTCTAATCTGATCCTATGCTACCATGGGTCAGTTAGGAAAATTGCATTCAATTGCTTACCTTAATTTTCTATTCCTGAGACCAACATGGCAGCATACATGTGATATAACTCTGCCCCTAGCTACACACACACAGAACCTGCTTAAATCTATAAAAGGAAAGCTAGAGCAACCTTCCCCATTCTCCGTAAAAATAACAAGATCAAAAAGGGAGGGTCCGTATGCTGCCATGGATTGGCGTCAGGAAAGGAAGATTACGGTAAGTATTTGATAAAATTTTCCTGATGCCAACATGGCAGCATACCTCTGATAAATAACGAGCTAAACAGAGTGCTAATTCTGCATAATCAACTTTAATTAATAGACATGGTGGCCTGCATTGTCTTCTTCCATCATTCCCCTCACCAAGGAATGGGTGCTGCCATCCTTCCCAGCAGGGTTAGAACCGGAACTACAAGAGTTGAATGTCCCCATAAGTCCTCAGCACATATTTCGGAGCCACCTCCTCATTTAGGGGGCCTCAGACATAGTGTTTATTCTCCCATCTGGAAAATCCAAAGCCACAGCCAGAACGTTGTCATCCTGAATGGTCAAGACCATCCAAAGAGCATATAGAGCGGCCAGGCAAGACCCTCCAGGAGCGGTGAAGGCTCATTCCACCAGGTCAATCTCCATCTCATAGGCAGCATAGGCAAGAGTGTTGATGGAAATTATCTGCGAAGCAGAAAGTTGGTCATCACAGCACATGTTTCCGAGGCACTACAGGGTGGATCCTTAAGCCTAGTACACACGCAACGAATTTCCGCCGACCGGTCGTCCATCTTTTGTCCAGAGTGGTGTTTTGTTGGTTGGAATGTGCTCTAGACTGGACACGAATTTTGTCGACCGACAGAATTCTACTTCAGAAGTGATGTCATGTGTTGGATTGCTTTCTTTGTGTTCTTTCTTCTCTGAGCATGCCCAGTCTTTCGGAACAAGATGAATCGGGCTTCGGTGTCTATTATTAGTTAAAGTTGAATTTGCAGCATGAGCACTCCATTTTGCTCGTTATTTATCACATGTATGCTGCCATGTTGGTGTCAGTAAAGGAAAATTAAGGTAAGTAATTGTAAACATATCTCCTGACCATCCCATGGAAGGGCAGGATCACATTAGTATTTTGTCATGGAGACCCAATCCATGTAACCAAGCTATGGTAACAAAGGGTTGGATTAGAATTTGGTCACGCCGATAGGTCAGGAAAAGAAAATTTAAGATAAGAAATTGTAAGCAATTTTACATTTTTATGACCATCCCAGAGAAGCATTGGGTGTCATTAGAATACTAGAAGTACATAGAGATACGTCAGGAAAAGAAAATTAGGGTCAATAGTTCTGAGCAGTTTTTTCTTTCCCATACCATCCCATGGAAGCACAGGATCTCATTAGAATGTTTAACATGGAGATAGGTCAAGGATGGAAATTAAGGTAAGTAATTGTAGGCAGATCTCCTGACCATCCCATGGCAGGGCAGTATCACATTAGTATTTTGTCAGGACTCAGGAGATAAAAATTAAGGTAAAATTGGTTTTCCTATTTCCAGACCATCCTATGGAAGTAGAGAATCCATTACCATTAGGATAGGTCAGGAGGGGAAAATTAAGGTAAGTAAATGTCTGCAAATCTCCTGGCTATCCTTTGGCAGGGTGGATTCGCATTGGTTTTTTGTCAGGAAAGAAAAACGAAGGTAAGTAGATCTAAAAAGTTTCCCATTTTCCGTACCTTCCCATGAACGCATAGCATCTCATTAGTATGTTTATCGTGTAGATAGATTCAGGGAATGAAATTAAGGAAAGTAATTGTATGCAGTTTCTCCTGACCAACCCATGGTAGGGTAGGATCATGTTAGTATTTTGTCATAAAGATAGGTCAGGAAAGGGAAACTAAGGTAAGTATTTGATACTTTATTTGATCTCTGATCTCTGCTCTTGATACCCCTTGTATTCCAGAGATAAAACGATAATCCTTCCACTTTATAAAACTCTGGTCCGACCACACCTGGAGTATTCTGTCCAGTTCTGGTCGCGGTCGCGGGTCCTCAGGAGGGATGTGTTGGAGCTGGAGAAAGTCCAGAGAAGGGCAACTAAACTAATTAGGGGATTGGAGGATCTTAATTATAAAGAGCGTCTGCAATTGCTTGATTTATTCTCCCTGGAGGAGAGACGCCTGAGATGGGACATGATAGCAATTTATAAATACCTCAATGGTGATCTCAGCATAGAAAAAAAGCTATTCAGTCGGAAGGATTGCATGAGGACTCAAGGACATACAATGCGATTAGAGGAGAAGCGTTTTAACCTCAGGCAACGTGGGGGGGGGTTCTTTACTGTTAGGGCTACAAGATTGTGGAATTCTCTACCACAAGAGGTGGTTTCTGCGGGAAGTATGGTGGCTCTCAAAAGACTCATACGTACATCTCAAGAATCAGAACATTCAGGGGTATGCGAGAGGATTACGGCCACACACACCTACACAGGTTGAACTAGATGGACTATTGACTTTATTCAACCTCTCCTACTATGTAACTATATAATAAAATGTTCAGTCTTCCTGACGAATCTCCATGGCAGCACAGGGTCTAAGTATCGTATTGCCATATGATGGGGTGTTTACTAAGACTGGAGCAGCCAGAATCTGGAGCAGTTATGCATGGCAACCAATCAGCTTTTACCTTTCATTTTCAAAGCCCAACTGAACAAGCTGGAGTCGGGAGTGGATTCATGAAAGGACTTGAAGTGCCGCTCCAAGCTAAGGGTTGAAGGTCTCCCTACCGGTGTCCAGAAGATGGGAGAAGGCGTCAATTCACTCATCCACTAGTATCAAACTATATGGTGTGGGATGCTGATCAGATCCACCCAGTGCTGATGAAATGTGTGGCCTCAGCCCACCCTTACGCGTTACGCCCTGTCCAATGGGGCTTGATTACAGAGGTGTTTGAAACTCTTGGAAGCTGATTTGTTAATACGCACAACTTCTCCAGATTCTGTATGCTCCAGTTTTAGCAAATACCCCCCACTGTGTTTCACATAGTGTAACGCTCCTGCGTTTTACGTATGATGTGGATTTTCAGCTGCAGAAATATTCCACTTCAGTAGTAATGTAGAGAAACGCTGAGACACCAATCCCAACTCTCAATGACTCATCATGTGTGGATGATCTCAATTCAGCAAGTAAATACACACACTCAATAAGATGTTTCCTAGAGTGACTTATGTATATAGTAACACAGTGATGATAGGCTGAAGAGACAGGTTGGGTAGAGATGGTAGATGACAGACACTTGAAAGGAAATGTTCTTGAAAGTAAGATAGTAGCAGATGGGATGCAGATAGGTTTAGCAATCATGTATGGTAGCAGATGACAGAGTAGCAGGTGGACATACAAGAGAGATCAACCCAGTGCAAGAACAGGTGGTAGTAGGCTCAAGAGCTAGCAATCTTAGATAATGCAGATGTAGTAATAGTCCTTAGTATGCAGAGCTAGATAGTGTAAGCTTTATTATGAAGGTTATAGAGGTTTCCCCTGTGGGGTACTTATCACTAATAGCAATGTAGCAGAGGAGAGGTTCGGCAAGAGCGGATGATCCGGTAGCGGGATACAGGGATCAGCGCAGCGTGGTTCCGACAGCGAGGTATGCTTGCAAGCATGAGAGCTTCAAGACAGGTTAGCATCAAGGCACAAAGCAGTTTGAACGAACACATGTGAGTGAGAGCCGGCGATCTAAATAGCCATCCAGTCCGGCGCTCAGTGATGACAGCATCAGTCTTAAAGGTGTATGCGCACCTTACCAAAAGAGAATGGTGGGGCGCATACACTTATGAAAGAGTAATTAGGGTACCCAAAGGTACCAGAACATTACAGTACCCCCCCCTTAAGGCCGGCTCCTGAAGGCCTCTGGAGCTGGTTTGTCTGGGTACTTCACATGAAAATTGCGGATTAATCTAGAGGCATGTATGTCAGAGGTGTTTAGCCAGGTGTCATCTTGGGGCCCATAGTTCTTCCATCGAACCAAGTACTGAAGTCTTCCTCTGTGGATACGAGAATCCAGAATCTCTTTTATCTCATATTCTTCTCCATCTTCAACTTGTACAGGAGGAGGAGGTGGGATAGTAGGCCTTATTCCTTGGTCAGGAACATGGGGCTTCAGTAGCGACACATGGAAAATGGGATGTATTTTGAGGTCTATTGGCAATGTAAGCTGTACTGCAGCTTTTCCAATAAGTTTCTTGATTGGGAAAGGTCCCAAGAACAGAGGTCCAAGCTTTTTGCTAGGGATTTTCAGTCTTAAATTTTTTGTTGAGAGCCAAACGAGGTCCCCGATAGCGTACTGAGGAGAAGGTCTTCTGCGAAGATCATAGTACTTCTTTTGTTGACTGTGAGCGTGTGCAATGGTAGTATTTAATAAACCCAGAGAATCCTTTATTTGGGTAAGATAGTCTGAGGCTACTGGGTTATTTGAAGGAAGGATGCGTGGTGGAAGAATAGAGGGATGAAACCCATAGTTCAAGTAGAACGGACTCTGCTTGGTCGTACTGTGGGTTGCGTTGTTGTAGGCAAATTCTGCCAGAGGGAGAAGATCCACCCAATCATCCTGTTGGTAAGAAGTGTAACAACGTAAATATTGCTTGATGCATTGGTTGACTCTTTCAGTCTGTCCGTTGGTCTGCGGATGGTAAGGAGAAGTGAGCTTCCGCTCGATCCGTAGTATGTGACATAGTTCTTGCCAGAACTTGGAAATAAATTGTGATCCACAGTCAGACAGAAGAGTTTTTGGGATACCATGTAACTTAAAGACATGTTTCATCAGGAGTTCTGCCGTTTGTTTGGACGAAGGTAGTCTGCGAATAGCAATGAAATGTGCCATTTTTGTCAGATGGTCCACTGACACTAAGATGGTATTAAATCCTTTGGAAGGAGGCAATTCCACTATAAAGTCCAAGGACACAACTTCCCATGGAGTTTGGGGTATTGGTAGACTGCATAGTAGACCGGATGGTCTCGTAGTGTCAATTTTGGACCTGGCACAGACATTGCATGAAGACACGAATTTTTGTATAGATGTTTTCATGTCAGGCCACCAGAATTGCCTGGTAATCAGATTAAGAGTCTTTGTCATACCCATATGTCCTGCCATAGGCACATCATGCGATAATTCCAAGATCTTGGTGCGTATGGTAGGTGGTATGTAAAGTTTGTCGTTGTAGTAGAGGAAGCCTTCTGCATCAGTATTTAGTTGTGGTGGGGGTGAATCCAAACTTATACCATGCAAAACCTCTTCCTTCAAGGAACGGACAACTCCAATAATGCGTTTGTGAGGTATTATAGGAACGGAAGGGATTTCGAAGTAGTTTTCTTCAGTTAGTCGTGATAGTGCATCCGCCTTTTTGTTCTTATCTGCAGGTGTGTAGGTCACTAGGAAGTTAAACCTTAGAAAGAATAGTGACCATCGTACCTGTCGATGCGAGAGAGTTTTGTTAGTCTGAAGATATTGGAGGTTTTTATGGTCCGTGTATATTATTATTGGTACTTGGGTGCCTTCGAGTAAATGTCGCCAATTCTCCAGAGCCAATTTTATAGCAAGCAGTTCCTTTTCACCCACGGGGTAATTTATCTCTGGACTGCTTAGGGATTTAGAAAAAAAGGCGACTGGATGAAGTGGTGAAGTGTGAGTTGGTCGTTGGGAGAGTATTGCTCCTACTGCCATGTTTGACGCATCTACTTCCAGAATGTATTGGAGGGATGGGTCTGGATGGCGTAGTATGGGAGCAGAAGTAAACCTTGTCTTTAACAGGTGAAAAGCTTTATTTGCTTCATCTGACCATTTGAATGGTTTTTTAATGCTAGTGAGCTGTGTGAGGGGTCTCACAATGGCAGAGAAGTTTCTGATGAACTTCCTGTAGAAATTCGAAAATCCAAGGAATCGCTGTAGCGCCTTGCGTGTGGTTGGTGTAGGCCAATCCTGAATGCAGGATATCTTACTCATGTCCATCTCGATTCCTGTTTTGGACATGATGTAGCCTAGAAACAGTACCTCTTCTTTATGAAACAAGCATTTTTTCAGTTTCACATAAAGGTTGTGTGCAAGCAATCTCGATAATACTAGTCTTACATGTCTTATGTGTTCAGACAGGGATCGTGAATATATAAGTATATCGTCCAGATATACCACAACACAGACATCTAGTAAGTCTCTGAAAATATTGTTTATAAATCGTTGAAAAACTGCAGGGGCGTTGCATAGCCCGAATGGCATTACCAGATATTCGAACAATCCGTATCTGGTTCTGAATGCAGTCTTCCACTCGTGTCCATCACGGATTCGAATGAGATTGTATGCTCCTTTCAGGTCCAATTTTGAAAAATAGGTAGCTCCACGCACCTGCTCAATGAGCTCAGGGATAAGCGGTAGAGGATAGCGATCTTTTATTGTAATAGCATTCAATTGCCTATAGTCGATGATAGGCCTGAGACTTGAGTCCTTATTGCGGACAAAAAAGAGTCCTGCTGCTGTGGAAGAAGTGGAAGGTCTAATAAAACCTTTTTCCAAATTCTCATCCAAATAGTCTTTGAGATGGGAAAGTTCATCCTGTGAAAGAGGATAAACATGACCGAACAGCAATTTGCTATTTGGGAGTAGATCAATGCTACAATCATAGTCTCGATGGGGAGGTAGTGCTTGAGCATTTTTCTCAAGAAAAACCTCAGAGAGATCCTGATAACATAGTGGTGCAATCTCATCTGTCACCACAGACAGGATCTTCCCGAAAGACGGGAGGTTACACGTACCCTCGCAATAGCAAGAGAGGAAGGTCAGGGTCCGTTCCTTCCAATCTATGGTTGGTTGATGTGTGTGCAACCAGGGAAGTCCCAAAACAATGGGAAAGTGGGGTGAAGGTATTAGATCGAAGGTAGTGGTCTCCATATGAGACCCGTTAGTAGTGACTAGGAGTGCCTGTGTCTGATCAGTGATCGGACCAGAGGATAAAGGAACACCGTTAATAAGACTCACTGAGACAGGTTTAAGTTTAGAAATAATAGGAACTTTATTTAAAGCAGCAAAACGTATGTCAATATAATTTCCACAAGATCCTGTGTCAATCATGGCCTTAGTAGTAATCCTGTTCTGGTCCCACTGTAATGTTAAGCAAACAGAAAGGTAAGGGTTAGTGATTGAAGTTGTCAATCCCCCTAGGAGGACATGTGAACACTCACCCTTCTTTTTGTAGACTAGGGGACAGACGTTTATTTTGTGATCCGGGGATTTCAGAGATGCATCATTCCATTCTGAATCAAGGGTCCATCTCTTGAATTCTGCGACAAAGTCTTCTACAGGTCTCCCACCTTGTTTCAAGGATCTTAATTGAAGATCGGCAGTACTCTGCCTATTGGGATCATCATATAGGCTAGTGAGTTCTGCTAGGAACAAGGCATAGGAGTTGAGAAGCTGGTCGCTTTTCTCAAAAAGAGAGTCTGCCCAGGCCCGAGGATCGCCTGTTAGGTAAGAAATAATAGTACAAACCTTAATGTGATCAGTAAGGTAGGTACGGGGTTTTAGCAAGAAAAATAACTCACATGCGTTTTTAAATTCGCGAAATTTTTTGCGATCGCCTGTAAATACCAAAGGAGGATTTATTTTGGGTTCAGGGGACTGAGCAGTGGTAAGTTGTGTCAGTCTAATTACCTGCTGCGACAGAGCTTGATTGTCTTCTTTTAATTCAGCAAGTGCGTGTATTAACGCAGGTACTTGCTGTTTTAATTGTGTCATCTGAGTGGTTATTTCTGCTGAATCCATTTGTGGTTCGTTTAATCTGTAACGCTCCTGCGTTTTACGTATGATGTGGATTTTCAGCTGCAGAAATATTCCACTTCAGTAGTCATGTAGAGAAACGCTGAGACACCAATCCCAACTCTCAATGACTCATCATGTGTGGATGATCTCAATTCAGCAAGTAAATACACACACTCAATAAGATGTTTCCTAGAGTGACTTATGTATATAGTAACACAGTGATGATAGGCTGAAGAGACAGGTTGGGTAGAGATGGTAGATGACAGACACTTGAAAGGAAATGTTCTTGAAAGTAAGATAGCAGCAGATGGGATGCAGATAGGTTTAGCAATCATGTATAGTAGTAGATGACAGAGTAGCAGGTGGACATACAAGAGAGATCAACCCAGTGCAAGAACAGGTGGTAGTAGGCTCAAGAGCTAGCAATCTTGGATAATGCAGATGTAGTAATAGTCCTTAGTATGCAGAGCTAGATAGTGTAAGCTTTAGTATAAAGGTTATAGAGGTTTCCCCTGTGGGGTACTTATCACTAATAGCAATGTAGCAGAGGAGAGGTTCGGCAAGAGCGGATGATCCGGTAGCGGGATACAGGGATCAGCGCAGCGTGGTTCCGACAGCGAGGTATGCTTGCAAGCATGAGAGCTTCAAGACAGGTTAGCATCAAGGCACAAAGCAGTTTGAACGAACACATGTGAGTGAGAGCCGGCAATCTAAATAGCCATCCAGTCCGGCGCTCAGTGATGACAGCATCAGTCTTAAAGGTGTATGCGCACCTTACCAAAAGAGAATGGTGGGGCGCATACACTTATGAAAGAGTAATTAGGGTACCCAAAGGTACCAGAACATTACACATAGTTTGTTCACAACCATAAACCACATTGAGGTTAGCTGGAAATTTTTTTTCCCATGATGCCCTTTCGGGGGTTTTTCTGTCTGTTATCACAGATCAGGTTAGGAACCGTGTGACCACAAACTGACGACTCTAATCTTTCCCTTCTACTCCAGATACTAAAGACCTGAGAGTCATAGTGTTAGCTCAATCTTGTCAGGAGGCAATTTCAAGATGATTTACGGCCCTTCAGTCCTAACTCCCCCTGTGTAGTGAATTCTCCGTCTGCTGGCCAGGAGATGCGACGACACATAGCAACTTAAGCTTAGCGTAGACACATCTGATTTATTTCAAGGTGGCTCACACATTTAAAGGAAATTTGAGCGGCAAAACCCAGTTTAAACCAGTTACAATTCATGGGTCAACTTAACAATAGAACATATCTCACAGAAACAATACATGAAAAGGCCCTTGTGTTCCCCATACATCTCTGTCAAAATTGTGTTTTGTGGGAAAGCCGCTCCGTCTGCGTTCAGCTGTCTGATGTGTTAATGTAAGCAATTGTCAATTGTGTTCAGGTGTTGTCTGTCGTCTATATGCAAAAAATCCAACTGCCAAGTGTCCAGGGTGTATGAATGAGGTGTGTTTAATATAATTGCAAGTGGCCACATTCCACTGGAAAGTGGGCATGAGCTGAAATGTATTATGAAATATAATATTTCAGTAAGGCACATTGATACACTCTTTCACACAGTTAAAATGAAAATGCTGACTGACTGGCTTCAATACGTTCTGAGTCTGGAACCACTTTGCTCGGAGTCATGATCGGCAGGACGGCCAGGGGAAGAAGCACTTTCATATCATCGGTAGGGATCAACATAACGAGGACAGAACCAGGAGCCAGACTTATAGAAACAGAACTTCGTCAAAGCTTATTGGAAACCTTACACCCCATGAAGACCGGAGGCGGCGTGGTCAGGATGACGTCTTTGATGGAATCTTAGCAGCCGCCATGCTGGTCACGCACGGCACGAAGCTTTTTATCTGGAAATCGCTTCTGCAGAAGTTTAAAGGAAAAACTTTGTGCTTCCTGTGTGTGACCACCTTCTTCCTCTTTCTGTGTTCAGTGTCAGTGAAGACCAGAAATGGAGGTTTTATGGTTGGCCGCATTCTGTCTCCTGAACGTAGCGGGTAAGTCCGAACCTTATGGAGGAACGGATGTGTGGATCTGGAGGAGGCTGGACACGAAGAGAAGATCCAGCTTAGGCTACCTATAGAAAGGAATCCCCAGAGGAAAGGTGGGCAGGAAACAATCCCCATGCCCTCCTCACCACCATTCTCACTATTACTGTTAGTGGGTTGGGTGAGTTTTGTTGGATTCTTCCTTCTCCTCTATAGAAGTGAAGGATCGGTCCAGCTTGGAGGGAGATTTACAAAAATCTAACAATTCCCACCAAATGCCCCAATATTTACAAGGGATGCTGGAAGTTGGGGACTCTGGGCTGCCAGGGATAAACACGTAAAGTACAGAAAAAATGGCCAGTCACAGATTCTAACGTCTTTTATTGATTCTTCTCCACAGTTCCGAGAATCAGTGGTGACCACAATGTCTCAGCTCACAATGTCTCAACCCACAATGTCTCAGCCCACGATGTCTCAGCCCACAATGTCTCAGCCCACAATGTCTCAGCTCACAATGTCTCAGCCCACGATGTCTCAGCCCACGATGTCTCAAGTAAGTTGCCTTTTCATATGGACTTTTTAAAATGGACCGGTCAGTAAGTGTGCAACTCTGTGTGGGAGGTCAGTGACTTTACTTAGGCTGAGATGTCATCAGTCGCCTGCAGGCAGGAGGAAGCATTTCCTCAGTCTCACCCTCCCCCAGTGACTTTGCCTAGGCTGAGGTGATGTCATCAGTTTGCTGCAGGCAGGAGGAAGCATTTTCTCAGTCTGCCCCCCCCCCCAGTAACTTTGCCTAGGCAGAGATGATGTCATCAGTCTACAGCATGCAGGAGGAAGCATTTCCTCGGTCTTACCCTCCCCCAGTTACTTTGCCTAGGCTGAGGTGATGTCATCAGTCTGCTGCAGGCAGGAAGAAGCATTTGCTCAGTCTTCCCTCCCCCAGTGACTTTGCCTAGGCTAAGATAATGTGATCAGTATGCTGCAGGAAGGAGCAAGCATTTCCTCAGTCTCCCCTCCCCCATTGACTTTGCCTAGGCTGAGATGATGTGATCAGTCTGCTGCAGGCAGGAGGAAGCATTTGCTCAGTCTTCCCTCCCCCAGTGACTTTGCCTAGGCTAAGATAACGTGATCAGTATGCTGCAGGAAGGAGCAAGCATTTCCTCAGTCTCACCCTCCCCCAGTGACTTTGCCTAGGCTTAGATGATGTGATCAGTCTGCTGCAGGCAGGAGGAAGCATTTGCTTAGTCTTACCCTCCCCCAAGTGACTTTGCCTAAGCTGAGATGATGTCATCAGTCTGCTGCAGGAAGGAGGAAGCATTTCCTCTGTCTCCCCTTAACCGGTGACTTTGCCTAGGCTGAGATTATGTCATCAGTGAGCTGCAGGCGGGAGGAAGCATTTGCTCAGTCTCCCCTCCCCCAGTGACTTTGCCTAGGCTGAGATGATGTCATCAGTCTGCTGCAGGCAGGAGAAAGCATTTTTTCAGTCTCCCTTAGTGTCTTTGCCTAGGCAGAGATGATGTCAAGAGTCTGCTGCAGGCAGGAGGAAGCCTTTCCTCAGTCTGTCCCCCCCCCTCCTCCTCAGTGACTTATCTTAGCTAGAGATGATGTGATCAGTCTGCTGCAGGCAGGAGGAAGCATTTCCTCAGTCTCACCCTCCCCCAGTGACTTTGCCTAGGCTGAGATAATGTGATCAGTCTGCTGCAGGCAGGAGAAAGCATTTCCTCAGTCTCCCCTCCCCCGTTGACTTTGCCTAGGCTGAGATGATGTAATCAGTCAGCTGCAGGCAGGAGAACGCGTTTCCTCAGTCTCCCCTCTCCCCTATGGATCAGACTGAACATTGTAATTTTGTAACTCAAGGTGAGAGGCTGCAGCAGGGGCTGATCTGTGTCAGATGTTTGTGACCACAGCCAAGAACTACTCGGGCAAAAGGTTTTAAATGATTGTGTCATCTGTGAACCAGAATCTCAGTCCAGGAAGCAGATGGTCACCCTGGATGATCCCTGAACAAAGATGGTGTGAGATGTCACCATTGTGGGAGGGGCAGAGACACAAACTACTGCAGGAAAATCTCACAATTGTGGGAGGGGCAGAGACACAAACTACTGCAGGAAATGTCACCATTGTGGGAGAGGCAGAGACACAAACTACTGCAGGAAATCTCACCATTGTGGGAGGGGCAGAGACACAAACTAGTGCAGGAAATCTCACCAATGTGGGAGGGGCAGAGACACAAACTACTGCAGGAAAATCGCACAATTGTGGGAGGGGCAGAGACACAAACTACTGCAGGAAATCTCCCCATTGTGGGAGGGGCAGAGACACAAACTACTGCAGGAAATCTCCCCATTGTGGGAGGGGCAGAGACACAAACTACTGCAGGAAATCTCCCCATTGTGGGAGGGGCAGAGACACAAACTACTGCAGGAAAATCTCACAATTGTGGGAGGGGCAGAGACACAAACTACTGCAGGAAATGTCACCATTGTGGGAGAGGCAGAGACACAAACTACTGCAGGAAATCTCCCCATTGTGGGAGGGGCAGAGACACAAACTACTGCAGGAAATCTCCCCATTGTGGGAGGGGCAGAGACACAAACTACTGCAGGAAATCTCACCATTGTGGGAGGGGCAGAGACACAAACTACTGCAGGGAATCTCATGATTGTGGGAGGGGCAGAGACAGAAACTACTGCAGGAAATCTCACCATTGTGGGAGGGGCAGAGACACAAACTACTGCAGGAAAATCTCCCTATTGTGGGAGGGGCAGAGACACAAACTACTGCAGGGAAATCTCACTATTGTGGGAGGGGCAGAGACACAAACTACTGCAGGACATCTCACCATTGTGGGAGGGGCAGAGACACAAACTACTGCAGGAAATCTCACCATTGTGGGAGGGGCAGAGACACAAACTATTTGGGGGAAATCTCCCTATTGTGGGAGGGGCAGAGACACAAACTACTGGGGGAAATTTCACCATTGTGGGAGGGGCAGATACGAAAAAAACTACTGCAGTGAAATCTCACCCTGTGGGAGGGGCAGAGACACAAACTACTGCAGCATCTTTATTCATTTTAATGTTCCTTTTAGAAACATTTTCAAACCCGAAGCTGATTCCTGGATCCCCCAGTGTAACAATGGGAAGCACAGTGACCATCCGCTGCCTCGTTAGAAACGCATCGCTCCCCGTCACTTTCATGTTATTTCAAAATAAGACAACCAAAGGAAGAATGACGGTATCGGAGAAGAGGGAAGCCACATTCAACGTCACCATCTATAATCACACCAGCCTCGGGTCTTACATATGTAAAGCCAACAATAGCGCCACCAATGCGCTGTACAGCACGGAGTTCACATTTATCCTGCAAGGTGAGGAACTTGGAGATTGAATGTTCTCAGGGTGACGGCTTGGTAGAGATTTGGAGGGGGGGGGAGGGGGGGTGTATGTATTAATCATGGTGTGATAACTGCCCCTCTGTCTCCGCAGAGCTCACAACCCATGGATCGGGACACACAGTTTAGTGCAAAGTCATATTTTATAATATCACTGTAACTTCCTCTACTAAAATGTGACTGTGTCCTGATAAATAAAGATCACCTGGACCCAGTAAAAACCAAAACAAAAAAAATAGCCATTCCTGACCCCTCTAGCTGCAGGTACTCTGGAATAATTCATCACAGCCGTCCCTCTTGCCCACCTCTTGTCCCCGCCCTGACTCAAAGATCTTGTAAAGACTCTATAATTGGGACTCAGTTGCTTTATAGCAGCTTAGAAACATGTGTGTTTGCATTAGAGGGTAGTGATGTCGCGAACCTAAAATTCGCCGTTCGCGAACGGCGAACGCGAACATCGGCAAATGTTCGCGAACCGGCGAACCGGGCGAACCGCCATAGACTTCAATAGGCAGGCGAATTTTAAAACACACAGGGACTCTTTCTGGCCACAATAGTGATGGAAAAGTTGTTTCAAGGGGACAAACACCTGGACTGTGGCATGCCGGAGAGGGATCACGCAAAAAAAAGTTCTTAAAAATTATAATTTTTTGATAGAGACCAATTATTGGAAAAATTAAAAAAAAATAAAAATAAAAAATGTCTTTGGATTTAGCATCTGGGGGGTCTAAAAAGTGTACCTGTGAAGTTTCAGTTCTGTAGCATGTCCAGAACCCCTAAAAAACAGCATTTGTCTTATATTTTCAGGAATATGGCTTCTCTGCAGCTGGCTTTTTCTCTTGCAGGCATTTATCGGGCATTTTTTTAGGCAGGCATGTCATTTTTTGTATTTAGTGTCTGGGGGGTCTAAAAAGTGTACCTGTCAAGTTTCAGCTCTGTAGCATGTCCAGAACCCCTAAAAAACAGCATTTTTCTTATATTTTCAGGAATATGGCTTCTCTGCGGCTGGCTTTTTTTCTTGCAGGCATTTAGCGGGCATTTTTTTAGGCAGGCATGTCATTTTTTGTATTCAGTGTCTGGGGGGTCTAAAAAGTGTACCTGTCAAGTTTCAGCTCTGTAGCATGTCCAGAACCCCTAAAAAACAGCATTTTTATTATATTTTCAGTAATACGGCTTCTCTGCGGCTGGCTTTATCTCTTGCAGGCATTTATCGGGCATTTTTTTAGGCAGGCATGTCATTTTTTGTATTTAGTGTCTGGGGGGTCTAAAAAGTGTACCTGTCAAGTTTCAGCTCTGTAGCATGTCCAGAACCCCTAAAAAACAGCATTTTTATTATATTTTCAGGAATATGGCTTCTCTGCGGCTGGCTTTTTTTCTTGCAGGCATTTAGCGGGCATTTTTCTAGGCAGGCATGTCATTTTTTGTATTTAGTGTCTGGGGGGTCTAAAAAGTGTACCTGTCAAGTTTCAGCTCTGTAGCATGTCCAGAACCCCTAAAAAACAGCATTTTTATTATATTTTCAGGAATACGGCTTCTCTGCGGCTGGCTTTTTCTCTTGCAGGCATTTAGCGGGCATTTTTTTAGGCAGGCATGTCATTTTTTGTATTTAGTGTCTGGGGGGTCTAAAAAGTGTACCTGTCAAGTTTCAGCTCTGTAGCATGTCCAGAACCCCTAAAAAACAGCATTTTTCTTATATTTTCAGGAATACGGCTTCTCTGCGGCTGGCTTTTTCTCTTGCAGGCATTTAGCGGGCATTTTTTTAGGCAGGCATGTCATTTTTTGTATTTAGTGTCTGGGGGGTCTAAAAAGTGTACCTGTCAAGTTTCAGCTCTGTAGCATGTCCAGAACCCCTAAAAAACAGCATTTTTCTTATATTTTCAGGAATATGGCTTCTCTGCGGCTGGCTTTTTTTCTTGCAGGCATTTAGCGGGCATTTTTTTAGGCAGGCATGTCATTTTTTGTATTCAGTGTCTGGGGGGTCTAAAAAGTGTACCTGTCAAGTTTCAGCTCTGTAGCATGTCCAGAACCCCTAAAAAACAGCATTTTTATTATATTTTCAGTAATACGGCTTCTCTGCGGCTGGCTTTATCTCTTGCAGGCATTTATCGGGCATTTTTTTAGGCAGGCATGTCATTTTTTGTATTTAGTGTCTGGGGGGTCTAAAAAGTGTACCTGTCAAGTTTCAGCTCTGTAGCATGTCCAGAACCCCTAAAAAACAGCATTTTTATTATATTTTCAGGAATATGGCTTCTCTGCGGCTGGCTTTTTTTCTTGCAGGCATTTAGCGGGCATTTTTCTAGGCAGGCATGTCATTTTTTGTATTTAGTGTCTGGGGGGTCTAAAAAGTGTACCTGTCAAGTTTCAGCTCTGTAGCATGTCCAGAACCCCTAAAAAACAGCATTTTTATTATATTTTCAGGAATACGGCTTCTCTGCGGCTGGCTTTTTCTCTTGCAGGCATTTAGCGGGCATTTTTTTAGGCAGGCATGTCATTTTTTGTATTTAGTGTCTGGGGGGTCTAAAAAGTGTACCTGTCAAGTTTCAGCTCTGTAGCATGTCCAGAACCCCTAAAAAACAGCATTTTTATTATATTTTCAGTAATACGGCTTCTCTGCGGCTGGCTTTTTCTCTTGCAGGCATTTAGCGGGCATTTTTTTAGGCAGGCATGTCATTTTTTGTATTTAGTGTCTGGGGGGTCTAAAAAGTGTACCTGTCAAGTTTCAGCTCTGTAGCATGTCCAGAACCCCTAAAAAACAGCATTTTTCTTATATTTTCAGGAATACGGCTTCTCTGCGGCTGGCTTTTCCTCTTGCAGGCATTTATCGGGCATTTTTTTAGGCAGGCATGTCATTTTTTGTATTTAGTGTCTGGGGGGTCTAAAAAGTGTACCTGTCAAGTTTCAGCTCTGTAGCATGTCCAGAACCCCTAAAAAACAGCATTTTTATTATATTTTCAGGAATACGGCTTCTCTGCGGCTGGCTTTTTCTCTTGCAGGCATTTAGCGGGCATTTTTTTAGGCAGGCATGTCATTTTTTGTATTTAGTGTCTGTGGGGGTCTAAAAAGTGTACCTGTCAAGTTTCAGCTCTGTAGCATGTCCAGAACCCCTAAAAAACAGCATTTTTCTTATATTTTCAGGAATATGGCTTCTCTGCGGCTGGCTTTTTTTCTTGCAGGCATTTAGCGGGCATTTTTTTAGGCAGGCATGTCATTTTTTGTATTTAGTGTCTGGGGGGTCTAAAAAGTGTACCTGTCAAGTTTCAGCTCTGTAGTATGTCCACAACCCAAAAAAAACAGCATTTTTCTTATGATTTTTAGTAGAAAACTAATGCAGTGTCTTTCCAGCTGTCTTTTTTTCTTTCTGGCAAGCTGAAATATGATATGCCAAGGCAAACATGCCTATCAGTTGAGCTATGACACAGACAACACTGCACACATGGGGAAATATGTAAAACAAAAAACAGGAAAAGGAAATTAGGTGACGGTCACAAAACATGATATTGTGATTGGCCAAATAAAAAGTCGCCTCGCGATGAGGTCGCGCCAAAGTCGCGCTAAGTCGCGCCAAAGTCGCACTGGAAGCGACGCTACTTTAGTGGTAGCGGCAGTGTAAACCAGCACTAAAACATCCAGTGTGTGAATACGATCAGGTATGATGTTTTATCGGTCAAGTAGTGTAAGGGTTACGCCCGTCGCCCGATTCACAGTGACAGACCAAACTCTGACAGACCAAACTCCCCGTTTAACAGTCAGTCAGTCCATTTGCACAACCGCAAACTCCCAATTTGCACAAGGTTGGATACCAAGCTAGCCATGTCCCGTTCCTTGTCCTCACTGACATCATTGAAGGTCTCTTCCTCCACCCAGCCACATACAACACCAAGGGTCCCCGAAAGGTGACAATAAGCCCCCTGGGACGCCTGCTGTGGCTGGTATTCCACCTCCTCATAGCCACCTTCCTCCTCTGACTTCTCTTCTTCAGACTCCTCTCTCTGCGTTGCCACAGGTCCAGCAATTGACAACGACAAGGCTGCTTCTGGTGGTGATGAGGACCACAACTCTTCCTCTTCATGCTCATCTACAGCCTGATCCAGTACTCTTCGCAGGGCACGCTCCAGAAAAAACGCATATGGGATGAGGTCGATGATGTTGCCTTGGGTTCGACTGACCACCAGGGTTGTCATCTCCGCAAAAGGACGCATGAGCCTACAGCCATTGTTCATGAGCATTCAGTAACGCGGCCAAAAAATACCCAGCTCCGCAGAAAGAATGAAAGAAAATGAATGTTTTTTTTTATGAAAAATTATCCTGCGGATCGCTTTTGGTCTGTACACAATGAAGCAACTGTCACGGAACCATGAACCAGACGTACAACAACAGATAAGTGAAAATAAGAAAGCAAAAGTCCAAACGGGTGGCGAAACTGATGCAGAGTCTTTTGCGAAGCCAGGGGTCAGGAACCAGCAGGATAGTCAGACGAAACCAGGATCAGGAACCAGCAGGGTAGTCAGACGAAGCCAGGATCAGGAACCAGCAGGGTAGTCAGACGAAGCCAGGAACAGGAGCCAGAAGCAGCAGCAGTCTTAGGAGCATGTGAACTCAGGAGGACCAAGCAGGGAACTGAAGCCACAGACCTCCTATATATATGAGCTAGGCATCCAGCTCCTCCCAGAGGGAAGGAGGAGCCGCAGGGTAGGAGGCTACAAGAAACCCAGAAACCAAGATGGCCGCCAGCACATGTCAAACGAAGGAAAACAGCAAGAAGGTAAGACCATGACAGTACCTCCCCCTCAAGGGCCCCTCCTCCGCGGAGTAAAGAACGGTTTCTGAGGGAAGCGTGCGTGGAAGGCTCGGAGCAAGGCAGGAGCATGGACATCTGCGGAGGGAACCCAGGAACGCTCCTCTGGACCATAACCACGCCAATGAACCAAAAACTGCACCCGACCGCGGACCAGGCGTGAGTCCAGGATATTGCTCACCTCATACTCCTCATGATTGCCCACTCGGACCGGACGAGGCCGAGGAACCGAGGAAGTGAAACGATTACACACCAGTGGCTTCAACAGGGAGACATGAAACACGTTGGAGATCCGCATGCCAGGAGGAAGCGCAAGGGCATAGGCTACCGGGTTTACCCTGCGAAGCACTCGGAAGGGACCAACAAAGCGAGGCGCCAGCTTGGGAGTGGGCACTCGAAGGTTGAGGTTGCGGGTGGACAACCATACACGGTCTCCGGCCTGGTAGGAAGGAGCAGGTGCTCGTCTGCGATCAGCCTGGAGTCTCTGGCGCTGCGTAGAGACCTCAAGGGACCTCTGGATCTGTACCCAAGAAGCACGTAGGACGGAAAGGTGATCCTCCACAGCCGGAATATCCTGGGGAGAGAATACCTCCGGTAACACGGCAGGTTGGAACCCATAGTTGGCCATGAAGGGAGACGTCCCAGAGGAAGAGTTCACCGCCGTGTTCCTGGCAAACTCAGCCCAAGGCAGGAGGTCAACCCAATTGTCTTGGTGATCGGAGACATAGCAACGAAGGAATTGCTCCAAGGCCTGATTGGATCGTTCTGCGGCCCCATTGGACTGAGGCTGGTAGGCCGAGGAGAAGGAGAGATGAATCCCCAACTGGGAGCAAAAGGCGCGCCAGAACCTGGACACAAACTGACTCCCCCGATCCGACACAATCTCCTTGGGCAAACCGTGCAACCGGTAGACCTCCCAGGCAAAGATCGTGGCCAACTCCTGTGCAGAGGGTAACTTCTTGAGAGGAACACAGTGGCACATTTTGGAAAACCGATCCACAATCATGAGAATGACCGTATGGCCTCGGGATGCAGGGAGGTCCACAATGAAATCCATCCCCAGGTGTGACCATGGGCGCTCCCCGGTGGCTAAGGGTTGCAGAAGGCCCAACGGAAGGTGCCGAGGAGACTTACTCTGGGCACAAACGGAGCATGCCGCTACATATGCGGCGATGTCGGAACGTAGGGAAGGCCACCAGAACAGACGTGAAACAGCCCAGGACAGCTGATTCTTTCCAGGATGCCCCGCGGTCTTGGAGTTATGGTAGGTTCGCAACAACCGAGTGCGCAACTCCTTAGGCACAAAACATCTGCCGTTGGGTCTCCCAGAGGGAGCACCAGATTGAGCCGCCAAAATCTGCTCACCCAGGGGAGAGGTCAGGCTGGTGCGAATGGCGGCCAGGATCTGATTCGGAGGTATGATCGAAGTCGGAATCGACTCCTCCCTGGACAGGTCGGAGTACTGCCGTGATAAGGCATCCGCCCTGATGTTCTTGGAACCGGGTAGGTAGGAGACCACGTAATTAAAACGTGACAAGAACAGAGCCCATCTGGCCTGACGTGGTGTCAATCTCTTGGCCTCAGAAAGGTAGGTCAGATTCTTGTGGTCCGTCAGGATGAGGACCGGAACCACCGAACCCTCGAGCAAGTGCCTCCATTCTTTAAGAGCCTGCACGATGGCCAATAACTCCCTGTCACCAATCTGATAGTTGCACTCCGCGGAAGACAGTTTCCGGGAGTAAAACCCACAAGGAAGCAGAGGACCCTCTGGTGTTCTACGCTGAGACAGAAGGGCGCCTACTCCCGTCTCAGACGCGTCCACCTCGAGGACAAAGGGCAACCCAGGGTTGGGATGCGACAGAATCGGAGCTGACACAAAGGCGGACTTTAGAGCCTCAAAAGCTCGGATGGCCTCGGGCGGCCAGACCTGGGAATTACTGCCCTTCCTGGTCAGATCCGTGAGAGGCTTGGCTAGCATGGAAAAGTCCCTGATGAACTTCCGATAATAATTGGCGAAGCCCAAAAAGCGCTGCAGGGAGCGAAGACCACTGGGCTGGGGCCACTGTAGGACAGCCGAAACCTTCTCAGGATCCATGGAGAACCCCTCAGCGGAAATGATGTAACCTAAGAAGGTTACCTGGGATCGGTGAAATTCGCATTTCTCAAGCTTACCGAACAGCTTGTTCTCTCGTAACCGTTGCAACACTCGTTTGACATCCAGAATGTGGGTCTCCATGGACTCAGAATATACCAAGATGTCATCCAAATAGACCACCACACACTGCTGCAACAGGTCACGGAAAACATCGTTGATGAATTCCTGAAAGACTGCGGGCGCATTGCACAGCCCAAAGGGCATAACCAAGGATTCATAATGACCGGTCCTGGTGTTAAACGCGGTCTTCCACTCATCGCCGCCTTGATCCTTACAAGGTTATATGCCGCCCTCAGGTCGAGTTTGGTAAAGACCGTGGCCCCTTTAAGGCGATCGAACAGCTCGGAAATCAAGGGTATCGGGTAAGCGTTCTTGATCGTGATGCGATTGAGACCCCTGTAATCGATGCAAGGCCTCAACTCACCGCCCTTCTTTTTCACAAAGAAAAATCCAGCCCCTGCCGGGGACGAGGATTTGCGAATGTGCCCGCGTGAAAGCGCCTCCCTCACGTACTCCTCCATGGCCTCATTCTCCGCTACCGACAGTGGATAGACTTTGCCACGAGGAGGAACGGCACCAGATTGTAACTCGATGGCACAATCGTATGGGCGGTGCGGAGGTAGGGCAACCGCGCGCACCTTATCGAATACATCCCGGTACTCCTCGTATTCAGGGGGCAACAGAGAGTCCGAGGAAGTACACAGCAACTTGACAGGCTCATGGATGCAACTAGCCCCACACTGCGGTGACCACGAGAGGATCTCGGCCGATCTCCAATCGAAAATCGGATTATGCTTCTGGAGCCAGGGGTACCCCAAGACCACCGAGTAGTGTGGAGACGAAATAACCTGGAAGCAGACCGACTCTCTGTGGACGGCACCAATGGCTAACCCCACTGGAAGGGTCTCATGAGTCACGTGTGGCGGCAGAAGGGGTCTGCCGTCTATCGCCTCAAGAGCCAGAGGAGAACCTCGAGCCTGCAGAGGAATGGAATTGGCGGCAGCGAACACACTATCAATGAACAAACCACCAGCACCAGAGTCCACCAACGCCTGGGTCGTCACCGAGCCCCCGACCCAGGAGAGGACAACAGTGATCAGTGGTTTGTCAACACGGGAAACCGGGGACGAGGAGACTCCACCCAAGATCTGCCCCCGACAGGATCTCAGGTGCGAGCGTTTCCCGGACGGTTCGGACATGCCAACCGAAAATGCCCACCGAGACCACAGTACATGCATCGGCCCTCGCGTCTCCGGAGTACCCTCTCCCCCTCGGACAGGCGAGCAAACCCCAGCTGCATGGGTTCACCCCCAGACAAGTCATCCCCAGGAGGCGTGGGAGGAGAGGGAGGCACGGGTGGGACAACAAAGGTAGGCGCCAATCTGTTAGGAGGCCTCCGCAGACTCTCCTTAAAGGAAGGTCTCTCCCTGAGTCTGGTGTCAATCAAAATCAGGAAAGAAATAAGAGACTCGAGCTCCACTGGTAGGTCCTTAGCTGCAACCTCATCCTTCAAGGCATCCGAGAGACCATGAGAGAAAGCAGCGACCAGAGCCTCATTATTCCAGCCCACCTCTGCTGCCAGGGTACGAAACTCAATGGCGTATTCAGCTACGGATCGTGAACCCTGTCTGATGGACATAAGGAGCTTCGCAGCAGAGGCAGCACGAGCCGGCACATCGAATACCTTCCGAAGAGAAGCAACAAAACCGGAAAACTCGGCAACCACCGGATTGTTGTTCTCCCATAAAGGGCTGGCCCAGGCCAAGGCCTTGTCCGAGAGCAGCGAGATTAAGAAGCCCACCTTTGATCTCTCAGTGGGAAAGGCATGTGGCAGCAACTCGAAATAAATGCCCACCTGGTTAAGGAAACCTCGGCACTGAGTTGGCTCTCCCCCAAAGCGCTGTGGAAGGGGGGCAGAACCGGACATACCCCGAAACACCGCAGGCGCAACAACAGGTGTCGGGGTAGACTCTGGCGCAACAACCGGAGCGGTAGTAGGAGCGGGCCCAGGAGCGACAACCGACCCATCGGCAACGGGAGCGAAATGAGCCGTGCGTTCAAGCAGGGTTTGCAACGCCACGGCGAACTGACCCAACAGGTGATCCTGCTGATCAAGTCTGGCAACCAGCGAGGGTAGTGAGGATGGCCCTGTACCGTCAGAATTCATGGCCTGTGGTACCGTGCGTTCAAGCAGGGTTTGCAACGCCACGGTGAACCGACCCAACAGGTGATCCTGCTGATCAAGTCTGGCAACCAGCGTGGGTAGCGAGGATGGCCCTGTACCGTCAGAATTCATGGCTTGGTCCTAATGTCACGGAACCATGAACCAGACGTACAACAACAGATAAGTGAAAATAAGAAAGCAAAAGTCCAAACGGGTGGCGAAACTGATGCAGAGTCTTTTGCGAAGCCAGGGGTCAGGAACCAGCAGGATAGTCAGACGAAACCAGGATCAGGAACCAGCAGGGTAGTCAGACGAAGCCAGGATCAGGAACCAGCAGGGTAGTCAGACGAAGCCAGGAACAGGAGCCAGAAGCAGCAGCAGTCTTAGGAGCATGTGAACTCAGGAGGACCAAGCAGGGAACTGAAGCCACAGACCTCCTATATATATGAGCTAGGCATCCAGCTCCTCCCAGAGGGAAGGAGGAGCCGCAGGGTAGGAGGCTACAAGAAACCCAGAAACCAAGATGGCCGCCAGCACATGTCAAACGAAGGAAAACAGCAAGAAGGTAAGACCATGACAGCAACGACCTTATCATCTGGGGTGTGCCAACACAATCCTAGAGGTGATCGCTTCATTGTGATACGCAAGCCCCTTCACCACGACAAGGTAACGATCACGAAGCGGAATTGACACATGTATGTGCCTTTTTTTTGTTTTTTGTTTTTTTGCAGCCACATGAAAAAGTAGGTATTGTTGCAGCCGCTGCTGTAGCAGCGGCCTGAAAAATTGAGGTTTTAAGGCAGAAAGTGCACTAAAACATTGCGGCTTGAACCGTAGTTGGTGGCGGAGACGTCACGTAAGTCATCCGGCATGCAGAGAATGATTATATACAGCAGCGTGTGGACCATTTTTAGGCCAAGGCATCTCAGTCATCACCAGGCCTTTTTTAGTCAAATGCATCCCCCACTGTCAGTCCCTTCGGGATCCATGCCTCATTCATCTTAATAAACGTGAGGTAATCAAGACTTTTTTGACCTAGGCGACTTCTCTTCTCAGTGACAATACCTCCTGCTGCGCTGAAGGTCCTTTCTGACAGCACACTTGAAGCGGGGCAGGCCAGAAGTTCAATGGCAAATTGGGATAGCTCAGGCCACAGGTCAAGCCTGCACACCCAGTAGTCAAGGGGTTCATCGCTCCTCAGAGTGTCGATATCTGCAGTTAAGGCAAGGTAGTCTGCTACCTGTCGGTCGAGTCGTTCTCTGAGGGTGGACCCCGAAGGGCTGTGGCGATGCATAGGACTAAAAAAGCTCCGCATGTCCTCCATCAACAAGACGTCTGTAAAGCGTCCTGTCCTTGCCGGCGTGGTTGTGGTGGTAGGAGGAGGATTACTTTCACCTCTTCCCCTGTTGGATTCCCGTTGTGCTGTGACATCACCCTTATACGCTGTGTAAAGCATAGTTTTTAACTTATTTTGTAGCTGCTGCATCCTTTGCGACTGCCGGTAATTGGGTAACATATCACAGACTTTCTGCTTATACCGGGGGTCTAGTAGCGTGGCCACCCAGTACAGGTCGTTCTCCTTCAGCCTTTTTATACGAGGGTCTCTCAACAGGCATGACAGCATGAAAGACCCCATTTGCACAAGGTTGGATGCCGAGCTACTCATGTCCAATTCCTCGTCCTCACTGATGTCATTGAAGGTGTGTTCTTCCCCCCAGCCACGTACAACACCACGGGTACCAGATAGGTGACAACGAGCACCCTGGGATGCCTGCTGTGGTTGGTGTTCCTCCTCCTCAAAGCCACATTCCTCCTCTGACTCCTCTTCCTCACACTCCTCTTCCAGTGTTGCCGCAGGTCCAGCAATCGATGGTAAGGCTGTTTCTGGTGGTGGTGATGGTGACCACAACTCTTCCTCTTCCTCTTCACGCTCATCTACGGCCTGATCCAGCACTCTTCGCAGGGCACGCTCCAGGAAAAAAACATATG
Source organism: Pelophylax lessonae (assembly GCF_965119305.1). NCBI lineage: Eukaryota > Metazoa > Chordata > Amphibia > Anura > Ranidae > Pelophylax > Pelophylax lessonae. The sequence goes on along the minus strand of NC_138778.1, from coordinate 231,164,431 downwards.
GGATGATGTCGCTGATGGTGCCTTCAGTGCGACTCACTAGGTTTGTCACCTCCTCAAAAGGACGCATGAGCCTACAGGCATTGCGCATGAGCGTCCAGTAACGTGGCAAAAAAATACCCAGCTCCGCAGAGGCTGTCCTAGCACCCCGGTCATACAAATACTCGTTGACCGCTTTTTCTTGTTGGAGCAGGCGGTCGAACATTAGCAGTGTTGAATTCCAACGTGTCGGGCTGTCGCAAATCAAGCGCCTCACTGGCATGTTGTTTCGCCGCTGAATATCTGCAAAGTGCGCCATGGCCGTGTAGGAACGCCTGAAATGGCCACACACCTTCCTGGCCTGCTTGAGGACGTCCTGTAAGCCTGGGTACTTCTGCACAAAACGTTGCACAATCAGATTCAACACATGTGCCATGCACGGCACATGTGTCAACTTGCCCAAATTCAATGCCGCCAACAAATTGCTCCCGTTGTCACACACCACTTTGCCAATCTCCAGTTGGTGCGGGGTCAGCCACTGATCCACCTGTGCGTTCAGGGCGGACAGTAGTGCTGGTCCGGTGTGACTCTCTGCTTTCAGGCAAGTCAACCCCAAGACAGCGTGACACTGTCGTATCCGGCATGTGGAATAGCCCCTGGGGAGCTGGGGGGGTGCAGTTGGTGTGGAGCAAGACGCAACAGCAGAAGAGGACTCAGCCGAGGAGGTTAGCAAAGAGGATGGAGTAGGAGGAGTAGAGGAGGTGGCAGCAGGCCTGCCTGCAAGTCGTGGCGGTGTCACCAACTCCTCTGCAGCAGAGCCACGCATTCCATGCTTGGCAGCCGCCAGCAGGTTTACCCAATGCGCAGTGTACGTTATATACCTGCCCTGACCGTGCTTTGCAGACCAGCTATCAGTGGTCAGATGGACCCTTGCCCCAACACTGTGTGCCAGACGTGACATGATTTCCTTTTCCACAATAGAGTACAGGTTGGGGATTGCCTTTTGTGAAAAATAATTTCGGCCGGGTACCTTCCACTGCGGTGTCCCAATAGCGACAAATTTTTTGAAGGCCTCAGACTCCACCAGCTTGTATGGTAAAAGCTGGCGGGCTAAGAGTTCCGAGAAGCCAGCTGTCAGACGCCGGGCAAGGGGGTGACTCTGCGAGATTGGCTTTTTACGCTCAAACATTTCCTTGACAGACACCTGACTGTGGGCAGGTGAGCAGGAACTGCTGAAGGTGAGAGGCGGAGGGGCGGGTTGTTGATAGGGGGCATGGAGGACAGCAGTGGTTGACGTGGCTGAAGATGCTGGACCAGGAGGAGGATGGTGGCTTTCAGTTTGTGTGCTGCTTTTACTCATGTGTTGATCCCATAGGCGTTTGTGATGTGAGATCATGTGCCTTCGCAAAGCAGTTGTACCTAGGTGGGTGTTGGACTTCCCACGACTCAGTTTCTTTTGGCACAGGTTACAAATGGCATCGCTGATATCAGAGGCAGACACACAAAAAAAATGCCACACTGCTGAGCTTTGCAAGGACGGCATTCTGGTGGTGGCAACAGCTTGCGTTGATTGGCGTGCTGTCTGGCTGACCCCGGGTGCCGAATCTACATGCTGTCTGACTGCGCCACTAGCTCCTTGCGATGACCTCCTCCCCCTGCTTCCAACTCGTCTCCTCCTCCTCTCTGTCTCCCCATCTGAACTTTCCCCCTCTTCTTCTGCTCTTCGAGCAGGCACCCAGGTGACATCCACAGACACATCGTCATCATCAGCCGCTTCACTTGACAACTCAGCAAAGGCAGCAGCAGCAGGTACAACATCATCATCATCACAATGTACGTCCATGTGTATAATGCTGCCTGACTGAGACATATCCCCGTTATCTACATCCTCTGGCACTAATAGTTGCGCATCACTTATTTCTTCAAACTGATGTGAAAATAACTCCTCTGACGGATCAAGTGAAGCGGCTGTGGTGCTAGTGTTGGTGGTGGTGCCGGCGGGCTGGCGAGTGGTAAATTGAGAGGTGCCCGAAGCTGAGCTGGAGGAGGATGGTGCATTAGGGTTCCGAGCGGAAGCTGTAGACGATTGGGTGTCCTGTGTAAGCCAGTCAACTATGGCCTCAGAATTTTTTGAGTTCAGGGTCTGTGGTGGCCTCTGAACACTGGGCATTATTCTAGGGCCTAAGGAAATCACAGCACCACGACCACGACGGCCCTTGCGGGGTGGCCTGCCTCTGCCTGTCATTTTCTTTTTTAATGTGTTGTACTATGAGTGCAAGCTGCTGTGCCACCCTATAGGAGTGTTGGGCAGTGGGCACAGTACACTCTGTGGACCTGACAGTCACTGGCACTCAGGCAACTGCAATTAAAAAATATATATATTTTTTTTACTTGGCAAGCTGCTGTGCCACCTTATATATCAGTGGTGGGTGTGCAGTGGCACAGTACACTCTCTGTGGACCTGACAGCAGTCACTGGCACCCAGGCAACTGCAATTAAAAAATATATATATTTTTTTTTACTTTGCAAGCTGCTGTGCCACCTTATATATCAGTGATGGGTGAGCACACAGTGGCACTGCAGTGGGCACAGTACACTCTGTGGACCTGACAGTCACTGGCAGCCCAGGCAACTGCAATAATAAAAAATATTTTTTTTTTCAATTTGCAACAAGATGCTGTGCCACCGTATATATATCAGTGGTGGGCAGTGCACTGCAGTGGGTACAGTGCACTCTGTGGACCTGACACAGCACTCACTGCAATTATGACAGAGGAAAAAAAAAAATATTTTTTAAAATGCAAGGTACTGTGCCTGTGCCACCCGAAATGAGTGTGGTGTGCACACAGTACAGTCTGTGGTAGGTCTGTGGCCTCTCACACACAGCGGGCAGGCAACTGCAGTGTACAATAGATATATATAGATATATATATAAAGAAAAAACTCTATTACCTTACCAGCCCTTAAAAGGGCTTTTGGGGACACTATATATATATAAATAAAAAAAAATCCTCAATTACCAGCCCTTAAAAGGGCTTTTGGGGACACTAGATAGATATAGATATATATATATATATAAGAAGAAACAACTCAATTACCAGCCCTTAAAAGGGCTTTTGGGGACGCTAGGTATATATATATATATATATATATATATATATATATATATATATATATAGAAAAAAAATTACACAAATACCAGCCCTTGCTTATTTATAGGAGGTGGGAGGGTGTGGGAGGGAGGTATGCTGATTGGCTGGAAAATGTGTCTGCTGACTGTAAAGTTCAGGGTCAAAGTTTGCCTCAATGATGTCTTATGGGGGGCGGACCGAACATCGCATATGTTCGCCGGCAGCGGCGAACGCGAACATGCTAAGTTCGCCGGGAACTGTTCGCCGGCGAACAGTTCTATACATCTCTATTAGAGGGTTGCTAAGATTCCGGTCTATAGAAAAGAGTTGAGATTTCAGTGCCTCTATTGTGAACTTTGAATGTGAATTTCTCCACAGTGCCTATAGCTACAGAGATAAAGGAGGGTTGGTTTCAGAATGTTTGTACGGGTTTTTTTTTTTTATGGAATATCTCCATATTGTGGGAGGGGCAGAGACACAAACTACTGCAGGGAAATCTCCCCATTGTGGCATGGCCAGAGACACAGACTACTGCAGGAAATCTCACCATTGTGCAAGGGGCAGAGACACAAACTACTGCAGGACATCTCACCATTGTGGGAGGGGCAGAGACACAGACTACTGCAGGGAAATCTCCCCATTGTGCAAGGGGCAGAGACACAAACTACTAGGGGGAGTCTCTCCATTGTGCAAGGGACAAAGACATAAACTACTGCAGGGAAATCTCCCCATTGTGGCAGGACCAGAGACACAAACTACTGCAGGAAATCTCATGATTGTGGGAGGGGAGAAGACACAAACTTTTGTGGGAAGATCTCCCTATTAAGGGAGAGGCACAGACACAGACTACTGGGGGAAAATCTCACCATTGTGGGAGTGGCAAAGACACAAGCTACTGCAGGGAAATCTCATGATTGTGGGAGGGGCAAAGACACAAACTACTGCAGGAAATCTCATGATTGTGGGAGGTGCAGAGACACAAACGATTGCAGGAAAATCTCCCTATTAAGATAGAGGCAGACACACAGACTACTAGGGGAAAATCTCACCATTGTGGGAGGGGCAGAGACACAAACTACTGCAGCATCTTTATTCATTTTAATGTTCATTTTAGGAATATTGTCAAACCCGGAGCTGATTCCTGAATCCCCCAATGTAACAATGGGAAGCACAGTGACCATCCGCTGCCTCGTTAGAAACGCATCGCTCCCCGTCACTTTAGTGTTATTTCAAAATAAGACAACCAAAGGAAGAATGACGGTATCGGAGAAGAGGGAAGCCACATTCAACGTCACCATCTATAATCACACCAGCCTCGGGTCTTACAAATGTAAAGCCAACAATAGCGCCATCAATGCGATGTACAGCATGGATTTCACGTTTACGTTGCAAGGTGAGGAACTTGGAGATTGAATGTTCTCAGGGTGACGGCTCTGTGGAGATTTGGAGGGGGGGGGTGTATGTATTAATCATGGTGTGATAACTGCCCCTCTGTCTCCACAGAGAACACAACCCATGGATCAGGACCCACAGGTTAGTGCAAAGCCATATTTTATAATATCACTGTAACTTCTTCTACTAAAGGGTGACTGTGTCCCGATAAATAAAGTTCTCCTGGACCCAGTAAAAAATTGCTTTAAACCAAGCCATTCCTGACCCCTCTAGCTGCAGGTACTCTGGAATAATCCATCCTCAAAGATCTCATTAACCTCTTCCGGATCGCCCGCCGCCTTTTTACTGCGGCAGGGCGGCCCTCCTGCGCAAACCGACGTAGACCTACGTCAGTCGCGTGCCTGCAGCTAGGGGGCGACCGTGCGCTCCCGCCCCCACTCGTCAGCGGGGACTCTGATGCACGGGGTTGGTGGCTCTGATTGCCGCCCGACACCCGCGATCGCTCCCCGCTGAGAGAGAACTGTCGGATGTTGTAAACACAGCTGACCGTTCTTCTCCCTGGAATGATCATAGAGCCCCTGTGATCCTATAGGATCACAGGTCTCTATGGTCATCTCAGAAGCCACCCCCCCCACAGTTAGAATCGCTCCCCTAGGCTCACATTTAACCCCTTGATCACCCACAATGTTAACCCCTTCCCTGCCAGTGTCATTAGTACAGTGACAGTGCATATTTTTAGAACTGATTACTGTAGTGATGTCACTGGTACCCCCAAAAGTGTCAAAAATGTCAGTCAGGGGTCCGATCTGTCCGCCGCAATGTCGCAGTCCCGCTAAAAAAAAATAATAATCGCAGAACGCCGCCACTAGTTAAAAAAAAAAACAATAAAAATGACAGAAATCTTTCCCTTAGTTAGTAAACGCAATAACTTTTGTGCAAACCAATCAAAATATGCTTATTGCTAATTTTTTTTTACCAAACATAGGTAGCAGAAAACAAATTACCCTAAAATGTTAAAAAATTTAGAAGAATTTTGTAAAAAAAATTTGAAAAATATTGTTATTTTTTCTAAATTGTCGCTCTTTTTTTGTTTGATAGCGCAAAAAATAAAAATCGCAGAGGTGATCAAATACCACCAAAAGAAAGCTCTGTTTGTGGGGAAAAAAGGGCGTCAATTTCATTTGGGTACAACGTCGCACGACCGCGCAATTGTCCATTAAATAGGGCCTGGTCATTGAGCAACCAAATCCTCCGGGGCTTAAGTGGTTAAACCAAGCCATTCCTGACCCCTCTAGCTGCAGCTACTCTAAAATAATTCCTCTTCAAAGATCTCATTTACCTCTTCCGGACCGCCGGCCGCCTTTTTACTGCGGCAGGCTGGCCCTCCTGCGCAAACTGACCTAGACCTACATCGGCCGCGCACCTGCAGCTAGGGGGCGAGCGTGCGCTCCCGCTCGTCAGCGGGGAAGCCGATGGGGGCAGTGAGCAGGCGGCTCCGATTGCCGCCTGACACCCACGATCGTTCCCCGCTGAGAGAGAAGGACAGTCGGGTATTGTAAACCCAACCGACCGTTCTTCTCTCTGGAATGATCATAGAGCCCCTGTGATCCTATAGGAACACAGGTCTCTATAGTAATTTCAGAAGCCACGCCCCCCACAGTTAGAATCACTCCCCTAGGCTCAAATTTAACCCGTTGATCACCCATAATGTTAACTCCTTCCCTGCCAGTGTCATTATTACAGTAACAGTGCATATTTTTAGCACTAATTACTGTAGTAATGTCACTGGTCCCCCCAAAAGTGTCAAAAATGTCAATTAAGGGTCCGATCTGTCCGCCACAATGTCGAAGTCCCGCTAAAAATCGCAGATCGCCGCCATTACTAGTTAAAAAAAAAAGTAAAACAATAAAAATGACATAAATCTTTCCTGTAGTTAGTAGACGCGATAACTTTTTTGCAAACCAATCAAGATACGCTTATTGCGATTTTCTTTTTACCACAAATATGTAGCAGAAAACAAATTTGCCTAAAATGTTAAAAAATTTTGATTTTTACATTTTTTTGAGAATTTCAGATAAAAAAATGTGAAAAATATTGTTATTTTTTTCAAAATTGTCGCTCTTTTTTTGTTTATAGCGCAAAAAATAAAAATCGCACAGGTGATCAAATACCACCAAAAGAAAGCTCTGTTTGTGGGAAAAAAAGGACGTCAATTTTATTTGGCTACAGCATTGCATGAACGCGCAATTGTCCGTTAAATTAACGCAGTGCTGAATCGCAAAATATGGCCTGGTCATTAAGGGGGAAAATCTTCCGGTCCAGAAGTGTTTAAAGACTCTAAAATTGGAAGTGCTTTCTAGCAGCTTAGAAACATCTGCTGTGTTTTTGCATTAGAGATTCCGATCAATAGAAAAGGATTGAGATTTCAGTGCCCCTATTGTGAAATTTGAAGGTGAATTTCTCCACAGTGCCTATAGCTACAGAGATGAAGTAGGGTTTGTTTCAAAATGTTTTACAGGTTTTTTTTTTTAATATGTAAATACTTTAAGCACTTGACCTCTGGAAGGTTTACCTCCCCCTTCATGACCAGGCTTTTTAAAATTAACTGACAATTGCGCGGTTATGCAACATTGTACCGAAATAAAATTGATGTCCTTTTTAACCCACAAATAGAGCTTTCTTTTGGTGGTATTTGACCACCATTGCGTTTTCTTTTTTCTTTGCGCTAGTAAAAAAAAAAAAGACCGACAATTTTGAGAAAAAAAAAAGTAATGTTTTTTACTTTCTGCTTTAAAACACATCCGATAAAAATGGGGAAAAAATCGAATTCTTTAATTTCGGCCAATATGTATTCTGCTACATATTTTTAGTAGAAATAAATCCCAAAAGGTGTATATATTGATTGGTTTGTGCAAGCGTTATAGCGTCTACAAACTGGGATGTTTGCATTTTTTTTTTTTTACTAGTAATTGTGGTGATCAGCAACATATAGCGGGACTGCGATATTGCGGCGGACAACCGGACACTGACACTTTGTGGGGACCAGTGACACTAACACAGTGATCAGTCACTGTACTAATGACACTGGCTGGGAAGGGGATAATATCAGGGGCGATCAAAGGGTTAACTGTGTGCCTAGCTGGTGTTTATGAAAATTGTGGGAGGTGCTTTTACTAGGGGAAGAGATGGACTTTATTCCCTGCTTTGCAGGGACAAAAATTCTATCCCTCTCCCCCTGTCAGAATGGAGCTCTGCCTTGTTTATATAGGCTGACCGCAGTGCTGTGTCTCTATCCGGTACCTGCAGATCAGCTTCCGCTTCACAGAGGTAGCGAGCCGCTGGCAGTGCGCAATCACACCCCCTACCCATAAATGCAGGATCATGTATGTATATATATATATATATATATGTGATCCTGCACACAGCTGCCCCCCTGTAGCAGTAAAAGTGCTATAGGGCAGTCGGCAGTAGTGATCGACCGATATAGTTTTTTTAGTGCCGATACTTTGGTAATCGGATATCGGTATCGGCCGATATTTTCGGACATTTAACATTTTTTTAATAAAAGGTAATGTGGTGCAGGGATCTGGGGGTCTAAAAGACCCCAAACCCCTCCTCTGCACTTAAAAGCATTCAAAACGCCAAGTTTGGCTGTTTCGAATGCTCGCATTCTTTTTAATCTGGCGCCGAGTACCCGGAAGTGAGGTCATGACATCACTTCCGGGTTTTTTAGATGGAGACCCGATCAGAGCCGAATGCGGCTTTGACCGGGTCTTCTCTTCGGCCGCCATGCAGGTAGGATGCTCGGGTCTCCCGGTGGGATGGGAGACCCGGGCGAGGCACCGGGGTGATGGCTCTAGCTGCAGGCATCACTCCGGTACAAGCACTATCCCTAAATATAGGCAATATCGGTAACCTCTGGGGCCTATTCCGATATATCAAGGAAAATGTATATCAGTCCCCGATATATCGGCTTTGCCGATAATCGGTCGATTCCTAGTTGGCAGTGTTAATTTTGGCAGAGTGTTCTGGATGGTGGTCTGTGGAGGCCTGTAATTCTGCACAGTGCTCTGGGCGGTGGTCTAAGGAGGCCTGTAATGCTGCACAGTGCTCTGGGCGGTGGTCTAAGGAGGCCTGTAATGCTGCACAGTGCTCTGGACAGTGATCTGAGGAGGCCTGTAATGCTGCAGAGGGCTCTGGATGGAGTTCTGACTTGGCCTGTAATGCTGCACAGTGCTCTGGGCGGTGGTCTAAGGAGGCCTGTAATGCTGAAGAGTGCTCTGGGCGGTGGTCTAAGGAGGCCTGTAATGCTGCACAGTGCTCTGGGCGGTGGTCTAAGGAGGCCTGTAATGCTGCACAGTGCTCTGGATGGTGGTCTGTGGAGGCCTGTAATTCTGCACAGTGCTCTGGGCGGTGGTCTAAGGAGACCTGTAATGCTGCAAAGTGCTCTGGGCGGTGGTCTAAGGAGGCCTGTAATGCTGCACAGTGCTCTGGATGGTGGTCTGTGGAGGCCTGTAATGCTGAAGAGTGCTCTGGGCGGTGGTCTAAGGAGACCTGTAATGCTGCAAAGTGCTCTGGACGGTGATCTGAGGAGGCCTGTAATGCTGCAGAGGGCTCTGGATGGAGGTCTGAGGAGGCCTGTAATGCTAAAGAGTGCTCTGGGCGGTGGTCTAAGGAGGCCTGTAATGCTGCACAGTGCTCTGGATGGTGGTCTGTGGAGGCCTGTAATGCTGAAGAGTGCTCTGGGCGGTGGTCTAAGGAGACCTGTAATGCTACAAAGTGCTCTGGACGGTGATCTGAGGAGGCCTGTAATGCTGCAGAGGGCTCTGGATGGAGGTCTGAGGAGGCCTGTAATGCTAAAGAGTGCTCTGGGCGGTGGTCAAAGGAGGCCTGTAATGCTGAAGAGTGCTCTGGACTGTGGTCTAAGGAGGCCTGTAATGCTGCACAGTGCTATGGATGGAGGTCTGAGAAGGCCTGTTATGCTGCAGAGTGCTCTGGTGGTCTGAGGCGGCCTTTAATGGTGCAGAGTACTCTGGACGGTGGTATGATGAGGCCTGTAATGCTACAAAGTGCTGGATGGTGGTCTCAGGTCTGAGGGATGGCCTGTAATGCACAGTGCTCTGGATGCCACCATGTCAGTGGTCACTGGTCTGAGGAGGCCTGTTGTGCTGCACAGTGCTGGATGGTGGTCTGAGGAGGCCTGTTGTGCTGCACAGCGCTGGATGATGGTCTCAGGTCTGAGGGATGGCCTGTAATGCACAGTTCTCTGGATGCCGGTAGTCAGAGGAGGCCTGTAATATTGCACACAGTGCTCTGGATGGACGGTGGTCTGTGGGGGGGCCTCAGGAGTGCTGTAAATGTAATGCACACTAGTACTACACACTCACAGTCTGCTCTCTGCTCTGGACGTGGGCAGTCGTCTCGCGAGTCATGACTTGGGGGTGGGACAGTCTCGCCAGGACTCGGGGGTGGGACAGTCTCGCCAGGACTCGGGGGTGGGACAGTCTCGCCAGGACTCGGGGGTGGGACAGTCTCGCCAGGACTCGGGGGTGGGACAGTCTCGTCGGGACTCGGGGGTGGGACAGTCTCGCCGGGACTCGGGGGTGGGACAGTCTCGCCAGGACTCGGGGGTGGGACAGTCTCGCCGGGACTCGGGGGTGGGACAGTCTCGTCAGGACTCGGGGGTGGGACAGTCTCGTCAGGACTCGGGGGTGGGACAGTCTCGTCAGGACTCGGGGGTGGGACAGTCTCGCCAGGACTCGGGGGTGGGACAGTCTCGCCGGGACTCGGGGGTGGGACAGTCTCGCCAGGACTCGGGGGTGGGACAGTCTCGCCGGGACTCGGGAGGCTTGCCTGTAACACTGTAAAAAATGCTGCTGACGAAAACTTTGATGAAAAAGCTTTCATTGACTAAATTAACACTGGCAGCCGGCAAGTGGTTAATGTGCAAAATGTTGGCACATGTGCGCTTTACTTTGTAGTTGAAGTTTGGAGGACTGCAGCCAACGTTGGGACATGGAGATCGAGGGCCCCGGGGTGAAAATGCCAAACCGCACCTTCCTCTGGGTGAAGGGCTGGTTTTTTAATGGTGTTTTGTATCAGAACTTCTGTAATGTGTTAAATAATGGTGCAAATTCTGTAAAATGTGGGGCTAACAGTAACAAAGCATGAAATGCCCCGTCATTGGTGGTATCACTGGACGAAATAAAGTTTCCCTCAGTAAGTGGTGTCACTGGAAAGAATAAAAAAATGCCCCTGCTGTCATTCAGACAGCTGGAGAACTGGTCAGCTCCCAGCACCCCTTGATATAAGAAAACTGTGCCTGGGGCAGGTTCCCCTCCTGCCCCCCTTGTCCAACCTCTGACTGTAACATTACTCTGCCAATCTCTGCTTATCCTAGGATAGATATTTCTACCACAGGAAGAATTATTATTAGTTGTCTGTGTCCCTTTTATGACCAGGTGAGACAGGTGGAGGATGGATGCACTTGGCCTGGATCATTCCGCTCCTGGTCTTGGTTCTATTAACAGCAGCCTTTTTCTACTGGAGGAACTTCACACCTGATGCAAGTGAGTACATTCGGGGGCAGGCAGTAGAGGGCAGATGGACATGTCAGCACAAGCTTAATAAAAAAATGATATATATGTCTAATTATATAAATGTCTAAACCGCTGGCAACAAAAGTGAGTACACCCCTAAGTGAAAATGTCCAAAGTGGGCCCAAAGTGTCAATATTTTGTGTGGCCACCATTATTTTCCAGCACTGCCTTAACCCTCTTGGGCATGGAGTTCACCAGAGCTTCACAGGATGCCACTGGAGTCCTCTTCCCCTCCTCCATGATGACATCACAGAGCTGGTGGATGTTGGAGACCTTGCGCTCCTCCACCTTCTGTTTGAGGATCCCCACAGAAGCTCAATAGGGTTTAGGTCTGGAGACATGCTTGGCCAGTCCATCACCTTTACCCTCAGCTTCTTTAGCAAGGCAGTGGTCATCTTGGAGGTGTGTTTGGGGGTCGTTATGTTGGAATTCTGCCCTGTGGCCCAGTCTCTGAAGGGAGGGGATCATGCTCTGCTTCAGTATGTCACAGTACATGATGGCATTCATGGTTCCCTCAATGAACTGTAGCTCCCCAGTGCCGGCAGCACTCATGCAGTCCCAGACCATGACACTCCCACCACCATGCTTGACTGTAGGAAGACACACTTGTCTTTGTACTCCTCACCTGGTTGACCCAACACACGCTTGACACCATTTAAACCAGTTTATCTTGGTCTCATCAGACCACAGGAGACGGTTCCAGTAATCCATGTCCTTAGTCTGCTTGTCTTCAGCAAACTGTTTGCGGGCTTTCTTGTCCATCATCTTTAGAAGAGGCTTCCATCTGGGACGACAGCCATGCAGACCAATTTGATGCAGTGTGCGGCGTATGGTCTGAGCACTGACAGGCTGACCCCCCACCCCTTCAACCTCTGCAGCAATGCTGGCAGCACTCATACATCTATTTCCCAAAGACAACCTCTGGATATGACGCTGAGCACGTGCACTCAACTTCTTTGGTGGACCATGGCGAGGCCTGTTCTGAGTAGAACCTGTCCTGTTAAACCGCTGTATGGTCTTGGCCACCATGCTGCAGCTCAGTGTCAGGGTCTTGGCAATCTCCTTATAGCCTAGGCCATCTTTATTTAAAGCAACAATTCTTTTTTTCAGATCCTCAGAGAGTTCTCTGCCATGAGGTGCCATGTTGAACTTCCAGTGACCAGTATGAGAGAGTGAGAGCGATAACACCAAATGTAACACACCTCCCCCATTCACACCTGAGACCTTGTAACACTAACGAGTCACATGACACCGGGGAGGGAAAATGGCTAATTGGGCCCAATTTGGACATTTTCACGTAGGGGTGTACTCACTTGTGTTGCCAGCGGTTTAGACATTAATGGCTGTGTTGAGTTATTTTGAGGGGACAGCAAATTTACACTGTTATACAAGCTGTACACTCACTACTTTACATTGTAGCAAAGTGTCATTTCTTCAGTGTTGTCACATGAAAAGATAGAATAAAATATTTACAATAATGTGAGGGGTGTACTTACTTTTGTGAGATACTGTATGTATATGCAGTGCATTCAGAAAGTATTCACAGCTCTTCACTTTTTCCACATTTTATTCCAAAATGGATTAAATTCCTTATTTTCCTCAAAATTCTACAAACAATCCCCCATAATGACAACATGAAAGAAGTTTGTTTGAAAGCTTTGCAAATTTATTAAAAATAAAAGACGAAAAAATCCCATGTACATAAGTATTCACACCCTTTGCCATGACACTCAGAATTGAGCTCAGGTGCATCCTGTTTCCACTGATCATCCTTGAGATGTTTCTACAACTTGAGTGGAGTCCACCTGTGGTAAATTCCATTGATTGGACATGATTTGGAAAGGCACACACCTGTCTATATAAGGTCTCGCAGGTAACAGTGCATGTCAGAGCACAAACCAAGTCATGAAGTCCAAGGAATTGTCTGTAGACCTCCAAGACAGGATTGTATGGAGGCACAGATCGGGGGAAGGGTACAGAAACATTTCTGCAGCATTGAAGGTCCCAATGAGCACAGTGGCCTCCATCATCTGTAAATGGAAGAAGTTTGGAACCACCAGGACTCTTCCTAGAGCGGCCGCCCGGCCAAACAGAGCGATCGGGGGAGAAGGGCCTCAGGGAGGTGACCAAGAACCCGATGGTCCCTCTGACAGAGCTCCAGCTTTTCTCTGTGGAGAGAGGAGAACCTTCCAGAAGAAGAACCATCTCTGCAGCACTCCACCAATCAGGCCTGTATGGGTGTGGCCAGATGGAAGCCACTCCTCAGTAAAAGTCACATGACAGCCCGCCTGGAGTTTGCCAAAAGGCCCCTGAAGAAGTCTCAGACCATGAGAAACAAAATTCTCTGCTCTGATGAAACAAAGATTGAACTCTCTGGCCTGAATGGCAAGCGTCATGTCTGGAGGAAACCAGGGACCGCTCATCACCTGGCCAATACCATCCCTACAGTGAAGCATGGTGGTGGCAGCATCATGCTTTGGGTATGTTTTTCAGTAACAGGAACTGGGAGACTAGTCAGGATTGAGGGAAAGATGAATGCAGCAATGTACAGAGACATCCTTGATGAAAACCTTCTCCAGAGCGCTCTGGACCTCAGACTGGGGCGAAGGTTCATCTTCCAACAGGACAACGACCCTAAGCACACAGCCAAGATAACAAAGGAGTGGCTACAGGACAACTCTGTGAATGTCCTTGAGTGGAACAGCCAGAGCCCAGACTTGAACCCGATTGAACATCTCTGGAGAGATCTGAAAATGGCTGCGCACCGACCCTCCGCATCCAACCTGATGGAGCTTGAGAGGTCCTGCAAAGAAGAATGGGAGAAACTGCCCAAAAATAGGAGTGCCAAGCTTGTAGCATCATACTCAGAAATACTGGAGGCTGGAATTGGTGCCAAAGGAGCTTCACCAAAGTATTGAGCAAAGGGTGTGAATACTTATGTACATGGGATTTTTTATTTTTTTTTTATTTTTAATAAATTTGCAAAGATTTCAAACAAACTTCTCTCACGTTGTCACTATGGGGGAGGGGTTTGTAGAATTTTGAGGAAAATAATGAATTGAATCCATGTTGGAATAAGGCCGTAACATAACAACATGTGGAAAAAGTGAAGTGTTAAGCACAAATATATATATATATAAACATGTACAGTTCATTCATTAGAGCATACTGTACATATTTATATCTAAGGAAGGAGGAGGAGCAGCAGACACCCCACAGGGTGACCCCCTGCTCTATCCTGCTCTGCGCTGGAAAAAACTCTCAGCTCCCATAATGCAACAGGCATTCCTCCTATTCTGCCCTAGTCTGTGCTGACAACATTGGTATATGATGTGTGGCCCTTTGGTATATGATGTGTGGCCCTTGCACCTCAGCAGTCTGTAGTGGGAACATGAATTAGGGGAATAGCTTTGCTCTCTACCAGTCTCATGTAACATCTTCCCAGTTTTGTCTTCTGCAGCATCTCCCCACCAACAATGTATCGTGTCCTCACTCTCTGACCTGCATTTCCTCTATTATCTCTGCAGTCTCTGACTCCTCTCCAGCATTACATACTGTATACTGAACATTATGTGTGGCCCTTTGGTGATGTCAGGGGCCGCATTTGAGGCCCCCTTTAGCTTATAATTTGACAACCACTGATTTAGGGTGTCAGGCGCTGGGTATCCTGGTGGCAGGAACATGGATGAAGTGATATTTCTTTTTGGATTTTAGTAGATCGTTAATAACAATTCTTCTGTAACAGAACAAGAGGCAATCCAGGAGGACGCCACCTATGAGAATGTGACAGAGAGGGACACAGGTATCGTTCTTCCGATCACTCTGTAATACAAACTACTGACCCCTCCAAATGCGCTACATACTACTGACCCCTGCACTCTGCATTACATACTACTGACCCCTCCCACTGCGCTACATACTACTGACCCCCTGCACTCTGCATTACATACTACTGACCCCTGCACTCTGCGCTACATACTACTGACCCCTCCCACTGCGCTACATACTACTGACCCCTGCATTCTGCGTTACATACTACTGACCCCTCCCACTGCGCTACATACTACTGACCCCTCCCACTGCGCTACATACTACTGACCCCTGCATTCTGCATTACATACTACTGACCCCTGCATTCTGCGCTACATACTACTGACCCCTGCATTCTGCGCCACATACGACTGACCCCTGCACTACATACTACTGACCCCTGCACTCTGCATTAAATACTACTGACCCCTGCATTCTGCGTTACATACTACTGACCCCTCCCACTGCGCTACATACTACTGACCCCTGCATTCTGCGTCGCATACTACTGACCCCTGCACTCTGCGTTGCATGCTACTGACCCCTGCACTCTGTGTCACATACTACTGACCCCTGCACTCTGCATTACATACTACTGACCCCTGCATTCTGCGTTCCATACTACTGACCCCTGCACTCTGCGTCACATACTACTGACCCCTGCACTCTGCGTCACATACTACTGACCCCTGCACTCTGCATTACATACTACTGACCCCTGCATTCTGCGTTGCATTCTACTGACCCCTGCACTCTGCGTCGCATATTACTCTCCCCTGCGTCGCATACTACTGACCCCTGCACTCTGCGTCGCATATTACTCTCCCCTGCGTCGCATACTACTGACCCCTGCACTCTGCGTCGCATACTACTGACCCCTGCACTCTGCGTCGCATACTAATGACCCCTGCACTCTGCATTACATTACATGACTCATACATGAGGATCAGTGCGTGTTATTGGCAGACTTTAGGCGTGACCAGGACCACCCGTGTACAGAGGGAAGAATCTAACATCCTGATCCTTCTTTTCAGAGAGACGGAGGGAGGAGGAGGAAGTGCACTACAGCACAGTGATCCTGAAAGAAGGCAGCAGAGGTAAGTCCCTGGTGCAGAGAATGCTGGCAATTGTAGTTCCTCCCTGCTGTTGACCAGTTGTGGTGCGGGGGTTGGGACATCTTTAGGACATCAGATACCAGGACTGTCCTCCTAATCCTCTCTTTTCTTTCACAGATGTGACCTGCGCTGAGCAGACGGCGGAATACTCGGTCGTCACACGGACCTGGCCTGAGGGTCCCCAGTGACAGGTCCTCCTATGTCAGCTGTGCAGGTACTCCCATATATACAATGTAATACAAAGTATCAATTATCCCAAAACAATGACATCCTCTGTACACGCTACAATGTATTGTCAGATCACATAAAGAGGACCCGTCATCACAGACAGGGGGCGATAAAGAGGACCAGTCATCACAGACAGGGGGCGATAAAGAGGACCAGTCATCACAGACAGGGGGCGATAAAGAGGACCAGTCATCACAGACAGGGGGCGATAAAGAGGACCTGTCATCTCATAGAGGGGGCGATAAAGAGGACCTGTCATCACATACAGGGGGCGATAAAGAGGACCGGTCATCACATACAGGGGGGGTGGCGATAAAGAGGACCTGTCATCACATACAGGGGAGGGGGGGAGGCGATAAAGAGGACCGGTCATCACATAGAGGGGGCGATAAAGTGGACATGTCATCCCATAGAGGGGGCAATAAAGAGGACCGGTCATCACAGACAGGGGGTGATAAAGAGGATCCGTCATCACATACAGGGGGCGATAAAGAGGACCGGTCATCACATACAGGGGGCGATAAAGAGGACCTGTCATCACATATAGGGGGCGATAAAGAGGACCGGTCATCACATAGAGGGGGCAATAAAGAGGACCGGTCATCACATACAGGGGGCGATAAAGAGGACCGGTCATCACAGACAGGGGGCGATAAAGAGGACCGGTCAACACAGACAGGGGGTGATAACGAGGACCGGTCATCACATACAGGGGGCGATAAAGAGGACCGGTCATCACATACAGGGGGCGATAAAGAGGACCGGTCATCACATACAGGGGGCGATAAAGAGGACCGGTCATCACAGACAGGGGGCGATAAAGAGGACCGGTCATCACATACCGGGGGCGATAAAGAGGACCTGTCATCACATACAGGGATGGGGGGGGGGGGCGATAAAGAGGACCGGTCATCACAGACAGGGGGTGATAACGAGGACCCGTCATCACAGACAGGGGGCGATAAAGAGGACCGGTCAATACAGACAGGGGGTGATAACGAGGACCTGTCATCACATACAGGGGGCGATAAGGAGGGCCCGTCATCACATATAGGGGGCGATAAAGAGGACCCGTCATCACAGACAGGGGGGGGGGGAATAAAGAGGACTGTCATCACACAGAGGGGCATTAAAGTGGGCCTGTTATCACATAGAGGGGGCATTAAAGTGGGCCTGTTATCACACAGAGGGGGCATTAAAGTGGGCCTGTTATCACACAGAGGGGGCATTAAAGTGGGCCTGTTATCACACAGAGGGGGCATTAAAGTGGGCCTGTTATCACATAGAGGGGAAGTCTTTCTCTTGAAACTCTTTTAGAAAACCCACCCCTTATGCATAAAGAAGGTAGTGGATACAAACAGCTTACCCTTTCATTGAGTCCCAGAATCCTCCTGGAATCCAGTCACATGACTTGTTAAAAGGCGGTTCAGACTCAGGTCCAGCCACTCACTGGCCATCTTTGCTCCGCCAATCCCTCCTGGCACTGGTCACGGTACAGGCATTGGGGGGGTTCCTGGATTGCGGAAGGATGAATAAAAGGGGCGGGTCAGGTCTGAATTGGTTGCTCATGCTGTGATGAAGCCATCAGCCAATCACTATCACCTTTAGCCCATTAATCTATTGGTTTATCCTCGTGTAATGTTTAATTCAAGTCCTTGAAATTCTTTATGATGGCATTTGGTTCCATATAATAGCCATAGATGTTCATTGTTGGCTGTGGTACCTGCACTTGGACCCTGGCATCAGTGCCCCGCACACACAGCTGCGGAAGGCCACATGACCATGTTCCCCGACCCCCAGAACTGAAGCATTGCAGGGTGGGGACACCTTCATTCTAATATCTGTTCTCTCTGGACACCGAGAAATATGGAGGCTTCCAATGTGGACCTCTTCTCCTAAAGAAGCTAAGGGCTTGGCCATCATGTTGATCCTCTGGCATCCATTTTTTTGTCACTGACTCAGAACAAGCAAAAGTCAGAGAAAGCCAGGCACGTGGCATTTTCAGAAGGTGGTAAGTGATGGCAGAGTGTGCCACCATCACCAAGATACCACTATAAATGGGTGTCACTCTCTGTGTCATGCGGGGGACGGGGCAGCCAGTCCTGCTCATCTCTATCCTGAGCTGCTGAAACTCCTCAGGGGTGGGGACTCTGGGCCTTGTCTGGAGGAGCCTTGGTAATAACTCAGCTTTTCATTGGTTACTTCTAGGTTCAACAGCAGCCATAATGGCCATCTGGACTGGACAGAAAGACAAGAGGATCTGGACTGGACAGAAAGACAAGAGGATCTGGACTGGACAGAAAGACAAGAGGATCTGGACTGGACTGAAAGACAAGAGGATCTGGACTGGACAGAAAGACAGTTGTGTACCCGAAAATGTCTCCCCCGGACAAAAACCGTTTAAGCAATTTTTAGGAAAATGTTCCTGGATAGAAATTAATTGAAACTGAGAAGTTTTTTTAGCTAATCTTACAGATTCCTCCAAACCCCCATCTGAGCCGGATTCCTGCAGGATTCAGGTTTTCATGTTACCACCAACCCTGTGATTGGAGGGCAGTTTTGGCTGAACATAAAGTATGTCTGCTCAGAGCTCTGCCTTCCCGGGAGTTTGATATCCATGATTTGCTCGGTTGATGGTCTGTGAGCTCTCATAGACCAATTCTTTAAACTGCCATTTACAGCTGTGCGTGCATTAGTATAATAGATGGAGGGGGCTCCCTCGATTGGAGGTTCTGTATTAGCAGAGTGGATGGATATTGGGGGGGCCCCCTCAGTCATATATTGTTCATTAGCCAAGTAGACATATATTAGGGGCCTCCCCACAGTCAGGAATTGAGTATTAGCAGTGTGGACAGATATTGGGAGCCCCCCCTTTGGTCAGATATTGTGTATTAGCAGTGTGGACAGATATTGGGGCTCCCCCTGTCAGATGTGTATTAGCCAAGTAGACGTATATTAGGGGCCTCCCCACAGTCAGGAATTGAGTATTAGCAGTGTGGATAGATATTGGGGGCCCTCCGTTGGTCAGATATTGTGTATTAGCAGAGTGGAAAGATATTGGGGGCCCCCCTTGGTCAGATATTGTATATTAGCAGAGTGGACAGATATTGGGGCCCCTCAGTTAAATATTGAGGTCTCCCTCAGTCAGACATTGTGTATTAGCAGAGTGGACAGATACTGGGTGCCTCCCCACAGTCAGGAATTGAGTATTAGCAGTGTGGACAGATTTTGGGGCTCCCCCTCTGTCAGATGTGTATTAGCAGAGTGGACAGATATTGGGGGCCTCCCCTTGGTCAGATGTTGTGTATTAGCAAAGGACAGATGTTAGGGGCCCCCCTTGGTGAGATATTGTGTATTAGCAGAGTGGACAGATATTGGGGCTCTCCCTCAAGTCAGATATTATGCATTAGTTAAGCGGACAGATATTGGGGCCCCCTCACTTAGACATTATGTATTAGCAGATTGGATGGATATTGGGGACCCCCTTTGGCCAGACATTGTGTATTAGCAGAGTGGATGGATATTGGAGGCCCCCCCTTGGCCAGACATTGTGTATTAGCAGAGTGGACAGATATTGGGGGCCCACCCCAGTCAGACATTGTGTATTAGCAGAGTGGACAGATATTGGGGGTCCACCTCAGTCAGACATTGTGTATTGGCAGAGTGGATGAATATTGGGGTTTCCCTTCAGTCAGACATTGTGTGTTAGCTGAGTGGACAGATATTGGGGGCCCCATTGGTCAGACATTGTGTATTTGCAGATTGGGTGGATATTTGGGGAGACTCCTTAGTCAGACATTGTGTATTAGCAATGTGGATGGATATTGGGGTCCCCCTTGGTCAGACGTTGTGTATTAGCAGAGTGAACAGATATTGGGGGGCTCCCTCCACCAGAATTTGTGTATTAGCAATGTGGATGGACATTGGGGGATCTCTTTGGTCAGACATTGTGTGTTAGCAGAGTGGATGGATATTGGGCCCCCCCCCCCCAGTCAGATGTTGTGTATTAGCAGAGTAAATAGATATTGGAGCCCCCTTGGTTGGACATTCTACATTATATGGGATAGAAATTGGGGGACCCCCTCAGTCAGACGTTATGTATGAAGAGGGTGAACAGATATTGTGTATTAGCAGAGTGGATGGATATTGGGGCCCCCCCTCAGACAGATGTGTATTAGCAGAGTAGACAGATATGGGGGGGCTCAGTCAGATGTTGTGCGTTAAAGTAGATAAATATTTAGCGGGTCCCCCCTCAGTTGGACATTCTATATTAGTAAAGTGGATGGAAATTGTGGGACCCCTTTGTCGGACGTTGTATATTAGCAATATTTGGGCACCCCCAGTCACATGTGTTTTACATGGGGCCCCCTTAGTTGGACATTCTGTATTAGCAGATCGGAGGGAATTTGGGGGACCCCCTCAGTCAGATGTTGTGTATTAGCAGAGTAAATGGCTATCAGGGGGTTCCCCTCAGTTGGACATTCTGTATTAGCAGATGGGATGGAACTTTGGGGACCCCTTAATTAGACCTTGTGTATTAGCAGAGTGAATGGATATCAGGGGGCCTCCTGAGTCGGACATTCTGTATGAGCAGATGGAATGGAAATTGGGGGACCCCCTCAGTCCGATGTTGTGTATTACCAGAGTTAATGGATATCAGGGGGGTCCCCTTAGTTGGACATTCTGTATTAGCAGATGGGCTGGAAATTGGGGGACCACTCATTTGGAGGTTGTGTATTAGAGTAGAGCAATATTTGGGCACCCCCAGTCAGATATTGTGTATATCAGGAGCCCCCTTAGTTGGACATTCTGTATTAGTAGATGGGATGGAAATTGAGGGACCCCCACAGTCAGAAGTTGTGTATTACCAGAGTGATAGCCAATCAGGGCCCCCCCTTATTGGTCATTCTGTATTAGCAGATGGGATGGAAATTGGGGGACCCCTCAGTCTGATGTTGTGTATTACCAGAGTATAAATATTTTAGGGGGCCCACTTAGTTTGACATTTTGTATTAGCAGATGGGATGAATCTTGGGCGGACCCCTCTGTCAGACGTTGTGTATTAGCGGAGTGAATGGATATCAGGGGGCCCCCTTAGTAGGACATTCTGTATTAACAAATGAGATTGAAATTGGGGGACCCCTCAGACCAATGTTGTGTATTACCAAAGTAAATAGATATCAGAGGGCCCCCTTAGTTTGACATTTTTATTAGCAGATGGGAATGGAAATTGGGGGCCCCCCTTAGTTGGACATTCTGTATTTGCAGAGTGGGCGGATATTGGGAGGCCCCAACCACCCCCACTTCAATCAGACCAATAATTCACCAATCGACCACAAAGAAAAAAAGAAGTGTTTTATTGGGTCAGAGTTTGGTGGCCGCAGTGATGTGCTGCACCAGGAAGGCGCTCAGCTTGGAGATGTGGACGGTCTCTCTGATGGTGGTGTCTCTGCTGCGCAGATGAAGCAGCCCGCTCTCCAGCGTGACGTCACTGACCAGCGCGGTGAACAGGACGCCCATCTCGTCGTACCTGGAAGGAGAAGGGTTTTCAGTAAATGATGTTATAGGACGTCCTCCTGAGAGGACGCGCTGTGTCCACCAGATACAACCAGAAACGGATCAGCGCACCGGCACCGGCCCCCTGCCATGTGATCGCTGTGACCAATCACAGCAGATCACACGACAGTTGTCAGTTGTAGACAATGGATGGCTTCCTTTCATGCCATCCATTGTGTACAACTGTGTTGCTAGCTGTAATTGGTCACAGTGATCACATGGTACAGACAGGGCCAAGCACAGCTAATCACAGTGATCACATGGTACAGACAGGGCCAATCACAGCTAATCACAACAAAACACACTGAATGTATTTGTTTCATTCAATTAAAATGGTTGCTTATGGCAATGAAATTCTCAATTGAAATGGTTGCTTATAGCAATGAAATTCACTGCTATAAGCAATCATAATGTGTAACAAAAAAAACCCCTCTGTTTACTTCCCTATAGTGCTTTGGTCACAGTGTGTTAAACAATTATTTATATTTTTTTTTCTTTTTTAATATTTAATTTTTTTATATACTGCCACCAGTCAGTTTCTATGGTAACACTGTATTCACAGTGTTTTAAAAACAATTGTAAAAAAATAAAAAAATTTAATTTTTTTAAATGTATTTATTTTTTACATACTACCACCAGTCAGTTTATATGGCAACGCTGTATTGCTCTGGTCACAGTGTGTAAAAAAAAAAAAAAAAAAAAAAAAGTGTAAAAAGCTGAAAAAAATGATTTTATTTATTTTACATAGTGTAACAAACAATTGTAAATTGTAAAAGAAACAAAAACAATTGTAAGTTGTAAAAAAAAAAAAAAAAGAAATGTAAAAAAGCTGATATAAAATACATTCTCTATGGAGAAGCGGATTTCAGGGGAGATGTGTCCGCTGACACCCATCTGTCATACGATCCGAGTGGCGATACGTTCGCCATCCGTCCGGGGATGGGGTGGGTGGTATCGGACATGCTGTCTGTTTTAATCCGATCTCCCCATAGAGGAGGGCGGGACTCTGACAGGTCCGTCTCTGCACAGTGAGCGGGGACAGACCTGTCATCCGCCGGCTCAGCAGAGGTCAACAGATTGATCCCTGCCGAGATAGTGGATCCGCCCTGTGAGAAAGGGGCCTGGATCAGAACACTGTCATAGATCTGTATAGTCATAGATCTGTATAGTCATAGATCTGTATAGTCATAGATCTGTATCCCACCGAATACCCGTTATTGAGAGGTTTGATTATATTGCCTCTACTTTATTATAGATCAAAGTCATTTTACCCTTAAGCTCCTGATGAAACGTAAAATATGTGAAACATGTGAAACATGTCAAGCCGGACATCATCAGTGTTATTATCCGGAAATTAGGACACTATGGTTGTTTTCTCTATCCTGTGTGTATTGTAAATATTGGGGGCTCCCTAATTGTGGATGGGGTTACCAGCCAAGTTTTTCTTGGGATTAATGCAAAAATACAGCTTGATACCCATGAAATATGTCCATATTGTATATATTTTTAATTGTTTTGTTAAGTTTCAATAAATATTACGATTTAAATCTACTCCAGGATGTGGTGCCTTTAAAGTCCCATTTCTTTGCTGTCTGTCTATCCTTCAGAAGTCACCTAATTAGTAAATAGAGTCCACCTGTGCGTAATTTAGTCTCAGTATAAATACAGCTGTTCTGTGAAGGCCTCAGAGGTTTGTTAGAGAACCTTAGCTGAACAAAGAGCATCATGAAGGCCAAGGAACACACCAGACAGGTCAGGGATAAAGTTGTGGAGAAGTATAAAGCAGGGTTAGGTTATAAAAAAAAATCTCCCAACCTTTGAAGATCTCACGGAGGGCTGTTCAATCCATCATGGGAAAATGGAAAGAGTATGGCACAACTGCAACCCTACCAAGACATGGCCGTCCACCTAAACTGACCGGCCGGGCCCCTACCAAGACATGGCCGTCCACCTAAACTGACCGGCCGGGCCCCTACCAAGACATGGCCGTCCACCTAAACTGAACAGCCGGGCCCCTACCAAGACATGGCCGTCCACCTAAACTGAACAGCCGGGCCCCTACCAAGACATGGCCATCCACCTAAACTGACCGGCCGGGCCCCTACCAAGACATGGCCGTCCACCTAAACTGAACAGCCGGGCCCCTACCAAGACATGGCCGTCCACCTAAACTGAACGGCTGGGCCCCTACCAAGACATGGCCGTCCACCTAAACTGACCGGCCGGGCCCCTACCAAGACATGGCCGTCCACCTAAACTGAACGGCCGGGCCCCTACCAAGACATGGCCGTCCACCTAAACTGAACGGCCGGGCCCCTACCAAGACATGGCCGTCCACCTAAACTGAACAGCCGGGCCCCTACCAAGACATGGCCGTCCACCTAAACTGACCGGCCGGGCCCCTACAAAGACATGGCCGTCCACCTAAACTGACCGGCCGGGCCCCTTCCAAGACATGGCCGTCCACCTAAACTGACCGGCCGGGCCCCTTCCAAGACATGGCCGTCCACCTAAACTGAACGGCCGGGCCCCTACCAAGACATGGCCGTCCACCTAAACTGAACAGCCGGGCCCCTACCAAGACATGGCCGTCCACCTAAACTGACCGGCCGGGCCCCTACAAAGACATGGCCGTCCACCTAAACTGACCGGCCGGGCCCCTACCAAGACATGGCCGTCCACCTAAACTGACCGGCCGGGCCCCTACCAAGACATGGCCGTCCACCTAAACTGAACGGCCGGGCCCCTACCAAGACATGGCCGTCCACCTAAACTGACCGGCCGGGCCCCTTCCAAGACATGGCCGTCCACCTAAACTGAATGGCCGGGCCCCTACCAAGACATGGCTGTCCACCTAAACTGACCGGCAAGGAGAGCATTCATCAGAGAAGCAGCCAAGAGGCCCATGGAAACTCTGGAGGAGCTGCAGAGATCCACAGCTCAGGTGGGAGAATCTGTCCACAGGACAACTATTAGTCGTGCGCTCCACAAATCTGCCCTTTATGGAAGAGTGAGAAGAAGAAAGACATTGGTGGAAGAAAGCCATAAGAAGTCCTGTTTGCAGTTTGGGAGAAGCCATGTGGAGGACACAGCAAACATGTGGGGGGAGGAGCTCTGCTCAGATGAGACCAACATTGAACTTTTTGGCCTAAAAGTAAAACGCTATGTGTGGGGGAAAACTAACACTACACATCACCCTGAACACACCATCCCCACTGTGAAACATGGTGGTGGCAACATCATGGTGTGGGGATGCTTTTCTTCAGCAGGGACAGGGAAGCTGGTCAGAGTTGATGGGAAGATGGATGGAGCCATAGAGGGCAATCTTAGAAGAAAACCTGTTAGAGTCAGCAAAGGACCTGAGACTGGGGCGGAGGTTCACCTTCCAGCAGGGCAACGACCCGAAACATCCATCCAGAGCTACAATGGAATGGGTTACATCAAAGCATATTCATGTGTTAGAATGGCCCAATCACAGTCCAGACCTAAATCACATTGAGAATCTGTGGCAAGACTTGAAAATTGCTGTTCTGACGCTCTCCATCCAATCTGACAGAGATGAGATATTCTGCAAAGAAGAATGGGCAGAAATGTTCTCTCTAGATGTGCAAAGCTGGTAGAGACATCCCCAAAAAGGCCCGCAGCTGTAATTGCAGGGAAAGGCGGAGCTACAAAGGATTGACTCGGGGGGGGGGGGTGAATACAAATGCAGCCACACTTTTCACAGATTTATTTGTATCATTTATCATTTTTCTTCCAATTCACAATAAGGCCTCGTGTACACGGGAGGTTATAAAACGCCAAAAACGTTGTGCATTTTTCAGCTTTTTTGGCAATTTTAGATAAAAATTCCCCCTCGGCTATTTTAGTAACTCCTACTTTCCCACAATGCAATGCTTGCCAGAAAGGCATTGCATGGCTGTTCACACTCATGCGATAAGATTTAGGTGCGGGGGAAACATTTTGGTGCAAATGTGGACCCTTTTTTCCCCCGCATCAAAATCGCATCGCATTCAATTCTGTCAAGCTCACTGCATTTTGCAATCTGTTTGGGGGGGGGGGGGGTCGTTCATGGAACATTAAGCCCCCGTTCACATCGGGCAGATCTGACATATCAAATCGCATGCCAAATCAGAGCCTACTGCCGGCGACGTCGCTGTCCGAATTGGTGCGACCTGGGCTTTGCAGCGCCGCACCGATTCCCAAAAGAAGTTTCTGCATTACTTTTGGCGACTTCAGGGCGATTTCAATAGAAATCTGTGCATGAACCCGTACAGATGTCTGTCAAATCGCCCCCAAAGTTGCACTGAGTTTGAAATCGCGCGCGTTCAGCTGAATGATTTCACCCCCCGCCCTCAGTGTGAACCGGTGCCGTTGCTGGCAATAGACTACAATTTGACATGCGATTCGACATGACAAATCGCATGCCAAATCGGCACAATGTCAATAGGGCTTCATTTTCTATGAACGAACCCCCGAAGCAGATTGCAAAATGAAGTGAGCTTGCCAGAGTCGCATCAAATGGGTGTTCACACTCATTCAATACGATTAGGTGTGCAGAAAAAAAAAAGGTCCTACAACATTTTGGGGGCAAATGTGATGCAGTTTGAGCCAAACAAAATACACAGCTCAAATCGCATCGTACAGACATCACATGTGATGTGCACAGGAATGCGGTGTGTTTTTGGTGCAAATCACATGCAGTGTCCAGCATGTGGCAGTGTGACCCCAGGCTATGTTCCATCAACGACACCTCAAAACACAACCCAGGCTTAACCGGTTCCGGACCTCCCACCGCATATTTACTGTGGCAGACAGCCTCTCCTGCGCAAAACGATGTAGGTCTGCGTCGGTCGCACGCCTGCAGCTAGGGGGCGCGCTCCCACCCCCACTCGTCTGCGGGGGCTCCGATGTACGGGGCAGGCGGCTCCGATTGCCGTCTGACACCTGCGATGGCTCCCCGCTGAGAGAGAAGGACGGTCGGCTGTTGTAAACACATCTGACCGTTCTTCTCCCTGGAATGATCACAGAGCGCCTGTGATCCTTCTATATAGGAACACAGGTCTCTATGGTCATTTCACAAGCCCCTCACAGTTAGAATCACTCCCCTAGGCTCACATTTAACCCCTTGATCACCCACAATGTTAACACCTTCCCTGCCAGTGTCATTAGTACAGTGACAGTGCATATTTTTAGCCCTGATTACTGTAGTAATGTCACTGGTCCCCCCAAAAGTGTCAAAAATGTCAGTTAGGGGTCCGATCTGTCCGCCGCAATGTCGCAGCAGAAAAAAAAAAAAAAAAAGCTGATCGCCGCCATTACTAGTAAAAAAAAATAAAAAAAAACAATAAAAATGACAGAAATCTTCCCCGTAGTTAGTAAACGCAATAACTTTTGCACAAACCAATCAAACTACGCTTATTGCGATTTTTTTTACCAAAAATATGTAGCAGAAAACAAATTGGCCTAAAATGTTAAAAAATTTCGATTTTTAAATTTTGTTTTTTGGGAAAAATATTTTTTTTTTCAGAATTGTCGCTCTTTTTTTGTTTATAGCGCACAAAAAAAAAAAAAAAAAATCGCACAGGTGACCAAATGCCACCAAAAGAAAGCTCTATTTGTGGGGAAAAAAAGGACATCAATTTTATTTGGGTACAGCGCCGCACGACCACGCAATTGTCCGTTAAAATAACACAGTGCCGAATTGCAAAATATGGCCTGGTCATTAAGGGGGGCAAATCCTTCCGGTCAAGAAGTGGTTAAAAAAAGCAATGGAATAAACAACATTAAAAAAACGCCAGTTAGCAGCGTTTTTTGGCATTTTTCAGTGTTTATTGACGTTCAAGCGTTTTTACAGCTGAAAAACACCTCCTAAAAACCACTAAATTTCAGTTTTTTTTCCCCAGCCAGAAAACGCTGATAACAGCCTGCGTGCAGGGAGACATAGGAGAACATGCCGGGGAGACATAGGAGAACATGCCGGGGAGACATAGGAGAACATGCCGGGGAGACATAGGAGAACATGCCGGGGAGACATAGGAGAACATGCCGGGGAGACACAGGAGAACATGCTGAGGGGAGACATAGGAGAACATGCCGGGGAGACATAGGAGAACATGCCGGGGAGACATAGGAGAACATGCCGGGGAGACATAGGAGAACATGCAGGGGAGACCTAGGAGAACATGCCGGGGAGACCTAGGAGAACATGCCGGGGAGACCTAGGAGAACATGCCGGGGAGACATAGGAGGACATGCTGTGGAGACATAGGAGGACATGCCGGGGAGACCTAGGAGAACATGCCGGGGAGACATAGGAGAACATGCCGGGGAGACATAGGAGAACATGCCGGGGAGACATAGGAGAACATGCCGGGGAGACATAGGAGAACATGCCG
The DNA here is from genome assembly GCF_965119305.1 of Pelophylax lessonae. Classification (NCBI taxonomy): domain Eukaryota; kingdom Metazoa; phylum Chordata; class Amphibia; order Anura; family Ranidae; genus Pelophylax; species Pelophylax lessonae. Next base: position 231,136,226 of record NC_138778.1, on the reverse strand, counting down.
GGGAGACATAGGAGAACATGCCGGGGGAGACATAGGAGAACATGCCGGGGAGACATAGGAGAACATGCTGGGGAGACATAGGAGAACATGCTGAGGGGAGACATAGGAGAACATGCCGGGGAGACATAGGAGAACATGCCGGGGAGACATAGGAGAACATGCTGGGGAGACATAGGAGAACATGCCGCTGTAAAAACAACCGCTGTAAAAACGCCCCGTGTGCATGAGGCCTAAAGTGATTTGTGTCGGTCTATCACATAAAATCCCAATAAAATAAATTTACATTTTTGGTTGTAACACGGCAAAATGTGGAAAATTTCAAGGGGTGTGAATACTTTTTCAAGGCACTGTAGGTTAGTCTTAGATTGTGGATGGCTGTAGATGTAGCGACTTTAGTGTTAGGGTAGACTTTCCCTTTAGGGGCCCTATCTCACAATATTGGGGCCAGTTTAGATAGGAGCCAATACACCCCCCCCCAGCATGTCTTTGGCGTGTCGGAGGTGTGACAGGAGTCACTTTGGGCATGGGGGTTGTGGACCCCAAATTTCTTTAAAGAGGTTGGGAGACACCATGTCCAGCCTTGTGTGGCTTTCTTATGTTTAAGTCACCCTGCATCTTTTATGGATGCAGGGTGACCGGGAGGGTGGTGTACACTGAGAATATGGTTTGGACTATTTCAGATGGGACAGTAATATGCATTACCCATATCTCTCAGGAAATATGGAGATCTACCTTATTCCTATACACTGTAAGGCACAGGAAGTGCAACTCCTAATTTGGGCGTCCAGGAACTAGGAGAGACACTGTGTCTGCTAATCAATGTGTATTAGCTGCAGAGAGAGGGGGGGGGGGATTGTTTCCAGCAGCCACTCCTAAAGAATGTGCTTTTGTCTAAAATAGGACAGTATGTTAATTGGGTCTGAGACTATTGATAAGTATGTTAATGAGCTCACCTGGCTGTCTACTAAGGGAGGTAATTACACAGTCATGTCATTGTTCATGTGGTATTCTCAAAGTATATATAAATGCTGTGTTTCTTTCAATAAAGGAAAAGAGAGTTACTCTTGATTGAACCTCACTACAGAGCCTTGTCTCGTACTTGGGGGGGAATTAATGATGGGCTTCATGTATGGCGGATTGGAGTGGTCGATAGCTGTCCTGGTGTTCGGGAGCGGATTATCCTAGACGACTGTAACCCCTGTTATATTTGGGGTGTCGTTACAGGAGGAAACCTGTGTAAACACAGAAGGAACATGCAAACTCCATGCAGATAGTGTGCCAGCCAGGATGCCAACCAAGGACCCCAGCGCTGCAAGGTCAAAGGGCCAACCACTAAGCACTGTGCTGCCCATAGGAAACCCCATTGATGACAAAAAGGGTGCAGCCCACATTAGATCCCCCCCCCCACCACCAATCACCCACCCAACAGATGCGCCTGGAACCCTGACCAAGGTGGAATATGCCGCGCGGTCACCTATCACTCACCTGGTGAACAGATGCTCCATAGGAGTTTGTAACGTTTCGAGGTATCCCGGCCAGACGGAGATCCCCCTCCCCCGCAGCTCGGTACACAGACCCTGGCACACCTAGAAGACAGAGACTGGCGTCAGCCAATCACCATCAGCAGCTCACATTACACATAATGAGCTCCATCTATGAACCACGACCCCCAAATCTAGTAATACAGACCAGTCGTAGGTCAGCGGCCGGGCCTTTCCCCAAGTCTACGGCCAATGTAACCGGTGCCAGCGACGGGTGAATCTTCAGCACCTGAAAGACAAGAAGGACGGAATTAAATATAAAAATAAAAAGATACAATGTTGTGACATCGTTTACTGATCCCTCACCGCGCGCTGCTGCTCCTTCCCCCGGGGCGCCGCGCTTTCCGTCACTTGCATGGCATCAGACAGGTAGGCCAGCAGACCGCCTTCCACATCGCTGCTCACCCAGACCACGTGTGGAACGACCGACTTCCTGCCGTCCCGGCCCTGTGGACAGACATCGGAGGAGAGGAGGAGTCACTGAAGGGTTACATGAAAACCACGCCCCCAAATAGGACCTCTGGCATCACTTCTTCACTAGATGATGTAATACCGCACATGGACACCAGATGGCCACAGCAACCGAGCATGTCCACAGGAGGGACACAATAACCATAAATATGTACTAGAGGGACACAAAAACCGCACATGCGCACTAGAGGGACACAATAACCGCACATGCGCACTAGAGGGACACAATAACCGCACATGCGCACTAGAGGGACATAATATTCATGCATGCTATAGGAATATAATACCTGTGCAAGCACACTAGAATGGCACAAAAACCGCACATGCGCACTAGGAGGACACAACACGCATGTGCGCATCAAGGGCCTCATCTCACCAGTTTATGGGATTGATTTCCAGGTTAAACCATTATAAATTGGAGGGACAAGCAGGTGGAGTGGAATTTGTCAGGAAGGGTAAAGCGCAGCAAACTAGTAAGGACCCCATGAGGACCTCCCCCCCCGAAGAACGTCTTTCTGCATTCCTAATGTCAGCCTACTGGAAAGCAAATCCGATCTTCCCGCAATCAAACTCCAATATTGCAAAAATGTAAGCTTAGCGCCACCTTGTGGTAACATGGAGAGAATCACGAAGGAGCCCCCTCGGCTGCCTGTGTATAATGTACAGACTAGGCTTACACATACACAGTGTGACAGACTTCCAGGGGGTGCCGATGTGGACTCTGAGTGGATGGCATTTCCTTTGCATTTTCCTGGACAGAATCTGAACTGAGGATACCAGTGCTGCAAGGCAGAAGTGCCAACCACTAAGCCACTCCGCTGCCGTGATCTCAGCGCTGTTCCTCAGTTTGCTCTGTGCACTGCGTATTATAAACTATTCCATAATATTCAATTTGCTACCTACGTCCTGTGGATCTCCTGCAGCCTCTTTGTAGCCACTTCACATTTATACACAGTCCAGTGATGGCTGCCTGGCATCAGCTTCCTGATGGTGACAACACTGCAGAAAAAGCCATACTAAGCTTGTATGACAACGCAGGAGCACAATTAGAGGACAGGGACAGAGCGTTGTCACCCTATACAAGGAAATGTCTTATATAGCAGGATCACCAGGGAGTATTTTAACTTAAGCCCCGGAGGATTTGGCTGCTCAAAGACCAGGCCCTATTTTGCGATTTGGCACTGCATTATTTTAACGGACAATTGCGCGGTCGTGCGACGCTGTACCCAAATTAAATTGACGTCTTTTTTTCCCCACAAACAGAGCTTTCTTTTGGTGGTATTTGATCACCTGTGCGATTTTTACTTTTTGCGCTATAAACAAAAAAAAGAACGACAATTCTGAAAAAAATAACAATATTTTTCACATGAAATTCCCTCCCCCAAAAAATTTAAAAATCAAAATTTAACATTTTAGGCCAACTTGTTTTCTGCTACATATTTTTGGTTGAAAAAAAAAAAAAAATTACAATAAGCGTATTTTGATTGGTTTGCGCAAAAGTTATTGCGTTTACTAACTAAGGGAAAGATTTCTGTCATTTTTATTGTTTTTTACTTTAACGAGTAATGGCGGCGATCTGCGATTTTTTTTGCGGGACTGCGACATTGCGGCGGACAGATTGGACCCTTGACTGACATTTTTGACACTTTTGGGGGTACCAGTGACATTACTACAATAATCAGTGCTATATATATGCACTGTTACTGTGATAATGACACTGGCAGGGAAGGGGTTAACTTTATTAGTGATCCAGGGGTTAAGTGTGTCCCTAGGGGTGTGATTCTAACTGTAAATGCATAGCAGGATCGTATGATCTCTGCAGTTACACCAGGGAGAATGACAGACGGCTTTGTTTACATCAGCCGGTCACTCGCGCGGGGATGGCAGTGAATGAGCGGGAGCGCGCCTCCGGCGACGCGCGCTCGCCCCCTATTGGCTCGCGGGCGAGTGACGTACCCAGTATATGTACTTGCGGTGGTCGGCAAGTGGTTAAAGAATAACTCCACTCTTTGTTGAGAAGACCCCCCCCTGCCCCCCCTCTGGGTGATCTCTGTACATTGCAGGGATTGTAGCAAACTTTGTAGTAGATTCCTTCCTTTTGTTATTCAGAAGAAATCATTGTTTCATTGTACAGCGTTGCACGACCGCGCAATTGTCCGATAAAGTAACGCAGTGCCGAATTGCAAAAAAGGCCCTGGTCATTAAGGGGGTAAAATCCTCCGGGGCTGAAGTGGTTAATAAGATCCAATTACAATATAACTACTGTCACAATTCTATATATTGTTTTTTTTTTTTTTTTTTTATTTGCTAAATTTTTTCCCTATGAAAGTGGGAGTTGCCCTCTAATGATCGATGCAAGTAAAAGGATTGGAAATGACATGGATTGATTCTGTGTGCAGTCAGTGTGACATACCTGAAGATGAGTGATGGGCCCATGGTGCATCTGGGTGAGGGCGGAGTCATCTAGGCTGCCGAGGCGTTCGATTGGCTCCTTGCCCCAGGGGAAGTCGTACTGTATGAGGGTCGTTTTCCTTCCGTCTTCGTCAGGGTGGTCACCGCTGCTGAATCTGGATGGCAACTGAGCAAACTGGACACAGAGGGGGGGAGGGGTGAGAAAATAGCGCCGTACAGTCGGGTCCAGGCATGCTTTCTCAGCATTCGGTCATATGTAAAAATGCATTTTATTATATACATATATATATATATATACACTGCTCAAATAAAATTAAAGCAACACTTTGAAAACACATCAGATCTCAATGGGGAAAAATCTCATGCTGGATAACTATATTGGTATGGACTGGGTAATGTGTTAGGATCTATACTGGTATGGACTGGGTAATGTGTTAGGATCCATACTGGTATGGACTGGGTAATGTGTTAGGATCTATACTGGTATGGACTGGGTAATGTGTTAGGATCTATACTGGTATGGACTGGGTAATGTGTTAGGATCCATACTGGTATGGACTGGGTAATGTGTTAGGATCCATACTGGTATGGACTGGGTAATGTGTTAGGATCTATACTGGTATGGGCTGGGTAATGTGTTAGGATCTATACTGGTATGGGCTGGGTAATGTGTTAGGATCTATACTGGTATGGACTGGGTAATGCGTTAGGATATATACTGGTATGGACTGGGTAATGCGTTAGGATATATACTGGTATGGACTGGGTAATGTGTTAGGATCTCAACTGGTATGGACTGGGTAATGCGTTAGGATCTCAACTGGTATGGACTGTGTAATGTGTTAGGATCTAAACTGGTATGGACTGGGTAATGTGTTAGGATCTATACTGGTATGGGCTGGGTAATGTGTTAGGATCTATACTGGTATGGACTGGGTAATGTGTTAGGATCTATACTGGTATGGACTAGGTAATGTGTTAGGATCTATACTGGTATGGACTGGGTAATGTGTTAGCATCTATACTGGTATGGACTGGGTAACATGTTAGGATCTATACTGGTATGGACTGGGTTAGTGTTAGCATCTATACTGGTATGGGCTGGGTAATGTGTTAGCATCTATACTGGTATGGACTGGGTAATGTGTTAGGATCTCAACTGGTATGGACTGTGTAATGTGTTAGGATCTATACTGGTATGGGCTGGGTAATGTGTTAGGATGTATACTGGTGTGGACTGGGTAATGTGTTAGGATGTATACTGGTATGGACTGGGTAATGCGTTAGGATATATACTGGTATGGACTGGGTAATGTGTTAGGATCTATACTGGTATGGGCTGGGTAATGTGTTAGGATCTATACTGGTATGGGCTGGGTAATGTGTTAGGATCTATACTGGTATGGACTGGGTAATGCGTTAGGATATATACTGGTATGGACTGGGTAATGCGTTAGGATATATACTGGTATGGACTGGGTTATGTGTTAGGATCTATACTGGTATGGACTGTGTAATGTGTTAGGGTCTATACTGGTATGGGCTGGGTAATGTGTTAGGATCTATACTGGTATGGGCTGGGTAATGTGTTAGGATCTATACTGGTATGGGCTGGGTAATGTGTTAGGATCTATACTGGTATGGACTGGGTAATGTGTTAGCATCTATACTGGTATGGACTGGGTAATGTGTTAGCATCTATACTGGTATGGACTGGGTAATGTGTTAGCATCTATACTGGTATGGACTGGGTAATGTGTTAGGATCTATACTGGTATGGACTGGGTTATGTGTTAGGATCTATACTGGTATGGACTGTGTAATGTGTTAGGGTCTATACTGGTATGGGCTGGGTAATGTGTTAGGATCTATACTGGTATGGACTGGGTAATGTGTTAGGATCTATACTGGTATGGGCTGGGTAATGTGTTAGCATCTATACTGGTATGGACTGGGTAATGTGTTAGGATCTATACTGGTATGGGCTGGGTAATGTGTTAGGAAAGAAAGGATGCCACATAATTTGATGGAAATGAAAATTATCACCCTACAGAGGGCTGAATTCAAAGACACCCCGAAAATCAAAGTGAAAAAATGATGCAGCAGGGGAGTCCATTTTGCTGAAACTTCATTGCAGGACCTCAGAATGGTCCTCAGTAGATTGTATGGCCCCCACGTGTTTGTATGCATCCCTGACAACATCTGGACATGCTCCTAATGAGACGACAGATGGTGTCCTGGGGTATTTCCTCCCAGATCTGGACCAGGACATCACTGAGCTCCTGAACAGACTGAGGTGCAACCTGGGGGCATCGGATGGATCAAAACATAATGTCCTAGAGGTGTTCTATTGGATTTAGGTCAGCCGAGTGTGGGGGCCATTCAATGGCATCACTTCCTTCATGCTCCAGGGAACTGGCTGGATACTCTCACCACATGTAGCTGGACATTGTTGTGCACCAGGAGGAACCCAGGACCCACTGCACCAGCGTAGGGTCTGACAATGGGTCCAAGGATTTCACCCCGATACCTAATGTCAGTCAGGGTGCCATTGTCTAGCCTGTAGAGGTCTGTGCGTCCCTCCATGGATATTCCTCCCCAGACCATCACTGACCCACCACCAAACCAGTCGTACTGAACGATGTTACAGGCAGCATAACGCTTTCACATCTGTCAGGAAAGAAAGGCGCCTCTAAGTGCAGTAATAAAATAATTTATTATTTGATGCAAGAGATTAAAACACTTACAAGATGGCAGAGATAACAGACATGTAATAATTGTCCTCTTTTGGTTTGCTGTGTCCTCTGTCTGCCGGGTGAGGGAGGATGAGAGAGCCGTCCTGCAGCTGTCTGGATTCCCTGGTGACGTGGAGGAACGAGGAAGCGGAGAGATAGATGGCGACCCGGGTTCCGGAACCAAGCTGGAAGGCACGCGGCTGATATGGCGTCGGAAGAAGGCGTTGGGCATAACGCGTTTCAGAGCATGCGCAGCTCCTTCGTCAGACCTAAGCCCATGTTTGTTCAGCCGGCTCAGAGCCTTGTGTTCAAACTCTCCGTTGAGAGCCAATCGATGGCCTCCCGGCCCTTTCGACTTCCTCTGTCCAATCATGCCTCACAAGACCATCAGGATAGGATAGTCTTGTGAGGCGTTGATTGGACAGAGGAAGCCAAAAGGGCCGGGAGGCCATCGATTGGCTTTCGGAGAGTTTGAACACAAGACTCTGAGCCTGCTGAACAAACATGGGCCTAGGTCTGACGAAGGAGCTGTGCATGCTTTGAAACGCGTTACCGCCCAACGCCTTCACCTGACGCCATATCAGCCGCGTGCCTTCCAGCTTGGTTTCGGAACCCGGGCCGCCATCTGCCTCTCTGCTTCTCGTTCCTCCACGTCACCAGGGAATCCAGACAGCTGCAGGACGGCTCTCTCATCCTCCCTCACCCGGCAGACAGAGGACACAGCAAACCAAAAGAGGACAATTAATACATGCCTGTTATCTCTGCCATCTTGTAAGTGTTTTTAATCCCTTGAATCAAATAATAAATCCTTAGAATACTGCACTTAGAGGCGTCTTTCTTTCCTTATATGATCCTATAGAGCTGCTTCTCACACAAGTGCTGCCCTCAGTGCAACCGCTCTACTGCAACAAAGGACCAGACAGCCTTCCTCACCAGAGCGCCCTCATCTCTGCCTTTCTTTCACGTCTGTCACATGTGCTCAGGGTGAACTCTGCTCTCATCTGTGAAAAGCACAGGGTGCCAGTGGTGGACCTCCCAATTCTGGTGTTCAATGGCAAATGCCAATCGAGCTCCATGGCACCGGGCAGTGAGCACAGAGCCCACTAGAGGACGTCGGGCCCTCAGGCCACCCTCATGAAGTCTGTTTCTGATTGTTTGGTCAGAGACTTTCACACCAGTGTCCTGCTGGAGGTCATTTTGTAGGGCTCTGGCAGTGCTCATCCTGTTCCTCCTTGCACAAAGGAGCAGATACCGGTCCTGCTGGTGGTTTAAGGACCTTCTATTGCCCTGTCCAGCTCTTCTAGAGCAGTGTTTCTCAACTCCAGTCCTCAGGGCACACTAACAGGCCAGGTTTGCAAGAAAACTGAAATACATCACAGGTGATATCATTTGCTGCTCAGTGATTTCAGAATTCTAGTCTGCATCTCCCCAAGGTAATACTTAAAATCTGGCCTGTTAGTGTGCACTGAGGACCGGAGTTGAGAAACACTGTCCTAGAGTAACTGCCTGTCTCCTGGAATCTCCTCCGTGCTCTTGGTAATGGTACGGATTAATGTGCTATCCTGGAGGAGTTGAACTGCCTGTACAACCTCTATAGGGTCCAGATTTGGCCTCATGCTACCAGTAGTGACACTGACCCCAGCCAAATGCAAAACTCGTGACAAACACTCAGAAAAGATGATTGGAAAAAAGCCAACGTGGTACCAATATTTAAAAAGGGGCCGAGATATATCCCGGGTAACTATAGGCCGATCAGCCTAACATCTGTAGTCTGCAAAATATTGGAGGGGATGTTAAGGGACCACATACAAGACTTTAGTAATGAAAACGGTATTATAAGTATTAATCAGCATGGATTCATGAAAAATCGTTCGTGCCAAACCAATCTATTAACCTTCTATGATGAAGTGAGCTGCCACCTAGATAAAGGTAAGCCTGTGGATGTGGTGTATCTGGACTTTGCAAAGGCCTTTGACACCGTTCCCCACAAACGCTTACTGTACAAACTAAGGAAGATAGGTATGGACCATAAGGTGAGTACCTGGATAGAGAACTGGCTCCAGGGGAGAGTACAGAGGGTGGTGATTAATGGGGAGTACTCGGATTGGGCGGGTGTGGAAAGTGGGGTCCCCCAGGGTTCTGTCCTGGGACCAATCCTGTTTAATTTATTCATAAATGATCTAGAGGAGGGGATATCTAGTACAATCTCAGTATTTGCGGATGATACTAAATTAGGCATGCCAATATCTTCTATGCAGGATGTGGAAACCTTGCAAGCGGACCTGAACAAAATAACGGGGTGGGCAACTACATGGCAGATGAGATTTAATGTTGAAAAATGTAAAGTAATGCACTTGGGGGCCAGAAACCAGAAAGCAAGCTACTCGCTAGGGGGGGAACCTCTGGGTGAGTCTAGGATGGAAAAGGACTTAGGGGTACTGGTAGACAACAGGCTTGGAAGTGGCATGCAATGCCAAGCCGCAGCAAGCAAAGCCAACAGAATACTGGGATGTATAAAAAAGGGGATTCACTCCAGAAATAAAGAGATTATTCTCCCGCTCTACAAGACTCTGGTCCGGCCACATCTGGAGTATGCTGTCCAGTTCTGGGCACCGGTCCTCAGGAAGGATGTGCTGGAACTGGAGAGAGTCCAGAGAAGGGCAACAAAAATAATTAGGGGGATGGAGGACATCAGCTATGAGGAAAGACTACAAGCCCTGAACTTATTCTCTCTGGAGAAGAGACGATTGAGGGGGGATATGATATCAATGTACAAATACTGTACTGGTGACCCGAGCATAAGGAACAAACTATTCAGAGAAAGGAGATACAATAAGACACGTGGCCACTCACTAAAACTTGAGGAAAGGCGGTTTAACCTTAAAGTGCGTAAGGGGTTCTTCACTGTAAGAGCGGTAAGGATGTGGAATTCTCTTCCACAAGCAGTCGTATCAGCAGGGAGCATTGATAGTTTCAAAAAACTGTTAGATGGACACCTTAAAGACCACAACATACAGGGGTATACAATGTACAACATACAGGGGTATACAATGTACGGCTAAAAGCAAACACACACACACATCATAGGTTGAACTGGATGGACTGATGTCTTTTTTCAGCCTCACTAACTATGTAACTATATGTAAGATGAGTAGGGAAAAAAAATGTCAGTGGCCTCCACCTGTAAAACCATTTTTTGTTTTGAAGGTTGTCTCCTTGTTGCCCATCTAGTGCACCTTTCATTTTTTTGAGCAGTGGGTCTATATTTGTATATATACACACACAGTGGGTACGGAAAGTATTCAGACCCCCTTAAATTTTTCACTCTTTGTTATATTGCAGCCATTTGCTAAAATCATTTAGGTTCATTCTTCTTCCTCATGAATGTACACATAGCACCCCATACTGACAGAAAAACACAGAATTGTTGACATTGTTGCAGATTTATTAAAAAAGAAAAACTGAAATATCACATGGTCCTAAGTATTCAGACCCTTTGCTCAGTATTTAGTAGAAGCCCCCTTTTGATCTAATACAGCCAGGAGTCTTTTTGGGAAAGATGCAACAAGTCTTTCACACCTGGATTTGGGGATCCTCTGCCATTCCTCCTTGCAGATCCTCTCCAGTTCTGTCAGGTTGGATGGTAAACGTTGGTGGACAGCCATTTTTAGGTCTCTCCAGAGATGCTCAATTGGGTTTAAGTCAGGGCTGTGGCTGGGCCATTCAAGAACAGTCACAGAGTTGTTGTGAAGCCACTCCTTCGTTATTTTAGCTGTGTGCTTAGGGTCATTGTCTTGTTGGAAGGTAAACCTTCGGCCCAGTCTGAGGTCCAGAGCACTCTGGAGAAGGTTTTTGTCCAGGATATCCCTGTACTTGGCTGCATTCATCTTTCCCTCGATTGCAACCAGTCGTCCTGTCTCTGCAGCTGAAAAACACCCCCACAGCATGATGCTGCCACCACCATGCTTCACTGTTGGGACTGTATTGGACAGGTGATGAGCAGTGCCTGGTTTTCTCCACACATACCGCTTAGAATTAAGGCCAAAAAGTTCTATTTTGGTCTCATCAGACCAGAGAATCTTATTTCTCACCATCTTGGAGTCCTTCAGGTGTTTTTTTAGCAAACTCCATGCGGGCTTTCATGTGTCTTACACTGAGGAGAGGCTTCCGTCGGGCCACTCTGCCATAAAGCCCCGACTGGTGGAGGGCTGCAGTGATGGTTGACTTTCTACAACTTTCTCCCATCTCCTGACTGCATCTCTGGAGCTCAGCCACAGTGATCTTTGGGTTCTTCTTTACCTCTCTCACCAAGGCTCTTCTCCCCCGATAGCTCAGTTTGGCCGGACGGCCAGCTCTAGGAAGGGTTCTGGTCGTCCCAAACGTCTTCCATTTGAGGATTATGGAGGCCACTGTGCTCTTAGGAACCTTAAGTGCAACAGAAATCTTTTTGTAACCTTGGCCAGATCTGTGCCTTGCCACAATTCTGTCTCTGAGCTCTTCAGGCAGTTCCTTTGACCTCATGATTCTCATTTGCTCTGACATGCATTGTGATCTGGAAGGTCTTATATAGACAGGTGTGTGGCTTTCCTAATCAAGTCCAATCAGTATAATCAAACACAGCTGGACTCAAATGAAGGTGTAGAACCATCTCAAGGATGATCAGAAGAAATGGAAAGCACCTGAGTTAAATATATGAGTGTCACAGCAAAGGGTCTGAATACTTAGGACCATGTGATATTTCAGTTTTTCTTTTTTAATAAATCTGCAACAATGTCAACAATTCTGTGTTTTTCTGTCAGTATGGGGTGCTATGTGTACATTCATGAGGAAGAAGAATGAACTTAAATGATTTTAGCAAATGGCTGCAATATAACAAAGAGAGAAAAATTTAAGGGGGTCTGAATACTTTCCGTACCCACTGTGTATATATATATATATATATATATATATATATATATATATATATATATATATATATATATATATACACACATATATACAGTGTCTTGCGAAAGTATTCGGCCCCCTTGAACTTTTCAACCTTTTGACACATTTCAGGCGTCAAACATAAAGATATAAAATTGTAATTTTTGTGAAGAATCAACAAGTGGGACATAATCATGAAGTGGAACGAAATTTATTGGATATTTCAAACTTTTTTAACAAATAAAAAACGGAAAAATTGGGCGTGCAAAATTATTCAGCCCCCTTAAGTTAATACTTTGTAGCGTCACCTTTTGCTGCGATTACAGCTGTAAGTCGCTTGGGGTATGTCTCTATCAGTTTTGCACATCGAGAGACTGAAATTTTTGCCCATTCCTCCTTGCAAAACAGCTCGAGCTCAGTGAGGTTGGATGGAGAGCGTTTGTGAACAGCAGTTTTCAGTTCTTTCCACAGATTCTCAATTGGATTCAGGTCTGGACTTTGACTTGGCCATTCTAACACCTGGATATGTTTATTTGTGAACCATTCCATTGTAGATTTTGCTTTATGTTTTGGATCATTGTCTTGTTGGAAGACAAATCTCCGTCCCAGTCTCAGGTCTTTTGCAGACTCCATCAGGTTTTCTTCCAGAATGGTCCTGTATTTGGCTCCATCCATCTTCCCATCAATTTTAACCATCTTCCCTGTCCCTGCTGAAGAAAAGCAGGCCCAAACCATGATGCTGCCACCACCATGTATGACAGTGGGGATGGGGTGTTCAGGGTGATGAGCTGTGTTGCTTTTACGCCAAACATAACGTTTTGCATTGTTGCCAAAAAGTTTGATTTTGGTTTCATCTGAGCAGAGCCCCTTCTTCCACATGTTTGGTGTCTCCCAGGTGGCTTGTGGCAAACTTTAAACGACACTTTTTATGGATATCTTTAAGAAATGGCTTTCTTCTTGTCACTCTTCCATAAAGGCCAGATTTGTGCAGTATACGACTGATTGTTGTCCTATGGACAGAGTCTCCCACCTCAGCTGTAGATCTCTGCAGTTCATCCAGAGTGATCATGGGCCTCTTGGCTGCATCTCTGATCAGTCTTCTCCTTGTATGAGCTGAAAGTTTAGAGGGACGGCCAGGTCTTCGTAGATTTGCAGTGGTCTGATACTCCTTCCATTTCAATATTATCCCTTGCACAGTGCTCCTTGGGATGTTTAAAGCTTGGGAAATCTTTTTGTATCCAAATCCAGCTTTAAACTTCTCCACAACAGTATCTCGGACCTGCCTGGTGTGTTCCTTGTTCTTCATGATGCTCTCTGCGCTTTAAACGGACCTCTGAGACTATCACAGTGCAGGTGCATTTATACGGAGACTTGATTACACACAGGTGGATTCTATTTATCATCATTAGTCATTTAGGTCAACATTGGATCATTCAGAGATCCTCACTGAACTTCTGGAGAGAGTTTGCTGCACTGAAAGTAAAGGGCTGAATAATTTTGCACGCCCAATTTTTCAGTTTTTTATTTGTTAACAAAGTTTGAAATATCCAATAAATTTCGTTCCACTTCATGATTGTGTCCCACTTGTTGTTGATTCTTCACAAAAAATTACAGTTTTATATCTTTATGTTTGAAGCCTGAAATGTGGCAAAAGGTCGAAAAGTTCAAGGGGGCCGAATACTTTCGCAAGGCACTGTAATATATATATATATATATATATATATATATATACATATATACATATATATATATATATATATATATATATATATATAGACACACACACACTAGGGACAGACCTATTATTGGCAAGGCCGATATATCGGTGGCCAATATGCACTTTCCCCGATATATCGGTATCGGCCCAGGAACTGGCTGATATTTTTGTGATGTCATTCTGCCTTCTTAGGCCGCCTCCCTCACCTTGGACAGCCTTGTCTGGAGTCAGGCCTAGTCTCCCGGCAGTGTATCACAGCCATACACTCACCCACAGCAGCCTGGTGCCAGCCAGCCACCCACATCCACAGGCCCTGTACCAGTGAGCCACAGACACTGTACCAGCGAGCCAGCCACCCACCCACAGGCCCTGTACCAGCCAGCCAGCCACCCACCCACAGGCCCTGTACCAGCCAGCCAGCCACCCACCCACAGGCCCTGTACCAGCCAGCCACCCACAGGCCCTGTACCAGCCAGCCAGCCACCCACCCACAGGCCCTGTACCAGCCAGCCACCCACAGGCCCTGTACCAGCAAGCCAGCCACCCACAGGGCCTTTACCAGCCACCCACAGGCCCTGTACCAGTCAGCCACCCACAGCCCCTGTGCCAGCCACCCACCCACCACAGGGTGCCAGCCAGCCATTAAGCATTAAACATAAATTAACATGTTCAGTACCAGATTTGTGTCAAAAATTGTCTTTATTTTTCAAAACTTTAAATGTACAAAATATTGGCCCATATCGGCCGATACTGATATGTTGTGACCAAAATATCGGTATCTGAAAAAAAACATATTGGTCTGTCCCTAGTATACACACACATACATATTATATACTGCTCAAAAAAATTAAAGGAACACTTTTTCTGAAAGAATGGCGAAACACCCCCATAGACACTCCTAAACCTTGTGGACGGCCTCCCCAGAAGAGTTGAAGCTGTTATAGCTGCAAAAGGCGGAGCCAACTCAATATTGAACTCTACGGACTAAGACTGGGAGGCCATTAAAGTTCATGTGTTCCAGCAATTGCGAACTACAAGTCTCATCATGCCTCTGCCTTTAGGAGTCATGCTTGTAACTGTCAGCCTTGCAATGCCTCATGGGACTTGTAGTTCAAGTAGCTGCAAAAGGTGGGCCAACTCAATATTGAACCCAACGGACTAAGACTGGAATGCCATTAAAGTTCATGTGTGTGTAAAGGCAGGCGTCCCGATACTTTTGAAAATATAGTGTATCTCATCTCTTATAAATAACCCCCATAGATGTCTCAGCAATCACAGGTCACTCACCTTCCTCCACCACAGCAGCCGTTGCCGCAGCCAGTAGTCCCGCCACTGAGCGCAAGTCTTGGCTGAGCTGAACCAGACCAGAGAGGCCGCCGTCCTCTCCCCCACCCTACAACATGAAAGTAAAATTTATCAACTTACAGGAATGTAATAACTTCATAAAAAATCAATTCTATCGCTGTCAGCGGGATTCTATCTCTTGCTTTTAGGACTTTGCACCAGTTGATGAAATCGGTGGCCCGTGAACCCATGTGACCTCCAATCTCCTTCCCCGGTATTAATCAGAGCGCACACATCTGAGAGTTACTAACAAACTGCATTGTGGGTAAAAGACAAATGAGGAATACATTGTATTCTGCACACTAATTTAGAACCCTCCCCCCCCCCCCATTACTAGGCACATTACAAGATGGCTGACCTGCAGGTGTCGGGATCCTTGTTGTCTGCGATTGGGTGAAAGCATCTCCCCACCTCTGCAATACCAAAAGGCAACTTCCTGTTCAGGAGCTCCAAACAAGAGGGGTAATAATACAAGGCACCTAAAATTGGAAAAATATTTTTAAAAGTCAACATTTTAAGCCCCTCCCACAATGGTGAGATTTCCCCCTTTGTGTCTCTGCCCCTCCCACAATGGTGAAATTTCCTGCAGTAGTTTGTGTCTCTGCTCCTCCCACAATGGTGACATTTCCTGCAGTAATTTGTTTCTCTGCCCCTCCCACAATGGTGACATTTCCTGCAGTAATTTGTGTCTCTGCCCCTCCCACAATGGTGACATTTCCTGCAGTAGTTTGTGTCTCTGCCCCTCCTACAATGGTGGTATTTCCCACAGTAATTTGTGTCTCTGCCCCTCCCACAATGGTGACATTTCCTGCAGTAGTTTGTGTCTCTGCCCCTCCTACAATGGTGATATTTCCCACAGTAATTTGTGTCTCTGCCCCTCCCACAATGGTGACATTTCCTGCAGTAGTTTGTGTCTCTGCCCCTCCCACAATGGTGAGATTTCCTGCAGTAGTTTGTGTCTCTGCCCCTCCCACAATGGTGATATTTCCCACAGTAATTTGTGTCTCTGCCCCTCCCACAATGGTGACATTTCCCACA
This sequence comes from Pelophylax lessonae, assembly GCF_965119305.1. NCBI lineage: Eukaryota > Metazoa > Chordata > Amphibia > Anura > Ranidae > Pelophylax > Pelophylax lessonae. Next base: position 231,120,042 of record NC_138778.1, on the reverse strand, counting down.
GTAATTTGTGTCTCTGCCCCTCCCACAATGGTGACATTTCCTGCAGTAATTTGTGTCTCTGCCCCTCCCACAATGGTGACATTTCCTGCAGTAATTTGTGTCTAGTGTTGGGCGAACGGTTCAGCCCCAGCAGGAGTTTCAGCTTATTATTAGCTGTTCCCCCTTATTCGGCGAACACCCAAAGTTACAGGGCGTTTGCTGGGGGTTCCCTGTGCTGCACAGTGCATTCTACGCAAGCTCTGCCCAATAAGGGTGCAGTATAAGCTGGTTGTAAAGGAGCGGCCGGGAAGCCGGCTACAGCGTCCTTAACAACCGATGAGTCATCAGCGGTCAATGAACTTCCCCACTGACAGCTATATATATATATATATATAAAAAATAGCAAAATAAAAAAACCTGGCATGGTCGGTCCCCCCCTACAATCCATACCAGTACCTTATCGGAGCATGCAGCCTGGTGGGTCGGGGGGGGGGTGGACAATGACGAGTAAGGGCCCCCCACCCCCTCCTGAACCATACCAGGCCACATGCCCTCAACAGGCATGGGTGCTTTGGGGCAGGGGACATGTTGAGGGCAACAAGGGTCTCTTCCCCAAAACCTTGGGGTGTGGGGGGTCTGCGGGCATCGGATCTTGCCCCCCATATGTGGATGAGTAATGGGTACATTTTACCCCGACCCATTCATCAAAAAACATGTCAAAATAAATTAAAAACAGTAGACAGGTTTTTGACAAATCCTTTATTAAAAACTAAAAAACGCTGTCCTCCAATGTAGATCGATCGTCAATCACAACGCCGCCACCACCACTGGACTTGAAAAAAAAAAAAAAAGGCCTCCGCCCACCGCAAAGTCAAACCGCCCAATTGCGGGCTTGACAGTTCTTATATAGGTAAGAGCGAGGCCACCTGGCTGCAAAATCTGGTGGCACCGCCCCCCTTGCAACATCACCAACCAGTGCATGCTGGGTCGATGACATCACTGGGGGGCGGTGCCACCAGTTGATGTCGCCAGGTGGCCCCACCCTTACCTAAGAATTTTCACATTACCTGGTGGCACCGCCCCCCCTTGTGACATCACCAACCAGTGCATGCTGTCGATGACATCACAGGGGGGCAGTGCCACCAGGTGATGTCGCCAGGTGGCCCCCCGCCTTTACCTAAGAACTGTCACATCACCTAGTGGCACCGCCCCCCTTGTGACATTGCCAACCAGTGCATGCTGTGTCGATGACATCACAGGTGGGCGGTGCCACCAGGTGATGTCGCCAGGTGGCCCCGCCCTTACCTATATAAGAACTGTCAAATGGCAAGCCAGCCATTCGGGGGTTTGCCTTTGTGGTGGGTGGAGCGTTTTTATTTTATTTTTCAGGTCAGGTGGTGGCGTAGTTAATGACGATGGATCTACATTGAAGGACGGTGTGATTTTCTTTTTAATAAAGAAATTGTAAAAAAAACCTGTCTGTTTTTTTATATTTTGACACTTTTTTGGTGAAGCAGTAGGGGTACCCTACTCATTCACATGGGAGGAGGGGGGCAATGGGACCTGGGGGCCCCCTTGTTAAAGGGGCTTCCAGATTCTGATTAACCCCTTGCCCGCAGACCCCTACAATCAAAGCACAGGGTTGTGGGTAGGAGGATGCATGCTTGGATAAGGGTCTTGTACGGACTGGGGGGGGGGGGGGGAGAACACCGTTTTTTTTTTTTTTTAAATAGCCGGGTGCCAGCACTTGCAACAGTGAGTCAATTTAAATGGGATTTAACCCTCCTCTTATGTTAGAATTCCGTTACTATCCATGATGTTAGGGTCAGTTTTGACCCGTGTTTTAAATCAGCCATAAAATACCCTCTGAATAATTATTTATCATCAAATTTGTTTCTTACCTCTTGGTTACCTTGTTAGGCTTCTTTATCCTTGAAAAGATTGGTTTTAATATTTTTGGCGTGACCCCTTAGACCTTTCTTTTGATAGCATACCTCTCATTGTCAAATTGAAAAAATGGTAAAATAAAGTCAGCAACTCTGAAATGAATTTGTCCTATGTTTCTTCACTTTATTTAGAGAAGCAGACAAGCAGGAAAAGAGATAGGCCCCTCCCTAACTACAGCTCACAGGGTTGAGAGGGGATTGGCTGTCACTGTTACTAAGCAGAGAGAGTGTTTATGATTTCAGTTTTGGCACTTATTAGTGTCCTAAAATCCTATATTATAACTGGGTCAGAATTGACCCTAACACCATGAACGTCTTAATTTTCACCACAGTATTTTATAATTTAGTGAAAATGATTATTTTTCTATTACATTGTTTAAATAGAGGTTCCTGACAAAGTAAAAAAATCTTGATGCAATAAACAAATTTATATGATACTTATAGACATTCAAAACCTGAAAACGGGTCAGTTTTTACCCTAACACAAGAGGAGGGTTAAATATATATATATATATATATTTTATATAATTTATAAATGTCAGTTTTGCTGCAGCAGGTTCTATACATGGTACAGATGCTCCACTTTACAGGCAGACTAAGGGGACCCCCCAGGCACTTTATCATTTTTATTGTTGCACTTGAAGTATCATTAAAATCACTGCTCCTGTATAAAAATGCTGCATTGATACTTGTCCCCCAGGGTAGTACCCGGCCCCATACCCTTTTTATGGCCAATTACTTGCATATAAGCCTTCATAATGGGGACTTTTGATTTTTCATGTTCGTCCCCCATAGACTTCAATAGGATACTTGGTTTCGGGGCAGAATTTTTCCCTGTTCGGGAGTTCTGCTGTTAATTGAACAGGGGGGTGTTCAGCCCATCTCCATTTGTGTCATTGTTACCATATAGGAGATCTTGGCGAGGACCGGCCATCTTTTCCAGCTCCTCCTGGGTTAGACTTTGGTTTTGGAGGCGGTCCAGACAGGCTTTGGGGAGGGTCTTCAGCGGTGGTCTTGGTGAAGGGTTAGATGTTCCTGGTAGGTGACACAAAGAGTCAATGGGCAGAACCTGTTCCCGGTGCAGCACCATGGCGTCCCACCATTCCTTTACCAAGTTCCTTTTCATTTGGGCTCCCAGGGGCCCCAGGCTGTGATGTCCTCCTAGAACAGAGGCCGGAGTCATCTTCTCCCCTAACAGGAAGCACCTTCGACGGCACAACTCCAGAAGATCATCACTCTCCCGCCCTCCGGCCGCCAGCCTTCTGCACTGCAGTAATAGAGACGCCGGAAATGTCCTCCTTGTCCGCCCGACCCGGATCAGTCCCACCGCACACCAAGACATGGCAGATCGTGGTCACCTGACACAATATGGCCTCCGCCGGGGGATGGTACATAGCTCTGTGAGAATAGTACAGAAAGATAATGTGAGAATGACATTGTTCATGGCAGCCAATCAGCAGTCAGGAAAAGAAAAACTGTGCCAGGTGAGATCCAAACTTTACTGCAAATCCTTGCCTGCTCCTGTTCTGTAGATACAGAGGTAAGCCATTCACACATGCAGAAATCATTAAAAAATAGCACTAATTGGCAGCTCGTGTCCTCATAGGAGGCGCTGTCAGTGCGCTAAACCTAAGAACAATGCCGGGGATGCCACATTCCAGGAAACATCCCTATTATACAGGCAGATTACAGGAGCAGGGGCTGGAGGAGATGCAAGGGAGGCCGGTCTATAACCTGAGTACTATTGCCATGGCTGGAAGTGAGGGATACAATGGGGACAGGTTAGAAGATTGTACATAGAGCCGATATAGGAAGGTAACATACACACTGATACAATATATTATATATAGGAGGATATAGGGAGGGTATGGGGGGTGACATACAATGTAGGTATATGTATTTATATATATATATATGGTGCAGGGGCAGACTGAGGACCCTCAGGGCCCCTGGGCAAAATAAATCAAGGGCCCCCTTCCAGGCCCCACCTATGTTCCGCCCCCAGCCACACCCTTGCCCCACCTCCAGCCATACCCACGTCTCACCTCCAGCCACACCCACGTCCCGTCTCCAAAAGAAGGGGAGGAGAGTGGACGTGTGTCTGCTCTTCTCCCTCCCCTCTATCTGGCGGCACCTGCTATGCTAGGCCCAGACACCGGCGGTGGGCAAGCGGCGCTCAGCATACATAGTTGGGGGAGGGGGCACTATAATGGGGTGCAGTGTTGCCAACCCCCCGAGTGAAATTTACTGAGAGGGTGTCCAAAATTTACTAACAGAGCCACATTTTTAACAGATAACTCAGAAATTTACATAAAATGGCTAATTTCAGTGCAAAACAGTGCAAATATCAATATTTAAGCTACTATATATATATATATATATATATATATATATATATATTGTGACAGGAAGTCAGGTAAATCTGTGAATGTAGTCACAGACAGGAGCTACACTTCCACCTGGGTTAGACAAATCACCAATTACTATAGGGTGTCGGCTGCAGAGGTAGCCAGAACTGTCTAAGGAAGTTGAAAGGCCTTCAGCTGTTCAGAATGAGGAAATGAAGGCTTCTATAATTGTCCAAAGGAAGTCTAATGGATTGCTGCCTCCGGAAGCTGTCTCCTGAAGCCATGTGGGCTGGGAGAAGGAGGACAGTCAGATGTGTGCCTCCCGACAAGCTGGTGAGCATGGGAGAAGACCCCCTGAAGTGATGTGCGCTAAGGAGGGTAACCAAGTGTGAAGACGTCTCAAAGGTGAGAAAACAAACTATTTCTATGTGAAAGAAATAAAGGAATGTTTGCCATGTGAAGAGGCAAGCCAAGAGACATTCTCATTGTGATGAGTTAAGGACATGTTCAATGGACATTTGTGCTGTGTGAAGAGATTATAAATGGACTATTGAGAGTCCGCTGTAGGACAAGAAAGTCTGCCCAACAGTAGGTTGGAGACAGACTCTTAGGTAGGTTCCAGAGTGAGAAGGTAGCTGCCCACAGAGGCAAGGATTTATTTTCTTTTGGATGTTTTTGCTGCATGCAGTCTGGTGAAGAAAACACCATTAATAAACCAAACTGTTGTTTGCAAGCACTTGTCGGCTATCTCTCTGGGAAAACGCACCCCCCAAGGGGTCATCTACGCCTACCACCGAGCTAATCCCTCACATATGGTGGAGGTATGCAGTGGGCAGAAGCAGAGATCCCTGCAAAGAAGTGCATATTTTTGATGAACTTTGTTGTGTCTGGTGCAAGGGACTGCACAAACTGTGTGCGCAGGAAAAGAGATCCTGCAAGAGAGAGAAAAAACTATTAAGTTTTAAAGAGACAGTGGTCTTAAAAGTTTTTCTGGACTTTGAAACATTTTTTTTGTGGAGTGACTAAAGATGGGGCGGTCAAAGCGCCTGAAAGATGCAAGGATCGCTGAAATGAGAGACCGGATTCTATGGATGGAGGGGATGCTACCGTCTGAACCAGCCCCATCCATGCCTGAACGGAATCGGCTAAAGAGAAAGGTTGTTGTCCCTAGCAACGCTGGTGTAAATGAAACGGTTATGGAGACACAGTGTTCTCAGATGGAAAGTAAGCCCAAAATGGAGGAAATGTTGAAACAACTGATTATATCAAATACAGCTCAACAGCAGGAAAATGCGGAATTTCAGCGGAGCTTTGCAGCTCAACAAAAGGCTCACCAAGAGAGCATGGCAGGCTGGAAACAGAGATGCCAGCAGCCAATGGAGGCAATCGGTTTGGAGGAAACCGAGTATGTGTGCAGGGCTGAGTTGGATGCCTTGCAACGGAAAATGGAAGAAAAGGAACAAGCCTTGGAATTGCTTAGGATGGAGCATAGAAACGTGCAGGCTCAGGTGTTCCAGTGGGAAGAATCCTCTGCTCTTCTTTTTTCCGAGTTGCACAAACGCAGAGAGACTATAATGGAGAAAGATACCATCCTCATGGAAAAAGAAAGTGAAATTCAGACTTTGCAGAAGCAAAGTATGGCTGATATGTTGGAGTTGCGTAATCAGCTGGAAAAAAGTCTTCAGTGTTTGGAAGCTACAAAAATAGACCTGCAGGGGGCGCAGGAACAGAATGTTGCTCTGAAAACGACATTGTCTCTCAGCGACAAAGAGAAAAGTGAAAGAGAGGCTAAATTACTGAGTACTGTGTATGAGCTCACCACTTTGAGCAATGTGGTAAATGAATTGCGTACGGACTGTGAAAGTTGGAAAGGGGAAGCCCAACGTGTCCAACCAGCAGTTAAAGGAGAAAGAAGCCTGTGTGGCAGAATTAGTCTCATTCCCAGAAGCTAGCCAGTGAGGTGAAAGCTCTTATGCAGGGAAAAGGAGATTCGGAACACAAGAGAAAAAAAATAGAGGCACAGCTGCAGGAATCGCAAGTCAAGGTGTCAGAAGGTGACCGAGTGTGTGCTAAGCTGTCAGAGAAGGCAAACCGACTGCAGGTTGAGTTGGACAAGGTTACAAATCAGCTTTCTCAAGCAGACAGAAAATCTAGAGAAATTGCCAAAGATTTCTCTATCTTGGAATCGCAGCTGCAAGACACTCAGGAACTCTTACAGGAAGAGAGGTGTCAAAGGCTGAGTTTTAGCACAAAGCTCAAACGAATGGAAGATGAGAAAAATGGCTTCCTGGAACAATTTATAGAGGAGGAAGAAGCAAAGAAAAACTTGTCAGAGCAAGTCGCAACATTGCAAGCTCAGATAGCGGTTATGAAAAAACGCATGGAAGAAAGCGTTTGTTCATTAGAGAGTGTTGAAGTTGTGAAAAAGAAACTGCAGAAAGACCTTGAAGTTGCTAATCAACGCTATGAAAAAAAAACAGCTGCTTATGACAAGCTTGAGAAGACCAAGACAAGACTTCAGCAGGAATTGGATGAACTGAGTGTGAATCTGGATCACCAGAATCAGATTGTGTCCAACCTGGAGAAGAAGCAAAAGAAGTTTGATCAGATGCTTGGTGAGGAGAGGACTGTGTCTGCAGGATATGCAGAGGAACGCGACCGTGCAAAAACAGAGGCGCATGATAACGAGAGCAAAGCCCTGTTCTTGGCTCGCTCTTTGGAGGAAGCTCTAGAGTGTAAGGTTGAACTAGAAAGAGTTAACCAACAGCTGTGTACAGAAATTGAAGATTTGGTCAGCTCCAAGGATGATGTTGGGAAAAGCGTTCTGGAGCTAGAAAGGTGTAGGCGAGCCTTAGAACAGCAAGTAGAAGAGATGAAGATTCCGTTGCAGGAACTGGAAGAGGAATTACAGGCAACAGAGGATCTGTCCCAAAGAGGGGATAGTGTGCCTGATGCAGTTTTTAAAAGGATCAGTGTTTTGGGGTCTGTCCGGAGTGAGCCTCAGAAATGTGATGACATGTGGCTTGAATCACCCCTTTGGAATAAACCGTTCCTTCAAAAACTTCAAGCATTGGAAAATGTATCATTAGAACTTCAGCAAACAAAGGAGCTGGGTAAGAAATGTGATGATTTCTCAGTTCAGGCTGAAAACCTAGTGGAGAAAACGAAAGCGGAGAAAACTAAAGCAAGTGATATAAATCTGGGAGAAAAAAGCAAACGCCACCTAGTGGAGAAAACTAAGGCTGTTGGTGAAAACGTGAAGCAAATGAATTTCAAGTGCCTTTCAGGGAATATTTCCAAAATGGAACTGGTGAAAGACAGGTGGCAGAAGTTTGATCGTGATCTTGAGATGCATTCCATGTGGAATTCAGATAGAGAAAAGGAACTAGGTGACCTTGAGCGGTCAAATAGTTCAGCAGAAAGTGCATTGAAGAAACCTGTAAAAGAATGTGTTGCAGTTCCATGCTTCTTCACTGATGCAGAGAGGAGGTCTATAATGGATACCACCCAGATCGCTGGGTTCAAATGTGTTGCCTTTGACCCCTATGTTGGTGGAAGGAAAGTTGATGATGTTCTGGTTGTCTACTTCTGTGAAGAGTTTGGCAAGAAATATAAACTGAATATCAAATCAAATAGTAGGCCTTTACTGCGACTCGCTCAGGAGGGCGAACAGTTTAAGAAGTTGATGAGTGCAAATGCTTCAGATCTGCCTATGAATATGAAATGTTTGGTGAATGATATTGATGTCTCTGGGACAAGGAACAGGGGTCACTTTGAAGAAATGTGTGACAGCCTGTTGTCTCAATTGGAAAATCCTCTGCACAGCATCTTAGAGCAAGCCAAGCTCAAGAAGGAAGATCATTCCCTTTTACAACAAAAAGTCAATGATTGTGTACAGCTGTATGGAGAGGCAACTCAAGTCACAGAGGGACGTCAAGAGTCCCTACTTGGAACAAAGCTTAGTGAAGCAAAGGTTCTCAAAGTGTTGTGGAAATCATTTGTTGATTGCAGAGAGAGGCGGCTCAAGAATGTTGAAGACATTAAGACTAGCATACTTGAGTTGCCTATGGATCACGGTCCTCCATGGCGGATAGGACAAACTTGTATGCAAGACAAACTTGAGAAGGAGCGAAATGATGCCAAAAATACAGTTGAGGAATGTGTAAATGAGATAAGAGACAAACTGTTTGACATTTATGAGAAATCTGTCAATGAAGATGACAGAAACAGTTTCATTCGGAAGTTTGAAGATACTAAGAGGCGTATCAGTGAGTGTCAAGTGCAGTGCTTAACACATGCGTGTCTGGAAATCTGTGTCCCAACCCTAGGGTTGAAACAAGAGGGGGGGGGACAAGAGGGGGGGGTATGTGACAGAAAGTCAGGTAAATCTGTGAATGTAGTCACAGACAGGAGCTACACTTCCACCTGGGTTAGACAAATCACCAATTACTATAGGGTGTCGGCTGCAGAGGTAGCCAGAACTGTCTAAGGAAGTTGAAAGGCCTTCAGCTGTTCAGAATGAGGAAATGAAGGCCTCTATAATTGTCCAAAGGAAGGCTAATGGATTGCTGCCTCCGGAAGCTGTCTCCTGAAGCCATGTGGGCTGGGAGAAGGAGGACAGTCAGATGTGTGCCTCCCGACAAGCTGGTGAGCATGGGAGAAGACCCCCTGAAGTGATGTGCGCTAAGGAGGGTAACCAAGTGTGAAGACGTCTCAAAGGTGAGAAAACGAACTATTTCTATGTGAAAGAAATAAAGGAATGTTTGCCATGTGAAGAGGCAAGCCAAGAGACATTCTCATTGTGATGAGTTAAGGACATGTTCAATGGACATTTGTGCTGTGTGAAGAGATTATAAATGGACTATTGAGTGTCCGCTGTAGGACAAGAAAGTCTGCCCAACAGTAGGTTTGAGACAGACTCTTAGGTAGGTTCCAGAGTGAGAAGGTAGCCGCCCACAGAGGCAAGGATTTATTTTCTGTTTTATTTTCTTTTGGATGTTTTTGCTGAATGCAGTCTGGTGAAGAAAACACCATTAATAAACCAAACTGTTGTTTGCAAGCACTTGTCGGCTATCTCTCTGGGAAAACGCACCCCCCAAGGGGTCATCTACGCCTACCACCGAGCTAATGTCTCACAATATATATATATATATATATATATATATATATATATATATATATATATATATATATTGTGTTAATCGCAAATGTTATTAGTGTGATTAGCAATGTGTTGTAGGTATAACAAAAGCCCAAACACATATTTCTCCATTTTTATATGAAGGTCAGGGTAATAAAACCCAACACAGGGTTTTCCTTTACAGTGTAAGTGGGAACTCTGTGGACCCTGATGTAAAAGAGAACATGGTGGACCCTGATGTAAAGGAGAACTCTAAGGACTCTGATGTAGGAGGCTTTGCTGTGGACTCTGGTTTAAAGGGAAACTCTGATGTAAAAAAGTCTCTGGTCACCACAGACCCCTTTACACAAGAATCCATAGAGCTCCCCCTTACATTACTGTCCACAGAGACTGCATGCAATGCACAAGAGATGGTCAGAGACTGCATACATGGCACAATGGATGGTCAGAGACTGCAGACATGGCACAAGGGATGGTCAGAGACTGTGCACATGGCACAAGAGATAACCAGTGACTGCATACATGGCACAAGAGATGGTCAGTGACTGCATACATGGCACAAGAGATGGTCAGTGACTGCATACATGGCACAAGGAATGATAAGAGACTGCCGGCATGGCACAAGGGATGGTCAGAGACTGCAGGCATGGCAAAAGGGGCGGTCACAGACTGCAGGCATTGCACAATGGGCGGTCACAGACTGCGGGCATGGCACAAGTGGCGGTCAGAAACTGCGTCCATGGCACAAGAGGCGGTCACAGACTGCGGGCATGGCACAAGAGGCGGTCAGAAACTGCGTCCATGGCACAAGAGGCGGTCACAGACTGCGGGCATGGCACAAGGGGCGGCCACAGACTGCAGGCATTGCACAATGGGCGGTCACAGACTGCGGGCATGGCACAAGGGGCGGTCACAGACTGCGGGCATGGCACAAGGGGCGGTCACAAACTGCGGGCATGGCACAAGAGGCGGTCAGAAACTGCGTCCATGGCACAAGGGGCGGTCACAGACTGCGGGCATGGCACAAGAGGCGGTCACAGACTGCGGGCATTGCACAAGAGGCGGTCAGAAACTGCATCCATGGCACAAGGGGCGGGCACAGACTGCGGGCATGGCACAAGAGGCGGTCACAGACTGCAGGCATTGCACAAGAGGCGGTCAGAAACTGCATCCATGGCACAAGGGGCGGGCACAGACTGCGGGCATGGCACAAGAGGCGGTCACAGACTGCGGGCATTGCACAATGGGCGGTCACAGACTGCGGGCATGGCACAATGGGCGGTCACAGACTGCGGGCATGGCACAAGGGGCGGTCACAGACTGCGGGCATGGCACAAGGGGCGGTCACAGACTGTGGGAAATGGCACAAGGGGCGGTCAGGGACAGAGGGCATGGCACAAGAGGCGGTCACAGACTGCGGGCATGGCACAAGGGGTGGGCACAGACTGCGGGCATGGCACAAGAGGCGGTCACAGACTGCGGGCATGGCACAAGGGGTGGGCACAGACTGCGGGCATTGCACAATGGGCGGTCACAGACTGCGGGCATGGCACAATGGGCGGTCACAGACTGCGGGCATGGCACAAGGGGCGGAAACAGACTGCGGACATGGCACAAGAGGCGGTCACAGATTGCGGGCATTGCACAAGAGGCGGTCAGAAACTGCATCCATGGCACAAGAGGCGGTCACAGACTGCGGGCATTGCACAATGGGCGGTCTCAGACTGCGGGCATTGCACAATGGGCGGTCTCAGACTGCGGGCATTGCACAATGGGCGGTCTCAGACTGCGGGCATTGCACAATGGGCGGTCTCAGACTGCGGGCATTGCACAATGGGCGGTCTCAGACTGCGGACATGGCACAAGAGGCGGTCACAGATTGCGGGCATTGCACAAGAGGCGGTCAGAAACTGCATCCATGGCACAAGGGGCGGGCACAGACTGCGGGCATTGCACAAGGAATGGCTGGTACAATGATATTCACAGCCAGATTCTGACAGCATAAAGATAAAAGTTTGTATGCCCCACCTCCCAGAGATGGTATGGAGACATTTTCATCTGTTACCAGTGCCACTGCGCCCCTCCCCCTGGTCTCACTCAGCTACAGGCTCCTCCCCCTCATCTTCAGATTTCTCCCCCTTGTCTCACTCAGCTACAGGCTCCTCCCCCTCATTGCCAGGCCCCTCCCCCTCATTTAGATCGGCTACAGGCTCCTCCCCCTCATCTTCAGATTCCTCCCCCTTGTCTGACTCGGCTCCAGGCCCCTCCCCCTCATCTAGATCGGCTCCAGGCTCTTCCCCGTGCCCTCCAGTTCAGCGGCCATGGTCTGTGTGATGCTGAACTGGAGGCGTTCCCTGTCCCTCTCTCTGCCACCGCCCAGATGGAAGGAGGGATTGTTTTTTTTCAAGATACAGTGACGGCAGAAGAGAGGGGGCGGAGTCTTCTAGCAGAGGCTGAAGAGAGGGGGCGGAGTCTTCTAGCAGAGGCTGAAGAGAGGGGGCGGAGTCTTCTAGCAAAGGCTGAAGAGAGGGGGCGGAGTCTTCTAGCAGAGGCTGAAGAGAGGGGGCGGAGTCTTCTAGCAGAGGCTGAAGAGAGGGGGCGGAGTCTTCTAGCAGAGGCTGAAGAGAGGGGGCGGAGTCTTCTAGCAGAGGCTGAAGAGAGGGGGCGGAGTCTTCTAGCAGAGGCTGAAGAGAGGGGGCGGAGTCTTCTAGCAGAGGCTGTCCCTCTGCCCTGCATCCGTTGCAGGGGTGAAGTATACAGCGCCGGGCCCCTCCTCCCACGAAAATAGCGCCAGCTGCCGGGCCCTCGGACCATCTCCGACCGCTCAGTCCGCCCCTGTAGGCGGTGACACAGAACACACAGATAGAATTTATCACTAACCTACAGCAAAGTACTTCCTCCACGTGCCACCGCCCCGCACAGCACTCTAGTGGGCTCCTTCCCTGCCCACTAGGGGCGTGTACTGCGTGAGTGTCATCGCCCTTGTTTCACGACTCAGTAATAGGGGGCGTGTTTTGCGTCTCACACATCGCTGCCCAGTGGTAGAGGCGTGCCTTGCGTTTCAAAGCCCAGTCTGGGGGCGTGCTTTGCGTTTCAAAGTTGTCTGGGGGCGTGCTTTGCGTTCCAAAGCTTGGCATGTGGGCGTGGCTTGCGTCTCAAGCCTCTGTATGGAGCAAATCCTGCGTCTCATGCCTCGTTGTGAGTTGCAGACTTCCGGTAGTGGTGACTCCTGTGTGCTGGGGCTGTAGTTGGGGGGTTGGGGTGTCTCTGATGTGCTGTATTAGCCTGGTGAAGGAGGAGAAGCTTTGTCCCATCTCTAACATTGTACACAATGTTCCTATAAAGGGCCAGACCTCCTCAATGTGGGATTTCAGATAAATTCATAGCTCCTCCCACCTGTCCCTGATTGGGAACAAGTCCCTCCTTCCTCCTTATTATTGTCTGATCTATATATAGCTCTTTATAAAAAGCACTCGTGGGTTCAACCAATCATTTTTTTGTATAATTCCCCTTCAACCACTTCTGGACGGGAAGGATTTACCCCCCTTAATGACCCGGCCATTTTTTTGCGATTCGACACTGCGTTAATTTAACCACTTAAGCCCCGGAAGATTTTACCCCCTTCCTGACCAGGCTATATTTTGCGATTCGGCACTGCATGACTTTAACTGACAATTGCGCGGTCGTGCGACGCTGTATCTAAATGAAATTGAGGTCCTTTTTTCCCCACAAACAGAGCTTTCTTTTGGTGGTATTTGATCACCTCTGTGATTTTTTGATCATGCGCTATAAACAAAAAAAGAGCGTCAATTTTGCAAAAATAACAATATTTTTCACATTTTTTTATATAAAATTCCCCCCAAAAAAAATGTAAAAATCAAAATTTTTTTAACATTTTTGGCCAATTTGTTTTATGCTACCTATGCTTGGTAAAAAAAAAATCGCAAAAAGCGTATTTTGATTGGTTTGCGCAAAAGTTATTGCGTTTACTAACAAAGGGAAAGATTTTTATCATTTTTATTGTTTTTTTTTTAACGAGTAATGGCGGCGATCTGTGATTTTTTTTGCGGGACTGCGACATTGTGGCGGACAGATCGGACCCCTGACTGACATTTTTGACACTTTTGGAGGGACCAGTGACATTACTGCAGTAATCAGTGCTATAAATATGCACTGTCACTGTAAAATGACACTGGCAGTGAAGGGGTTAATTTTATTGGTAAACAGTGGGTTAAATGTATCCCTAGGGGCGTGATTCTAACTGTCAAGGGGTGTGGCTGTTTGATGTAATCACAGAGACATACGATCCTATATATCAGGATCGTATGATCTCTGCACTTACACCAGGGAGAATGACAGGCGGCTTTGTTTACATCAGCCGCCTGCCTTTCTCCCTCTGTACCGGCGAGTGACCGGCGAACATCAGGTACGCCGGTCACACGCACAGGGATGTTAGGGAGCAAGCAGGGGCGGGAGCGCGCCTCTGGCGGCGTGCGCTCGCCCCCAACGCGCGACTGAGCGAGTGACGTACCCATACGTCACTTTGCCCAGGAGGGGCTGACTGCCGCAGTATATCTGCAGTGGGCGGTCGTTAAGTGGTTAACGTAAAATTGCGCGGTCGTGCGACGCTGTACCCAAATAAAATTGATGTCCTTTTTATCCCACAAATAGAGATTTCTTTTGGTGGTATTTGATCACCTCTGCAATTTATTTATTTTTTTTTGCGCCATAAACAAAAAAAGTGCGACATTCTGAAAAAGAAAAAAAAAAACATTTTTCACCTTCTGCTATATAACATTCCCAATAAAAAAAAAATATGAAAATCATTTTTTTTATCCTTTTAGGCCTACAGTAAACCCCCGTTATATCGCGGTTCAGTTTTCGCGGTCCCGTTATTTTGCGTTTTTTTTTTTTTCTGTGAGACCTATTAATATTATTTTACTAATTAAATCATTGTTAATTAAGTATTGTGTTTTCCATAGCTCTTGCTCTCTCTCTCTGTATCTTTTATGTGTTTAAATGTGTTTCTATTGTTTTAAATGTGTGTTTAACCACTTTACCACCGGAGGATTTTGCTGTCTTACGTCTGGGCCACTTTTTGCGATTTGGCACTGTGCGACTTTAACTGACAATTGCGCGGTCGTGCGACGCCGTACCCAAACAAAATTTACGTCCTTTTTTCCCCCACAAACAGAGCTTTCTTTTGGTGGTATTTGATCACCTGTGCGATTTTTACTTTTTGCGCTATAAACCAAAAAATAGCGTAAATTTTGAAAAAACAACAATATTTTTCACATTTTTTTAATATGAAATTCCCCCCAAAAAAATGTAAAAATCAAAATTTTTAAAAATTTTTGGCCAATTTGTTTTCTGCTACATATGTTTGGTAAAAAAATTCACAATAAGCGTATTTTGATTGGTTTGCGCAAAAGTTATTGCGTTTACTAACTAAGGGAAAGATTTCTGTCATTTTTGGTGTTTTTTTTTAACGCGTAATGGCGGCGATCTGCGATTTTTTTTGCGGGACTGCGACATTGCGGCGGACAGATCGGACCCTTGACTGACATTTTTGACACTTTTGGGGGTACCAGTGACATTACTGCAGTAATTAGTGCTATATATATGCACTGTCACTGTAAAAATGACACTGGCAGGGAAGGGGTTAATTTTATTGGAGAGGGAGGGGTTAATGTATGCCTGGTGCTTACTAACGTGTGTGGGGGGAGGTGACTGTGTGACAGAAGGACAGATCCAGGGTTCAGCTATGCTGAACCCTGCAATCTGACCCTGTCTGTCACTTGGGAGATCCGCCCGCTCTGTTTACACAAGCAGGCGGATCTCCACACTAGATCCCCGACGATCAGGGAAGAGCAGAGGCGATCGCCGCTGCTCCTCCCCTGGCCCGACTCCCGCTGTGACTGAAAACAGCGGGAGCGAGCCTCCGGCGGCGCGCGCGTGCGCCGCCCACAAGGGGAGTGTCTGACGACGTAGTACTACGGTACTCAGCGGTAAAGTGGTTAAAGACCTTTAGACCCGGTTCACACTACTCCGACTTGGGACGCGACTTGTGCGACCTCAAGTTGCCCCAAGTCGCTTGTCATTACAAATTCAATGTAAATGAATGAGAGCCGTCTTAATATGCACTACAGAAGTCGCTCCGACTTCAGAAAAGGTTCCTGTACTACTTCAAGGCGACCTCTATCCGACTTGTCCCATAGACTTCAATGGGAGTCGCCTCTGAGTCGGATCCTTATCTATTTTCAAGCGACTTGTTATCAGATTTTCCAGGAAGAAGAAAAAGATTAGCCAGGCATTCCCCACAGACAAAGTCGCCTATCATTTAAGTCTCTTCAAAAGTCACGCTAAAGTTGCGCTAAAAAGTCGCTCCTTCATGGGGCGACTTTCTGGTAGCGGTAGTGTGAACCGGCTCTTACGGTAATTTTAAAAGCACTTTAAAAAGTTATAAAAACCTGCCTAGGGTGCATTTAAATAGGGGATTTCTAATTCGCGGAATTTCACTTATTGCGGGTGGGTCTGGAGGGGGGTTTACTGTATTTGTTTTCTGCTACATATTAATGGTAAAAAAAAATCCCAGTAAGCGTATTTTGATTGGTTTGCGCAAAAGTTACAAACTAGGGGAAAGATTTATGTCATTTTTATTTATTTATTTATTTTTCACTAGTAATGGCGGCGATCTGCGATTTTTGCAACATTGCGGCGGACAGATCGGACCCCTAACTGACACTTTTGGGGGGACCAGTGACATTACGACAGTAATCAGTGCTAAAAAATATTGCACTGTCACTGTACTAATGACACTGGCATGGAAGGGGTTAACCCAGAGGAGATTAAGGGGCTAACCACTTACCGACCGCCCACGACAGATATACTGCGGCAGGCTGGCTGGGCAGCACGGACCAAAGTTTCAGTACGTCGGTTCGCAGGAGCGCGCTTCCGCCATTAGGAAGCAGGGAAGCCGATCCACAGGACCGGCCGCCGCGATCGCTCCCCGCTGAGAGAGAAGGACGGTCGGCTGTTATAAACACATCCGACCGTCCTTCTCCCTGGAATTAACACAGAGCTCCTGGGATCCTTCTATATAGGATCACATGTCTCTGTGTTGATTCCAGAAGTCCCTCCCCCGTACAGTTAGAAAACACCCCCTAGGCTCAGATTTAACCCTTTGATTACTGAAAGGGTTAAAGTGTGTGTGGAGGGGGTTACTTGGTTTGGCAGTGAAAGGGTTAAAGTGTGTGTTGAGGGGATTACTTGGTTTGGCAGTGAAAGGGTTAATAAATGAAAGGGGGAAAACATTGGTTTTACAGTTAAAGGTTAAAAAAATGAAGTATATAGTTTGGTAGTGAAAGGGTTAAAAGCTGAAAGGAAAAAAAAAAAAAAAGGTTTGGCAGGTAAAGGGTTAAAAAGTATAAAAATAATTGTTTTGTGAGAATGATGAAATAAATGGGAAGATTTGATCTCTGGGGAGGATTTATAAGACTCCATTCACCGTCTTATCATAGGAATACAGATCTTTATTTCAGCCATGGGACTGTAAGGGTTAAATGTCAGTGAAAATAACTGTCACTTCCAGAAAAACCTGTTATTACCGGAGCCGTATCCCTATTAGATCCGTATACTGAGCCTACAGCCTGAATTCACACAGCTCACAAACAAGGGCGAGGCTCCTTTAAGAAAAATCGTCAGTTATTTTTTTTTGCTGAGTCATCATGAGATAAAAAAACAAGTCACATGACCAGTGGGAGGAGCCAGAGGAGGCTGGGCCTATATAAGGAGCTGCAGCGGCGGGAGATCAGTGAGACAAGTGTTGACACCGACCAGTGAAGACCTGTCTTTATCTCTGCTGAGATATTTCTTGCGATTTCATTGGATTTGATTTCATTTGAATTCAATTTCATTGCGATTTCATCGTTGTACGTTTAAAGCGCGTTTCATTATTCTTAATAATGAACCAATTTAAATGTAAACAGCTTTTTTCTCTGAAAAACACCAAAGAGAAACCCCCCATGGAAGGAGGTATCAGTGACCATCCTGCAGATACCCCAACCAAGAAGCCCCCCAAAATGAAGAGGGGGAGGGCTTTTGTGCGCGGCTGCGTCAGAGCCGTTCTTAGATGTATTGGTTCCGGCCGTAAAGCCAATGGACCGCCCCGAAATACCGACACCGGGATTGGTAAGTGTTGTGGATATTAATAGATACAAAATAACTGACAGCCTTTCATTGGATCCTTCCACCCCATTGATGACAGGTCACCCCTCCCCCCATATATACACATGTATAGGGATTTCCATTGATGACAGGTCACCCCTCCCCCCCCATATGTACACATGTATAGGGATTGCAAAGGATATAGGGATCGATAGATAGGATTATAGGGATCAAGAGAAACAAACTGTAAATCTTGGAGCCAAGTCTCCCCTCCCCCCCAACTCTCTCTCCTCACCTGTTCACTGCCAACCGATTTTTGTTATTAAACTGTCAGTGTGAAGGAGAGCGGCATGGTACCCGGGATCTGCTAATCTCACTGCAATGCTTTACAGGAAAAGTAAATGTACGATTTCTTACCTGCTAAAAAATTGCCATTTATTATTCTCAGGTAAAAGGTGAAATAATCCTTTATGGTCGGCTCAGATGAAGTGTCAGCTCTCCATTTATTTTCAATGTACACAAAATAAGACACAATGGAAGAGTTTTATTTTTATTTTTTTAAATAATTGTGCTGAGGTTTATACAGTATCTCACAAAAGTAAGTACACCCCTCACATTATTCTATCTTTTCATGTGACAACACTGAAGAAATGAGACTTTGCTACAATGTAAAGTAGTGAGTGTACAGCTTGTATAACAGTGTAAATTTGCTGTCCCCTCAAAATAACTCAACACACAGCCATTAATGTCTAAACCGCTGGCAACAAAAGTGAGTACACCCCTAAGTGAAAATGTCCAAATTGGACCCAATTCGCCATTTTCCCTCCCCAGTGTCATGTGACTCGTTAGTGATACTCAGGTGTGAATGGGGAGCAGGTGTGTTAAATTTGGTGTTATCGCTCTCACTCTCTCATACTGGTCACTGGAAGTTCAACATGGCCCCTCATGGCAAAGAACTCTCTGAGGATCTGGAAAAAAATGAATTGTTGCTCTATATAAAGATGGACTAGGCCAGGGGTAATGAATTAACATTCAAGGAGGTCCGGCCGCTAAAATTTTCTTTGGGTCGAGGTCCGAATCTCAAGTCTGTGCTATGACTCAGAGGGATGGGCAAAACAAAACGTGTCCATCAGCGTTGCTCTTAACATGATATGTGCCCATCAGTCTGCACTTTATAAAATAAGAAACCCACTTTAAAAAGGTGACCCACATACCTTTGGGGGCAGAAAATGCGAGAGCCAGGAGCCGCAAACAGCAGGGGGGCGGGGCGCACACGTGATGTCACGCCCCAACTCGCAGCCCGGCTGAGAGTGAGAGTCTGGAGCCGCAGTTAGGAGCAGGGGGCGGGCGTGCACTTGACATCACGCCCCAACTCGCGGCCTGACTGGGAGTGAGCCGGGAGCGGTAGAAAGAAGCAGTGGGGTGGGGCGCATACACGGGACGTCACTGGTTGCTGGGACACGCGAGGTCCCAGCAAACCAATGACTGCTTATAGTGGGGCCTGACGGTCCGGGTGGAAGCATCGTGCAGTCCATTCTTTGACCGCGGGCTACCATTTAATGATGGCTGGCCTAGGCTATAAGAAGATAGCCAAGACCCTGAAACTGAGGTACAGTGGCCAAGACCATACAGTAGCTTAGCAGGACAGGTTCCACTCAGAACAGGCCTCACCATGGTCAACCAAAGAAGTTGAGTGCACGTGCTCAGTGTCATATCTAGAGGTTGTCTTTTGGAAATAGATATATGAGTGCGGCCAGCATTCCTACAAAAGTTGAAGGGGTGTCAGTGCTCAGACCATACACCACACACTGCATCAAATTGGTGTGCATGGCTGTCATCCCAGAAGGAAGCCTCTTCTAAAGATGATGGACAAGAAAACCTGCAAACAGTTTGCTGAAGACAAGCAGACTAAGGACATGGATTACTGGAACCATCTCCTGTGCTCTGATGAGACCAAGATAAACTTATTTGATTCAGATGGTGTCAGGCGTGTGTGGCGGCAACCAGGTGAGGAGTACAAAGACAAGTGTGTCTTCCTACAGTCAAGCATGGTGGTGGGAGTGTCATGGTCTGGGGCTGCATGAGTGCTGCCGGCACTGGGGAGCTACAGATCATTGAGGGAACCATGAATGCCAACATGTACTGTGACTAGACATATGCCGGTTTTCGGTAATTCGATATATCGCGGTATTGCATAGCCACGGTATTGTTATTGTGGCATTTTTAAAATACCGAGTTTCTCTGCTCCTGGGTCTGACTTGTGAATTGATACATTTCAGTGAGCTGAATGACTCATTCACTCACACAGCTAACGCCTTTCAGCATTAAGCCCCGGTTCACACTACTGCGTGTGCGGGGTTCGCATGTCATGTCGGAGCGCACTGCTCCGACATGACATGTGATCAGCTGTGCGGTGCGAGTTTAGCCATACAGTTTGTATGGCTAAATTCGCATCGCACCCGCAGCAAACACGCACAGGAGGCATTTTTGCTGCCGCATCAGGATCGGATCGCACAGCGGTTCACACTTGTGCGATCCGATCCTGTGCGAACTGCACGATCGCACTGCGATATGCGATCAAACTGGGGGTGTCGTTAAGATTACATTGACACCCCCAGCGGATCGCATATGGCAGTGTGAACTGCCGGGGGTGCGTGTGCGATGCGGGAACAGGCTGCGAATTCGCAGCCTTCCCGCATCGCATCAGTGTGAACCGAGCCTTAGTCTCCCAGTAACTATAAACAAAAATGATTACATTGTATCTTTTCCTTCCCTCTGCCAGGGAGAAAGGAAGTTTAACCTCTTAAAGACTGGACCTTTCTCTGACACTTGTTGCTTGCAAGTTAAAATCAGTTTTTTTTTTTTGCTAGAAAAGTACTTAGAACCCCCAAACATTTTATATATTTTTTTAGCAGAGACCCTACAGAAAAAAAATGGCGATTGTTGTAATATTTTATGTCACACTGTATTTGCGCAGCAGTCTTTCAAACGCAATTAATAGACTTTAATGAATAAAAAAAAAAAAAATCATAACAGTAAAGTTATCCCAATTTTTTTTTTGTTACACAGAGAATCGTGATCTTTATTCCAAGCTAAAAAATCGTGATTCTCATTTTGGCCAGAATCGTGCAGCTCTAATATATATATATATATATATATATATATATACACACACACGCATAGCTGCCCACATTACATTATTATATAGCCATCAAGCAGTGTCTGGCCTACCTGGTGATGACTGGTCCTGGCGCTCTGATCCGATGGCCTGGTCTTTAAAGGGGCAAATCCTTGCGATCCAGAAGTGGTTAAACCTGCAGGAGGACCGGTGTTTTTATCTATTAATGACTTTACTATTGCTTTAGGCCTGGTTCACATGTATGCGGGTTGGTGGTTCACATGTATGCGGGTTGGCGGCCCACATTTGCACAGGCATAGCAGCCCATTGATTTGAACGGGCTGCTATGCCCTCATTTTCCGCAGAAAAAAGGTGCATGCAGCATTTTTTTAAAATTCAGTGGCCTTGAAATCCATCCTGCTTTTGCACCATGCAACTAACCTGCAGTTCCTGCTCTGGCAAGCTTTCTGCATTTTTTGTATACATGGGCACGGCATTTAAAAACAGTTTGCGTGTGCAGCAAAGGCAGGTAAGTTGCATGGTGCAAAAGAAGGATGGATTTCATGGCCACTGCATTTTTTTAAATTCTGCATGCACCTTTTTTCAGCTGAAAACGCAGGCATAGCAGCTCAAGCCCATTCACATCAATGGGCTGCTATGCCTGTGCAAATGTGGGCCCCCAACCCGCATACATGTGAACCGCCAACCCGCATACATGTGAACCAGGCCTAAAGCAATAGTAAAGTCATTAATAGATAAAAACACCGGTCCTCCTGCAGGTTTAACCAATTAATGACTTTACTATTGCTTTAGGCCTGGTTCACATGTATGCGGGTTGGGGGCCCACATTTGCACAGGCATAGCAGCCCATTGATGTGAATGGGCTTGAGCTGCTATGCCTGCGTTTTCAGCTGAAAAAAGGTGCATGCAGAATTTAAAAAAATGCAGTGGCCATGAAATCCATCCTTCTTTTGCACCATGCGACTTACCTGCCGTTGCTGCACACGCAAACTGTTTTTAAATGCCGTGCCCACGTATACAAAAAATGCAGAAAGCTTGCCAGAGCAGGAACTGCAGGTTAGTCGCATGGTGCAAAAGCAGGATGGATTTCAAGGCCACTGAATTTTAAAAAAATGCTGCATGCACCTTTTTTCTGCGGAAAATGAGGGCATAGCAGCCCGTTCAAATCAATGGGCTGCTATGCCTGTGCAAATGTGGGCCGCCAACCCGCATACATGTGAACCGCCAACCCGCATACATGTGAACCACCAACCCGCATACATGTGAACCGCCAACCCGCATACATGTGAGCCAGGCCTAAAGCGATAGTAAAGTAATTTATAAACAACACCTCCTTCAGGTTTAACCACTTCTTGACCACAAGGATTTGCCCTCTTAATGACCAGGCCATCGGATCGGAGCCGAGCGCCAGGACCAGTTATCACCAGTTAGGCCAGACACTGCTTGATGACCTATTTTAGGCCTGGTTCACAGAGTCTGTACTGACTGACTATATAATAATGTGCAAAAGTGAACCAAAGCCCCTAAATTCAGCAATGAAATTGAAGTGAGGTGGAAATTTAATAATTTAAATTTAATAATAGAATACCGTGATAATACCGTATACCGTGGCAAAACCTTAATCAATTAATCGCAGCATGAAAATCTGATATCGTCACAAGCCTAACTGTGACATACTGAAGCAGAGCATGATCCCCTCCCTTCAGAGACTGGGCCGCAGGGCAGTATTCCAACATAACGACCCCAAACACCTCAAAGATGACCACTGTCCTGCTAAAGAAGCTGAGGGTAAAGGTGATGGACTGACCAAGCATGTCTCCAGACCTAAACCCTATTGAGCATCTGTGGGGATCCTCAAACGGAAGGTGGAGGAGCGCAAGGTCTCTAACATCCAAGAGAACGCATGTGCAAGTCGCGCACACATATGTAAACGGTATTCAAACCCCACATGTGAGGTATCCCTGCGAACAATTGATCGAGAACAATAAAAAAAAGTGACCCGAAACACGCCATGCGCTACTTTGCCATGTTTGTCGCACATAGGGCGGCCCATTGAAATGAATAGACTGCTCTATGCTTGTTGGGTAAAAAAAAAACACTTGAAAAAAATGGGCGTTTACCATCCAGGTGTATGTCAGAAGTGTGACTGGGCGGGGCCTTCATCACTTCACAAACTATGGAATGCTTTGAAGGCAGAAATTAGCAATTAGTACATTGGAAAAATGAAAATACAAAAATAAATGTCCAACAGTGAAAGGGTTAAAATGACTATCTGAGCGCTCTCCCCTCCCCCTCTCTGAAAGTAGCAGTTGCTCGTGTCTGCAGACACTCCACCCCCGCTGAGCCCCATGTGTAATATGCTGCACCCTCTTTCAGACTCCCCATCACCCCCCACATACAAGTGAAAAGTTAAAATTGAACTAAAGACAATGTTGTTTTTCCCCATTTAGAATAGAGTAAGGGAGGGATAGAACCTCTGTCAGGTTTTCTTTGCCATCTGTGTCCCCATTGGGGAGATTTCCCTTCACTTCCTGTCCCATAACCAAAAACAGAAGTTAGAGAAATCCCCCCAAAGTGACATAATCCCAGGGTGTCTCCATTGGAAGATTTCTCCTCTAATTCTGCTTCTGGTGACAACCCAAATATTGGAATTTTCTTTCACTTTTGGTGATAATGGTAAACATGAAACACAAAGAGGGTGAATATCCCTAAAGGGGCGCACACAGCGATAAAAACCTAACAGGTGTTCTAATCTCTCTCCACTCCAAAACTAAAACTAAAAATGTTTTCCTTTATTTATATTTTAACATATGGGCTAAAAATGAAAAAAAAAAAAAAAAAGATCTGGCAGTGAAAGGGTTAAAGTGTGTGTGGAGGGGGTTACTTGGTTTGGCAGTGAAAGGGTTAATAAATTAAAGTGGGGAAAACATTGGTCTTACAGTTAAAGGTTAAAAAAATTAAGTATATAGTTTGGTAGTGAAAGGGTTAAAAGCTGAAAGGAAAAAAAAAAAAAAAAAAGGTTTGGCAGGTAAAGGGTTAAAAAGTATAAAAATAATTGGTTTGTAAGAATGATGAAATAAATGGGAAGATTTGATCTCTGGGAGGATTTATAAGACTCCATTCACCGTCTTATCATAGGAATACAGATCTTTATTTCAGCCATGGGGCTGTAAGGGTTAAATGTCAGTGAAAATAACTGTCACTTCCAGAAAAACCTGTTATTACCGGAGCCGTATCCCTATTAGATCCGTATACTGAGCCTACAGCCTGAATTCACACAGCTCACTAACAAGGACGAGGCTCCTTTAAGAAAAATCGTCAGTTATTTTTTTTTGCTGAGTCATCATGAGATAAAAAAAAAAGTCACATGACCAGTGGGAGGAGCCAGAGGAGGCTGAGCCTATATAAGGAGCTGCAGCGGCGGGAGATCACTGAGACAAGTGTTGACACTGACCAGTGAAGACCTGTCTTTATCTCTGCTGAGATATTTCTTGCGATTTCATTGGATTTGATTTCATTTGAATTCAATTTCATTGCGATTTCATCGTTGTACGTTTAAAGCGTGTTTCATTATTCTTAATAATGAACCAATTTAAATGTAAACAGCTTTTTTCTCTGAAAAACACCAAAGAGAAACCCCCCATGGAAGGAGGTATCAGTGACCATCCTGCAGATACCCCAACCAAGAAGCCCCCCAAAATGAAGAGGGGGAGGGCTTTTGTGCGCGGCTGCGTCAGAGCCGTTCTTAGATGTATTGGTTCCGGCCGTAAAGCCAATGGACCGCCCCGAAATACCGACACCGGGATTGGTAAGTGTTGTGGATATTAATAGATACAAAATAACCGACAGCCTTTCATTGGATCCTTCCACCCCATTGATGAAAGGTCACCCCCTCCCATATAAAAACATTTATGGGGATTACCATTGATGACAGGTTACCCCCCCCCCCCATATGTACACATGTATAGGGGTTGCCATGGATATTGCTGGCTTTTGTCTTATAAACAGAAATATGCAGATTTTTAAATCAAGAGAAACAAACTGTAAATCTTGGAGCCAAGTCTCCCCTCCCCCAACTCTCTCTCCTCACCTGTTCACTGCCAACCGATTTTTTTTTTTAAACTGTCAGTGTGAAGGAGAGCGGCATGGTACCCGGGATCTGCTAATCTCACTGCAATGCTTTACAGGAAAAGTAAATGTACGATTTCTTACCTGCTAAAAAATTACCATTTATTATTCTCAGGTAAAAGGTGAAATAATCCTTTATGGTCGCTCAGATGAAGTGTCAGCTCTCCGTTTATTTTCAATGTACACAAAATCAGACACAATGGAAGAGTTTTATTTTTAAATAATTGTGCTGAGGTTTATACATGTCTGTGGGACTCTTGCATGTTCTGTTTTATGTAACCACCCCTTCAAACCCCTCCTACCATTAACATAATTTGGCCACACCCACTGTTCACCACAGCATGCTACGTGAACCGCATTATTCTTCTACTTGGTGTGCCCAAAGGTGCCCCAGGTCTCTTACAATCCTAGCACCACCCCTGGCACAATGAACGCCATGCTTACTCTTCGCTGTGCCACACTAAGTACACCACTTTTTTTATTTTTTTAACCACTTTACCACCGGAGGATTTTGCTGTCTTACGTCCAGGCCACTTTTTGCGATTCGGCGCTGTGCGACTTTAACTGACAATTGCGCGGTTGTGCGACGCCGTACCCAAACGAAATTTATGTCCTTTTTTTCCCACAAACAGAGCTTTCTTTTGGTGGTATTTGATCACCTGTGCGATTTTTACTTTTTGCGCTATAAACAAAAAAAAGCGTTTATTTTGAAAAAATAACAATATTTTTAACATTTTTTATATGAAATTCCCCCCCAAAAAAATGTAAAAATCAAATTTTTTTTTAAATTTTTGGCCAATTTGTTTTCTGCTACCTATGTTTGGTAAAAAAAATCACGATAAGCGTATTTTGATTGGTTTGCGCAAAAGTTATTGCGTTTACTAACTAAGGGAAAGATTTCTGTCCTTTTTGGTGGTTTTTTTTTAACGCGTAATGGCAGTGATCTGCGATTTTTTTTGCAGGACTGCGACATTGCGGCGGACAGATCGGACCCTTGACTGACATTTTTGACACTTTTGGGGGTACCAGTGACATTACTGCAGTAATCAGTGCTATGCTATAAATATGCACTGTTACTGTAAAAATGACACTGGCAGGGAAGGGGTTAACTTTATTGGAGACGGAGGGGTTAATGTATGCCTGGTGCTTACTGACGTGTGTGGGGGGAGGTGACTATGTGACACAAGGACAGATCGCAGGTTGAGCTATGCTGAACCCTGCAATCTGACCCTGCCTGTCACTTAGGAGATCCGCCCGCTTTGTTTACACAAGCAGGCGGATCTCCACACTCGATTCCCCGACGATCGGGGAAGAGCAGCGGCGATTGCCGTCGCTCCTCCCCTGGCCCGACTCCCGCTGTGACTGAATACAGCGGGAGCGAGCCTCCGTCGGCGTGTGTGCGCCGCTGAGAGAGGGGAGTGTCTAACGATGTAGTACTACGTCGTCAGACGATAACGAGCCACTTTGCCGCAGTAATATTACTGCAGGCAGACGTAAAGTGGTTAAACATGAAAGCGCATCATCACACCACTAAAAATACTTGTTACCAGCTTCCTGAGTCATTGAAATTTAGTGGATTGGCATAACTGCCAGGCAACCAGAATTTTTATACGAAGGCCAACAGTAGTGATCCCTGTGTCCCTGTCATGTTGTGTTTATTTATTGTTCCTTGCACTGAATTTTTCTCTGTATAATTTGATGTTTTATGAAGAAAATATATATGAAATGTAGATGAAGGTGCTAAATCTAATTCTTCTTTTCTATTGCAGATGAAGGCAGAATTTTATTGCAGACGGATCCCACGCAGCAGGCCTTCCCCAGTGAGCAACAACGTGACATCCACATCGAGGGCCAACCAGAATGTGATGTACACATTCAGACTCCAGAAGAATGTGACGTTCCTGTTGAGACTTCAGCAGAATGTGGCATTCCCACTGAGACTCAGGCAGAATGTGACATTCCTGTTGTGACATCACCAGAATGTGACGTTCCCCATGAGACTGCAGAAGAAAGAGACGTTCATGTTGAAACTTCATCACAATATGAAGTTCACATTGAGACTGCTCCAGAATGTGACATTCACAATGGTACTCCTCCAGAATGTGATGTTCACAATGAGACTAATCAAGAATGTGACTTTCACATTAAGACCTCTCCAGAAATTCATCATCACAATGAGTCTCCTCCAGAATGTGATGTTCCTGCTGAGACTCAGGAAGAATGTGATAGTCCTACTGAGACTCAGGCTGAATGTGACATTCCTGTTGTGACATCACCAGAATGTTACGTTCACGTTGAGACTACAGTAGAAAGAAACGTTTATGTTGAAACTTCATCACAATATGACGTTGACATTGAGACTGCTCCAGAATGTGAAGTTCACAATGGTACTCCTCCAGAATGTGAAGTTCACAATGAGACGTCTCCCGAATTTCATCATCACAATGAGTCTCCTCCAGAATGTGACGCTCCCGCTGAGACTCCAACAGAATGTGATGTTCCCTCATATACTTCGGAAGAATGTGATGTTCCCGCTGAGACTCCGGAAGAATGTGATGTTCACATTGAAACTCCAAAACAATGTGACATTTACACTGAGACACCTCCAGAATGTGAGGTTCACACTGAGACTTCTCCTGAATATGAGGTTCACGAAAAGAATCCACCAGAATGTCACATTCACATTGAGATTTTACCAGAATGTGACATTCCCTTTGAAACACCACCAGAATGTGATGTTCACGTTAAGACTGTAGCACAATGTGATGTTCATGTTGAGACTACAGCACAATGTGACGTTCATGTTGAGAATGCACCAAAATACCAGGGGAGCCATGGGATCACCTCCTCCAGTGAAGATGGGAGCAAGCTTACAAAAATAGAGAGGCAGATACTGGTGGTAGGGGATTCAGTTATTAAAGGGACAGAGAGAGCAATCTGTCAGAAGGACTGTGATCAACGAAGAGTATGTTTTTTCCCGAATGCACGGGTTCGGGACATTGCAGAACAGATGGACAAATTGTTGGATGAGGCTGGGGAGGACCCAGCTGTCATGGTGCATATTGGCACCAACGACAACATCAGAAGAAGATGGAGCATTCTACAAAATGATTTCAGGGCCTTAGGGGCTATATTGAAGAAAAGGACCTCCAAGGTAGTATTTTCAGAAATACTGACTGTACCTCGAGCCACAACAAGGAGGCAGCAGGAGCTTATGGGGCTTAACAGGTGGCTGAAGAACTGGTGCAAGAAGGAGGGTTTTGGCTTCATGGAGAACTGGACTGACTTTTCAATTAATTACCTGCTCTACAGCAGGGACAGATTTCACTTAAATGAGCAGGGTGCAACTCTGTTAGGAAAGAAAATGGCCAAAAAGTTGGAAAAAATGTTGAATTCACCAAAATGTGTTGTTCACGTTGAGAATTCTCCACAATGTAACATTCCCGCCGAGACACTGGCAGAATGTGACGTTCCGGCTAAGACTACAGCAGATTGTGACGTTTTCGCTGACACTCCAGCAGATTGTGACGTTCCCACTAGGTCTTCGGCAGTATGTGAGGATCCCGTTGAGACCCCAGCAGAATGCGACATTCCCAATGAGACTCCGGCAGAATGCGACATTCCCAATGAGACTCCAGCAAAATGCGATATTCCCAATGAGACTCCGGCAGAATGCGACATTCCCAATGAGACTCCGGCAGAATGCGACATTCCCAATGAGACTCCGGCAGAATGCGACATTCCCAATGAGACTCCGGCAAAATGCGACATTCCCAATGAGACTCCAGCAAAATGCGACATTCCCAATGAGACTCCAGCAAAATGCGACATTCCCAATGAGACTGTGGCAGAATGCGACATTCCCAATGAGACTGTGGCAGAATGTGACATTCCCATCGAAACTCTACCACAATGTGATGTTCACATTGCGACTTCACCTGCATGCGACATTCACATTGCGACTCCACCAGAATGTGATGTTCATGTTGAGACTCCACCAAAATGCCAGGGGAACATCTTCTCCAGTGAAGTTGGAGCCACGGTTACAAGAAAGGATCGGCAGATACTTGTGGTAGGGGACGAAATCATTAGAAGGATAGAGAGGGCAATCTGTCACAAAGATCGTTATCGCCGAACAGTATGTTGTTTAACAGGCGCTCATGTTCAGGACATTGTAGATTGCATGGACAGATTGTTGGATGGGGCTGGGGAGGACCCAGCTGTCATGGTGCATATTGGTACTAACGACAAAGTTAGAGGAAGATGGAACGCCCTACAAAATGATTTCAGAGACTTAGGGACTATACTGAAGAAAAGGACCTCCAAGGCCGTATTTTCAGAAATTCTGCCCATACCTGGAGCCGCACCAGAGAGGCAGCAAGAGCTTGGAGCACTTAACAAGTGGCTGAGGAACTGGTGCAGGGAGGAAGGATTTGGGTTTCTGGAAAACTGGGCTGACTTTTCATACCGTTACTGGCTCTATACCAGGGATGGACTGCACTTAAATGAGCAAGGTGCTGCTCTATTGGGAGAGAAGGTGACCAAAAAGCTGGAAGAAATTCAAGTTGAGGCTCCACCAAAATACCAGAGGAACCTTGGGAACAACTCCTCCAGTGAAGATGGGGGGAAGGATACAGGAAAGAATAGGCAGATACTTGTGATAGGGGATTCTATTATTAGAGGAACAGAGAGAGCAATCTGTCACAAAGATCGTTCTCGCAGAACAGTATGTTGTTTACCGGGCTCTCGAGTTCGGGACATTGTAGACTGCATGGACAGATTGTTGGATGGCGCTGGGGAGGACCCAGCTGTCATGGTACATATTGGTACTAACGACAAAGTTAGAGGAAGATGGAACGCCGTAAAAAGTGATTTCAGGGCCTTAGGGGCTATATTGAAGAAAAGGATCTCCAAGGCAGTATTTTCAGAAATACTGCCTGTACCTCGAGCCACACCAGAGAGGCAGCAGGAGCTTATGGAGCTTAATAAGTGGCTGAGGAACTGGTGCAGGGAGGAGGGGTTTGGCTTCATGGAGAACTGGGTTGACTTTTCAGTCAACTACCATCACTATGGCATTGATGGAATGCACTTAAATGGGACAGGTGCAGCTTTTTTGGGAGTGAAGATGGCCAAAATGTTGGAAGAAATTTTAAACTAGGTGTCAGGGCTTGAACTTGAACCTGGGACCTTTGCTGTGTCTATCAAAGACTATTCTCACTGAGCTTGTTTACCAACTACAGCTCTGTTTACACCTTCTATATATGCTATATATGCTACTGGACCCTGACTTGCTTCCCTCCTAGTGGGGGGGGGCAATCCTGAGGACAGCGACCTGGTACTAACACGCAGCAAAACCCATCTCTGCCATCAGGAGCTCTGGTGAACACCAGTTAGTACTTAGACTCCGCCCCTCAGGTGAACCCATATCATCTGCCAGGGTGACCTGCTTCTATACCTATCCTGCTGGTGGGTAGGAGACCAACTACTGCTATAGCTACTGGTCTCCGAGCCTGACCCCTGATTGTGACCGAATAATCCGACTCAAAACATGGAGACCGCTATAGCAAATGTGTGTGTGGTGTGTAGGGATCGACCGATTATCGGCAACACCGATAATGGGGGGTCGGTATATACTTTCCCCGATATATCGGAATATCTATCTATCTATATCTCTATCTATCTATTCCATATCTATCTATCTATCTATCTACACAGTGACAGTATATGGTAATAGGTAGGTACTTGCAGAGATTTGCTTGTAGTAGGCAAGTGGCTCTGTGTCTGTCTGCCTGAGCCCAGGAGAAAGCATGCGGCTGCAGTATAGAGCAAAGTAACTGTGATAGGTTGTTTCCAGCATGTCAGTGTGCAGGGAGCCATCTGATTGGTTACAGGGAGGAGCTAAGCTCTCTCACTCTAGGATCATATTACCAGACCTGTCTCTATTGAATGAGTGAACGAGTCATCCAGTTCACTGAAAGTAATAAAATCTAAAGGCAGACTTGGAGAGCAGAAAAACACGGTATTTTAAAAATAACCACAATAACAATACCGTGTGTATGCGATACCGCGATATATCGCATTACCGAAAACCGGCATATCTCTACAGACCGCGGTGCTCCAGCAAGCCACCCACCCACAACAGGGCGACACCAATCCAGCCACCCACCACAGTGTTCCAGCAACTCACCCACAACAGGGTGACACCAAGCCAGCCACCCACCCACCACAGTGTCCCAGCAAGCAAGCCACCCACCCACAACAGGGTGACAACAAATCAGCCACCCACCACAGTGTTCCAGCAAGCAAGCCACCCACCCACAACAGGGTGATACCAAGCCAGTCACCCACCACAGTGTTCCAGCAAGCAAGCCAGCCACCTACCACAGTGTTCCAGCAAGCAAGCCACCCACAACAGGGTGACAACAAGCCAGCCACCCGCCACAGTGTCCCAGCAAGCAAGCCACCCACAACAGGGTGACAACAAGTCAGCCACCCACCACAATGTTCCAGCAAGCAAGCCACCCACCCACAACAGGGTGACACCAAGCCAGTCACCCACCACAGTGTTCCAGCAAGCAAGTCAGCCACCCCCAACAGGGTGGCAACAAGCCAGCCACCTACCACAGTTTTCCAGCAAGCAAGCCACCCACAACAGGGCGACAACAAGCCAGCCACCAACCACAGCGTTCCAGCAAGCAAGCCACCCACAACAGGGTGACACCAAGCCACCCACCCACCACAGCGTTCCAGCAAGCAATCCAGCCAGCCACCCCCAACAGGGTGACACCAAGCCAGCCACCTACCACAGTGTTCCAGCAAGCAAGCCACCGACCTCAGGGTGACAACAAGCCAGCCACCCACCACAGTGTTCCATCAAGCCAGTCACCCACCACAGTGTTCCAGCAAGCAAGCCACCCACAACAGGGTGACCCCAAGCCAGACACCCACCACAGTGTTCCAGCAAGCAAGCCACCCACAACAGGGTGACACCAAGCCAGACACCCACCACAGTGTTCCAATAAGCAAGCCACCCACAACAGGGTGACCCCAATCCAGCCACCCACCACAGTGCTCCAGCAAGCAAGCCACCCACAACAGGATGACACCAAGTCAGCCACCCAGCACAGTGTTCCAGCAAGCCAGAAACCCACAAAAGGGTGACACCAAGCCAGTCACCCACCACATTGTTCCAGCACGCCAGCCAGCCACCCACCACAGTGTTGCAGCAAGCCAGCCACCCACGACAGTGTTCCAGCAAGCCAGCCACCCACAACAGGGTGACACCAGGCAAGCCACCCACCAAAGTGTTCCAGCAAGCCAGCCAGCCACAACAGGGTGCCAGCAAGTCACCCACACTGCCAGGCATCAGCCACCGACCCACAACAGTGTGCCAACAAGCCACCCACACTGCTAGGCGTCAGCCACCGACCGACAACAGGTTGCCAGCAAGCCACCCCCACTGCTAGGCGTCAGACATTGACCCACAACAGGGTGACAGCAGCTAGCCACCCCACAACGGGGTGCCAGCAAGCCACCCACACTGCCAGGCGTCAATAACAGATATGTTTATGAAAAAGGTGTCACTGTCTAGATTTAGATGGAAGATCCCAACTGCTGGACAGAGTAATCACAGAGATGATTGTCACTGATAACCAGCCATTTACAATGGTGTCTGACTCAGGATTTAAGTGGTTGATGTCCATACTTGAGCCAAGCTACACACTGAAGAGTGAGAAGTATTATCGAACCAAAATGCTGCGAAAGATTCACCAAAAGGTCGTCGAGAAAGTAAAAGGCTATGCTGCAACCAGAGAATGCTGGCAACTCACTCTCATTCACGACTGACTGCTGGTCAGGACAAAAAGTCAGGCGAGTCATCAACGATTCTTACATGCCACTTCATTGACAGCGGATGGACAAAAAGCCAATTGGTGTTGGATACAAAAGTGATGCACGGATCCCACACTGAGTACAGTAGAGAAATGTTTCTAGGCATGCTTGAAGACTGGGGAATCAACAAAGACTGAGTGATGCTTGTGCTTCTTTGAGACAATGGAGCAAACATGCAGAAAGGAATGAGGCTTGCTGATATGTCAGACTTCAGTGTCATGGCACACAACACCCTCCAACTTTCAAATGATGGTCTGTCAAGCCAAAGAGCTTTGGTTGATATATGTTTTGAGAAGCATGAAGAGATTAAAAATGTTGTGCTTGCAAGTCTTTTGAATCCTTGATACAAAAACCATGCTTTCTCTTCTGATGATGTATTGGCTAAGGCAAAACAATGGCTGACAGAAGATATTTAACAGGAGGTGCAGGAGGTTACTGCCGAGAAGACAAGTCCAGAACAGCATTTTTATAATGTGAAAGAGCAGCATGCTGCAAAAACAGAAAAATGTCCAAAAAGGCCGGTATTTTTCAGGCATGTGTTGGACCAGCTATGAGGGGAGGGGAGGTTGGAGGCCGGTACTTTTTCTTTTTATGTGTGTGTTGGACTGGCTATAAAGGGAGATTAGAGGCCGGTACTTCTTTTTTACAGGTGTGTGTTGGACCGGCTATGAGGGGAGGTTAGAGGCCGGTATTTTTTTAGGTGTGTGTTGGACTGGCTATAGGGGAGGTTGGAGGCCAGTACTTTTTTTTCCCCAGGTGTGTGTTGGACCGGCTATGAGGGGAGGTTGGAGGCCGGTATTTTTTTAGGCGTGTGTTGGACTGGCTATAGGGGAGGTTGGAGGCCAGTACTTTTTTTCCCCAGGTGTGTGTTGGACCGGCTATGAGGGGAGGTTGGAGGCCGTTATTTTTTCAGGTGTGTTTGACCGGCTATAAGGGAAGGTTGGAGGCTAGTATTTTTTCAGGGATGTGTTGGACCGGCTATGAGGAGAAGTTGGAGGCCGGTATTTTTCAGGCGTGTGTTGGACCGGCTATGAGGGGAGGTTGGAGGTCGGTGTTTTTTTTTAGGCGTTTGTTGGACTGGCTATGAGGGGCGGTTGGAGGACGGTATTTTTTCAGGTGTGTGTTGGACCAGCTATAAGGGGAGGTTGGAGGCTGGTATTTTTCTCAGACAGGTTTTGAACAGCCTGTAGTGGAAGGTAGTTTGACATATGATTGCAAATATATGTAACCAAAACCTCTGTTTTGAATGAAATTATTGAACTAGTTTAGACTCTGAATGTTTTTTTTTACTTTGTATATCACAATTTGGAAATGACAGTAGAGTAGAGTTAGGGACTGCACTTTGCAGAGGGGCCTTGACGTGGCAGTGCAGCTTCAGATATATTTGCAAATGTAGTTGGAGCCACGGTTACAAGAAAGGATCGGCAGATACTTGTGGTAGGGGACGAAATCATTAGAAGGATAGAGAGGGCAATCTGTCACAAAGATCGTTATCGCCGAACAGTATGTTGTTTAACAGGCGCTCATGTTCAGGACATTGTAGATTGCATGGACAGATTGTTGGATGGGGCTGGGGAGGACCCAGCTGTCATGGTGCATATTGGTACTAACGACAAAGTTAGAGGAAGATGGAACGCCCTACAAAATGATTTCAGAGACTTAGGGACTATACTGAAGAAAAGGACCTCCAAGGCCGTATTTTCAGAAATTCTGCCCATACCTGGAGCCGCACCAGAGAGGCAGCAAGAGCTTGGAGCACTTAACAAGTGGCTGAGGAACTGGTGCAGGGAGGAAGGATTTGGGTTTCTGGAAAACTGGGCTGACTTTTCATACCGTTACTGGCTCTATACCAGGGATGGACTGCACTTAAATGAGCAAGGTGCTGCTCTATTGGGAGAGAAGGTGACCAAAAAGCTGGAAGAAATTCAAGTTGAGGCTCCACCAAAATACCAGAGGAACCTTGGGAACAACTCCTCCAGTGAAGATGGGGGGAAGGATACAGGAAAGAATAGGCAGATACTTGTGATAGGGGATTCTATTATTAGAGGAACAGAGAGAGCAATCTGTCACAAAGATCGTTCTCGCAGAACAGTATGTTGTTTACCGGGCTCTCGAGTTCGGGACATTGTAGACTGCATGGACAGATTGTTGGATGGCGCTGGGGAGGACCCAGCTGTCATGGTACATATTGGTACTAACGACAAAGTTAGAGGAAGATGGAACGCCGTAAAAAGTGATTTCAGGGCCTTAGGGGCTATATTGAAGAAAAGGATCTCCAAGGCAGTATTTTCAGAAATACTGCCTGTACCTCGAGCCACACCAGAGAGGCAGCAGGAGCTTATGGAGCTTAATAAGTGGCTGAGGAACTGGTGCAGGGAGGAGGGGTTTGGCTTCATGGAGAACTGGGTTGACTTTTCAGTCAACTACCATCACTATGGCATTGATGGAATGCACTTAAATGGGACAGGTGCAGCTTTTTTGGGAGTGAAGATGGCCAAAATGTTGGAAGAAATTTTAAACTAGGTGTCAGGGCTTGAACTTGAACCTGGGACCTTTGCTGTGTCTATCAAAGACTATTCTCACTGAGCTTGTTTACCAACTACAGCTCTGTTTACACCTTCTATATATGCTATATATGCTACTGGACCCTGACTTGCTTCCCTCCTAGTGGGGGGGGGCAATCCTGAGGACAGCGACCTGGTACTAACACGCAGCAAAACCCATCTCTGCCATCAGGAGCTCTGGTGAACACCAGTTAGTACTTAGACTCCGCCCCTCAGGTGAACCCATATCATCTGCCAGGGTGACCTGCTTCTATACCTATCCTGCTGGTGGGTAGGAGACCAACTACTGCTATAGCTACTGGTCTCCGAGCCTGACCCCTGATTGTGACCGAATAATCCGACTCAAAACATGGAGACCGCTATAGCAAATGTGTGTGTGGTGTGTAGGGATCGACCGATTATCGGCAACACCGATAATGGGGGGTCGGTATATACTTTCCCCGATATATCGGAATATCTATCTATCTATATCTCTATCTATCTATTCCATATCTATCTATCTATCTATCTACACAGTGACAGTATATGGTAATAGGTAGGTACTTGCAGAGATTTGCTTGTAGTAGGCAAGTGGCTCTGTGTCTGTCTGCCTGAGCCCAGGAGAAAGCATGCGGCTGCAGTATAGAGCAAAGTAACTGTGATAGGTTGTTTCCAGCATGTCAGTGTGCAGGGAGCCATCTGATTGGTTACAGGGAGGAGCTAAGCTCTCTCACTCTAGGATCATATTACCAGACCTGTCTCTATTGAATGAGTGAACGAGTCATCCAGTTCACTGAAAGTAATAAAATCTAAAGGCAGACTTGGAGAGCAGAAAAACACGGTATTTTAAAAATAACCACAATAACAATACCGTGTGTATGCGATACCGCGATATATCGCATTACCGAAAACCGGCATATCTCTACAGACCGCGGTGCTCCAGCAAGCCACCCACCCACAACAGGGCGACACCAATCCAGCCACCCACCACAGTGTTCCAGCAACTCACCCACAACAGGGTGACACCAAGCCAGCCACCCACCCACCACAGTGTCCCAGCAAGCAAGCCACCCACCCACAACAGGGTGACAACAAATCAGCCACCCACCACAGTGTTCCAGCAAGCAAGCCACCCACCCACAACAGGGTGATACCAAGCCAGTCACCCACCACAGTGTTCCAGCAAGCAAGCCAGCCACCTACCACAGTGTTCCAGCAAGCAAGCCACCCACAACAGGGTGACAACAAGCCAGCCACCCGCCACAGTGTCCCAGCAAGCAAGCCACCCACAACAGGGTGACAACAAGTCAGCCACCCACCACAATGTTCCAGCAAGCAAGCCACCCACCCACAACAGGGTGACACCAAGCCAGTCACCCACCACAGTGTTCCAGCAAGCAAGTCAGCCACCCCCAACAGGGTGGCAACAAGCCAGCCACCTACCACAGTTTTCCAGCAAGCAAGCCACCCACAACAGGGCGACAACAAGCCAGCCACCAACCACAGCGTTCCAGCAAGCAAGCCACCCACAACAGGGTGACACCAAGCCACCCACCCACCACAGCGTTCCAGCAAGCAATCCAGCCAGCCACCCCCAACAGGGTGACACCAAGCCAGCCACCTACCACAGTGTTCCAGCAAGCAAGCCACCGACCTCAGGGTGACAACAAGCCAGCCACCCACCACAGGGTGACACCAAGCCAGCCACCCACAACAGGGTGACACCAAGCCAGCCACCCACAACAGGGTGACACCAAGCCAGCCACCCACAACAGGGTGACACCAAGCCAGCCATCCACCCACCCACCATAGTGTTCCAGCAAGCAAGCCACCCACAACAGGGTGACAAAAACCAGCCACCCACCACAGTGTTCCAGCAAGCCAGCCACCCACCACAGTGTTCCAGCAAGCCAGCCATCCACAACAGGGTGACACCAAGCCAGCCACCCACCACAGTGTTCCAGCAAGCCAGCCACCTACCACAGTGTTCCAGCAAGCAAGCCACCCACAACAGGGTGACACCAGGCCAGCCACCCACCACAGTGTTCCAGCAAGCAAGCCACCCACAACAGGGTGACACCAAGCCAGCCACCCACCACAGTGTTCCAGCAAGTCAGCCACCCACCACAGTGTTCCAGCAAGCCAGCCACCCACAACAGGGTGACACCAAGCCAGCCACCCATCACAGTGTTCTAGCAAGCAAGCCACCCACAACAGGGTGACACCAAGCCAGCCACCCACCACAATGTTCCAGCAAGCAAGCCACCCACCACAGTGTTCCAGCAAGCCAGCCACCCATAACAGGGTGACACCAAGCCAGCCAACCACCACAGTGTTCCAGCAAGCCAGCCAGCCACCCACCACAGTGTTCCAGCAAGCCAGCCACCCGCAAAAGGGTGACTCTAAGCCAGCCACCCACCAGTGTTCCAGCAAGCAAGCCACCCACAACAGGGTGACACCAAGCCAGTCACCCACCACAGTGTTCCAGCAAGCAAGCCACCCACAACAGGGTGACCCCAAGCCAGACACCCACCACAGTGTTCCAGCAAGCAAGCCACCCACAACAGGGTGACACCAAGCCAGACACCCACCACAGTGTTCCAATAAGCAAGCCACCCACAACAGGGTGACCCCAATCCAGCCACCCACCACAGTGCTCCAGCAAGCAAGCCACCCACAACAGGATGACACCAAGTCAGCCACCCAGCACAGTGTTCCAGCAAGCCAGAAACCCACAAAAGGGTGACACCAAGCCAGTCACCCACCACATTGTTCCAGCACGCCAGCCAGCCACCCACCACAGTGTTGCAGCAAGCCAGCCACCCACGACAGTGTTCCAGCAAGCCAGCCACCCACAACAGGGTGACACCAGGCAAGCCACCCACCAAAGTGTTCCAGCAAGCCAGCCAGCCACAACAGGGTGCCAGCAAGTCACCCACACTGCCAGGCATCAGCCACCGACCCACAACAGTGTGCCAACAAGCCACCCACACTGCTAGGCGTCAGCCACCGACCGACAACAGGTTGCCAGCAAGCCACCCCCACTGCTAGGCGTCAGACATTGACCCACAACAGGGTGACAGCAGCTAGCCACCCCACAACGGGGTGCCAGCAAGCCACCCACACTGCCAGGCGTCAATAACAGATATGTTTATGAAAAAGGTGTCACTGTCTAGATTTAGATGGAAGATCCCAACTGCTGGACAGAGTAATCACAGAGATGATTGTCACTGATAACCAGCCATTTACAATGGTGTCTGACTCAGGATTTAAGTGGTTGATGTCCATACTTGAGCCAAGCTACACACTGAAGAGTGAGAAGTATTATCGAACCAAAATGCTGCGAAAGATTCACCAAAAGGTCGTCGAGAAAGTAAAAGGCTATGCTGCAACCAGAGAATGCTGGCAACTCACTCTCATTCACGACTGACTGCTGGTCAGGACAAAAAGTCAGGCGAGTCATCAACGATTCTTACATGCCACTTCATTGACAGCGGATGGACAAAAAGCCAATTGGTGTTGGATACAAAAGTGATGCACGGATCCCACACTGAGTACAGTAGAGAAATGTTTCTAGGCATGCTTGAAGACTGGGGAATCAACAAAGACTGAGTGATGCTTGTGCTTCTTTGAGACAATGGAGCAAACATGCAGAAAGGAATGAGGCTTGCTGATATGTCAGACTTCAGTGTCATGGCACACAACACCCTCCAACTTTCAAATGATGGTCTGTCAAGCCAAAGAGCTTTGGTTGATATATGTTTTGAGAAGCATGAAGAGATTAAAAATGTTGTGCTTGCAAGTCTTTTGAATCCTTGATACAAAAACCATGCTTTCTCTTCTGATGATGTATTGGCTAAGGCAAAACAATGGCTGACAGAAGATATTTAACAGGAGGTGCAGGAGGTTACTGCCGAGAAGACAAGTCCAGAACAGCATTTTTATAATGTGAAAGAGCAGCATGCTGCAAAAACAGAAAAATGTCCAAAAAGGCCGGTATTTTTCAGGCAT
This sequence comes from Pelophylax lessonae, assembly GCF_965119305.1. NCBI lineage: Eukaryota > Metazoa > Chordata > Amphibia > Anura > Ranidae > Pelophylax > Pelophylax lessonae. The sequence continues at coordinate 231,080,752 of NC_138778.1, read as the reverse complement.
GTGTTGGACCAGCTATGAGGGGAGGGGAGGTTGGAGGCCGGTACTTTTTCTTTTTATGTGTGTGTTGGACTGGCTATAAAGGGAGATTAGAGGCCGGTACTTCTTTTTTACAGGTGTGTGTTGGACCGGCTATGAGGGGAGGTTAGAGGCCGGTATTTTTTTAGGTGTGTGTTGGACTGGCTATAGGGGAGGTTGGAGGCCAGTACTTTTTTTTCCCCAGGTGTGTGTTGGACCGGCTATGAGGGGAGGTTGGAGGCCGGTATTTTTTTAGGCGTGTGTTGGACTGGCTATAGGGGAGGTTGGAGGCCAGTACTTTTTTTCCCCAGGTGTGTGTTGGACCGGCTATGAGGGGAGGTTGGAGGCCGTTATTTTTTCAGGTGTGTTTGACCGGCTATAAGGGAAGGTTGGAGGCTAGTATTTTTTCAGGGATGTGTTGGACCGGCTATGAGGAGAAGTTGGAGGCCGGTATTTTTCAGGCGTGTGTTGGACCGGCTATGAGGGGAGGTTGGAGGTCGGTGTTTTTTTTTAGGCGTTTGTTGGACTGGCTATGAGGGGCGGTTGGAGGACGGTATTTTTTCAGGTGTGTGTTGGACCAGCTATAAGGGGAGGTTGGAGGCTGGTATTTTTCTCAGACAGGTTTTGAACAGCCTGTAGTGGAAGGTAGTTTGACATATGATTGCAAATATATGTAACCAAAACCTCTGTTTTGAATGAAATTATTGAACTAGTTTAGACTCTGAATGTTTTTTTTTACTTTGTATATCACAATTTGGAAATGACAGTAGAGTAGAGTTAGGGACTGCACTTTGCAGAGGGGCCTTGACGTGGCAGTGCAGCTTCAGATATATTTGCAAATGTATCCAACATAAATCCAATACAAATTGCTGAAACGTAGATTTTTTCTTATTTTGCTGATTGGCTGCCCATGTCCACCTTACTTTAACCAGTTCCTGACCACCCACCGCCTTTTTACTGCGGCAGGGTGGCTCGGCCAGGAAAAGCGAGGGTCTACTGGGCCTATGGGGCGCCCTCCCGCATGCCCTCGGTCCCCGCGATGGTCTGATTCGGTATAGAACTGATAAGTTATCAGGTCCAGGCCAATGATGATTTTTGGCCTGGACCTGGTGATCGGTTCTGACCAATGACAGACCAACCTGTGTAATGTAAACACAGGCACAGGAAAAGGTCCTCCCTTCCCTCCTGGAGTCTTTTTTGGATTCCAACGTGAGAGAAGAGAGGATCAAACTGAGTACACCAACAGCACATATACACACACCTAGCTAGGCACATTTAACGCCCCGATCACCCCCAGTTAACCCCTACACCCCCTGTCACATTGAACACTATATACAGTATATAGTGGTTTTGCTGATTTCTGTAATAGTGTGCCTTGTGACTTCATTTAGCGTTAGCAACAGTTAGTTTCTGTCCCAAATAGGTTTAGGGTACCCACCATCCCCCCAATAAAGATTTAACCCCCTGATCACTCCCAGTTAACCCCTTCATTGCCCTGTCACAGTGTCACTTTTATAGTGTAAAGTTTTTTTTCTGATCACTATTATTAGTGTCACAGGTGACATTAGTTAGCATTAACGCTAGTTAGCGTCAGTCTAGGACAGCGCAGATCCCCGCCGCATAGTTAGAAATATAATTTAACCCTTTGATTACCAGTAACACACACATACACACACACTAAACCCCTCCATTACTAGTATAGTATATGAATGGATCAATATCTTTTATCTGATTAGAACTATACTAGCATCCCCAATAGTTTTAGGGTTCCCAAAATGCAGCATTAGCAGGATCGGCCACGACACCTGTCAGCACCTGCGCTTAGCCCCTCCGCCCAGCCCACTCCACCCAGGCAAGAGCAGTAATCAATAGATTACTGTCACTTCCAAAAACACACAAAATCGCAGCGTTAGCAGAGTCAGGCCTGATCTCTGCTAGCACTAGCAGTTCTTTTTTTGTAGCGTTTCAAATAGTCCTGGACAACCAGGTGCTTTTTTACCTATGAGTCACTAAGTACCTATAAATGTTGTGGCTAAAATGTCCAAATGGAGGTACACTAGTGAAGAGGCCTACAGGATACTGTCCATGTCAGATGAGGGGAAGCCTCACTGGCAGAATCAGGGTCAGTATACGAACCTGTAGAGAGCAGTGGCTCCCTGACAGATAGCTCCGACGACGGAGGGGTCCCTGCTAAGGTCAGGCATACCTGACCCCGTTCTGGAGTTGCTGAGGTGCAGAGATCGCAGGGTGCTAGTATGCAGCAGAGTGTTGGTACTAGTGCCGCTCAAACGTCAGGTGAACTTGCAAGCACCAGCGGCCTAGTACACCCTGGTCGTAGACAAACCAGCACTGCAGTAACACTTGGTGACGTGATGAGTCCCATAAGTGCAGTTAGAGCTGGTGCGGTGGCTAGCACAAGTTGTGGACCTCAGCCACCAAGAATTTGAACACAGGCCCGTAGAGCCCATAGTGTCCTCCCTGATGCGCTGGCATATCTTAATTGGCAGCCCACAGATTCTACAGCGCCCGTACTTCCCCCATTCTCTGCCCAACCTGGAATTCAGGTGGAAACAGCCAATTTTAATTCCCTAGACTTCTACGAGCTGTTTTTCACGGAAGATCTCTTACAGATCTATTGTGGACCAAAGCAATTTATATGCTGGTCAATTCATCGCCACCAATCCAAGTTCGTCCCTTGCCAGACCATTCGGCTGGAAACCTATAACGGTTTCCGAGTTTAAAACTTTTCTGGGCCTATCCCTCAACATGGGCATAAAAAGGAGTGAACTGTGGTCATATTGGTCCACTAACCCAGTCCTCCATATGCGCGTGTTCTCTGCTGCCATGGCCAGGGGGAGATACGCGCAAATTCTGCGGTTCATGCACTTCAGTGACAATGAACTCTGTCGTCCTCGGGGAGACCCTGGATATGACCGGCTCCACAAAATTCGACCCCTCGTAAACCACAATCAGCGGTTTGCAGCCTTGTTTACCCCCCAACAAGTTGTCTGCGTTGATGAGTCCCCTGATTAGGTTTTCTGGCCGCCTTGCTTTCAAGCAGTTTCTCCCCAGCAAGCGTGTCAGATACGGGTTCAAGCTGTATAAGCTTTGTGACAGGCCCTGTCACGACAGCCCTTTACCATGGGATCTGTTATGTCCAATGACAGTTGATTACACATAAACAGACTTACCAGTTATCATCTCTCCTTTCCTCACATGCCGTGACTGTGTTAGAAAAGGAGACCCGATAAACAGCAAGGCTGTAAGTACATTGTTTACATTGAGAATCAAGGTCAGTGCCCTGATTATCAGTGCAGCCCCATCAGTGCTGCCCATCAGTGCAGTCTCATCAGCGTCCATCAGTGCAGCCTCTTCAGCTCCCATCAGTGCAGCCTCATCAGCACACGTCAGAGAAGAAGAAAAATGACTTATGACATGGTATATGGATTTACAGGATGATATCTAAGAGCAGGGGAGGGCCGGCAGCCTTAAGCCTGGGGGACAAGTCCAGTCAAGTGGCCCATTGAACCACCGAATCAACTCACCATCCATGCCCACCTGGTTTTAAAACGGATATTCATCTTATATAGCAAGACAAATTTGATACAATGTGGTATCATAATTAAATTATAAAAAATTAAATTTTTGATCAATTTAGATCAGTATGTATTCTGCTACATATTTTTGGTAAAAAAAAAAATAAAAAAAATAATAAGTGTATATTGATTGGTTTGTGCAAATTTTATTGTGTCTACAAACTATGGGATACATTTATGGATTTTTTTTTTGTTTGTTTTTACTAGTAATGGCGGCGATCAGTGCTTTTTAGTGGGACTGCGACATTGCGACGGACAAAGCTGACACTTTGTGACACTTTTTGGGGACCAGTGACACTAATACAGTGATCAGTGCTAAAAAATGCACTGCTACTTTATAAATGACAATGGCAGGAAAGGGGTTAACACTAGGGGTGATCAAGAGGTTAAGTTTGCTCCTAGGGAATGCTTTCTTACTGTGTGGGGGATGGATGTACTAGAGAAAAAAAAAAAGATCTGTGTTTCCGCTTAGCTGAAACACAGATCTCCATCTTCCTGTGACAGAACAGCTGTCTGCCTTGTTTACAAAGGCAGACCGCCATTCTGTCATTCTCCTGCATGATCGCGGGTGACCTGCTGATTGGCTCCCGTTGTGTCGCGCCCCCTAGAACCCATGCACATAATCATGCACCAGTATGTGATTTTGCGCAGCCAGGCCGCCCTGCAACACTATATATGCGGTGGGCGGTCTGGAAGTGGTTAAGCTGGAAGAGTGGGTCCTGTAGTCCTTCACTAGTTGGGGGATGGGAGGTGTGTGACAAATGCTGAGCTCTGAGGGGCTTATGCTGGGAACTGTAGTCCTTCACTTTTGGGGGGGTTACATCCCCAAAAGCAAAGGACTACAAGTCCCAGCATGAACCCTGGCTGAGATCTAATCATGTGACCTCCTCCTTTGCGGCCAGCTTACACTCCCATGACACAAGGGGGAGCCCTATGGGACCTCAGGGACCCAATACCTTTAACTGGACTGTATAAAGCCTGTATATTGATGTCTAGCTGCTCCTGGCTCTATATACCTGTCTCATACCTGTATAATACAGGTATGAGACAGGTATATAGTGCCAGGAATAGCTAGACATTAATATATATGTATACAGTGCCAGGGGGTAGCAGAGTACAGGGAAATATGCTCCACGTGTCCATACATGACACTTTTTTTTTTGGCACTCACTGCTCTTCTCCGACTCGAGTCCTGATCACCTCACCGCAGCAGGTTGACTCTGGAGACTGGAGAGGCGCTACGGATGGTGGATCTGCTGCTGGCTGCTGCACCTGCGGAGTGCGGAGTGTCTTCAATTCTGGATTGCAGCTTTAGTTTACCAGCCAGGCCCTCTCTTCTGCATCGGCCGGCCCCACGTTGGCAGATGGATGGAGGGAGGGAGGAGCCGGAGGTGGGTGGGGGCCAGTAATCGGCGCAGAGGACAAGGAAGGAAGATCCTCCCTCCGCTGACCGCTTTGCATTGGTGGGTCCTCTCTGCTCTCTCCACTCTGCCTCGCTTTCGTCCTTTGCTCTGGAGACCGTGACGTCACTGGTTGCTAGACGCTAAGCGGCTAGTGATCTAGCAACCAGGAGGTCTCCGGGGCAGTCGCCGGCCGCGGCCAATCAGTGAGTGACTCCATTTCAATTTCAAAGCAATGCATACTGAGAGTGAGTGAGTGACCCCTTAATGAAGAGAAACTGAGCGGCCTTTTCTGGGGGGGATCAGATCCGGCCCAGAGAGGTATATATGGATGAATAGAATAGTACATAAGAGAGGTATATGGATGAATAGAATAGTACATAAGAGAGGTATATGGATGAATAGGATGGTATATAAGAGAAATATATGGATGTGCAGGATGATATAGAGAGTGTGCGTGTATATATATATATATACAGTATATATATATATATATACATATACACACACACAGTATCTCACAAGTGAGTACACCCCTCACATTTTTGTAAATATTTTATTCTATCTTTTCATGTGACAACACTGAAGAAATGACACTTTGCTACAATGTAAAGTAGTGAGTGTACAGCTTGTATAAATTGTGTAGATTTGCTGTTCCCTCAAAATAACTCAACACACAGCCATTAATGTCTAAACCGCTGCCATCAAAAGTGAGTACACCCCTAAGGCCCCTTTCACACATACGGTCCGATCAGATCCGCCTGTCAGTTTTTCAGGCGAACCTGATCGGATACCCCATGCATCCCTATGGGGCAGCGGATGTCAGCGGAGACACGCCTGCTGACATCCCATCCGATTCTGTCCATCAAATCCGGACGGATCGAAACCCTATTTTCCATCCATCTGGCGGATCGGATGAGAACGGAAAGGCGGTCCGTTCTCATCCGATTCCCCCATAGAGGACAGCGGGGATCTGACACCTCTGTCTCCGCACACAGAGTGGAGACGGAGCTGTCATCCGCCTGCTCAGCGGGGATCGGCGGATAGATCCCCGCTGAGAGAAAACTGAATTTTTGTAAAATCTTACCGTAAAATTCCTTTCTCTGAGTCCTCTGACAGTCGCCGCCCCTCATATAGTCTTCACCAATGGGTATTGACCTTTTATCCACAGGAGCAAGCTAGGCATAAGACTTGTTAAAAACACAAACAATTTGCATAGACACACCTGTAGGGTGCTGTCCCACTGGTCCAATACCCCCCTGCTATCAGCATTCCCAACTCAGTTTGGTAGCAAGCAGAAGATAGTCCAAATAACCCCACAAAAGAGGGGCGGGGGCGGCGACTGTCAGAGGACTACAAAAATTCAGTTTTCTCTTACGTCCTCTGACAGTCGCCGCCCCTTATATAGTCTTCACCAATGGGATGTCCCAATGCAGTGTAGACATGAGGGGTGGGAAGCGCAACCGTCACAAAGGCAACGCAGCACCCAGGTCGGAGAAAGGAACCTTATCTGAACCAGAAAGGTAAACTCTGGGTAACAAAAAAGCTCAATAGGAGCAACAAACCCAGGAAAGCAAATCAACAAAGGGGAAAACAACCCCAACAGACAGGGACAGGTAAACGCCATGTCCCCCTCAAGGCACGGCCGCGCACAGGACTTTGCGGCCAAAGGAGGCATCTGCCGATGCCAAAACGTCAAGTTTGTAAAATTTGGAAAAGGTGTGCATGGATGACCAAGTCGCTGCCTTGCACACCTGTGCCACTGAAGCTTGATGCCGGAAGGCCCAGGACGCACTCACCGCTCTGGTAGAGTGCGCCTTGACAGGGAAGGGCGGTACCCGTTCCCTAATCGAGTAGGCCTGCACAATTGTCTGTCTAATCCATCTTGAAATGGTTGCCGCAGACGCAGCCGTACCCTTCCGAGGGAAGGACAAAAAGAGAATCCGACCCACGGAAGGATTCAGTAGATAACAGGTACACCCTGATCGCCCGGACTACATCCAAGGAATGCAAAGCAAACTCCTTAGGATGCTTAGGATTCGCACACAGCGAAGGCAAGACAATATCCTCGTTAAGCTGAAAATCGGATACCACCTTAGGAAGAAAAGATTGGTGAGGTCGCAAGACCACCTTATCCTTATGAACAACCAGGTAAGGAGAGCGGCAAGACAGGGCCGCCAACTCCGACACTCTGCGGGCAGATGTGATCGCCACCAGAAAGGCAACCTTCCGTGACAGCACAGGCAGAGGAATCTCCCTGATGTTCTCAAAGGGAGGATCCTTGAGGTCGATTGAAGCCAGGAAATCTCCCGGGCTCAGAGAGGCTACCACTGAACGGAGGGATTCCATACGGAACTTCTGAACCCGCACAAAGCGGTTCAGAGCCTTCAAGTCCAGAATCGGACGTACCTTGCCCTCCTTTCTGGGCACAGTGAACAGATTTGAGTAAAACCCCCGAAATCTGTCCCGATGGGGCACCGGTACGATCACCCCCTGGGCGAGGAGAACCTTAACAGCCTGTTGAAGATCTTGCAAATGATCTGGGGTCAAAGGAAGATTTGAGGGAAAGAACCTGTCCGCTGGATGCGAAAGGAATTCGATCTTGTAACCTGATCGAATGATTTCCTGAACCCACCTGTCCGTAATCCGGAGCAGCCAAGGTTCGAGAAAACCGCGCATACAATTTCCTAACTTGTATGAAAAATACAAGGGCTACAAGACTGTGGAATTCTCTACCACAAATGGTGGTTACTGCGGGGAGTATGGCTACTTTTAAAAGACTCTTGGACATACATCTGAAGGATAAAAACATCCGGGGGTATTGGAAATAAATACTTCCACACACACCTACACGTTTGAACCAGATGGACTATTGTCTTTATTCAACCTTAGCTACTATGTTACTATGTTATATCTTGGTATGCTGACGCCTTAAGAGTTCCCTTCACTGGAACTAAGGGACCAAGCCCAAACCCTGAGAAAAAAAAAACAGCATAATCCCCCCTCCACCAAATGATTTGGAGCAGTGCATAAAGCAAGGTCCATAAAGACATGGATGAGTGCGTTTTGGGTGAAGAAACTTGACTCGTCTGCACAGAGTCCTGACCTCTGGAATAAATTAGAGCGGAGACTGCGAGCCAGGCCTTCTCATCCAACATCAGTGCCTGACCTCACAAATGCCCTTCTTGAAGAATGGTCAAAAATTCCCATAGATACACTCCTAAACCTTGTGGACAGCCTCCAAGAAGAGTTGAAGCTGTTATAGCTGCAAAGGGAGGGCCAACTCAATATTGAACCCTACGGGCTAAGACTGGGATGCCATTAAAGTTCATGTGTGTGTAAAGGCAGGCGTCCCAATACTTTTGGTAAAATAGAGTATATACTGTATATTTATGGTAGGATTGGCATCTTTGCCCCCTTGTTCTGCACTGTAAATTCACTATTTATTATTATAAATCTTCACTATGTACAGTGGGTACGGAAAGTATTCAGACCCCCTTAAATTTTTCACTCTTTGTTATATTGCAGCCATTTGCTAAAATCATTTAAGTTCATTCTTCTTCCTCATGAATGTACACATAGCACCCCATACTGACAGAAAAACACAGAATTGTTGACATTGTTGCAGATTTATTAAAAAAGAAAAACTGAAATATCACATGGTCCTAAGTATTCAGACCCTTTGCTGTGACACTCATATATTTAACTCAGGTGCTTTCCATTTCTTCTGATCCTCCTTGAGATGGTTCTACACCTTCATTTGAGTCCAGCTGTGTTTGATTATACTGATTGGACTTGATTAGGAAAGCCACACACCTGTCTATACAAGACCTTCCAGATCACAATGCATGTCAGAGCAAATGAGAATCATGAGGTCAAAGGAACTGCCTGAAGAGCTCAGAGACAGAATTGTGGCAAGGCACAGATCTGGCCAAGGTTACAAAAAGATTTCTGCTGCACTTAAGGTTCCTAAGAGCACAGTGGCCTCCATAATCCTCAAATGGAAGACGTTTGGGACGACCAGAACCCTTCCTAGAGCTGGCCGTCCGGCCAAACTGAGCTATCGGGGGAGAAGAGCCTTGGTGAGAGAGGTAAAGAAGAACCCAAAGATCACTGTGGCTGAGCTCCAGAGATGCAGTCAGGAGATGGGAGAAAGTTGTAGTAAGTCAACCATCACTGCAGCCCTCCACCAGTCGGGGCTTTATGGCAGAGTGGCCCGACGGAAGCCTCTCCTCAGTGTAAGACACATGAAAGCCCGCATGGAGTTTGCTAAAAAAACACCTGAAGGACTCCAAGATGGTGAGAAATAAGATTCTCTGGTCTGATGAAACCAAAATAGAACTTAATAGGCCTTAATTCTAAGCGGTATGTGTGGAGAAAACCAGGCACTGCTCATCACCTGTCCAATACAGTCCCAACAGTGAAGCATGGTGGTGGCAGCATCATGCTGTGGGGGTGTTTTTCAGCTGCAGGGACAGGACGACTGGTTGCAATCGAGGGAAAGATGAATGCGGCCAAGTACAGGGATATCCTGGACAAAAACCTTCTCCAGAGTGCTCTGGACCTCAGACTGGGCCGAAGGTTTACCTTCCAACAAGACAATGACCCTAAGCACACAGTTAAAATAACGAAGGAGTGGCTTCACAACAACTCTGTGACTGTTCTTGAATGGCCCAGCCAGAGCCCTGACTTAAACCCAATTGAGCATCTCTGGAGAGACCTAAAAATGGCTGTCCACCAACGTTTACCATCCAACCCGACAGAACTGGAGAGGATCTGCAAGGAGGAATGGCAGAGGATCCCCAAATCCAGGTGTGAAAGACTTGTTGCATCTTTCCCAAAAAGACTCCTGGCTGTATTAGATCAAAAGGGGGCTTCTACTAAATACTGAGCAAAGGGTCTGAATACTTAGGACCATGTGATATTTCAGTTTTTCTTTTTTAATAAATCTGCAACAATGTCAACAATTCTGTGTTTTTCTGTCAGTATGGGGTGCTATGTGTACATTCATGAGGAAGAAGAATGAACCCAAATGATTTTAGCAAATGGATGCAATATAACAAAGAGTGAAAAATTTAAGGGGGTCTGAATACTTTCCGTACCCACTGTAAGTCTTCTTTATTAAACCACGCCCCATTCAAGCCACGCCCACTTTTCACTGGCACTTTTTCTCTCCATGCCTAGGGCCCACTTTTGATCCTGCACATGGGCCCACTGATTTCATGATACGCCCCTGAGCATCCCCCGCTCCCGCCCCCTTCTGTAGCTCCTGGGCTCTCCCATCCCCCAGGGAGACACAAGCTACCAGCCGACACGTCCGCCGGCCGGCCGGAGACTCATACAAAACCGCAATCAGCTTTGATTGGGTCTCCGCTATAGTAACCCGGAAGCGATGACATGACTTCCGGTTTACCTGACTGTCACCGACACCAGTGCAAAGGAGGGATTTGGGGACATATTGACCCCCGATCCCCCCATAAAGAGTACCCGTCACATGTCTATCGCTATCACAAGGATGTATATGAATAATTAAAAAAAAATGATTTATTAATTAAAAAAAAAAAAAAAAAAATTCAAAGTGCCCTATCCCCATGTTAGCGTGCAAACAGCGATCGTCCCACACATGAAGTATCACCGCGAACGTCAGATCATGGGCAGTATTTCTAGCACTAGACCTCCTCTGTAGATAGAAAGTGGTAACCTGTAAAGGATTTTAAAGCGTCACCTATGGACAGTAACATTTACTAGCCATTGCACCGGTATGCTGACACCTTAAGAGTTCCCTTCACTACTAGAACTAAGGGGCCAAACCCAACCCCTGAAAAACACCCCCACACCATAATCCAAATAATTTGGGCCAGTGCACAAAACAAGGTCCATAAAGACATGGATGAGCGAGTTTGAGGTGGAGGAACTTGACCGGCCTGCACAGAGTCCTGACCTCAACCCAATAGAGTGGAGACTGTAAGCCAGGCCTTCTTTCCAACATCAGTGCCTGACCTCACAAATGTGCTTCTGGAAGAATGGTCAAACATTCCCATAGACACTCCGAAACCTTATGGACGGCCTTCCCAGAAGAGTTGAAGCTGTTATAGCTGCAAAGAGCAGGCGTCCCAATACTTTTGGTAAGATAGTGTATGAATGAATGAATAAACATTCCGTATTCTTATATCCGTTCTTTAGGTGCAAAAATGTAAGTTTTGGTTCTGCAGTAAATATAAAGAGCTGATAACTTTCTGGTCTCATTGCCTCTGGACTGTTTTCAGTCAGCATTGTTCCCAGTTCTCTATGTGCACTACAAAACATCACCTCACTATGGTATAGACAGGGGGAAGTATTCTGTTGTCCTAACACACTTCCTGTCCTAGGGTGACAACACAGCTTCTTCATAGATTCAGTACAGTGAGTGTTGTCACCCTAGGACAGGAAGTGAGTTACTGGCAGAAACACAAGGTGAAAACAAAGGAAAAAGAAAACGAATGCAGCCACCATATCTAAGGACTGCTCAGCTGTAGTGTATTACATTTTTGTGTTTGGGTTTAGATGTTCTTTAGTGATGTTCTAATGCACATGATGGTGGGAAAGACAGGAATGAGATCAGTCGATAAGGAATGACACAATGGTAAAGTATGCGGCTCTCACCCAATCAAGGTTTATCCTGAAGGTGTGGCCTATTGGTGAAGATTTGCCCCTGGATTCCATGCTGAATACATTCCCCATTATTCCCCGCCGTTTGCTTTCCATGCTGTTTTCAGGGTCAGCAGCTTTTTGAAGAATCAGAACTACTATGTAATACTTCAGGACTTTTCAGGTTCTAAAAATCAGAGAAATCTTTATAAAAATAGAAAAGAGATCTTTCATTTGTAAAGAATAAAATCTTGATAGAAATCTCCGGGAAGAGTAATAATGGGGAGTGTTGGGATCCATTCAGGTCTCATCACTACATCTCTATAGAAGTGTGTCCGATGTTTCCATTGTATCAATACAATTTCCACATTTCCACATTCCAGAAATGGAGGCTGATCAGATCTAATGAGTGTAACCTCCAGTCCTCCGGGTGTGCAGACCCCCCACTTGGAGGAGGAATGGACCCCCCTATGAAAGGGTCAGATATTCTCATATCCTTATCACAGATTTGTCCGGTCGCCGTCTCTGCACAGCTGGCTGCTGTCTGTGTTCAGCCAATGATGTGAAAGGGAGAAAATGGCTGACTACAGATGACAGGGGTAGGCTGGGCTGCCATTAGAAATGATGGGGCACTGGAGAGCTGAGCAGACAACCCCCACCTATCCACAGGCAGTGTCTGTTGGCGCCCCCTGCTGACCATAGGGGAAGTACTGCCTGTACCCAGGGATCAAGTCCTGGGAAAAAGTGTGGGAACTAACCCAAGAAAGTACCTAAAATGGCCGTTTTCTGTGCTAAACAGTGCAAATATCATTATTTAAACTATAAACATGTAGATAGCGCTATTAGCAATGTGTTTAAGTTAATAAAAGTCAAAAAACATGTTTCTCCATTTACACGAAGGTCAGGTTAAAATAACCCAGCCAGCACAGAGTTTCTCCTTACGTCAGAGTGTGCAGAATTCCCCCTTACAGTACAAGGGAATGGGAATGCTGCAGATTATGATCTAAAGGGGAACTCTGATATAAGGGGGGCTCTGGTGACCAGAGACCCCCTTTATATCAGAGTCCACTGCGTTCCCCTTTTCATCAGAGTTCCCACTTACATCAGGGTCTGCAGCATTGCCCTTTACATCAGAGTTCCCCTTCACATCAGCGTCCACAGACTTCCCCAGTCTGCAGGGAATCCTGAAGACTGATGTAAAGGGGAATGCTGGGAACTCTGATGTGGGGGGGGGGGGCTCTGGTGACCAGAGACCATCTTCCAGAGAGTGAATGCACTAAGGTGGGGGGGTCCTGATATAAGGGGGAACCTTTATATTAGTGTCCCCTTACATTATTATATTCACTTCCCCTTACATCAGTGAACCCCCCCAGACTGGCCTGGCAGCACGGTCACTGACCTCCTCTCAGGTGCCCCGTGCAGGGCTCAGTCAGTCAGCTCCAGTTCGCTTCAGTGGCTCTGGTTTTATCCTATAGTCTCTTTTCCAAAGTCCACGCATGTCTGATTTCTCCCCTGATCCCCATCCTGACGCCGCTCCCACTCTTGAGTCCTCTCCAGACTCCCCCTCAGAGACTGCAGACACGATAAAAGACAAGAGATGGTCAGAGATTGCGGACATGGTACAGGAGAGGTGGTTAGAGGCTGCGGACATGATACAAGAGATGGTTAGAGGCTTCAGACATGATACAGGAGGTGGTCAGAAGCTGCGGACATGGTACAGGAGATGGTCAGAGGTTGAGGACATGATACAAGAGATGGTTAGAGGCTGCGGACATAGTACAGGAGATGGTGAGAAGCTGCAGATATTGTATAGGAGATGGTCAGAAGCTGCGGACATAGTACAAGAGAGGGCTGAAGGCTGCAGACACGATACAAGAGATGGTCAGAGGCTGTAGATATGGTACAGGTGATGGTTAGAGGCTGCGGACATGGTACAGGTGATGGTTAGAGGCTGCGGACATGGTACAGGAGATGGCTAGAGGATGCGGACATGGTACAAGAGATGGTTAGAGGCTGTGGCCATATTTTTTATGGGCGCCGCTGCCGGTAACAGACATTTACTGACAGCCTGTAAATTACCAGGTGGTTGGCAACACTGCCCCACACAATAGTGTCCTCCTCTGCCTCCTTCCTTTACACTTCCCTACAATAATGTCCTCCTCTGCCCCCTCAAGTAGTGTCCTTCTCTGCCCTCTTCATATCATGACCCCCCACTGTCGTGTCCTGCTGTGCCCCTTTCACCTCTCCACATCAGTGTCCTCCTCTGCCCCCTTCACCCCCTCCAGGCACAGTAATGTCCTCCTCTGCCCCCTCCATAGAGCGCTAGGAGGAAGTGATGTCACTTTAGAGCAGCGGTCCGCAACCTTTTGGACATGGGGGACTGATTTTGTAGAAGAAAAATTTTCCAAGGACTGGAGGGGGGGGGGGGGAGAAATGTAGTTTCAAGGTTGATGGGGAATTCGGTGGCTGTGATTTGTTGGGAAAATGGCTTTTGTAAGCACTTAATATGCTTGATATGATGTCAGGATGACTGAAACACATTATTTCTATTATTACATTGTAATATATAATAAAATAGTTCAACTCACCATAATGCAGAATCAGTGGGAACCCTGAGCTTGTCACTTGCCACCAGATGCAGTGTGCCACTGTCGCCTGCCACCAGATGCAGCATGTCACTTGCCACCGTCGCCTGCCACCAGATGCAGCGTGTCATTTGCCACCGTCGCCTGCCATCAGATGCAGCGTGTCACTTGCCACCGTCCCCTGCCATCAAATGCAGCGTGTCACTTGCCACCGTCGCCTGCCATCAGATGCAGCGTGTCACTTGCCACCGTCGCCTGCCACCAGATGCAGCGTGTCACTTGCCACCGTTGCCTGCCATCAGATGCAGCATGTCACTTGCCACCGTCTCCTGCCATCAGATGCAGCGTGTCTCTTCTCCTTCCTGTGATCATTAGTATTCTTGCACCTTCATTGGCAGTGCCCTTTTATTCTGCCCTTCCACAAACAACTATCTTTACCAGAAACAAGATGGAAGACAAAGAAATAACTCTTTAATAGAACATAAAAGTAGGCCAATCACATCCATATTTCAAGTGAAAGAAAATAGAACCACTTAACATCAGGTGTCTCCCCATAAATCAGGAACCCCAATCAGAGTACCTTTATATAATCAGTTGCCACCACATATCAGATACCCCATCAGAATATTACCTTAGATCAGTTACTCCAATCAAGGTACCCCTTTATATCAGGTGTACCCTTACATCCAGTGTCCCCATAACAGTGCCCCCTTACATCAGGTGTCCCCATAACAGTGCCCCCTTACATCAGGTGTTCCCATAACAGTGCCCCCTTACATCAGGTGTCCCCATAACAATGCCCCCTTACATCAGGTGTTCCCATAACAGTGCCCCCTTACATCCAGTGTTCCCTTAACAGTGCCCCCTTACATCAGGTGTTCCCATAACAGTGCCCCCTTACATCCAGTGTTCCCTTAACAGTGCCCCCTTACATCAGGTGTTCCCATAACAGTGCCCTCTTACTGTTCCCATAACAGTGCCCTCTTACATCAGGTGTACCCTTACATCCAGTGTCCCCTTAACAGTGCCCTCTTACATCAGGTGTTCCCATAACAGTGCTCCCTTACATCAGGTGTCCCCTTACATCCAGTGTCCTCACAACAGTGCCCCCTTACATCGGGTGTCCCCATAACAGTGCTCCCTTACATCAGGTGTCCCCATAACAGTGCCCCCTTACATCAGGTGTTCCAATAACAGTGCCCCCTTACATCAGGTGTTCCCATAACAGTGCCCCCTTACATCAGGTGTTCCAATAACAGTGCCCCCTTACATCAGGTGTTCTCATAACAGTGCTCCCTTACATCAGGTGTCCCCTTACATCCAGTGTCCTCACAACAGTGCCCCCTTACATTGGGTGTCCCCATAACAGTGTCCCCTTACATCGGGTGTCCCCATAACAGTGCTCCCTTACATCAGGTGTCCCCATAACAGTGCTCCCTTACATCAGGTGTCCCCATAACAGTGTCCCCTTACATCAGGTGTCCCCATAACAGTGCCCCCTTACATCGGGTGTCCTCATAACAGTGTCCCCTTACATCAGGTGTCCCCATAACAGTGCCCCGTTACATCGGGTGTCCCCATAACAGTGTCCCCTTACATCAGGTGTCCCCATAACAGTGCCCCCTTACATCGGGTGTCCTCATAACAGTGCCCCCTTACATCAGGTGTCCCCTTACATCAGGTGTTCCCATAACAGTGCCCCCTTACATCAGGTGTCCCCATAACAGTGCTCCCTTACATCAGGTGTCCCCATAACAGTGTCCTCTTACATCAGGTGTCCCCATAACAGTGCCCTCTTACATCAGGTGTCCCCATAACAGTGCCCCCTTACATCAGGTGTCCCCATAACAGTGCCCCTAGAAAAACAAAACCCCAATCAGAATATCTTCTTATATCAGTTGCCCCCTTCAATGCGCCCCCATATATCAATACCCCATAAGGGTACCCCCGTATTACAGCCTCCCCATAGACTAGCTGCCCCATTACACTGCCCCCTTACATAAGGTGTTCCCATCTTAAGTACCCCCCTAAATCAGGAGCCCCATCAGAATACCTTCATACATTGGTTATCCCAAACAGAGCATCCCCATAGATCAGTTACCCCCATCAGTGTGCCCCCTTACATTAGGTGTTCTTCTTCACAGTGCCACTTTATATCAGGAACCCCAATCAAAATACCCTCATATATTTTGCTCCAATCAGAGTACCCCCCCCTTATCAGTGGCCCCAATCAGAGTACCCCCATAGATCAGTTGCCCCAATCAGAGTACCCCCATAGATCAGTTGCCCCATTAGGGTACGCCCATAAATCAGTTGCAACATCAAAATACTCCCATAGATCAGTTTCCCCCATCAGAGTGCCTCCACAAATCAGTTGCCCCATCCCAGTGCTCCCATAGATCAGTTACCCCATCAGAATGTCCCCTTAGATTAGTTGCAGACATAGATTATCCATCAGAGTACACTATATTGTCAAAAGTATTGGGACGCCTGCCTTTACACGCACATGAAATTTAATGGCATCCCAGTCTTAGTCCGTAGGGCTCAATATTGAGTTGGCCCACCCTTTGCAGCTATAACAGCTTCACCTCTTCTGGGAAGGCTGTCCACAAGGTTTAGGAGTGTCTATGGGAATGCTTCACTATTCTTCCAGAAGAGCATTTGTGAGGTCAGGCACTGATGGTGGATGAAAAGGCCCTGGCTCACAGTTTTCGTTCTAATTCATCCCAAAGGTGTTCTATTGGGTTGAGGTCAGGACTCTGCGCAGACCAGTCAAGTTCCTGCACCCCAAACTCGGTCATCCAAAGACTGGGATGATATTAAAGTTCATATGTGTGTAAAGTCACCTGTAACAAATGTTTGACAATATAGTATATACAGATTATACAAAAAGGGGGCATGGGGATAGCGGGACTTTAAATGAGGTAGGTTGCTGTATCAAATCTCCAAATGGAAATAAAGTAGTTTCAATATATTAATTTATTACTTGCTGCATGGTAAAAATAAAATCCTGCAGCAATAGTCCGTAAATAAAATCTAACATATTCACAGTACAAATACAGACAATCCAGGTATGGACATATAAAAGGTAGTAAAGGAAATGTCTTGCTAGGCATATAACCATAATAAATAGATATACAATAGCAGATAAAAAATATCATACAACGGCTTATATATATATATATCATCAAATACATAGCAGGGATACATCCAGTGGCTCATGGGCTCTTTCATAGGTAATACATAATCCATATCCTGATAAATCTTCATATTTCATATTTAATGGCTCTACGCGTTTCGTGGGATTATCATCCACTCTTCAGGAGCTTGGTGTACATTTTCTGTAAATAAGGACTAGTTTGAATTCAACAAATCACATAAGGATAAGGAAACACACCAATAAAGTCCCTCAAAAGTTTTCAAAAATCTGAAGTTCTGATACTTACATATTAAAAAACACAGAAAGTCGCAGAAAAAAAATTGCATCATCTCCCGTCGCTGGGTGCACTGTGTGGGTATACGCCTGATCCGGGGCTGAGGCGGGTAAACGCCAGATGGTCCAAAAAGTGTGGGGGGGGGGGGGAGAGGAGAGAGGAGGAAAAAATCCCACAGAAGAAATGGAGGAACCAGTGATTTCATCACATCAGTGCCCAAGTAATCTAGTCAGGGAAGTAACATTTAAATATGTATGTGTCCATATTACGAAAAGTCTCGTTCAGATATTGGTGTTATATGTGATAAAAACAGGTGAGAGGACAAGAGAAAGTTAGTGGAAAATACCTGTGTACCAAGTGCAGCATAAGTGAAATCCAGCAAGCAGCCCAGCAGAAACAAGGGAGAAAAAAAAAAAACCCCCACAGGTGCAGAGCATGAAAAAAGTGGAAGTGCAAAAACTAGCAGGATGGTAATCTTACCATTAACATAGAGATGTGAAGCAGGAAGCAACCGTGCTACAGGGATAGTCCTGGTGCAGTCAGAGCATGAAAGAAAAGTGTCCAGAAACTCCCTAGCTATATACCCCCACGGGCCAGGGCGGATCCCCGCCAGCGCCATGTGGTCGTCGCAGAGAGGGGTGGTGAAAGAGTGAACATGGTATCCGGCTGAATGCTGGAAACCACTCACCACCTAACACACCCCCAGCGATCAGAGATGTATGTATGTGTGTGTGTATATATACCCCTATACAGAAGTTCAGATGTTATGCCTGCCTCCAAAGACGCCCAAAAAATGCCCAAAAAAATGCCTGCAACAAAAACGCCCAGGTGTGTTGATGAAGGCGTTTTTTTGGGCATTTTTTGGGCGTCTTTGGAGGCAGGCATAACATCTGAACTTCTGTATAGGGGTATATATACACACACACTTATATGTATTTACACACATACACACATATAGGTGTGATAGGAGCGGAGCCCTATGCCTGCAAATTATTTCAGCGCAGGCATAGGGCTAGCGCAGGCATAGGGTTCTGCTACTTACACACCTATATATGTGTCAGTGGCGGCTGGTGCTCAAAATTTTTGGGGGGGCGCAAAAAGAAAAATGTAATAGGTATTGCTTCACGGCAAAAAACACGGTAAAAAATTACATGACTTTGAGGTTATGATACAGGCATGGCACAGGTGATGGTACAGGCATGGCACATATGATATAGGCATGGCACAGGTGATGGTACAGGCATGGCACAGATGGTATAGGCATGGCACAGGTGATGGTACAGGCATGGCACAGATGATGGTCTAGGCATGGCACAGGTGATGGTACAGGCATGGCACAGGTGATGGTATAGGCATGGCACAGGTGATGGAATAGGCATGGCACAGGTGATGGTACAGGCATGTCATAGGTCATGGTACAGATGATGGTATAGGCATGGCACAGGTGATGGTACATGCATGGCACAGATAATGGTATAGGCATGGCACAGGTGATGGTATAGGCATGGCACAGGTGATGGTACAGGCATGGCACAGGTGATGGTACAGGCATGGCACAGGTGATGGTATAGGCATGGCACAGGTGATGGTACAGGCATGTCATAGGTCATGGTACAGGCATGGCACAGGGGATGGTACAGGCATTTCACAGGTGATGGTACAGGCATGTCACAGGCATGGCACAGATGGTATAGGCATGGCACAGGTGATGGTTCAGGCATGGCACAGGTGATGGTACAGGCATGTCACAGGCATGGCACAGATGGTATAGGCATGGCACAGGTGATGGTACAGGCATGTCACAGGCATGGCACAGATGGTACAGGCATGGCACAGCTGATGGTACAGGCATGGCACAGGTGATGGAATAGGCATGACACAGGTGATGGTAAGGTCATGGCACAGGTGATGGTAAGGTCATGGCACAGGTAATGGAATAGGCATGGCACAGATGGTACAGGCATGGCACAGGTGATGGAATAGGCATGGCACAGATGGTACAGGCATGGCACAGGTGATGGAATAGGCATGGCACAGGTGATGGTAAGGTCATGGCACAGGTGATGGAATAGGCATGGCACAGATGGTACAGGCATGGCACATGTGATGGAATAGGCATGGCACAGATGGTACAGGCATGGCACAGGTGATGGAATAGGCATGGCACAGGTGATGGCAAGGTCATGGCACAGCTGATGGAATAGGCATGGCACAGATGGTACAGGCATGGCACAGGTGATGGAATAGGCATGGCACAGGTGATGGTAAGGTCATGGCACAGGTGATGGAATATGCATGGCACAGATGGTACAGGCATGGCACAGATGATGGAATAGGCATGGCACAGATGGTACAGGCATGGCACAGGTGATGGAATAGGCATGGCACAGGTGATGGTAAGGTCATGGCACAGGTAATGGAATAGGCATGGCACAGATGGTACAGGCATGGCACAGATGGTACAGGCATGGCACAGGTGATGGAATAGGCATGGCACAGGTGATGGTAAGGTCATGGCACAGGTGATGGAATAGGCATGTCACAGATGGTACAGGCATGGCACAGGTGATGGAATAGGCATGGCACAGGTGATGGTAAGGTCATGGCACAGGTGATGGAATAGGCATGGCACAGATGGTACAGGCATGGCACATGTGATGGAATAGGCATGGCACAGATGGTACAGGCATGGCACAGGTGGTGGAATAGGCATGGCACAGGTGATGGCAAGGTCATGGCACAGGTGATGGAATAGGCATGGCACAGATGGTACAGGCATGGCACAGGTGATGGAATAGGCATGGCGCAGATGGTACAGACATGGCACAGGTGATGGAATAGGCATGGCACAGGTGATGGTAAGGTCATGGCACAGGTAATGGAATAGGCATGGCACAGATGGTACAGGCATGGCACAGATGGTACAGGCATGGCACAGATGATGGAATAGGCATGGCACAGGTGATGGTAAGGTCATGGCACAGGTGATGGAATAGGCATGGCACAGATGGTACAGGCATGGCACAGGTGATGGTAAGGTCATGGCACAGGTGATGGAATAGGCATGGCACAGATGGTACAGGCATGGCACATGTGATGGAATAGGCATGGCACAGGTGATGGTAAGGTCATGGCACAGGTAATGGAATAGGCATGGCACAGATGGTACAGGCATGGCACAGATGGTACAGGCATGGCACAGGTGATGGAATAGGCATGGCACAGGTGATGGTAAGGTCATGGCACAGGTGATGGAATAGGCATGGCACAGATGGTACAGGCATGGCACAGGTGATGGTAAGGTCATGGCACAGGTGATGGAATAGGCATGGCACAGATGGTACAGGCATGGCACATGTGATGGAATAGGCATGGCACAGATGGTACAGGCATGGCACAGGTGATGGAATAGGCATGGCACAGGTGATGGTAAGGTCATGGCACAGCTGATGGAATAGGCATGGCACAGATGGTACAGGCATGGCACAGGTGATGGAATAGGCATGGCACAGGTGATGGTAAGGTCATGGCACAGCTGATGGAATAGGCATGGCACAGATGGTACAGGCATGGCACAGGTGATGGAATAGGCATGGCACAGATGGTACAGGCATGGCACAGGTGATGGAATAGGCATGGCACAGGTGATGGTAAGGTCATGGCACAGGTAATGGAATAGGCACGGCACAGATGGTACAGGCATGGCACAGATGGTACAGGCATGGCACAGGTGATGGAATAGGCATGGCACAGGTGATGGAATAGGCATGGCACAGATGGTACAGGCATGGCACAGGTGATGGAATAGGCATGGCACAGGTGATGGTAAGGTCATGGCACAGGTGATGGAATAGGCATGGCACAGATGGTACAGGCATGGCACAGGTGATGGAATAGGCATGGCACAGATGGTACAGGCATGGCACAGGTGATGGAATAGGCATGGCACAGATGGTAATAGGCATGTCACAGATGGTACAGGTGATGGTAAGGTCATGGCACAGGTAATGGAATAGGCATGGCACAGATGGTACAGGCATGGCACAGATGGCACAGGTGATGGAATAGGCATGGCACAGGTCATTGTACACAGGTACAAGCATGTCACAGGCATGTAACACACCCCCCCCGTCTCCCCCCCCCCCCATCAACGCAGAGAGAGACCAGCGTGCATGCCCTTTTCAAGGCACCAGACTGTGACAGTGTGCAGGCCGTCCCGTCCCCACCCCCCCCCCCCAGGCATCGCTTACCGGCTCGGCGGCTCAGTCTTACAGTACTCTCACTGCTGCTGCGGGTCTGTCTGCGGCCTGCGGGACTCGGCAGTAGCGTCTCTGGGCTGGCTCTGCGGAGTCTCCGGACTGTTATCTCGGAAGCTGGAACCCGATACTGCGGAGAGGGGCCGGGTGGAGAAGAGGAGAGTGCCAAGGGAGCGGTAACGGTGCGTGACTGACGCACGCACCGGCACCGCCCCCATTGCGAGTCAGCGATGTCCTGGATGATGATTGGTCCAGGCTGGAGACTGGACCAATCACAGCCAGGATATCATGAAGGTGGGGTGGCTCAGCGCTTTTTGCTGCGCCCAGGTTACGCCCCCAGAAGGCAGCCAATCGGCACCTCTTCTGGGTCGTAAACCCCACCCCCCCATATCCACCAGGCCGAGCGCATAGGCCTGCGAACCCAATTTTTTTTTTTTCAAAACTTTATTATTTTTTGTCATTTTTTTTTCTTTTTTTTTTTTAGGGGGGGCGGCGCTCCGGCGCCCCCTATGCACGGGCCACCACTGATATGTGTATGTGTGTATATATACATACATATGTTATGTGTATATATACCCCTACACAGAAGTTCAGATGTCATGCCTGCCTCCAAAGACATCCACAAAAAAGCCCAATAAACGCCTGCAACAAAAAGCCAGGTGTGAAAATAGCGGAGCCACTATCCTGCTCTACTGCAATTCTAATACAAACAAACTTTTTTTTTCTGGTTCTGGACATGCTACAGAGCTGACACTTCACAGGTACACTTTTTAGACCCCCCCCAGACACTAAATCCAAAGAAATCTTTTTTTTTCAATCATTTTTTCAATAATTGGCTCTCTATCAAAAATGACAATTTTTAAGAACTTTTTTTTTTGTGTGATTAATAGTCCCTGGGGTATGACCCAGAACCCTAGGCACTTTTTAGGGGCATTTATTGGGTTTTAGGGCTTCAAAATGGTGTTTTTTGATTACCGAAGTTCGGGTCCCATTGATTTCAATGGGGTTCTGAAATCCGGGCCGAACTTTCGGGAAGTTCGGGTGTTCTGGTCGAACCGAACTTTTCAAAAGTTCAATCATCCCTAATTAGTACTAGTAGTGCCCACCAGTGCCACATATCAATGCCCACCAGTGCAACCAGTGTCCATTAGTGCTGCCAATCAGTACCCATTAGTGCATCATCATCAGTGCCACCTATCAGTGTCACCTACCAGTGCCTATCAGTATCCATCAGTGCTCATCAGTGCCACCTTTCAGTGCAGCCTCATCAGTGCCTCCTAAACAATGCCCACCAGTTCCGCTTCAGCAGTGCCACCTATCAGTGCCCATCAATGCCGCCCTATCAGTGCCCACCAATGCCGCCCTATCAGTGCTCACCAATGCCGCCCAATCAGTGCCCATAAGTGCAGCTTCATCAGAGTACATCAGTAAAGGAGAAAAATTACCTGTTTGCAAAATTGTATAACAAGCTATTAAAACTGTTTTTATTTATTTTTTTTCAATATTTTCTGTCTTTTTTGTTTGTTTAGCAAAAAATAAAAAACCCCCAGCAGTGATTAAATACCACCAAAAGAAAGATCTATTAGTAGGAAAAATATATAAAAATGTCATATGGGTACAGTGTAGCATTACTGCGCAATTGTCATTCAAAGAGTGACAGCGCTGAAAACTGGCCTGGGCAGGAAGGGGGTAAAGTGCCCAGTAAGCCAGTGGTTAAAGTGTCCCCTATAGAGAAGTGTAAGTAGCGTAGTTTGCCGCCATTCCCCGGGTGGACACAATTAAAGCGGGACATGTTAGGTATCTATTTACAAGGCGTAACATCAGTTTTTATATATTTTATATAAAAATGAGGTATTATATTGTGTTCGTGTGCAATAAAATGAAAATTTATTTTTTCCCCAAAAAATTGCTTTAGAAAAAACCGCTGCTCAAATACCGAGTGACATAAAATATTGCAACACCCGTCATTTTATTCTATAGGGGCCTCTGCTATAATGTTTGAGGTCCTAAACATTTTCTAGCAAAAAAAAAAGTCTATATTTTTTCATGTAGGAGAGAAGTGTCAGAATTTGCCCAGTTGGTTAAAATAACGGGGAAAAAAAAAAAAAGCTTTTCCTGAAAAATCTGCAGCTTCATTCCAGAGACAATACTTTTTCCTGCCACTAGATGTCCTCAGACTGATGTCCAGCATCATTAAATCCACGACAGTAAACCCCCGTTATATCGCGGTTCAGTTTTCGCGGTCCCGGTATTTTGCGTTTTTTTCTGTAAGATCTATTAATATTGTTTTATTAAATAAATCTTTGTTAATTCAATATTTTTGTGTTTTCCATTGCTCTTGCTCTGTCTCTCAATATCTTTTATGTGTTTAAATGAGTTTCTATTGTTTTTAAAAGTGTGTTTTAAGACCTTAAAATGCTTTTAAAAGTACTGTAAAAGTTATAAAAACCTGCCTAGGGTGAATTTAAATAGGGGATTTATTATTATTTTTTTTTTTACTACATTTTTTTATTTATTTAACATTTTTTTCATACAAAACACAACCCAAAAAAAAAAAAAAAAGGAAAAAAAAAAAAAGAAAAAAAAGAATAAAAAAACATATACATAGGTAATCATCGCACGTTGTACATACAATTTCATATCTTATTTATACTATAGCAGGAACATATATTCATAGTTTTAATAAATTTTATTTAAATAGGGGATTTCTATTTTGCGGATTTTCACTTATTGCGGGTGGGTCTGGAATGTAACCCCCGCAATGGAGGGGGGTTTACTGTACCCATGAGTGCAAGTTGTCTCCAATCTGCCCCCAGCAACAGTGAAATGAGAAACAACACAGGGGTGAGTTCATCTCTCTGTCACTATGCTCTCTCCTCCTATCAGCATGCCATTGTCAGTACATAAACTGATTGGCTGCTTGTGCTGCTTCTTTCTTCTCACACTCCAGCCGTGCTGTACAGAGGATGACACCAGGTCACATTCATGTACTTACACTGCTTGCATGTAAAAAAATAAATGTAATCATGTATCAATGATTAGGATTCTTTCTGTGTTTATAACTGCTTAACCACTTAACCCCCGGAGGATTTGGCTGCTCAATGACCAGGGCCTATTTTGCAATTCGGCACTGCGTGACTTTAACGGACAATTGCGCGGTCGTGCAACGCTGTACCCAAATGAAGTTGATGTCCTTTTTTCCCCACAAACAGAGCTTTCTTTTGGTGATATTTGATCACCTCTGCGATTTTTATTTTTTGCGCTATATAAACAAAAAAATAGCGACAATTTTGAAAAAATAACAATATTTTTCACATTTTTTCCCACAAATTCCGAAAACAAAAAAAGTAAAAATCAAAATTTTTTAACATTTTAGGCCAATTTGTTTTCTGCTACATATTTTTGGTAAAAAAAAAAAATCGCAATAAGCGTATTTTGATTGGTTTGCGTAAAAGTTATTGCGTTTACTAACTAAGGGAAAGATTTATGTCATTTTTATTGTTTTTTTTTTTTTTTAACGAGTAATGGCGGCGATCTGCGATTTTTTTTGCGGGACTGCGACATTGTGGCGGACAGATCGGACCCCTGACTGACACTTTTGGGGGTACCAGTGACATTACTACAGTAATCAGTGCTATACATATGCACTGTTACTGTAAAAATGACACTGGCAGGGAAGGGCTTAACTTTATTAGAGATCCAGGGATTAAGTGTGTCCCTAGGGGCGTGATTCTAACTGTAAAGGGGTGTGGCTTGTGATGTAACCACAGAGACATACAATCCTACATAGCAGGATCTTATGATCTCTGCAGTTACACCAGGGAGAATGACAGACGGCTTTGTTTACATCAGCCGTCTGCCTTTCTCCCTCTCCAGCGGGAGATCGCGAGTGGCCGGCTGACATCGGAAGCCGCCGGTCACACGCGCGGGGATGGCCATGAACGAGCGGGGGCAGGAGCATGCCTCTGGCGGTGCGCGCTCGCCCCCTGCAGGCTCCTGGGCGAGCGATGTAGTACTACGTCGCTTTGCCCAGGGGGTTGACTGCCGCAGTAAATATACTGTGGGCGGTTGGCAAGTGGTTAAGGAGCGTCCTACGTACATATACTGCAGCAGGGCGGACCTTAAGCGCAAAATGATGTACCTGTACGTGATTACTTTATTTGGCTCTGGGGCGCACGCACGTGCCCTGCCAAAGTCCCGCTGTGATTGGACGCAGCAAGAGCCAATCAGCAGGTCTGGCGGAAGACGATTAGACAGAGAGAGGCAGAACGGCGGTCTGCTAGTAACAAAGACAGAGATCTTGTGTATCTGCTAAGCAGGAACACGGATCTCTGTCTTTCTTCAGCTAAACCATCCCCCGCACAGTTAGCAAGCACTCCCAGGGAACACAGTTAACCCTTGATGTTAACCCCTTCCCTGCCAGTGTCATTAGTACAGTGCCAAAAGAAATTTGTGGTGCTTGGCACCTTACTCCTGCACTCAGAAACAGGGTTCCCAGACTACTCCTGTCACGGGACTCATACTTGGCATCCCCAATGGCTAGACCTTGCTGCCCTCTACGACCGGGGTGGTCAACATAGTTACATAATAGATGAGGTTGAATAAAGACAATAGTCCATCCAGTTCAACCTGTGTAGGTGTGTGTGGCTGTAATCATCTCACATAGCCCTGAATGTTCTGATCCTTGAGATGTAAGTCTAAGAGTCTTTTGAAAGCCACCATACTACCCGCAAAAACCACCTCTTGTGGTAGAGAATTCCACAATCTTGTAGCCCTCACAGTAAAGAACCCCCTACGTTGCCTGAGGTTAAAACGCTTCTCCTCTAATCGTTTTGTATGCCCTTGAGTCCTCGTGCAATCCCTTTGATTGAACAGCTTTTTTTCTAAGCTGAGATCCCCATTGAGATATTTTTAAATTGCTATCATGTCCCCCCTCAGACGTCTCTTCTCCAGGGAGAATAAATCAAGCGATTGCAGACGCTCTTCATAATTAAGGTCCTCCAATCCCCTAATTAGTTTAGTTGCCCTTCTCTGGACTCTTTCCAGCTCCAACACATCCCTCCAGAGGACCGGCGACCAGAACTGGACAGAATACTCCAGATGCGGTAGGACCAGAGTTTTATAAAGTGGAAGGATTATAGTCTTATCTCTGGAATACATCCCTTTCTTTATGCATGCTAATATTCTGCTGGCTTTGGCAGCTGCTGCTTGACATTGCATGCTATTGCCTAATCTATCATCAACCAAGACTCCCAGATCTTTCTCCATTTTTGATTCCCCCAAAGGTTCCCCCCTAACGTGTATTGTGCTTTTATGTTTTTAGTCCCCAAGTGCAAAACCTTACCCTTCTCCACATTAAACCTCATTTGCCATGTTGTTGCCCACTCCGTTATTTTGTCCAGGTCATTCTGTAGGATATCTGCTTCATGCTGTGCAGTTATTGCCCTGGCCAATTTTGTGTCATCTGCAAAAACTGATAACGAACTACTGATCACGTCCTCAATGCTGCTTATGAATAAATTGAACAAGGTTGGTCCCAGGACTGAGCCCTGGGGGACCCCGCTTACTACCTCAGACCAGTCTGAGTATGCGCTGTTTATTACTACCCTTTGGACACGCCCTTTTAGCCAGTTCCATATCCAAGAGCAAACCCTGCTGTCGATACCTGCCGACCTTATTTTATAAATTAAGCGCTTGTGGGGAACTGTATCAAACGCCTTAGCGAAATCCAAGTACACCACATCCACTGGTCTGCCCCTATCTATCTCACAGCTCACCTCCTCGTAGAATGTTAGGAGATTGGTTTGACAAGAACGCCTATTTGTAAACCCGTGCTGATTACTGCTGATGATGTTGTTGTCTTTAGCAAACTCTACGATATAGTCACTTATCATCCCCTCCAGAAGTTTACATACTATCGATGTCAGACTGACAGGCCTATAATTTCCCGGGATATGCCTCTGCCCCTTTTTGAATATCGGAATCACGTTGGCTTTCCTCCAATCCCCTGGTACATCTCCTGTCCTAATACTGTCAACAAAGATCAGGAACAGTGGTCTAGATATAACCTTACTGAGTTCCTTGAGTACTCTCGGATGTACGCCATCCGGGCCTGGTGATTTGTTTGTGTTAAGTTTATCCAGCCTGTCCCTGATTTCACCCTCTGTTAGCCATAGTGGCAAGTCCTGTGTATTACTACTAACCATACAGTCATGGTCAGTGTACCCCTCATTTTCCTGTGTAAAGACTGACGAGAAAAAAGCATTCAGCACGGTTGCTTTTTCAGTGTCCTCTGTAACCATCCTCCCATCATCGTTAATTATGTGTGCAATATGCTCTGCCCTCGTTTTTTTGCTGTTGATATATTTAAAGAATTTCTTTGGGTTTTTTTTACTATCCTCTGCTATTTGTCTCTCAAAGTTGATTTTAGCCATCTTGATTTTGTGTTTACTTTTCTTATTTGCCTCCTTGTATTGCTCGAAAACCGATATTGTGCCCTCTGATTTATATTTCTTGAAGGCCATTTTTTTTCCCCTAATAAGTTTTTTTAACGCTACGGTTTAGCCAGCCAGGTTTGGCTTTGTCTCTTCTAAATTTATTTCCCATAGGAATGCACTGCAAGATGCATTTGCTTAATATGGTCCTAAAGCATTCCCATTTTTCCTCTGTGGTCAGGGATCCCAGGGTTTGGTCCCAGTTTACCCTTTCCATCATTGAGTACAATTTTGGAAAGTCTGCCCTTCTGAAGTTTAGGGTTCTTATGTTCCCCACTTGCCTTGTTATATTGTTATTTACGCTAAATGCGATCATCCTGTGATCGCTAGAGCCCAGGTTGTCCTGGACTCCTACCTCCGAGATTAGGTCTGGGTCATTAGTGATCAATAGATCCAGGACTGCATTTTCTCTGGTAGGGGAATCCACCAACTGTGACATGTAATTATCCTGTAAGGTTTCCGTGAATAGACGGGCCTTCTGTGAGTGTGTAATCCCCTCATCCCAGTCAATGTCGGGATAATTGAAGTCCCCCAATATGATGACTGATCCCAATTTTGCCACTTTACCCATTAGTGCTAAAAATTCCAGCTCTACCTCCTCCCCTTGGTTAGGTGGCCTATAGCAAACCCCCACAATTACTTTCCCCTTTTCTCCTTCCCTATGGAGTTCAACCCACACAGATTCTAAATCCATGCTCATCCCATCCGTAATGTCACTCCTTTCTATCACCTTTATATTCTTCTTGACATAGAGACATACCCCTCCCCCTCTTTTTCCTACCCTGTCCTTCCGGTACACCGAATACCCTTGGATATTGGCCAGCCAGTCATGTGAGGGGTCGAACCAAGTCTCTGTTATTCCCACAAGGTCTATGTCATCCTCATGTACTAACATTTCCAACTCATCCATTTTATTAGCTAGGCTCCTGGCATTAGCATATACCACTCTTAGTTTTACGGAAGTTAAACATGGTTGGTGGTTATGTTGATTCCTGTTTGGTCTGCGGTTTTCCCGCACAGACCCACCAATTGCTGTTGTGGACCTACTGTCGCTGCTGACCCTACAACTGCCTTCAGTCCTTTGCTCTCTCCTAACTGACCCTACTTCTGAGCCCTCCCCCCGTCTCCTAGTTTAAAAGCCCCTCCAACTTGGTGGCCATCTTTCTCCCCAAAAGAGCTGTACCCTCCCCATTAAGGTGCAGCCCATCCTTACTAAAGAGCCGGTAGCCGACTGAGAAGTAGTGATGTCGCGAACCTAAAATTCGCCGTTCGCGAACGGCGAACGCGAACATCGGCAAATGTTCGCGAACCGGGCGAACCGCCATAGACTTCAATAGGCAGGCGAATTTTAAAACATACAGGGACTCTTTCTGGCCACAATAGTGATGGAAAAGTTGTTTCAAGGGGACTAACACCTGGACTGTGGCATGCCGGAGAGGGATCACGCAAAAAAAAGTTCTTAAAAATTATAATTTTTTGATAGAGAGCCAATTATTGGAAAAATTAAAAAAAAATAAAAATAAAAAATTTCTTTGGATTTAGCATCTGGGGGGTCTAAAAAGTGTACCTGTGAAGTTTCAGCTCTGTAGCATGTCCAGAACCCCTAAAAAACAGCATTTGTCTTATATTTTCAGGAATATGGCTTCTCTGCGGCTGGCTTTTTCTCTTGCAGGCATTTATCGGGCATTTTTTTAGGCAGGCATGTCATTTTTTGTATTTAGTGTCTGGGGGGTCTAAAAAGTGTACCTGTCAATTTTCAGCTCTGTAGCATGTCCAGAACCCCTAAAAAACAGCATTTTTCTTATATTTTCAGGAATATGGCTTCTCTGCGGCTGGCTTTTTCTCTTGCAGGCATTTAGCGGGCATTTTTTTAGGCAGGCATGTCATTTTTTGTATTTAGTGTCTGGGGGGTCTAAAAAGTGTACCTGTCAAGTTTCAGCTCTGTAGCATGTCCAGAACCCCTAAAAAACAGCATTTTTCTTATATTTTCAGGAATATGGCTTCTCTGCGGCTGGCTTTTTCTCTTGCAGGCATTTAGCGGGCATTTTTTTAGGCAGGCATGTCATTTTTTGTATTTAGTGTCTGGGGGGTCTAAAAAGTGTACCTGTCAAGTTTCAGCTCTGTAGCATGTCCAGAACCCCTAAAAAACAGCATTTTTCTTATATTTTCAGTAATACGGCTTCTCTGCGGCTGTCTTTTTCTCTTGCAGGCATTTATCGGGCATTTTTTTAGGCAGGCATGTCATTTTTTGTATTTAGTGTCTGGGGGGTCTAAAAAGTGTACCTGTCAAGTTTCAGCTCTGTAGCATGTCCAGAACCCCTAAAAAACAGCATTTTTCTTATATTTTCAGGAATACGGCTTCTCTGCGGCTGGCTTTTTCTCTTGCAGGCATTTATCGGGCATTTTTTTAGGCAGGCATGTCATTTTTTGTATTTAGTGTCTGGGGGGTCTAAAAAGTGTACCTGTCAAGTTTCAGCTCTGTAGCATGTCCAGAACCCCTAAAAAACAGCATTTTTCTTATATTTTCAGGAATACGGCTTCTCTGCGGCTGGCTTTTTCTCTTGCAGGCATTTATCGGGCATTTTTTTAGGCAGGCATGTCATTTTTTGTATTTAGTGTCTGGGGGGTCTAAAAAGTGTACCTGTCAAGTTTCAGCTCTGTAGCATGTCCAGAACCCCTAAAAAACAGCATTTTTCTTATATTTTCAGGAATACGGCTTCTCTGCGGCTGTCTTTTTCTCTTGCAGGCATTTATCGGGCATTTTTTTAGGCAGGCATGTCATTTTTTGTATTTAGTGTCTGGGGGGTCTAAAAAGTGTACCTGTCAAGTTTCAGCTCTGTAGCATGTCCAGAACCCCTAAAAAACAGCATTTTTCTTATATTTTCAGGAATACGGCTTCTCTGCGGCTGTCTTTTTCTCTTGCAGGCATTTATCGGGCATTTTTTTAGGCAGGCATGTTATTTTTTGTATTTAGTGTCTGGGGGGTCTAAAAAGTGTACCTGTCAAGTTTCAGCTCTGTAGCATGTCCAGAACCCCTAAAAAACAGCATTTTTCTTATATTTTCAGGAATACGGCTTCTCTGCGGCTGGCTTTTTCTCTTGCAGGCATTTATCGGGCATTTTTTTAGGCAGGCATGTCATTTTTTGTATTTAGTGTCTGGGGGGTCTAAAAAGTGTACCTGTCAAGTTTCAGCTCTGTAGTATGTCCACAACCCAAAAAAAACAGCATTTTTCTTATGATTTTTAGTAGAAAACTAATGCAGTGTCTTTCCAGCTGTCTTTTTTTCTTTCTGGCAAGCTGAAATATGATATGCCAAGGCAAACATGCCTATCAGTTGAGCTATGACACAGACAACACTGCACACATGGGGAAATATGTAAAACAAAAAACAGGAAAAGGAAATTAGGTGACGGTCACAAAACATGATATTGTGATTGGCCAAATAAAAAGTCACCTCGCGATGAGGTCGCGCCAAAGTCGCGCTAAGTCGCGCCAAAGTCGCACTGGAGGCGACGCTACTTTAGTGGTAGCGGCAGTGTAAACCAGCACTAAAACATCCAGTGTGTGAATACGATCAGGTATGATGTTTTATCGGTCAAGTAGTGTAAGGGTTACGCCCGTCGCCCGCTTCACAGTGACAGACCAAACTCTGACAGACCAAACTCCCCGTTTAACAGTCAGTCAGTCCATTTGCACAACCGCAAACTCCCAATTTGCACAAGGTTGGATACCAAGCTAGCCATGTCCCGTTCCTTGTCCTCACTGACATCATTGAAGGTCTCTTCCTCCACCCAGCCACATACAACACCAAGGGTCCCCGAAAGGTGAGAACAAGCCCCCTGGGACGCCTGCTGTGGCTGGTATTCCACCTCCTCAAAGCCACCTTCCTCCTCTGACTTCTCTTCTTCAGACTCCTCTCTCTGCGTTGCCACAGGTCCAGCAATTGACAACGACAAGGCTGCTTCTGGTGGTGATGAGGACCACAACTCTTCCTCTTCATGCTCATCTACAGCCTGATCCAGTACTCTTCGCAGGGCACGCTCCAGAAAAAACGCATATGGGATGAGGTCGATGATGTTGCCTTGGGTTCGACTGACCACCAGGGTTGTCATCTCCGCAAAAGGACGCATGAGCCTACAGCCATTGTTCATGAGCATTCAGTAACGCGGCCAAAAAATACCCAGCTCCGCAGAAAGAATGAAAGAAAATGAATGTTTTTTTTTATGAAAAATTATCCTGCGGATCGCTTTTGGTCTGTACACAATGAAGCAACGACCTTATCATCTGGGGTGTGCCAACACAATCCTAGAGGTGATCGCTTCATTGTGATACGCAAGCCCCTTCACCACGACAAGGTAACGATCACGAAGGGGAATTGACACATGTATGTGCCTTTTTTTTTGTTTTTTGTTTTTTTGCAGCCACAGTGTAGCACCAGAGGCCAGAAAAATTAGGCATGTACACATGCATGAAAAAGTAGGTATTGTTGCAGCCGCTGCTGTAGCAGCGGCCTGAAAAATTGAGGTTTTAAGGCAGAAAGTGCACTAAAACATTGCGGCTTGAACCGTAGTTGGTGGCGGAGACGTCACGTAAGTCATCCGGCATGCAGAGAATGATTATATACAGCAGCGTGTGGACCATTTTTAGGCCAAGGCATCTCAGTCATCACCAGGCCTTTTTTAGTCAAATGCATCCCCCACTGTCAGTCCCTTCGGGATCCATGCCTCATTCATCTTAATAAACGTGAGGTAATCAAGACTTTTTTGACCTAGGCGACTTCTCTTCTCAGTGACAATACCTCCTGCTGCGCTGAAGGTCCTTTCTGACAGCACACTTGAAGCGGGGCAGGCCAGAAGTTCAATGGCAAACTGGGATAGCTCAGGCCACAGGTCAAGCCTGCACACCCAGTAGTCAAGGGGTTCATCGCTCCTCAGAGTGTCGATATCTGCAGTTAAGGCAAGGTAGTCTGCTACCTGTCGGTCGAGTCGTTCTCTGAGGGTGGACCCCGAAGGGCTGTGGCGATGCATAGGACTAAAAAAGCTCCGCATGTCCTCCATCAACAAGACGTCTGTAAAGCGTCCTGTCCTTGCCGGCGTGGTTGTGGTGGTAGGAGGAGGATTACTTTCACCTCTTCCCCTGTTGG
The DNA here is from genome assembly GCF_965119305.1 of Pelophylax lessonae. Lineage (NCBI taxonomy): Eukaryota > Metazoa > Chordata > Amphibia > Anura > Ranidae > Pelophylax > Pelophylax lessonae. Next base: position 231,047,202 of record NC_138778.1, on the reverse strand, counting down.
ATACCCGTTGTGCTGTGACATCACCCTTATACGCTGTGTAGAGCATAGTTTTTAACTTATTTTGTAGCTGCTGCATCCTTTGCGACTGCCGGTAATTGGGTAACATATCACAGACTTTCTGCTTATACCGGGGGTCTAGTAGCGTGGCCACCCAGTACAGGTCGTTCTCCTTCAGCCTTTTTATACGAGGGTCTCTCAACAGGTATGACAGCATGAAAGACCCCATTTGCACAAGGTTGGATGCCGAGCTACTCATGTCCAATTCCTCGTCCTCACTGATGTCATTGAAGGTGTGTTCTTCCCCCCAGCCACGTACAACAGCACGGGTACCAGATAGGTGACAACGAGCACCCTGGGATGCCTGCTGTGGTTGGTGTTCCTCCTCCTCAAAGCCACATTCCTCCTCTGACTCCTCTTCCTCACACTCCTCTTCCAGTGTTGCCGCAGGTCCAGCAATCGATGGTAAGGCTGTTTCTGGTGGTGGTGATGGTGACCACAACTCTTCCTCTTCCTCTTCACGCTCATCTACGGCCTGATCCAGCACTCTTCGCAGGGCACGCTCCAGGAAAAAAACATATGGGATGATGTCGCTGATGGTGCCTTCAGTGCGACTCACTAGGTTTGTCACCTCCTCAAAAGGACGCATGAGCCTACAGGCATTGCGCATGAGCGTCCAGTAGCGTGGCAAAAAAATACCCAGCTCCGCAGAGGCTGTCCTAGCACCCCGGTCATACAAAGACTCGTTGACCGCTTTTTCTTGTTGGAGCAGGCGGTCGAACATTAGCAGTGTTGAATTCCAACGTGTCGGGCTGTCGCAAATCAAGCGCCTCACTGGCATGTTGTTTCGCCGCTGAATATCTGCAAAGTGCGCCATGGCCGTGTAGGAACGCCTGAAATGGCCACACACCTTCCTGGCCTGCTTGAGGACGTCCTGTAAGCCTGGGTACTTCTGCACAAAACGTTGCACAATCAGATTCAACACATGTGCCATGCACGGCACATGTGTCAACTTGCCCAAATTCAATGCCGCCAACAAATTGCTCCCGTTGTCACACACCACTTTGCCGATCTCCAGTTGGTGCGGGGTCAGCCACTGATCCACCTGTGCATTCAGGGCGGACAGTAGTGCTGGTCCGGTGTGACTCTCTGCTTTCAGGCAAGTCAACCCCAAGACAGCGTGACACTGTCGTATCCGGCATGTGGAATAGCCCCTGGGGAGCTGGGGGGGTGCAGTTGGTGTGGAGCAAGACGCAACAGCAGAAGAGGACTCAGCCGAGGAGGTTAGCAAAGAGGATGGAGTAGGAGGAGTAGAGGAGGTGGCAGCAGGCCTGCCTGCAAGTCGTGGCGGTGTCACCAACTCCTCTGCAGCAGAGCCACGCATTCCATGCTTGGCAGCCGCCAGCAGGTTTACCCAATGCGCAGTGTACGTTATATACCTGCCCTGACCGTGCTTTGCAGACCAGCTATCAGTGGTCAGATGGACCCTTGCCCCAACACTGTGTGCCAGACGTGACATGATTTCCTTTTCCACAATAGAGTACAGGTTGGGGATTGCCTTTTGTGAAAAATAATTTCGGCCGGGTACCTTCCACTGCGGTGTCCCAATAGCGACAAATTTTTTGAAGGCCTCAGACTCCACCAGCTTGTATGGTAAAAGCTGGCGGGCTAAGAGTTCCGACAAGCCAGCTGTCAGACGCCGGGCAAGGGGGTGACTCTGCGAGATTGGCTTTTTGCGCTCAAACATTTCCTTCACAGACACCTGACTGTGGGCAGGTGACGAGCAGGAACTGCTGAAGGTGAGAGGCGGAGGGGCGGGTTGTTGATAGGGGGCATGGAGGACAGCAGTGGTTGACGTGGCTGAAGATGCTGGACCAGGAGGAGGATGGTGACTTTCAGTTTGTGTGCTGCTTTTACTCATGTGTTGATCCCATAGGCGTTTGTGATGTGAGATCATGTGCCTTCGCAAAGCAGTTGTACCTAGGTGGGTGTTGGACTTCCCACGACTCAGTTTCTTTTGGCACAGGTTACAAATGGCATCGCTGATATCAGAGGCAGACACACAAAAAAAATGCCACACTGCTGAGCTTTGCAAGGACGGCATTCTGGTGGTGGCAACAGCTTGCGTTGATTGGCGTGCTGTCTGGCTGACCCCGGGTGCCGAATCTACATGCTGTCTGACTGCGCCACTAGCTCCTTGCGATGACCTCCTCCCCCTGCTTCCAACTCGTCTCCTCCTCCTCTCTGTCTCCCCATCTGAACTTTCCCCCTCTTCTTCTGCTCTTCGAGCAGGCACCCAGGTGACATCCACAGACACATCGTCATCATCAGCCGCTTCACTTGACAACTCAGCAAAGGCAGCAGCAGCAGGTACAACATCATCATCATCACAATGTACGTCCATGTGTATAATGCTGCCTGACTGAGACATATCCCCGTTATCTACATCCTCTGGCACTAATAGTTGCGCATCACTTATTTCTTCAAACTGATGTGAAAATAACTCCTCTGACGGATCAAGTGAAGCGTCTGTGGTGCTAGTGTTGGTGGTGGTGCCGGCGGGCTGGCGAGTGGTAAATTGAGAGGTGCCCGAAGCTGAGCTGGAGGAGGATGGTGCATTAAGGTTCCGAGCGGAAGCTGTAGACGATTGGGTGTCCTGTGTAAGCCAGTCAACTATGGCCTCAGAATTTTTTGAGTTCAGGGTCTGTGGTGGCCTCTGAACACTGGGCATTATTCTAGGGCCTAAGGAAATCACAGCACCACGACCACGACGGCCCTTGCGGGGTGGCCTGCCTCTGCCTGTCATTTTTTTTTTAATGTGTTGTTACTGTTGTACTATGAGTGCAAGCTGCTGTGCCACCTTATATATCAGTGGTGGGTGGGCAGTGGCACAGTACACTCTCTGTGGACCTGACAGCAGTCACTGGCACCCAGGCAACTGCAATTTAAAAAATATATATATTTTTTTTTACTTTGCAAGCTGCTGTGCCACCTTATATATCAGTGGTGGGTGGGCAGTGGCACAGTACACTCTCTGTGGACCTGACAGCAGTCACTGGCACCCAGGCAACTGCAATTTAAAAAAATATATATATATATTTTTTACTTTGCAAGCTGCTGTGCCACCTTATATATCAGTGGTGGGTGGGCAGTGGCACAGTACACTCTCTGTGGACCTGACAGCAGTCACTGGCACCCAGGCAACTGCAATTTAAAAAAATATATATATTTTTTTTACTTTGCAAGCTGCTGTGCCACCTTATATATCAGTGGTGGGTGGGCACACAGTGGCACTGCAGTGGGCACAGTACACTCTGTGGACCTGACAGTCACTGGCAGCCCAGGCAACTGCAATAATAAAAAATATTTTTTTTTTCAATTTATTGCAACAAGATGCTGTGCCAACGTATATATATCAGTGGTGGGCAGTGCACTGCAGTGGGTACAGTGCACTCTGTGGACCTGACACAGCACTCACTGCAATTATGACAGAGGAAAAAAAAATATTTTTTAAAATGCAAGGTACTGTGCCTGTGCCACCCGAAATGAGTGTGGTGTGCACACAGTACAGTCTGTGGTAGGTCTGTGGCCTCTCACACACAGCGGGCAGGCAACTGCAGTGTACAATAGATATATATAGATATATATATATAAAGAAAAAAATCTATTACCTTACCAGCCCTTAAAAGGGCTTTTGGGGACACTATATATATATATATATATGTATATATATAAATAAAAAAATCCTCAATTACCAGCCCTTAAAAGGGCTTTCGGGGACACTAGATAGATATAGATATATATATATATATAAGAAGAAACAACTCAATTACCAGCCCTTAAAAGGGCTTTTGGGGACGCTAGGTATATATATATATATATATAAAAAAAAAAAAAAAAACACAAATACCAGCCCTTAGAAGGGCTTTTTGGGGTGCTGATATTACAGCAGTAGTGGACCAAGAACACTGCAAGACCAGGAACACTGACTAACTGTCCCTAGCTTAACAGCAGCAGCAGCAGCAGCTCTCTCCCTACTCTCACTACACACACTGCTTCAGAATGATCTAAGATGGATGCTGCCCTTGCTTATTTATAGGAGGTGGGAGGGTGTGGGAGGGAGGTACGCTGATTGGCTGGAAATGTGTCTGCTGACTGTAAAGTTCAGGGTCAAAGTTTGCCTCAATGATGTCTTATGGGGGGCGGACCGAACATCGCATATGTTCGCCGGCAGCGGCGAACGCGAACATGCTAAGTTCGCCGGGAACTGTTCGCCGGCGAACAGTTCTATACATCTCTACTGAGAAGTCAGCCCAGTTCTCCAGGAACCCAAACCCCCCCTTCCTACACCAATTCCTCAGCTACTTGTTAACTTCCCTAATCTGCTTCTGCCTCTCCTGTGTGGCTCGAGGTACAGGCAGTATTTTGGAGAAATCCACCTCGGAGGTCCTTTTCCTCAATCTATTACCTAAGTCCCTGAAATCGTTCTTTAGGATCCTCCACCTACCTTTTACTTTGTCATTAGTGCCCACATGCACCATGACCGCTGGGTCATCCCCCGCCCCGCACAATAATCTGTCTGCCAGATCTGCGATGTGCCGAACGCGGGCGCCCGGTAAACAACAAACTGTTCGATTCACGAGATCTTTTTTACAGATTGCCCTCTCTGTCCTCTTGATAATTGAGTCCCCAACTACCACAACCTTTCTAACCTTTCCTGAGTTACGGCCCCCCTTCTTCCTGGAGCCGTCCCTCCCCTGGCAGCTGGGGGAGGGTGCATGCTCCAGCTCTGCCACCCCTGAGTTGATATCCCCCTCAACCTGCAACTCAGCAAATATGTTAGGGTGTACCAACTCAAGACTGGCCTCCCTGACACTCCTCCCACTGACATGACCAATGTAGAATAGATGTCCCCCCAAACTCTTAGGCTGCTTAACGCCAAAGACTCCACCCCCATTCCATAAACCTTTCCCCATACCTAAATAAATGAGACCACACCGTGCTTGGAGTTAATTGGCCACAGCAGCCATTTTATTAACCCTTTTACCTTAAAATTAACATAAGGAGAAAAAACATTCCTTAAAAACATAAAACAAATCAGTCGTTAAGCCTGTTGGTCCTTGAGGCACCCCCAAATAATTCCAAATCCTGCACTGCGGGACCTGTGCCCTGATAGGCCTCCAGCCGCGTCACCAGCTCGGAGACAACCCACTCCCCGCAGTGCCACCATTTTAAATTCCATTTAAACTGACATTAAATGGAATGCACCATAGGGACCCATACCAACGATGAGTCCCAACCATACCCTTATCCTAAACTGTTCACCTCCCCCGCCAGCAAAGACCAACAAAACGCCAAGCTGCCATGACAAGTTTAAATAACCCCCGAAAAGGACAGAAAGCACAAAAGACAGAAAGCAAAAACATAACACTCATATAAACTAGGGAGGGTGGGTGAGAAGCTTCTTCTTCCTTCGTCCGTTGAACTTCACTGACCTCCAATTCTTCGGGGCCACCCCTCCTAACTGTACCTCAACCCTACCCAAACCTGGTCCACCAATCCCTGAATACCCCCAAACCAAAACAATTTTTGTTTAACCCATACCTGCCCTGTCTCCCCTCTTCACATTGTCATGTCTGCCCTGCGCTATTTTTTTTTTTTCGCTTCGGGCCTTGCTTGACCAATGTAGAATAGATGTCCCCCCAAACTCTTAGGCTGCTTAACGCCAAAGACTCCACCCCCATTCCATAAACCTTTCCCCATACCTAAATAAATGAGACCACACCGTGCTTGGAGTTAATTGGCCACAGCAGCCATTTTATTAACCCTTTTACCTTAAAATTAACATAAGGAGAAAAAACATTCCTTAAAAACATAAAACAAATCAGTCGTTAAGCCTGTTGGTCTTTGAGGCACCCCCAAATAATTCCAAATAATTCCAAATCCTGCACTGCGGGACCTGTGCCCTGATAGGCCTCCAGCCGCGTCACCGGCTCGGAGACAACCCACTCCCCGCAGTGCCACCATTTTAAATTCCATTTAAACTGACATTAAATGGAATGCACCATAGGGACCCATACCAACGATGAGTCCCAACCATACCCTTATCCTAAACTGTTCACCTCCCCCGCCAGCAAAGACCAACAAAACGCCACCAGCACCCAAGGGTGACACCTTACCCTTGCGTGCCCCTCCAAACCCTCAAGGCTCGCTGGATCCCATCTTGCAATCCCAGAGCCCACAAATCCGTACCCACCGCATTGAGGTGCACTCCGTCACCCCGCAGATACCGCCATGTGTCCACTTCCAACTCCAAGTGGCGGACCACCAACCCACCATTCCGACAAACAAAGCGCCCCACTTCCTTGTTCAACTTGATCCGAGTCTTATTAAGTCGCGCGACCGACCTAGCCATGCGCCAGGACGTGCGGGCCACCATATCGGACCAAACTATAAGCAGCGCCGGAAAAGCCGTGCGCAGTCGCAGGAAATCCAACTTGATGTCCCTGATCAAGGCCCGCGCCGACCTAGCCCCCAAATCGTTGCCCCCGGCATGCAGCACCAAAACATCCGGCTGCCTGTCCAACCGGGCGAAACGATGAACTTCCGGGAGGACCCTGCCCCAAGTAAGGCCTGGTACCCCCATCCACCTGACACAAGCCTCCTGCCGAGAGAAACCCAGCTGTCTACCATTAGGACGTACATCAGCTCTCCGGGCCCCCCAGAAAACGTGCGAGTGTCCCAAAATCCAAACGAGGCAGGGGTCCACACCTATAAGAAAAGGGGACAAAAACACCAACCAATAATCAGACAACCAGCCGGGCCCCCCACCCCCCAGCTATAAAAAACCAACACCCGCACATACATTACACCAACAGCTGCGGACACACATACAACAAGAACCTCCTGGACTCCCAGCGCCCAATGCGTTTTACCGCATCCTCGTTCAACCCCCAGCGTGCGGCCTCCGTGGCTGCCCCGATCCGAAAGGAATGAGACGCAAACCTACTAGCATCCAAACCCAAAGAGCGCACACATTTCCTGAACACTGAGATGAATTGAAAACGAGATAACGACGACCCGTCAGCGTGCATCAAAAATGAACCAGGCCGAGGAGGGCGGATTGCCCTGAAAGCCTGAACCGTACCCACCGGGCACAGCGGTGAAGATGGCACCGCGAACAACCGTTTTTGACCTGCGAAGGAGGATAGTAACCCCCTCCCGACCGGACGAGACATCCTGATCCAATAAGCCCCCCGGCACCGTCCGGGAGGAGCTGACCAATTCCCCAATCCGGAAAGCCCCAAAAAAGCGAGAGAAAAGGCCACCCTAAACAACGCCACCTCGTAACACGAGGTGCAGTGTACCCCCAATTGCATGCACACGTCATGTAAAAGAGCGAAGGACACCGGGCGTCTGGAGTCCCTCCGCCGGTGTGCCCTGGAATAGCCCTTCAACGCCTGTCTCACCAAAAAGTCTTTTGTGAAGTCCTGACAACCCAAAAATTTAAACAGAAAGGCCAAGCCGGACATCTTGCGCGCCACAGCGGAAGCCGACGAACCCCTCTCAAAATGATCAGAAATAAAAGAAAGCAACACCCACCTGACCTCCAGACCCAGGGGATCCACCGCCGCCACCCGCAACACCTCCAGCCACTCCAACCATACCTTGCAATATGCTGACCACGTGGACTCACTCACCGACTTCCTGATCCATCCAGCGAGGACCCCAAGGCAATCCCCCACAGCCACTCCGGACACGGGACCCCGCGTTGCTCCTCTGCCGGTGCCAACTCCCGGAATCTGTCCCACTGAAACCGAGACAGCGCGTCAGCAATATCATTTTGAACCCCTGGAATGTGTACAGAATACAGGAAAACATTCAACAGTAGACAGCGCAAAACCAAATACCTGAGGAGGCGCACCACCAGCTGAGAAGAAGCCGACGCGCGGTTGATGACCTGGACCACCCCGAGATTGTCGCAATGGAGACGAACCTTCAAATTCCTGAACTCAGCCCCCCAGATCTCCAGAGCCACCACCACCGGGAACAGCTCCAGCAGAACCAAGTTGCTGACCAACTCTGCCACCTGCCACTCCCCCGGCCAAGGTGCGGCGCTCCACGCCCCTCGGTGAAAAGCCCCGTACCCAGCCGAACCAGCTGCATCAGTAAACAGCTCCAAATCAAAGTTGCTAATCGGCCCGGACAACCACAAGGATCTACCATTGTACGTGGCCAAAAAACTGTGCCACAGACGCAAGTCATCCCTGTGTTCCCTGTTGAGCCTGACAAAGTCGCCGCCGACAGCCGTCGGCAGAAAACCCGGCCCATGGGCATAATGCGGAAGGCAAAATTCAATTTTCCCAGCAACGACTGCAAGCTGCGCAATTGAATTTTTCGCAAGCCCAGAACCCCTTCAATTTCAGCACTCAAAGCCCCCAACTTGTCCTCCGGCAGGCGACACTCCATGGCCTCCGAATCCACGACAATGCCCAGGAAGCTAAGCACCGGGGTCAGGCCCTCCGTCTTGTCCGGAGCCAAAGGAATGCAGAAACTCCCCGCCACATGCTGCAACGTGACGAGAAGGATCGCACACCCATTGGAAGAGGGCGGGCCCACACAAAGAAAGTCGTCCAAATAGTGGATCACCGAATTCACCCCGGAAACATCCCTGACCACCCACTCCACAAAGGAACTGAAGGTCTCAAACAACGCGCAAGATATGGAGCAGCCCATGGGAAGGCAGCGATCCACATAATACGCCCCTTGCCACCAGCAGCCCAGCAAGCGAAAACTATCCGGATGAACCGGGAGCAACCTGAACGCCGCCTCTATGTCAGACTTTGCCATCATGGCCCCCCGCCCATAATGTCGCACCCAGGCCACCGCGGCGTCAAAGGAAATGTAAGACACCGCACAGGCCTCCGGGTCAATGGCGTCATTCACGGACCCACCTTTTGGGAAGGAAAGGTGGTGAATGAGGCGAAACTTATTGGGTTCCTTTTTGGGAACCACCCCCAACGGCGAAACCACCAAGTCTCGCACCGGCACCTCAGAGAACGGGCCCGCCATGCGACCGAGAGCCACTTTTTTGTTCAATTTATCCGACACCACCAAAGGGTGGCGCAAGGCCGAACGCAGATTCCTCGCCAGCGGCGGCACCGAGGCCAAAGAGCAAGGGATATGAAAACCCACCGCAAAACCCTCCCCCAGAAGTCGGGCAGCCGCCCTATCGGGGTACCTATTTAGAAAAGGCCGTAGCCTTTCCACCCTCACCGGCGTCGTCCCCTTTGTGCGAAGGCTCTCCGGAACGCCCCCTACCGGACTTAAAACACTGAGACAAGGAATGGGAACCTCCGCAACCGGAGCATTCATGTTTGAAGCGACAGGTGCCACCAAACTTACAGGAACCCTCATTGAACTGCCAGCAGAAACCCCTCTTCTTTGCGGCCGGCTGTCCCGGGGTCGCAGAACCACCGGCCCCCCCTGGAAAAAACTGATTCGGAGCCCTCGCAGAAGACATGAGCCGCATCCACAGGCTGATGTCCTTGTGGTCCCACCGCAAGGACGGCCTAACCGCCTTTCGCTGCCGGAACTGTTCGTCGTACCGCAGCCAGGCCGACCCCCTGTACACCCGATAGGCCTCCCCGTCCAGGTAACAGAATAGGGCCGAGCAGTGTTCCGGCGCCTTTTCCCCTATGACGCCCGCCAGAATGGCAAATGCCTGCAACCAATTAGGGAACGTCCGCGGGATAAGCCGATAGCGTCGTGCTTCCTCATCCTCCTTCTTGCGTTCCTCTGGTTTAACCCTGTCCAGGTTTAACTTCTCAAGGTGCAACAGCGTGAAGATTTCCACGTACTCACCCTTCCAAATCTTCTCCCGGACCTCCTGCTTCAAATGTGCCCCCAATGGGCCCTCAAAACAAACATATACCTCACCTTTAGCCGAATCGTCCAGGCGAACCGCGTCCGCCTTCCCCTCCTTCGCCGTCCCGGTCTTGTCCCCCGCAGACCCAGCAGTCACCGCCTCCACCGCAAGCGAACCAATAACTTGGGGCGCCGTGGCCACCCTCGTAACAGGCCCAGCGGAAGACGGCCCCGCCAACCCCGGGGGCCCCCACGGGCTCCGTGCCCGAGCCCCCCACCGGAGGAACCCAAGCCGCCGCAGGAGACGGGCGGACCCTGCCCCCAGGAGCCAAACGCCCCAAGAGGTCCCGCAGACCCATGATAAAGCCCCCCAAGCCCCCATCAGCTCCCCCATCTGGGGCCGCCACCCCCACCGGCCGGGACGCCCCTCCCATTTGAGCCACCGCAGGACTCCCACCCCCCACATCAAACAAACCCCTCAAATCAGCCAAAGGTAGTGAAGAAATAGTGACCTCACCTGACTGCCCAGGGGGGGCGCCCCCAGCCGCCGATCCAGCCTCCCTCGCCGCCGACCGGACACCGACATCCTCTTCACCTTCCGATCCGGACACCTCGCCTTCCGACCGATCGTCCCCGGACACTTCCTGCATCAGCCCTCCAGGTGGCGCACTCCCGGAAGCCGCAGAGCCGAGCGACAGGCGTCCCCGCCCCCTTACTCCAGCTCCGCCTGGCGTAGACCCCTGCGATCCAGCCGAACTCTCGATGACCTTGCCACGTGACTTGCCGCGATGCGTCATGTCTCTGCGCCAGACCGAGGCCGACTCCGAGTCCCACCGATCCCTGCTGCCACCGGCCGCCACAAAGTCACTCCCACGCCGAGGCTCCCCACCGACCGGAGCATCGCCAGCATGGGAGCCCGCCAGTCCACTTGACCCTCGATGAGAGGGACGGGGAGAGACCGAAGGCCGCCTCCTCCCACCGCCCCCAGAGCTCCGTCCCTGCAGAGGATTCCTCCCAGAGGCGCGCACGGCGGCAGCAGAGGCACGCTTGGCCGGCGACCCTAAAGGGTCCCTGTCGGGGCTCCTAGGGTGACGCTGAGCTCGAGGGGAAGGGTCCGGTGAAAAGCACTCCGGAGGCCGTGACCGCCGAGCCCGCGGGACTGCCAGCCCCCCTGGCTCCTGGGTAGAGTCCTGAACCCCCACCAAAGCGGAGACCTGGGCCCGGAGCCATTCAGTCCCCTTCACCGCGGCAGCGGCCTTGATTTGAGCCATCAAAACGTCCACCTCCGCCATCGCAGCCGGACCAGGGAAGCCGAGGTGAGATGCTCTGCAGTGCAAAAGGTGGGTGACAAGCTTCTTCTTCCTTCATCCGTTGAACTTCACTGACCTCCAATTCTTCGGGGCCACCCCTCCTAATTATACCTCAACCCCACCCAAACCTGGTCCACCAATCCCTGAATACCCCCAAACCAAAACAATTTTTGTTTAACCCATACCTGCCCTGTCTCCCCTCTTCACATGGTCATGTCTGCCCTGCGCTATTTTTTATTTTTTTTTTTCGCTTCGGGCCTTGCTTTCCTAACAGTCACCCAGCTGCGTACCTCTGCTGCTTGCGTCTCCTCTATTCCTCCCTCCTCTATGCTGGCCCCTGCCAGCGCCTGATAGGTAATGTCCAAGCTCCTTTCCAGGTTGTTGATGCCACGCAGTGTTGCCACTGTGTTCTGTAGGTCCAGGATCTGGTCTACCAGAGCAACAAGTCGCTCACATCTTGCACAGCAGTATTCGTCCTCGATTGGTTCATCAAGGAACGCATACATGCCGCAAGAAGTGCACTGAGTGGCATCACCAATCCTGTCGGACATTATTACCCACTACTCTATGGGGATATATTAACGACCTGCTCTTCCTTACCTACACGACCTCTGTCTCTCCTGGTACTAAACCTGGGGTACTAACCAGTCACTAAGATACTCACCAGTCGCAAGGATACTCACCAGTCGCAAAGATACTCACCAGTCGCAAAGATACTCACCAGTCGCAAAGATCCACCCCAGTCGCAAAGATACTCACCAGTCGCAAAGATACTCACCAGTCGCAAGATACTCACCAGTCGCAAGATACTCAGCACTGTTGGTCAGTCGCAGAGCACCTCTCAGTCTATAGTAGCCCCTTAGTAACCTGTATTGCTTGTAGTTTTTGTACTTGTATGTAGTTTGTACTTGTAGTCCCCCCCACCAGCCCACCCCCCTACCAGCAGATCAGCTCAGTTGTTTCCTACTTACGTCCCTCTGTCTCGGTCTGGTCCCGGTCCTGTCAGGTCCTTGTCTCCGCCGCTGCTGCTCTGTCCCCGCACTGTCTCTCTGGTCCGCTCTGACACCGCTGCTGCTGCTGCTCTGTCCCTGCTGCTGCTGCTCTGTCCCCGCTGCTGCTGCTGCTCTGTCCCCCGCACTGGTTTCCTGGTCCGAGGCTCCGAGGATCCTGCCTCCTGCCCCCGGCTTCCTAGTGCGGCCTCCACCCGCTCTCCCCCGCTCTACCCCGCACGTGCGGCTCCTCCTCCGCTCCTCCTCCACACACACACAGCTCACAGCTCTCCTCGCTGTGTGTGTGCTGTGGATCGCTTCCGGTTCCGGTTACAGTTCCTCCTCCTCGGCTAATCACCTTGGCCAATGGTGAGTATCTTAGTGACTGGTTAGTACCCCAGGTTTAGTACCAGGGGAGACAGAGGTCGTGTAGTGATGCATCCCACAGTTCTTTTTGATAGGTGTGATGGTCAGGTGTCCATCATTTTTTGATTTTATAATGTGTTTGAACATCATTTACCGAAACAATTGTAGAGAAGTCATAAATGGCAAAGTAATCCGCAATGCAATACGCTGTAAAACTGATACATTGTCTGGAATACTAACAAAACACACTGATAGATATTATTCATTGTTCAGTAATTTCCTATACTGTGAGATGGGGGGGGTCATTCTTCACCCCTACAGAAATGATTCTATTTTTATTAAACCCCCCCCCCCCCTCCCATCCTCCCGTCCTCCCATCCTCCCATCCTTCAATGGATTTGTATATAGCATGGAATATTCGGGAAGTTCCCCAGCTGTGTGCAGGCATTCCCCAGCATGAATTTGGTTTTACTTTCGTTCTCCTCAGAAGCTGCTTTCTTACAGGAAACCATAACTTTGGGGGTGTGCTGACAAAACTGGAAACATTGCACTCCATTAGTTAGGTTGAAAACAGCATCTCACAAACGTTTGCAGCACACTAAAAGGTAGGTGCTAGGTAAATTATAAGGGAGGCTTTTCCTGCTTTTCAGCAGGGCCTTATTATTCAGCTAGGCTGCCATGTGTTCCCAGGTGTGCCTGTTGTGTTGGGGAGTCTCCCCACTGAATCCCAATGAGGGCTCTCATTGGGCAGTGGAGGAAACCTGACTAATAGCACACCAGGGCTTGTATCTATCCCAGAAGGGCAGATTCTGCCGCACAGCATTCTGGGAGGGGGTATAGGTCTGTGAGGAGTGCATGGCAGATTGTCTTTGGCGGGAAGCAGAGTCCCAGGAGGGAGATGACGGCTGTCTCTCCTCCTGTCAGAGGAAAACGAGTGTCCCAGGTGGCTTACCTGGGTGGATACCGGGCTGAGCTGAGCTGCAGAGAAAGATCCAGTGTGCTGAGGACCAGCGGAGCTGTTGGGGAAGAGTTTCAGGAAAGCATTCTGAATCAGAATTGACCCGGCGCCGACCCCTGATCATTTTATTTGGGGGGGCACATGGGGGGGCACACTGTAACTTTGGTGGGGCCGTGGCCCCCTCTGGCCCACCCTAGTGACGCCACTGATTCTGATCCCTGAGTACTGCAAACTACTCCTGGGGTCTGCCTAGGAGAGGGGACCACTCCGGAGAAGGTCAGAGGGATCAAGGAGCTAACTAGCCATTGCAGAAGTGTAGTAAAGGGGGTGCCAGAGTTAACCCCGAAGAGTAAAGGGGGTGCCAGCGGTTGGGCCCTGAAGTGTTAAGTGTTGCAGCAGTATTGCAAGTAGCGACCTCAGTCAGTGAAGACTAAAGGGAGCTGTACAAAGGACTTTTGAGCTATCAGGAAGTGTCAGAAGTCAGTTCAAGTTCATAGTCAGTGTTCACAAGCACCAACGGGCGTTGACCGGCATTCAGCAAGTCAGCGCCAGGAGGCATTTTTCTCGAGTGTCCCATTTCAAGTAAATAGTTGAGCAGAGGAGTATCCCACTCATTCCCTTCTCCCATCCAAGTTCCCAAAATAAACATAAAAACCAAAGATGTCAGACTGTTTATTGTCTCAGTACTCACACTTGGGCAACAAGCTTAAGGCCCCTTTCACACAGGCGGTCCGTTCAGATCCGCCTGTCCGTTATTCACCAATATTCAGCAATAATGGTGGAAATACTGCTACACGTTTTTTCAGTTCTGGTCCAGAGCAGACATGTGCGTTTCGTTACTCCTTCCTCCTGCTGGTGACCCCTCTAGTGATATCAAGATCTTAGTAGAAGAATCTGGACCTCCTTCCTCTTACTGGTGACCCCACTAGTGATTTATAGATCTATATAGAGAAATCAGGACCTCCATCCTCCTGCTGGTGAACCCCTCTAGTGATATCAAGATCTTAATAGAAGAATCGGGATCTCCTTCCTCTTGCTGGTGACCCCTCTAGCAGGCCCGGACTGGGACATAAAATAGGCCCGGTAGGCTGAGCAGCCCATTTTTTTTTAAACAAAATAACCAATGATGTACAACTACCGGTTTCTCTATGTTTTTTTAGTTATATTTAGCATGCACACCCATGCAATCCGATTCTGCAAATCGCGCTGCGTTTTGAAAACTGATTGCTGGGTGTCGTTAACCTAACATACACTCCACAATCTGTTTGCGTGGACGGGTTGCTATTTAGATGCAGTCTGCATTTAGTGTGAACCCAGGCTAAGAGATAACAGGTCATTTTAAGGTACATTAAAAATATATTACCCAATTTTTGGGTAAAATATAAAAGATGAGTTTGCGTCAAGTAAATAAATACCCAACATGTCAAACCTTAAGACTATGCATGCCCGAAAATAGCAACACATTTCAGTACCCTATATTTTGCATAGGCAAAGCTATTAAAGATCATAGAGGTCATCAGTTCAGAGTTAACCATGAATAATGATCCTATAATTATTGCTCTCATTCCAGTGTGCAGGGTCATATATTACACGTGTAGTAAAATCAAGGTTTTTGTTCACAGGCGTCCCCAAAATTTGTATGTAGTTTCGTAAGGTGGTGGTGGTGGGGATAGGGATGACATCAGTAGCAGTGGTGGTGGGGATAGGGGTGACATCAGTGGCAGTGGTGGTGGGGATAGGGGTGACATCAGTGATGGTGGGGATAGGGGTGACATCAGTGGCAGTGATGGTGGGGATAGGGGTTACATCAGTATCAGTGGGAATAGGAATGACATCAGTGGCGGTGGTGGTGGGGATTGGGATGACATCAGTGGCAGTGGTGGGGATAGGGATGACATCAGTGGCGGTGGGGATAGCGTTGACATCAGTGGTGGTTTGGATAGAGATAACATCAGTGGCGGTGTTGAGGATAGGGATGACATCAGTGGGAATGATGAGGATAGGGTTGACATCAGTGGGAGTAGTGGTAAGGTTAGGGATAACATCAGTGGCAGTGGTGGTGGGGATAAGGATGACATCAGTGGCAGTGGTGGTGGGGATAGGAATGACAATGTTCACTGCCACTGATGTCATCCTTATCCTCACCACCATTGCCACTGAAGAGGGATGGCGGTGGGAGAGATGGGATCAGGCAGAGGGATGGCGGTGGGAGAGATGGGATCAGGCAGAGGGATGGCGGTGGGAGAGATGGGATCAGGCAGAGGGATGGCGGTGGGAGAGATGGGATAAGGCAGAGGGATGGCTGTGGGAGGGATGGGATCAGGCAGAGGGATGGCGGTGGGAGAGATGGGATCAGGCAGAGGGATGGAGGTGGGAGAGATGGGATCAGGCAGAGGGATGGCGGTGGGAGAGATGGGATGAGGCAGAGGGATGGCTATGGGAGAGATGGGATCAGGCAGAAGGATGGCGGTGGGAGAGATGGGATGAGGCAGAGGGATGGCGGTGGGAGAGATGGGATAAGGCAGAGGGATGGCTGTGGGAGGGATGGGATCAGGCAGAGGGATGGCGGTGGGAAAGATGGGATCAGGCAGAGGGATGGCGGTGGGAGAGATGGGATCAGGCAGAGGGATGGCATTGGGAGAGATGGGATCAGGCAGAGGGATGACTGTGGGAGAGATGGGATCAGGCAGAAGGATGGTGGTGGGAGAGATGGGATGAGGCAGAGGGATGGTGGTGGGAAGGATGGGATCAGGCAGAGGGATGGCGGTGAGAGAGATGAGAGCAGGCAGAGGAATGGCGGTGGGAGAGATGGGATCAGGCAGAGGGATGGCGGTGGGAGAGATGGGATCAGGCAGAGGGATGGCGGTGGGAGACATGGGATCAGGTAGAGGGATGGCGGTGGGAGAGATGGGATCAGGCAGAGGGATGGCGGTGGGAGAGATGGGATCAGGCAGAGGGATGTCGGTGGGAAAGATGGGATCAGGCAGAGGGATGGCGGTGGGAGAGATGGGATCAGGCAGAGGGATGGCGGTGGGAGGGATGGGATCAGGCAGAGGGATGTCGGTGGGAGAGATGGGATCAGGCAGAGGGATGGCGGTGGGAGAGATGGGATCAGGCAGAGGGATGGCGGTGGGAGGGATGGGATCAGGCAGAGGGATGGCGGTGGGAGAGATGGGATCAGGCAGAGGGATGGCGGTGGGAGCCTTTCCAGAGTCTTCAGTTCTGTGTCACAGTTCTGTTTATTTATGGACCACTAGTCACACACTACCATACTGATGCCACTCTGAGCTCTGCTCCTTCCATGAGCCCATCTGAATACCTCCCCCTTCCACACAACTATTTACAGAGCAGCCACTCCCATGCAAGCCTGTGATTTCATCTAGTGAAGAAGTGTTTATCTCTCACATGTCCTCCGTATCTCCAGTGTATCTCCAGTGTATCTCCAGTGTCAAGTTCTCCAGAAACTGGTACTGGTCTCACCTTGAGGAGAGCGGCGCTGCTGCCTGTCCTCCCACAAAAGATCCCCGACGGTCCAGGAGGAGGGAGCCGGAGGGGAAATTGCGGCAAGCCTGGACTTACATGCAGGGCTTCAATCTTACCCGCCCGGGCCGGTGTTGTGCCGAAATTGGTTTCCCCAAATGCATCAGGCTGGAGGGGCGGAGTTCCGATCACAGCCGAAAGCAAGGGGAAAACGATTTTGGCACAACACCTGTTCCATGCATAATGCAGGCACGTCCGCTCGGCTCAGTGTCGGCTGCTCTATGTCCCGGTGACCGGCTCTCTTCCGTCCTCTTCTCGCTGCCACTGCTAGGGCGCCGCAGCCCACCGGGAATATGCCCGGTCTGCCCTATGGCCAGTCTGGGCCTGCCCTTCTAGGGATATAAAGATCTATATAGAGAAATCAGGACCTTCTTCCTCCTGCTTGTGATCCATCTAGTGATATAAATATCTATATAGTAGAATCAGGGCCTCCTTCATCCTGCTGGTGACCTCTCTAGTGATATAAAGATCTACACAGAGGAATCAGGACCTCCTTACTCTTGCTGGTGATGCCGCTAGCGATATAAAGATCTATATAGAGAAATCAGGACCCCCCTCCTCCTGCTGTTGACCCCTCTTGTGATATAAAGATCTATATAGAGGAATCAGGACCTCCTTCCTCCTGCTGGTGATCCCTCTAGTGATGCATCCCCCACTTCTTTTTGATAGGTGTGATGGTCAGGTGTCCATAATTTTTTGATTTTATAATGTGTTTGAATATCATTTACTGAAACAATTAAAACAATTGTAGAGAAGTCATAAATGGCAAAGTAATCCGCAATGCAATACGCTGTAAAACTGATATATTGTCTGGAATACTAACAAAACACACTGATAGATTTTATTCATTGTTCAGTAATTTCCTACACCGTGAGATGGGTAAATCCCATTCAAATATTTCAGGACCAGTCATGGATCTCTGCTGTAAACTGAGATTGCTGTTAAAGTGCCTTGGATTATTCTTACTTGTAGGCAATCTCTAGTTAAACTATTCCTGGCCGGGAGCAGTGGAGGAGGGGGGGGGGAATCATTCTTCACCCCTACAAAAATTATTCTGTTTTTATTACCCCCCTCCCGTCCTCCCTTCCTCCAGTCCTTTTATGGATTTGTATATAGCATGGAATATTCGGGAAGTTCCCCAGCTGTGTGCAGGCTGTCCATCCCCGGCATGAATTTGGTTTTACTTTCGTTCTCCTAATGAATTCTCAGAAGCTTTCTTACAGGAAACCATAACTTTGGGGGTATGCTGACAAAACTGGAAACATTGCACTCCATTAGTTAGGTTGAAAACAGCATCTCACAAACGTTTTTCAGTTCTGGTCCAGAACAGACATGTGCGTTTCCTTACAAATCGATTTTCAGACAAAAATTTAATTTCCAGCGATTCAGATGTATAAGAATATCCGAATGGACATAGTAACTAATGTCAATAAATTAAAAAAAAAAAGTTGTAATGAAATTAACCACTTTACCACCGGAGGATTTTCCTGCTTTACGTCCAGGCCACTTTTTGCGATTCGGCACTGTGCGACTTTAACTGACAATTGCGCGGTCGTGCAACGCCGTACCCAAACTAAATTGACGTCCTTTTTTTCCCACAAACAGAGCTTTCTTTTGGTGGTATTTGATCACCTCTGCGCTTTTCATTTTTTGCAATATTAATACAAAAAAGCGACGATTTTGAAAAAATAACAATATTTTTCTACTTTGACAGTTAAAAAATATCCAATATATTAAATTTTTGTCATATATTTAGGCCAAAATGTATTTAGCTACATGTCTTTGACAAAAAAATTCTCAATGAGCGTATTTTTAACCGCTTTAAGACCGGAAGATTTTACCCCATTCCTGACCAGGCCATATTTTGCGATTCGGCACTGCATTATTTTAACAGACCATTGCGCGGTCGTGCAACGCTGTACCCAAATTAAATTTATGTCCTTTTCCCCCCACAAATAGAGCTTTCTTTTGGTGGTATTTGATCACCTGTGCGATTTTTAATTTTTGCGCTATAAACAAAAAAAGAGCAACAATTTTGAAAAAATAACAATATTTTTCAAATTTTTTTTATATGAAATTCCCCCAAAAAAATGTAAAAATCAAAATTTTTTAACATTTTAGGCCAATTTGTTTTCTGCTACATATTTTTGGTAAAAAAAATTGCAATAAGCGTATTTTGATTGGTTTGCGCAAAAGTTATCGCAGCTACTAACTACGGGAAATTTATATAATTTTTATTGTTTTTTTTTAACTCGTAATGGCGGTGATCTGCGATTTTTTTTACGGGACTGCGACATTGCGGCGGACAGATCGGACCCTTGACTGACATTTTTGACACTTTTGGGGGGACCAGTGACATTACTACAGTAATCAGTGCTATAATTATGCACTGTTACTGTAAAAATGACACTGGCAGGGAAGGGGTTAACTTTTATTGGTGATCAAGGGGTTAATTGTATGCCTGGTGCTTACTGACCTGTGTGGGGGGAGGGGACTGTGTGACACAGACAGAGATCGCAGGTTCAGCTATGCTGAATCCTGTAATCTGTCCCTGCCTGTCACTTAGGAGATCCGCCCGCTCTGTTTACACAAGCGGGCGGATCTCCACACTCGATTCCCCGGCGATCGGGGAAGAGCAGCGGTGATCACCGCCTCTCCTCCCCTGGCCCGACTTCCGCTGTGACTGAATACAGCGGAAGCGAGCCTCCGGTGGCGCGCGCGCGCCGCCCACAAGGGGAGGAGCCCAGCAGTGTAGACCAACGTCGCTGGACGATAACGAACCACTTTGCCGCAGTACGGTCAATGTGAGCGGTCGGCAAGTGGTTAACAAAATTTGTTTCATTCGGATGACATCACATGATGTGATAGTAGTTCGGTCCCATGGGGAAATTACTTAAATTTTTGTACATGTTCGAAAATTTAGATTTGGATAACAAATGGATCCCAATTTCATTCTATTCCTTATTTCGGATACATTGAGTAATGCATTCTGGTTCTACTGCCTGTCGATTGCCCGATGGGCGTTAGTATTTGTGTAATAAAGTAAAGTAGATTGGCGACCGCCTTATAGCAGTTTTACTGCTACAGGGTGGCAGCTGTGCGCAGAATGTACAGTATGTACATGATCCTGCACTTCCTGGGTAGTGGGGCAAGAATTTGCACCGCCGGCAGCTTGCTCCCACTGTGATTACACACAGCAATGGGTACTCCACAGGTGTCAAACACAAGGCCCAAGGGCCAAATCAGGCCCTCCAGGCCATTTCATGTGGCCCTTGCCCCTCTCCTGCAGCATCTCCCTCATCTCTGCCCCCACCTTGTCTCAGCAGGTGGCACCAGAGAGGACAGAACTCCTCTGCCAGATCCTGTGCTTCCCCCTGCAGCTGCAGAGAGGACCACCCCCCCCCCCCAACTCAGCAGTTGGCAGCAGAGAGGAAGACACAACTCCTCCTACAGATCCCGCACCTCTCTGTGCAGCCACAGCACCCCCTCCTCTCTGCTTCCACTGGTCTCAGCATTCAGCAGACTCTGGCAGCTGACTTCAGCTCTCCTCCAGACCCTGCAGTTGCTGCTTCACAGCTCTGCCTCCAGCTTCTTCCCAGCAGCAGCACATGGAAAAAGGGGCTCTTGACTTCTGATAGTGGTGGGCTACAGATAGAACTGGCCCTCTGAGGGCGACCATAATGGTGATGCGACCCGCGATGAAATGGAGTTTGACACCCCTGGGGTACTCAATGTCCTCCAGCACCCACCAATCATCAGCCAGAGAGACAGAACTGCAATCTGCTTATGTAAACAAGGCAAATCGGCATTCTGACAGAAGGGAAGGCATGGATCCTGTGTTCCTGCAAAGCAGGCAATATATTTAATCTCTTAATAAAAGCCCCTCCCACAATTTAGAAAAACACTGGCTAGGCACACAGTTAACCCTTTTAAATGCCCTTGATGTTGAACCCCTTCCCAGCCAGTGTCATTAGTACAGTGACAGTGCATATTTTTAGCACTGATCACTGTATTCATGTCACTGGTTCCCACAGAATAGAAGTTAGTTTCAGAATGTCTGCTGCAATAATTATTTATTATTCTCATTGATTAGGCACATATTACTTTATAGCATTAAAATTTTATCACTCCTTGCGCCGATTTTTTGTTTCCAGTCCCGCTATATGTCGCTGATCGCCACCATTACTGGTACCGTTAAATAAATAAATAAATAAATAAATATCCCAAAGTTGCAGACAACATTCTTCTATTTTTGACAATTCCCCTCACCATAATCCCGAACCTCCTTAAAGACTTTGCAGATTTCAAAACCCTGACTACTTTATAGATAAACTTTTCGAAATCCCATGCTCTTAACATTTCCCTAACACAAGACGTCTTGAAGCTAAGCCAATCTAACGTCCCATTCACATGGCAACGGGACGCGTTCACATACCTTGGCGTCCAATTACCGTCTAATCTTTCTGACCTGTACTCCAAAAATGATCTACCGATTCGCCACAATATACAACGAGACCTAAAATCATGGTCTACTGGCTTCGGAAGAGCACCATTTATTAAAATGAACATTCTCCCCAAAATACTATACATGATGCAAACCATTCCAATCAAATTGCCACCCACATTCTTCTCCTCATATAAAAGAGCTTGCACTAGTGTCCTCTGTAGAAAACTATGGCCTAGACTAAGCTACGAAAAATGAACAGTATCTAAACCTAAAGGAGGTATAGGACTTCCAGACATCTTTAAATACCATCAAGAATGCAACTTAACGAGGATAATAGACTGGAACATCCATTTGGAAACTAAAGATTGGGTTCAACTCGAGACTAAGTTCTCCTCCTTACCCATGAGCGTCCGCATGGGGGTGCAAGGGGGGGCAAATGCCCCCCCCCGGAATCACAACTTCCCCTTTAAAGTGGTTGTTAAGCCACTTTATACTATCCTGTCTGGTCTGTTTAATAATCCCGTGTGCCCGTGCCCCTGTGTCTGCATTTTTTAAAAAAATAAGCCATTCTTTAACAGTTTTTAGTGCTGATCGCCGCTCACGTGAGCCGCCAGCTCTCTCCTCTCCCTATCTGACAGCTACCTGCAGCGGGCGGGGCCAAGGATTCCCTGCTGACATCAGTCGGTAGGGTAGGAGGAGGGGGTGGAAGAGGAGAGACCGAGAGGAGGAGAGAGGTGGCGGGTCACGTGAGCGTCGATCAGCGATCTTAAAACTGGTAAAGAGCGGCTTTTTTTTTCCCCTTTAAAAATAAATACTTGCGAGTCGCGACTTGCACGGTGACTGACATCAGCAGCCACACGGACCACTGTCTTTAGCCCCAGGCACCTTAAAATGATGCCCCCCCTGGAAAAAGTTCTGCGGATGCCCATGTCCTTACCCTTATACTAACTACCATGGACAGACCCAGAATACATCCCACTGACAAGCAAAACACACCCCTTAACTGACAACACACTACATATCTTTAAAGCAGCCTGCCTGAAACACAAACTATCATCTTCACCAGTTACGAAATGTAATGCTCATCATCATACGATTAGGTAAATACTACTCGGAATTGGCACTTTCTTACAGATGATAGCACTGTTTCCAAATATGTAAACACCCAACCAGAGCTGGTTTATCGGAGATAAACCTACATAAACTTAGCACCTACATCATCCCATGGCCACGCTTTTCACAAGTTTGATAAGCATAAATGACTGATTACTAAACTCCCACTATATACATTTCTGAAATGTGCTCTACGCACTTAAACCTAATACTTCGGCTTTGTTAGGCCCAAGAACTTTATAAATTTAACTATAACCAACATTTAGTAAAAGTAAATGGGGAGACGTTTGGCTATGCCCCCACCGGGACACAGTTGGCTCCCAATCCGATGTCATGGGTAGGATGTGAATTTGCTTACGTGCAATGGTAACAAGATCTTACCTTTAATACAGTGGTAATCAACATAATGCGCATAAAGTCTCCAAGGTAGCCAAGGAACCACACTGTGTTGAATGGTATGCAGTGTTTCAGGGGGCGAACCCCCTTCCTCAGAGCCAAAAAGAGTTGCTACTGAGTCAGCAGCAACTCTTTTTGACTCTGAGGAAGGGGGTTTGCCCCTGAAACGCGTCAACCTAGACACAGCAGCCTCATGCGGCACACTGCATACCATTCAACACAGTGTGGTTCCTTGGCTACCTTGGAGGCATTATGCGTATTATGTTGATGTGTGTCTATACACACCTGCTTTGTGAGTATAATGTATACTTTTAATATTTTTAATAGATTTTTAGTGGTAATGCACTAGGTCGGTTGCGCCCCTTTTCTTTTTTTGTTCCCTAGTTGGTTTTGGATACCCTTGATCCTGAAGGGGCAGCAAGACCTCAAGCTTTGTCCACTCAAGTCTGAAGTATTCCTCTTCCCTCCGGCCCATTTTTCACTTGAGCGCAGGAGAATTGTTCTACTAGATCACGAAGGCTCATCTGAGGTGCGGAATCGAAGTACTAACCGGTGCTAGAGCTCCTGATGGTGGAGATGGATTTTGCTGCGTGTTAGCACCAGGTCACAGTCCTCAGGATCGCCCCACCAGGAAGTGAGGAAGTCAGAGTCCAGTAGCAGATATAGCAGGTAGGGATCAAGCAGAAGTGTATTCGATTAACAAGCCAAAGGTCAGTAACGAGTAGTTGCAGGTTGGGATTAGGCAGAAGCGTAGTCGAGGAAGAAATGTCGATAACGAATGGTAGCGAAGATACGGATGGCAGCAGGATAGACAAGCAAGATATTGGCTGGAGAAGGCACAATATTCTGGCAACCAGGAATTGCAGAGACATGGCTTAAATCAGGAAGTTCATGGGAGGAGCAAAGGGTTCACGGTTCAAGGCAATTAAGATTCATGGCAGGATCATTCAAGGATTTGTCTAGGGAGCTGTGCAGCATTCCAGGTGGCTCAGCAAGTAGAGTCACCGCCAAATACAATAGAGGTCCCAGGTTCAAGTCTAACAACACCCCTAAGTGGAGCCCAAAGTGTCAATATTTTTTGTGGCCACCATTATTTTCCAGCACTGCCTTAACCCTCTTGGGCATGGAGATCACCAGAGCTTCACAGGTTGCCACTGGAGTTCTCTTCCACTCCTCCATGACGAAATCACGTAGCTGGTGGATGTTAGAGACCTTGCGCTCCTCCACCTTCCATTTAAGGATGCCCCACAGATGCTCAATAGGGTTTAGGTCTGGAGACATGCTTGGCCACTCCATCACCTTTACCCTCAGCTTCTTTAGCAAGGCAGTGGTCGTCTTGGAGGTGCGTCATGTTGGAATATTGCCATGCGGCCCAGTCTCCGAAGGGAGGGGATCATGCTCTGCTTCAGTATGTCACAGTACATGTTGGCATTCATGGTTCCCTCAATGAACTGTAGCTCCCCAGTGCCGGCAGCACTCATGCAGCTCCAGACCATGACACCCCCACCACTATGCTTGACTGCAAGACACACTTGTCTTTGTACTCCTCACCTGGTTGCCACCACACACGCCTGACACCATCTGAACCAAATACGTTTATTTTGGTCTCATCAGACCACAGGAGATGGTTCCAGTAATCCATGTCTTTAGTCTGCTTGTCTTCAGCAAACTGTTTGCGGGCTTTCTTGTGCAACCAATTTAGAAGAGGCTTCCTTCTGGGATGACAGCCATGCTGACCAATTTGATGCAGTGTGCGGCGTATGGTCTGAGCACTGACAGGCTGACCCCCCACCCCTTCAACCTCTGCAGCAATGCTGGCAGCACTCATACGTCTATTTCCCAAAGACAACCTCTGGATAAGACGCTGAGCATGTGCATTCAACATCTTTGGTCAACCATGGCAAAGCTTGTTCTGAGTGGAACCTGCCCAGTTAAACCGCTGTATGGTCTTTGCCACTGTGCTGCAGCTCAGTTTCAGGGTCTTGGAAATCTTCTTATAGCATAGGCCATCTTTATGGAGAGTAACAATTCTTTTTTTCAGATCCTCAGAGAGTTCTTTGCCATGAGGTGCCATGTTGCACTTCCAGTGACCAGTATGAGAGAGTGAGAGCGATAACACCAAATGTAACACACCTGTTCCCCATTCACACCTGGGACCTTGTAACACTAAAGAGTCACATGACAACGGGGAGGGAAAATGGCTAATTGTGCCCAATTTGGACATTTTCCCTTAGGGGGTGGGCCAGTGCATTCCACAGGGAAATAAATTTAAAAGAGCAAAACTAAACCCTTGGTGGCTAAACTCCAACATAAAAATGTTTATTGGAGCTAAAGAAAAGGCCTTCAAAAAATACAAGACTGAGGAGTCATTGGCAGCATTTAAGCACTACAAAGAGTGTAATAAGAAATGTAAAGACGAAATCAGGGCGGCTAAAATAGAACACGAGAGACATATAGCGGAGGAGAGTAAAAAGAACCCCAAGAAGTTCTTTAAGTATATAAACAGTAAGAAAGCGAGGCCAGAACACATTGGCCCCATAAAAGATGATAAAGGAAAAATGGCCACAGAGGACAGAGAAAAGGCGGAAGTGTTAAATAATTTATTTTCTTCAGTCTTCACAAAGGAATTGGGGGGCAACACGAACCTTGCTTGTAAGGCCGAACTAAATAATACACCTCAGGAAGTGCCGCCATGGCTAACAGAGGATAGACTTAGAGCTAAACTAGAGAAACTTAACATAAATAAATCCCCGGGACCAGATGGCTTGCACCCGAGGGTTCTTAATGAGCTCAGTCAGGTGATTGCCAGACCATTATTCTTGATCTCTAAGGATAGTTTACAGACGGGTATGGTGCCAGCTGATTGGAAAAAAGCCAACGTGGTACCAATATTTAAAAAGGGGCCGCGATATATCCCGGGTAACTATAGGCCGGTCAGCCTAACATCTGTAGTCTGCAAAATTTTGGAGGGGATGTTAAGGGACCACATACAAGACTTTAGTAATGAAAACGGTATTATAAGTAGTAATCAGCATGGATTCATGAAAAATCGTTCGTGCCAAACCAATCTATTAACCTTCTACGATGAAGTGAGCTGCCACCTAGATAAAGGAAAGCCTGTGGATGTGGTGTATCTGGACTTTGCAAAGGCCTTTGACACCGTTCCCCACAAACGCTTACTGTTCAAACTAAGGAAGGTAGGTATGGACCATAAGGTGAGTACCTGGATAGAGAACTGGCTCCAGGGGAGAGTACAGAGGGTGGTGATTAATGGGGAGTACTCGGATTGGGCGGGTGTGGAAAGTGGGGTCCCCCAGGGTTCTGTCCTGGGACCAATCCTGTTTAATTTATTCATAAATGATCTGGAGGAGGGGATATCTAGTACAATCTCAGTATTTGCGGACGATACTAAACTAAGCATGCCAATATCTTCTATGCAGGATGTGGAAACCTTGCAAGCGGACCTCAACAAAATAACGGGGTGGGCAACTACATGGCAGATGAGGTTTAATGTTGAAAAATGTAAAGTAATGCACTTGGGGGCCAGAAACCAGAAAGCAAGCTACTCACTAGGGGGGGAACCTCTGGGTGAGTCTAGGATGGAAAGGGACCTGGGGGTACTGGTAGACAACAGGCTTGGCAGTGGCATGCAATGCCAAGCCGCCGCAAGCAAAGCCAACAGAATACTGGGATGTATAAAAAAGGGGATTCACTCCAGAAATAAAGAGATTATTCTCCCACTCTACAAGACTCTGGTCCGGCCACATCTGGAGTATGCTGTCCAGTTCTGGGCACCGGTCCTCAGAAAGGATGTGCTGGAACTGGAGAAAGTCCAGAGAAGGGCAACAAAAATAATTAGGAGAATGGAGGACATCAGCTATGAGGAAAGACTACAAGCACTGAACTTATTCTCTCTGGAGAAGAGACGATTGAGGGGGGATATGATATCAATGTACAAATACTGTACTGGCGACCCTAGCATAAGGAACAAACTATTCAGAGAGAGGAGATACAATAAGACACGTGGCCACTCACTAAAACTTGAGGAAAGGCGGTTTAACCTTAAAGTGCGTAAGGGGTTCTTCACTGTAAGAGCGGTAAGGATGTGGAATTCTCTTCCACAAGCAGTCGTATCAGCAGGGAGCATTGATAGTTTCAAAAAACTATTAGATGGGCACCTTAAAGACCACAACATACAGGGGTATACAATGTACAACATACAGGGGTATACAATGTACAACATACAGGGGTATACAATGTACAACATACAGGGGTATACAATGTACAACATACAGGGGTATACAATGTACGGTTAAAAGCAAACACACACACACATCATAGGTTGAACTGGATGGACTTGTGTCTTTTTTCAACCTCACTAACTATGTAACTATGTAACTATGTGTACTCACTTTTGTTGCCAGCGGTTTAGATATTAATGGCTGTGTGTTGAGTTATTTTGAGGGGACAGCAAATTTACACTGTTATACAAGCTGTACACTCACTACTTTACATTGTAGCAAAGTGTCATTTCTTCAGTGTTGTCACATGAAAAGATAGAATAAAATATTTACAAAAATGTGAGGGGTGTACTTACTTTTGTGAGATAGTGTACATATATATTTTGGGACTTGGTCATTCCATTGGATGGTGTGCAACACTTATTGATGTTTAGTTTTTTGCACATGCACTTTTTATTCATTATATGATATATATATATATTTTTATATATGCATGTTATATGTGTTGAAGCGCGAGACATATATTATGTTATCCTAAATATTTTTTCACTATTATATTTATTGATATAGCGCCGCTACATACTCTTTTTTTTTTTTTTTTACTTGGCGTAACATCATCTTTCACATTATACAAAAAAATTGGGCTAACTTTACTGTTTTGTTTTTTTAATTAATA
Source organism: Pelophylax lessonae (assembly GCF_965119305.1). Classification (NCBI taxonomy): domain Eukaryota; kingdom Metazoa; phylum Chordata; class Amphibia; order Anura; family Ranidae; genus Pelophylax; species Pelophylax lessonae. The sequence goes on along the minus strand of NC_138778.1, from coordinate 231,019,302 downwards.
AAAAAATTGTATTTCATCCCAAAAAATTGCTTTTCAAAGACTGCAATACCCTATGACATAAAATGTTGCAACGACTGCCATTTTATTCTCTAGGGTCTCTTCTTAAAAAATATATAGAATGTTTGGGGGTTCTAAGTAATTTTCTAGCAAAAAATACTGATTTTTTTTTTTCTTGTAAATTCTTTATAAAATACTGATTTTAACTTGTAAGCAACAAGTGTCAGAAAAAGGCTTAGGCTCTAAGGGGTTAAAGTGATTGTAAAGTCTAGTTTTTTTTCTTTTTTGGTAAAAACATACAATACTGTACTTCCCTCCTCTGTGCAGTTGGTTTTGCACAGAGCAGCCTGGATCCTCCTCTTCTCGGGTCCCTCTTCTTTTCTCCTGGCCCCTCCCTCCTGTTGAGTGCCCCCATAGTAAGCAGCTTGCTATGGGGGCACCTGAGCAAAGTCACAGCTCCCTGTGCCCAATCAGACACAGAGCTGCCATTCGGTCCCACCCCCTCTCTCTCCTGATTGGCCAACTGACTTTGACAGCAGAGGGAGTCAATAGCGCCGCTGCTGTGTCTCAGCCAATCAAGAGGGAGAGTCCCGCACAGCGGAGGGACTTGTAGACTTTGCTGGATAGAGAGGGTGCTCAGGTAAGTATTAGGTGGACCTGCTGCACACAGAAGGTTTTTCTTTTATCTTAATGCACCTTCTGCCTTTGCAATCATTTTAATTTAATTACACTGGCTCAATCGATGTGGAACCTTTGGCCAATCACAAATGGTCCCTCCCTGTGGATGTGCCAATATATAGTGTGTGGTAAGGTGTGCGTGCGTGCCCCTGATGATGTCATATGTGACGAAACCAGTAGGGCGGGACGTACGCACACCACTACACATACACAGACACAAGTCGGCCATTTTAACTTCTGGATATTGAGGATTTAGCATTTGATTCGCCAACCAATGCCTAAAAATCATGTTTTTGGCAAGGGAATAGGGGGGGCTTACCTGATTGGAGGTATGTGGTGGCTGGGTGGGGCTTGAGGAACTATAGGAGGGGTGGCTTCCGTCCTGTGGAAGATCGGCAGACACAGGAGGACAGCTTTCCACCCACCCTCCCGATTCTTGTTTATTTTTCATTGCTATGTTGTGTTGTCTTACTGGATGTCATGGCTGCTGGGCGTTTTGTTGGTCTTTGCTGGTGGAGGAAACATTTTAGGATAAGTGAATGGTTGGGGGCACATTGGTGGTATGTGGCCCTCTGGTGCATTCCAGTTAATTACAGATAACTGGAATATGGAAATGGTTGCACTGCAGGTAGGGTGTTGTCTCCGAGCCGGTGTGTTGCAGCTGGAGGCCTAATATGATAAAGGTCCAGCAGTGTATAATGGAAAATATTTTTGGGATGCCCCAGAGACCGACAGTCTTAGCAACTGAACTGTTTCTGTATTAAGAAATGTTTTCCTTATCCTTTATGTTAATTTAAGTTTAACCACTTAAGCCCTGGAGGATTTGGCTGCTCAAAGACCAGGGCCTATTTTGCGATTCGGCACTGCGTGACTTTAACGGACAATTGCGCGGTCGTGCGCCGCTGTACACAAATGAAATTGATGTCCTTTTTTTCCCACAAACAGAGCTTTCTTTTGGTGGTATTTGATCACCTGTGCTTTTTACTTTTTGCGCTATAAACAAAAAAAGAGCGAAAATTTTGAAAAAATAACAATATTTTTCACATTTTTTTTTTATATGAAATTCCCCCCAAAAAATTTAAAAATCAAAATTTTTTAACATTTTAGGCCAATTTGTTTTCTGCTACATATGTTTGGTAAAAAAAATCGCAAAAAAGCGTATTTTGATTGGTTTGCGCAAAAGTTATTGCGTTTACTAACTAAGGGAAAGATTTATGTAATTTTTATTGTTTTTTCTTAAACGAGTAATGGCGGCGATCTGCGATTTTTTTTTTTGCGGGACTGCGACATTGCGGCGGACAGATCGGACCCCTAACTGACATTTTTGACACTTTTGGGGGTACCAGTGACATTACTACAGTAATCAGTGCTATACATATGCACTGTCACTGTAAAAATGACACTGGCAGGGAAGGGGTTAACTTTATTAGAGATGCAGGGGTTAAATGTGTCCCTAGGGGCGTGCTTCTAACTGTAAAGGGGCGTGGCTATTGATGTAACCACAGAGACATACAGGGGAGGGCTGGCAGCCTTAGGCCTGGGGGGCAAGTTCAGTCAAGTGGCCTATTGAACCATGGAATCAGCTCACCATCCATGCCCACCTGGTTTTGGACTAACAGTTGTATACAGTGTCTGGCCCCTACATTAATCCAGCCCTGAGTGCGGCCTTTTTATTAGTTTTTACCACTTTTCAGAGTGGCCCGGGGGGCAATTGCCACCCTGCCCCCCTTGCCAGTCCTCCCCTGGAGACATACGATCCTACATAGCAGGATCGTATGATCTCGGCAGTTACACCAGGGAGAATGACAGATGGCTTTGTTTACATCAGCCGCCTGCCTTTCTCCCTCTCCACCGGGAGATTGCGAGTGGCCGGTGGACATCGGAGCCGCAGGTCACACGCCCGGACATGTCAGGGAACAAGCGGGTCGGGAGTTCGCCTTCAGCGGCACGCGCTCGCCCCCTACAGGCTCCTGGGCTAGCGACGTAGTACTACGTCACTTTGCCCAGGAGGGGCTGACAGTCGCAGTAAATATACTGTGGGAGGTCGGCAAGTTGTTAAAATCTGTTAATAAAAGGCTGCTATAGCCATTTTCACTCCATTCTCTGTGTGGCCTCAATTATTGGGATAGTTAAAGCGGAGTTCCGCCCCCCCCCCTCCAAAAATTTAAAGTGAGCAGCTACACATACTGTACACATACTGTAGCTGCTGACTGTTAATATTAGGACACTTACCTGTCCTGGAGTCCAGCAATGTCGGCAAAGCAGCCGATGTTTGTGGCTTCACGGGCAGGTCCCTACTGCGCATGCATGAAGCATTTGGATTAGCTGAGTGGTGAGGGAAGGAGGAGGGGGCCAAACTTCCGAGGGACGGCGCCGCGGAAGTGGGGAAGGGTTCCAAACAAAAGATAGTGACCGCACTCCAATGTAGATGAAAGCATTGAAAAGTATTTATTCCTCACCACGAATATCAATCAAGACTAGCACATCACAGGACAGGTATATAGGTTGACGCGTTTCATGACACTGATGATCGCTTATTCACATGGTTGATATTCGTGGTGATGAATAAATACTTCAATGCTTTCATCTACATTGGAGTGTGGCCACTATCTTTTGTTTGGAGTGCTGCCTGGATTGCGGATCCGACTCGCGCCTGATCTTCAATCTCACCTGAGCTGGTTTGTCTGCCTTGGATTTTTGCAAGTGGGGAAGGGTACCTGTCAAAAACAGGTACCCTTTCCCCCCTCCCCCCCTGAAAGGTGCCAGATGCCAGATATCCCAGCTGCAACACCACTTTAAGACATTCATTTGTACACGTCACAGGACATGTGCTCCCAAAGTCGAAGCGTAGGTTGCACCAGTGTGACCCGGGCCTCAATTACCACTGCATAATTGATCCTCTGGATTTCACTTTTTTTATTTTCAAGAACCATTCTGAGCAACAAGTGAAATCAATCATCAAATCAGTGGCGGCTGGTGAAGTTTTCAGATGGGGGGGGCGCAAGACCCCGCCCTTCCATTTTGACCCCTCCCATTTCTCAGAAGCCCCACCCCTTATAGACTCCACCCATTTTGTCCCCTGTATTTTGCTTGCGTGAACAAATTCTCCCAATATATCACATATTAAGGGGTCCATCAGTACTAGTATATCCCATAATAGGGAGCAGGGGCCCTATTATGGTATATACTGTGAGAGACACCCTATTATGGGATACACTGACTGAGAGCAGACTTGTATAAAGTACTCGAAATTTCTACTTGAGTAAAAGTACAAGTGCTCGATCAAAAAATTACTTGAGTAGAAGTGGAAGTGCTCGCAGAAAAAGTTACTTAAGTAGAAGTACTAAAGTATTCAACATTTTTTTTACTTAAGTATTGCAAGTAGTTTTTTCAAAAAATTTGCTACTTAAGTACTAAAAGTAAAAAGTACCAGTAGTTTTGAAAAAAAAATTCTACTCAAGTACTGAAAGTAGAAGTACAAGTACTGTGTTATGTAGTTATTAAAGAAAGAAGTCAAAAGTATGAACATCATATTGTTTTTATTATTTCAAATGATTTATTCAAATGATTAACCGGTGTTTGTTAGTAGTTTCTTGATGCACTTTAAGCGCTGTAGCATCATTTATTTGTTTGTTTCATATTTTCTTTTTATTGGAAAGATTTGGTATAGCAGCTTTTATTATACACAGCCTTTATTTTCGTATGCGCTGATTTACAAATGACATTATACACATTTTTTTGAGCTTTATGCAACCTGCCATCTACTGTTCTGGCAGTGGTAATTTTTTTAAAAGTAACTAGTAACTATGCAGCACAAAAAAAAAATACTTGAGTAGAAGTATCGAAATCATCGAAAAAATGTAGTGAAGTAAAAGTAGAAGTAGGAGAAAAAAATTCTACTCTAGGAAAGTACAGATACCGCATTTCGGTACTTAAGTACAGTACTTAAGTAGTTCTACTTCGTTACTATACATCTCTGACTGAGAGTGGCACAAACCCCTCAAGCACAAACCCCACAGTACAGGCCCCCTAGCACAAACCTCACAGTACAGACCCCCCTAGCACTAATCCCGGAGTACAGACCCCCTAGCACTTATCCCACAGTACAGACCCCCTAGCACTAATCCCACAGCACAGGCCCCCTAGCACAAACCCCACAGTACATGCCCCCTTCAATGTAGTGACCAGTATATATGCCCCCTTTCAATGCAGTGACCAGCATACATGTCCCCAATGCAGTGATCAGCGTACATGTCCCCAATGCAGTGACCTGCGTACATGTCCCCAATGCAGTGACCAGCGTACATGTCCCCAATGCTGAGATCAGCGTGCGTGCCCCCAATGCAGTGACCAGCATACATGCCCCCAATGTAGTGACCAGTGTACATGTCCCCAATGCAGTGACCAGCATACATGTCCCCAATGCAGAGATCAGCGTGCGTGCTTCCAATGCAGTGACCAGCATACATGTCCCCAATGCAGAGATCAGCGTGTGTGCTTCCAATGCAGTGACCAGCATACATGTCTCCAATGCAGAGATCAGCGTGCGTGCCTCCAATGCAGTGACCAGTGTACATGTCCCCAATGCAGAGATCAGCGTGCAGGCCTCCAATGCAGTGACCAGTGTACATGTCCCCAATGCAGAGATCAGCGTGCGTGCCTCCAATGCAGTGACCAGTGTACATGTCCCCAATGCAGAGATCAGCGTGCGTGCCTCCAATGCAGTGACCAGCGTACATGTCCCCAATGCAGAGATCAGCGTGCGTGCCCCCAATGCAGTGACCAGTGTACATGTCACCAATGCAGAGATCAGCGTGCGTGCCTCCAATGCAGTGACCAGCATACATGTCTCCAATGCAGAGATCAGCGTGCGTGCCTCCAATGCAGTGACCAGTGTACATGTCCCCAATGCAGAGATCAGCGTGCGTGCCTCCAATGCAGTGACCAGTGTACATGTCCCCAATGCAGAGATCAGCGTGCGTGCCTCCAATGCAGTGACCAGCGTACATATCCCCAATGCAGAGATCAGCGTGCGTGCCCCCAATGCAGTGACCAGTGTACATGTCACCAATGCAGAGATCAGCGTGCGTGCCTCCAATGCAGTGACCAGCGTACATGTCACCAATGCAGAGATCAGCGTGCGTGCCTCCAATGCAGTGACTAGCATACATGTCCCCAATGCAGAGATCAGCGTGCGTGCCCCCAATGCAGCCAGTGACCAGTGTACATGTCCCCAATGCAGAGATCAGCGTGCGTGCTTCCAATGCAGCCAGTGACCAGTGTACATGTCCCCAATGCAGAGATCAGGGTGCGTGCCTCCAATGTAGCCAGTACCAGTGTACATGTCCCCAATGCAGAGATCAGCGTGAGTGCTTCCAATGTAGCCAGTGACCAGTGTACATGTCCCCAATGCAGAGATCAGCGTGCGTGCTTTCAATGCAGTGACCAGTGTACATGTCCCCAATGCAGAGATCAGCGTGCGTGCCTCCAATGCAGCCAGTGACACAGTGTACATGTCCCCAATGCAGAGATCAGCGTGCGTGCCTCCAATGCAGCCAGTGACCAGTGTACATGTCCCCAATGCAGAGATCAGCATGCGTGCTTCCAATGCAGCTAGTGACACAGTGTACATGTCCCCAATGCAGAGATCAGCGTGCGTGCCTCCAATGCAGCCAGTGACCAGTGTACATGTCCCCAATGCAGAGATCAGCGTGAGTGCCTCCAATGCAGTGACCAGTGCGATTTCCCCAATGCAGAGATCAGCGTGCGTGCCTCCAATGCAGCCAGTGACACAGTGTGTACATGCGATGTCCCCATCCCCAATGCAGAGATCAGCGTGCGTGCCCCCTTCAAAGCAGATACTTACCTCGTCATGGACGGCGTGCTGTGATCGGGCCGAGATGCGGTGCGATCACGCACGGCGGCGGCTCTCCTGTCTCCTCTTCTCCGGCGGGCGGGAACTGAAGGTGAACGTGACGCCAGGGTGGTGCATTGCCCCCAGGCATCACGTCACCAGGTCTGATGTCGTCCTGTGATTGGTCCAGGCTGGTCTCTGGACCAATCACAGCCCGGACATCGCTAAAGTGGGGTGTGTCGGGGCGCATTGGTCTGCGCCCGACACACCCCCAGAAGAGCGCCAATCGGCGCCTCTGCCGGGCGAGGGTGGGGTCAAAAACTCCACCCTCCCCATACCAAGCACACAGTCCGGCGCCCCTAGTGGGCGAAAATCTTACTTTTTTTAAATTTTTTTTATTTAATCTTTTTTTTTCTGCCTCGTTTGGGGAGGCGGCGCACCAGCGCCCTCTATGGGTGGGCCGCCACTGCATCAAATTGTAGCACAGGGAATGCTGGAGCTGTGCTAAATCCAGAGAGTTCTCCCACGTTACCTTCTTCTGAGCCCTCCATAATCCACTTCAGTCAGAACCCAGAGAGCTCCTCATATGTGGACTGGGTGGGTCTTCTTCATAACCTGCACTGAGCTATAGACTTCTGTTATTACCTGCACTGAGCCATAGACTTCTGTTATAACCCACACTGAGCGATAGGCTTCTGTTATTACCTGCACTGAGCCATAGGCCTCTGTTATTACCTGCACTGAGCCATAGACTTCTGTTATAACCTGCACAGAGCGATAGGCTTCTGTTATTACCTGCACTGAGCCATAGGCTTCTGTTATTACCTGCACTGAGCCATAGACTTCTGTTATTACCTGCACTGAGCCATAGACTTCTGTTATTACCTGCACTGAGCCATAGACTTCTGTTATTACCTGCACTGAGCCATAGACTTCTGTTATTACCTGCACTGAGCCATAGACTTCTTTTATTACCTGCACTGAGCCATAGACTTCTGTTATTACCTGCACTGAGCCATAGACTTCTGTTATTACCTGCACTGAGTCATAGACTTCTGTTATTACCTGCACTAAGCCATAGGCTTCTGTTATTACCTGCACTGAGTCATAGACTTCTGTTATTACCTGCACTGAGCCATAGACTTCTGTTATTACCTGCACTGAGCCATAGACTTCTGTTATTACCTGCACTGAGCCATAGACTTCTGTTATTACCTGCACTGAGCCATAGACTTCTGTTATTACCTGCACTGAGCCATAGACTTCTTTTATTACCTGCACTGAGCCATAGACTTCTGTTATTACCTGCACTGAGCCATAGACTTCTGTTATTACCTGCACAGAGCGATAGACTTCTTTTATTACCTGCACTGAGCCATAGACTTCTGTTATTACCTGCACTGAGCCATAGACTTCTTTTATTACCTGCACTGAGCCATAGACTTCTTTTATTACCTGCACTGAGCCATAGACTTCTGTTATTACCTGCACTGAGCCATAGACTTCTGTTATTACCTGCACTGAGCCATAGACTTCTGGTATTACCTGCACTGAGCCATAGACTTCTGTTATTACCTGCACTGAGCCATAGACTTCTGTTATTACCTGCACTGAGCCATAGACTTCTTTTATTACCTGCACTGAGCCATAGACTTCTGTTATTACCTGCACTGAGCCATAGTCTTCTGTTATTACCTGCACTGAGCCATAGACTTATTTTATTACCTGCACTGAGCCATAGACTTCTGTTATTACCTGCACTGAGCCATAGACTTATTTTATTACCTGCACTGAGCCATAGACTTCTGTTATTACCTGCACTGAGCCATAGACTTCTGTTATTACCTGCACTGAGCCATAGACTTCTTTTATTACCTGCACTGAGCCATAGACTTCTTTTATTACCTGCACTGAGCCATAGGCTTCTCGTATTACCTGCACTGAGCCATAGACTTCTGTTATTACCTGCACTGAGCCATAGACTTCTGTTATTACCTGCACTGAGCCATAGGCTTCTGTTATTACCTGCACTGAGCCATAGACTTCTCTTATTACCTGCACTGAGCCATAGACTTCTGTTATTACCTGCACTGAGCCATAGACTTCTGTTATTACCTGCACTGAGCCATAGACTTCTGTTATTACCTGCACTGAGCCATAGGCTTCTGTTATTTCCTGCACTGAGCCATAGACTTCTGTTATTACCTGCACTGAGCCATAGGCTTCTGTTATTACCTGCACTGAGCCATAGGCTTCTGTTATTACCTGCACTGAGCCATAGACTTCTGTTATTACCTGCACTGAGCCATAGACTTCTGTTATTACCTGCACTGAGCCATAGTCTTCTGTTATTTCCTGCACTGAGCCATAGACTTCTTTTATTACCTGCACTGAGCCATAGACTTCTGTTATTACCTGCACTGAGCCATAGACTTCTTTTATTACCTGCACTGAGCCATAGACTTCTTTTATTACCTGCGCTGAGCCCTAGACTTCTTTTATTACCTGCGCTGAGCCATAGACTTCTGTTATTACCTGCACTAAGCCATAGACTTCTGTTATTACCTGCACTGAGCCATAGACTTCTGTTATTACCTGTAGGGTAATCTCAGCCAATGAGGAGAGAGAGTCCCGGACAGCTGAGTGTCTCGCGCAACATCCCTGGATAAAGATGGGGTTCGGGTAAGTATTAGGGGGGGTGAGGGGGGATGCTGCACACAGAAGATTTTTTATCTTAATGCACAGAATGCACCTTCTGCCTTTGCAACCACTGTAAACTGAGTAGGTGAATAAATTGTGGCAGGCTGGTAGGGGCCCCAGTGCATTACTTTGCCCAGGATCCCATGATGGTATTAAGATGGCCCTGGATAGAGGAGCCATTTGAAGTCCAGTAGGGTGCTTTTGGCAGGATCACCAAGTAATATGCAGCCAGCCAACATGAAAAATGCCTGGATTCTTTCACAAATGTACATAATATAAGTGGGTACTAACCTTTATAGGTAAAGTTGATCCAGGAAAAATCAGATTGCCTCTAGGGGGATCAGAAAGGAATTTTTTTCCCCTGCTGAAGCAAATTGGATTTTTTGCCTTTCTCTGGATCAACTGTAGGTATAGGATTGTGTATATTAGATTGTATAACATTTTTTCCCCTTGTATTGGTTGAACTAGATGGTCTTTTTCAACTTGAATAACTATCTATGTAAAGATTGGTAAACTGCAATATATGATATTTTTTGTGTTTTTTTGGGTTTAGATACGCTTTAAATCTAACTGGTTGCTGTGAGGAGCTTCATAGTGCTGACATTGCATGCATGAGACTTCCTGGGTGTGTCCCGGGATCCATCTTCTGGATCACAATCCTGGATATTGGCAGATAATGTCTGCCACAATCTGATCTGACAGGATAGGAAATTACATCACACAAAGTACAGAGCACAGATCATTTCTTTATATATAATTTTTATTGGTTATATTGATTACATTGGTAACTTCATAGCTCCCAACTGTCCCAGATTTCGAGGGACTGTCTCTGATTTGCAACAATGTCCCTTCTTTCCTCCTCATTTGTCCCTCACTTTTGTCTGATCTATATAGTTATATATGAAATGCACTTTTATTCTTTCAAAAAGTGTTAAAACTTTCATCCAATTTCAAAATTGCTGCATTTGTCCAGCCATGACCTGTACCATGCCTATACCATCTCCTGTACCATGACCTGTGACATGCCTGTACCATAACCTGTGCCATGCCAAAGTCCAAAGCCAATATACAGAAATAGTAGTGGTAAACAAAAGCACTTTACCAGGTGACATCAGACGCCTACCGAACGGAAGGAGTATATAAGGCCGGCGGCTCGGCGGTACAATTGCTGGAGCCTCGGAGGACACCGACAAGACTAACCAATACATAATATATGGTGAGAGACGGAAGCTGGAAAACGTATATGTATGCATTGGTAATGTTACTTTGTTTATTTATTTTGTTTAAGACCCCGTTCACACTGGGGCGATCCGACTTGCCGGGACAACCTCACAGGTCGCGGTACGCAGCTCGCACCGTGACCTCGGAGCGGCCGGCACGGACTTCATAACATTGAAGTCAATGCAGGTCGCTCCAGGTCACCCCAAAGAAGCTCCGGATCCTTTTTCTAAGTCGGAGCGACTTGTGTCGCTCCTATTAGAATGGGTCCGCAGCTTCTCTATGGCAGGCGACCTACGGCGACCAGGTCGCCTGACAGGTCGCCCCAGTGTGAACGGGGTCTTAAGCTTCACCCCATGATAACTCACCTAAAATCTATGGGAGTATGGGCAAGTCTGGCGCCTCCTTCCCATCTGGGCAATTGTTATTACCATACAGCATCAATAGGTGATACCATAATACTTGTAAAGATGACTACATGTAGATATATAAAATACAAAAATTTGTGAATATATATACTATTTTCTAAAGCAAGGTCCAGATTACTTCTTCTATGGCTGTTTAAGTACCACCCTGAAATTCAAAAAATCTGATAAACTGATAACAACTATAAAGTTAAACTAGAAGCAGTGGCGTACCAACAGGGGGGGCGGGGGGCGCACCGCCCCGGGTGCCACAGATTAGGGGGGTGTCAGGGAGCACCAGGGTGACACCCGGGGCCGGCCGCCGGACTGCCTCCGCCGCTCGCTGACACAGGAGCGCGGAGGAGGAGGAACTGTTCAGAGAATGAGAGAGAGAGATTACCGTCACTCACGTAGCCCTGAATACACAGCGGGCGCTGCCGGAGTTAACTGTGCTAGTTAATGAGAAGGCGATTGGTTGCTAGGACCGTCTATCAACCTATCAACCAATCACCTGCTCATTAACTAGCACAGTTAACTTCGGCAGTTCCCGCTGTCCCGCTGACCGCTGTGTATTCAGGGCTCGTGAGTAACGGTGAGTCTCTCTCCCATTCTCTGCTTTCAACAGTTCCTCCTCTGCTGTAAGGGGAGGGGGGGTGCTTGCATTGTAAGGGGGTTCTATTGGGGGGGATGTATTGTGATGGGGTTCTATTGGGGGGGGGCATTTGCATTGTAAGGGGGTTCTATTGGGGGGGTGTTTTGTGAAGGGTTTTTTTTGGGGGGCGCTTGCATTGTAAGGGGGTTCTATTGGGGGGGTGCTTGCATTGTGAGGGGGTTCTATTGGGGGGATGTATTGTGAAGGGGTTCTATTTGGGGGGGGTGGGCGCTTGCATTGTAAGGGGGTTCTATTGGGTAGGGGGGATGTATTGTAAAGGGGTTCTATTGGGGGGGGCACTTGCATTGTAAGGGGGTTCTATTGGGGAGGGGGTATGTATTGTAAGGGGGTTCTATTGGGGGGGTTTGTATTGTAAAGGGGTTCTATTGGGGGGGTTGTATTGTAAAGGGGTTCTATTGGGGGGGGGGGTTGTATTGTAAAGGGGTTCTATTGGGGGGGTCCAGAGGTACTGGGGCTGTGTAATGTGAAGGGGTCCAGGGGTACGGGGCCTGTGTAATGTGAAGGGGTCCAGGGGTACGGGGCTGTGTAATGTAAAGAGGTCCGGGGCCTGTGTAATGTCAAGGGGTCCAGGGGTACGGGGCTGTGTAATGTAAAGAGGTCCGGGGGCTGTGTAATGTGAAGGGGTCCAGGGGTAGGGGGGCTGTGTAATGTAAAGGGGTCCGGGGGCTGTGTAATGTAAAGGGGTCCGGGGGCTGTGTAATGTAAAGGGGGCCTTCCTACATTTTGCTGCAGTGCGTGGAGGCGCTACACGTGACACGTCAATGAGCGGTTCGTCGCCTGCACGCCTGGGGGGGGCTGCCAGATATAGGATCGGCCCCGGGTGCCAAATGCTCTAGGTACGCCCCTGACTAGAAGTAAGGACTGTTTATTTGTGGACAAGGACTCTCTCTCTCTCTCTCTCTCTCTATATATATATATATATATATATATATATATATACAGATTTCTTGAAAAAAGATTTTCTCTGTATTTGATAATTGTATGTAAAATTATATGAAATTTTCACATGGATGTATCTTTTATATACAGCGTATATATACGTTTTGGGCAACACTCCTCCAGAAGAAGCCATTGTCGGTGAACCATGTAGAGCACATGTGTCAAACACAAGGCTCGCGGGACGAATCTGGCCCTCCAGGCCTTTATATGTGGCCCTCGCACCTCTCCTGCAGCTGCAGAAGAGCTCCAGCCGTCCTCTGGTCCTCCCCCAGATCCTGTACTTCCTGCTTTCCAGCATTGTCTCCAGCTTCTTCCCAGCAGCAGCACAAGGCAATGGGGGTGCATTGGGGGACCCAAATTCTGATGGTGGAGAGAATCTTGATGACTTACGTCAGGGTAGGGAATGCTCTGGACATCTAGTCTTACAGATACAACCGGCCCTTTTTAGGGCAATCATAATGCTGATGCGGCCCATGATTAAATTGAATTTGACACCCCTGATGTAGAGGAACAACAGTACAACCTATACGGAACAAACAACTAACTGCAGTGGCGGCCAGTGTGTTGGAGGCGCAGGGGCGACGTCCCCCTGTCCTTGCATCCGGCCCCCTAATCTGCATGCCGGACGCATGGAGCTCAATGTGATTTTTTTTTTGTCACCTGATTAGAGCCAGAGGCTCTAATAGGCTTCAGAAGTGGGTGGACCCGGGGCGCAGAGCAGTGCGCCCCGAGCCCACCCATTGTGTGACAATAGCGAATGGAAATTCGCTATTGTCACACGGATCCTCCTCCTGGCCAATCAGGAAGCGTGTCCGATACAATATGATTGGCTGAAAGGCCCCGCTCAGCCGCCGCCTCCCTCGCTCTGATCCGGGAGGAAGCTCTGGTAGAGCCCACGGAAAGTTTCCCGCATTGTGCACGAATCCCGAGCTGTGCCGCCCGGCTCCCCTCTCCTCTCCTGGCTCCCCCCAGTGTCCTGTCCTCCATCCCCAGCTGGGAGTGTTGTTCCACGGCAGGTAGGATCGGCTGTGTGTCATCCGGGCCTCTGGGTGTGTGGTGCCCAGGGAGGGGAGGAGGGTGTCCGGGGAAGGGGAGAGGGGGTCTTATTGTTACCTACGATGACACAATGGCATCTCTGCATTGAAAGGGGGCACGCTGGCATCTCTGCATTGAAAGGGGGCACGCTGGTATCTTTGCATTGAAAGGGGGCACGCTGGTATCTCTGCATTGAAAGGGGGCACGCTGGCATCCCTGCATTGAAAGGGGGCACGCTGGCATCTCTGCATTGAAAGGGGGCACGCTGATATCTCTGCATTGACAGGGGGCACGCTGGTATCTCTGCATTGACAGGGGGCATGCTGGCATCTCTGCATTGAAAGGGGGCATGCTGGCATCTCTGCATTGGAAGGGGGCACGCTGGTATCTCTGCATTGAAAGGGGGCATGCTGGCATCTCTGCATTGAAAGGGGGCATGCTGGCATCTCTGCATTGAAAGGGGGCATGCTGGTATCTCTGCATTGAAAGGGGGCATGCTGGTATCTCTGCATTGAAGGGGGCACGCTGGTCTCTCTGCATTGAAAGGGGGCACGCTATACCTTAATTACTGAAGGCCCCTTTCACACTTTTGTGACCTCAAAGTCACGCAATTTTTTACAGTGTTTTTTGCCGCAAAGCAATGCCTATTACATTTTTCTGTTTGCGCCCCCCCCCCAAAAAAAATATTTTTTTAGCACCAGCCGCCACTGACTAACTGCTGTGGTTTTCTGTGTATGGATAATGTATAATTTATTTTAAATATGTCTTTAATGTGTGTAAAATAAAATTTATATTTTTTTAAAGAAAAAAATTGAGTCTTGGCACCATAAAATCCCAATATATTTTGAATAAGAATGAAATATTATATTTTGGGGATGCGGTGTAGAAAAAGTTCTTAGACCAGAAAATCAACCTGAATACTCAGCAATACTTAAAAACAAAAGCACTTGTGGGTTTACCTTAGTGGTGGCTCGTCCATTAGGGGTGCATGCGTCCGGCCCCCTAACCTACATGCAGGGTGCCGAACGCATGGATTCCAATGGAGGATTTTTTTTTTGAAGCATGCGATTAGAGCCAGAGGCTCTAATATGCTTCAAAAAAGGGTGGGCTCGGGGCGCAGAGCACTGCGCCCTGAGCCCGCCCAGTTGTGTGACAATAGCCAATGAATATTTGCTATTGTCAAATGCATTCTCCTCCTGGCTAATCAGGAAGTAGGTCCTGAGACCCATTCCCGATTGGCTGAAAGAAGAAGCCACCCTATTGGCGAAGGAGGAGGAGGGAGGAGACGCAGGGGAAGCCCGACATCCGAAGGGGGACACGGAGGAGACTGAGGGAGGAGGCCGCCACCGCCTCCACATGTCAGTCCAGGGGCAGCACAGGGTGAGTGAGCTGGTGACCGGAGGGGGTATGGGGTGCGGGCTGGAACTGGTGTGGTCCGTGGTCAGGTCCGTCTGCCGCCCCCCCCGACCCATGGAGCACCAGCCACCACTGGTTTACCTAATCATTTTTTTTTATTTTTATAATTTTCCTTTGAGGGGGTGTGGTGGGGGCATGCCCAATACCTAAATACTCTTGCCAATAGATGTCCCTCATTCCCATCTGGAAAAGTTGGGTGGTATGGGTAACTTTATATCAGATCAGAGATATAATTTGATTTGTAACAATTTTTTTCTTTAACCACTTGCCGACCGCTCACTCGAGCTCTACTGCGGCAAAGTGGTTAGTTATCGTCCAGTGACGTAGACCTACGTCACTGGACTCCTCCCCTTGTGGGCGGCGCACGCGCGCCACCGGAGGCTCGCTCCCGCTGTATTCAGTCACAGCGGGAGTCGGGCCAGGGGAGGAGCGGCGGTGATCATGGGGGAATCGAGTTGTGTAAACTGTCTCCTAAGTGACAGACAGTGACAGATTGCAGGGTTCAGCATAGCTGAACATGAGATCTGTCCCTGTGTCACTCAGTCCCCTCCCCCCACACACGTTAGTAAGCACCGGGCATACATTAACCCCTCCCTCTCCAATAAAATTAACCCCTTCCCTGCCAGTGTCATTTTTACAGTAACAGTGCATATTTATAGCACTGATTACTGCAGTAATGTCACCGGTACCCCCAAAAGTGTCAAAAATGTCAGTCAAGGGTCCGATCTGTCCGCCGCAATGTCACAGTCCCGCAAAAAAAAAATCGCAGATCGCCGCCATTACTCGTTAAAAAAAAAAAACACCAAAAATTACAGAAATCTTTCCCTTAGTTAGTAAACACAATAACTTTTGCGCAAACCAATCAAAATACGCTTATTGTGATTTTTTTTTACCAAACATATGTAGCAGAAAACAAATTGGCCAAAAATGTAAAAAAATTTAGATTTTTACATTTTTTGGGGGGGAATTTCATATAAAAAAATGTGAAAAATATTGTTATTTTTTCAAAATTTACGCTCTTTTTTTTGTTTATAGCGCAAAAAGTAAAAAACACACAGGTGATCAAATACCCCCAAAAGAAAGCTCTGTTTGTGGGAAAAAAAGGATGTAAATTTCGTTTGGGTACGGCGTCGCACGACCGCGCAATTGTCAGTTAAATTCGCACAGTGCCGAATCGCAAAAAGCTGCCTGGACGTAAGACAGCAAAATCCTCCGGTGGTAAAGTGGTTAATGAGCAGTAAGCAGTAAATGAAGAAGTGTGAATATCTTATAAACTCCTTTTGTTGGATTCCTGCGGAATAAAGCTGGGCTCCGGACAAATACCTAAAGCAGACCGTCACCTTTTTCTTATTGGCCCCTTTCCTTCCCTCTTACACAATTGGAGAACAGTTCCTTATGTTTTATAATAGTGCTGCACCACACCACTTCCTTTTACACCTAAATGAGAATTTTTGGGGACTTCTGTCCTCCCTCCCCCCACTGTCTCCTGGAATCTCCATGTCACACACCCCAGGAGTTCGTTTTATTGGCAGTTGTATGTACGCCATGGCAGTGGCGTAGCATGGGTTGTGAGCACCCGGGGCAAGGCAAGTAATTTGCGCCCCCTAACCTGTGGATTTTAGCACTTGAGTCTCTTCCACTAGATTAGTTGCCCTGCTAAGTGTCCAGCGTGCCCCCTTTCAATGCGGAATGACCAGCGTGCCCCCTTTCAATGCGGAATGACCAGCGTGCCCCCTTTCAATACGGAATGACCAGCGTGCCCCCTTTCAATGCGGAATGACCAGCGTGCCCCCTTTCAATGCGGAATGACCAGCGTGCCCCCTTTCAATACGGAATGACCAGCGTGCCCCCTTTCAATACGGAATGACCAGCGTGCCCCCTTTCAATACGGAATGACCAGCGTGCCCCCTTTCAATGCAGAATGACCAGCGTGCTCCCTTCAATGCAGAGAGACCAGTGTGCCCCCTTTCAATACAGAGAGACTTACATGCAGCGGCGGCTTCTCCTCAGTTCCCCACGTCTCCTCAAGTCCTCCCGCCTCCTGCTCGGCAGCTCGGCCAATGAGGAAGTGGATCCTGCTTCCTGATTGGCTTGGAGGAGCGAAATCTGTGACAGCGCCAGACTGCTGACTCTGCTCCATCGCTGCTAAACTGACTGAGCGAACTGTTATGTCAGAGTCAGACAGAGTGCATAGGCGTGCGCAGCCTATGGCATTAGGGTGTGCACCTCAACCACATGTGCATGTGTATATATATATATATATATATGAATATATACACACACACTTTTATAAATAAATGTAAACAAACATTTAAGCGGTATTAAAACATTTTTAATTAAACAATTATCAATGTATACCATAGATCCCATTTAGAGCAGGGTCCCCATAGATCCCCTTTAGAGCAGGGTCCTTATAGATCCCCCTCTACAGCAGGGTCCCCCATAGATCCCCTATAGAGCAGGCCAGGGTCCCCATAGATGCCCCTTTAGAGCAGGGTCCCCATAGATCACCTTTTAGAGCAGGGACCCCATAGATCCCCCTTTAGAGAATGGTCTCCATATAATCTATGGGGACATTTCTCTAAAGTGGGGAATCTATGGGGACCCTGCTCTAAAGGGGGATCTATGGGGACCCTGGCCTGCTCTAAAGGGGATCTATGGGGACCCTGGCCTCCTCTAAAGGGGATCTATGGGGACCCTGGCCTCCTCTAAAGGGGATCTATGGGGACCCTGGCCTCCTCTAAAGGGGATCTATGGGGACCCTGCTCTAAAGGGGGATCTATGGGGACCCTGGTCTGCTCTAAAGGGGATCTATGGGGACCCTGGCCTCCTCTAAAGGGGATCTATGGGGATCCTGCTCTAAAGGGGGATCTATGGGGACCCTGGCCTGCTCTAAAGGGGATCTATGGGGACCCTGGCCTCCTCTAAAGGGGATCTATGGGGATCCTGCTCTAAAGGGGGGATCTATGGCATAGATCCCCTTTAGAGCAGGGTCCCTATAGATCCCCCATTAGAGCAGGCCAGGGCAGGTTCCCCATATAGATCTCCCCCCTTACAGCAGGCCAGGGTGAGGTGAGGTCCGGACCCTGGCCTGCTGTAGGGGGGGGGATCTATATGGGGGACCCCAGAGTGACCTAACCTCACCCTGGCCTGCTGTAAGGGGGGATAGATCTTTTCAGTTTTCAGTGTTCTTCTCACACACTCCTACCTTTTTTTTTCACCTGTCCCAGACCCCATCACAGCAGGCTAGGTTTTCTCCTCGAGTCCCCCTAGGATTTGCTCCTGCAGTACCGTCTGACCGTCGTCTCCACTGGCTCTCTCCTCTCTGGCCTCTCATCTGCCACCGCTGCCAGGTTCTTCTGCTCCTGCCTGGCCTGGTGGTTCTCTCCCGCGCTCAGCGCTGTGCTGGGCGGCCGCTGCAGGGGTTAGTCCCTCCCCCAGATAGGCCAGGCGTGCAGGAACTGTCTCTCCAAACATGCCCCCCCCCTCCCCCACAGTGGGCGACCCGGCGGCTCGGATCGGATTCGGGAACCGAGCTGCACAGCCACAGCCAGCACTGTGACTGCAGTGAGAGAGTGAGTGAGCCAGGGCAGAGAGCTGCAAGTGCGTGTGGGCGGCGGCAGCCAGCCTAAGACAGTGTGAGTGACAACTGAACTGACATGACACTGCGGAGCGCCGAGCGGATCATGCGCCCCCCCCCAGATATTGCGCCCGGTGCGGCCGGCCCCCCCTGCACCCCCCACGCTACGCCACTGCGCCATGGGATTCCACATGTGTTCAGATGCACCACAGGTCTTTGGACCTGGCTTACACATGTGGTATGTAGCACACACAAAGAAGGATGGAAACCGCTCAGGTGTGTAGGTGTCCAAACACCCAAACTGGGTGCAGGTAGGATCCTCAATACCGGCAGAGTAAATGAAAATGAGATGACCGCACTCCAATTTGAAAGTGAAGGAGATTAAAATCCGTTTATTGAAAAATATCCAAAAGCATGAAGACAAAAAAAATCAGAGACAGGGGACAAACATAGTTGACGCGTTTCACAAAATTAGATTCGCTTAGTAATAACTATGACATGTGGTACATCTGTGCAGGCAGAGGAGGAGGGATGTGTGCATGTGTGTATTAAGGTCTCAGATACCAGAATTGTGTGACCATGTGCAGAAACTCCCCCGGGTTTCAAAGACCGGGCAGAGAACTTCAACACATTTGCGCACAACCAGGATTCTCAGTGCATTCTGGGAGAGGGAGGGGCCAGCACTATGAGCCAATCAGAGCTCTGCCACTGTATGTTTAACACGGGACATGTTTACAGGAGGGTGGAGCACAGGGATGAAGTCATCAACGAGCTGCTGCTTCCTCACTGTCCTATCACAGGATGTCATCAAAATTAAAGAAGCATAAGCTAATTAATTGTCAGGGTGGGGGAGGGGGGGTCACCTGTGATATATATATAATTAATATACTCACATTGTGATTTTCGTGTGGAGTTCTGCTTTATACACAATTTTAGGACATGCAGGACCCTATGGCAATGAAATTGAAAACTCAATGCCAGGCAGAGAAACGGTGGTTTGTGGCCCCATTCTGAACCCAGTGCCTAAGAATTTTGCCTCAATGCCATCAATATCAGCTGACACCCCAGTGTCCAAATTAGGACCAAACTTAGCTGTAACTGGGCCGGCAGTGGCAGAGACACTTCCAAGTTCTGCCCTGGCCATAGCCTCTACTCCCAGTGCACTGACTTCAGCTCCAATGGAGGCATTTGGCCCTTTAGCTTCAGCCTCAAAAACACTGAACTCTGCTTTTGCTCTGCCAATTCCGGCCTCAGCATAAACTCCTGCCTTTGGGATCCTCTTCATAGGTTTATCTATAAATCCCGTTGCGTACTTTCTTGACCGAGCGTATACGCCTTCTGCATACGCATGACCTGGTCTGTCATATGTGTCAATCATTCTAAGAAGACCTTTTTTGGATGCCTTAACCTTTAATTTCATGGTTGGTGTTCTTTGGAAGTTCAACTCCACTGATGATTTCACTTAAGTTGTAAAATGTTCTTTGTGGGTTATTTGGTATGTGGTATTTCCCCAAAAGTTATCAATTCATCTCCAGAATTTCCAAGCTTTTCCTTGTGATCCCACAATTGGAGGTCGTCTCTATCCTGTTAGGAGAAATATGTATACAGTTATCATCAGATACATACTAAAGTACTCTACACACACTGTACACCATGCTAAGACCAAACTTCACCCTCTTCCCTGACCCTACTATCTGAGTACAGCCGAATCCAATGGATATTTCAGGGCAACACGGGATCGGGCAGACAACTTGGCATATACCAGAAGGGTTTGTGTGCCTCATAGTGGGCTGCAGGGATCTCCCGTACACTGATGGCCTTAGTCAACTGTTTCTTTTTCATATATGTTGTTAGAAATATGAACAATTCCAAACAAATACTGTACTTAACCCCCGGAAGATTTTACCCCCTTCCTGACCAGGGGGTATTTTGCGATTCGGCACTGCGTGACTTTAACGGACGATTGCGCGGTCGTGCGACGCTGTATCTGAACGAATTTGGCGTCCTTTTTTTCCCACAAACAGAGCTTTCTTTTGGTGGTATTTGATCACCTGTGCAATTTTTTGATCATGCGCTATAAACAAAAAAAGAGCGTAAATTTTGCAAAAATAGCAATATTTTTCACATTTTTTTATATGAAATTCCCCCCCAAAAAAATGTAAAAATCTAAATTTTTTAACATTTTCGGGCCAATTTGTTTTATGCTACCTATGTTTGGTAAAAAAAAAATCGCAAAAAGCGTATTTTGATTGGTTTGCGCAAAAGTTGTCGCGTTTACTAACAAAGGGAAAGATTTTTGTCATTTTTGTTGTTTTTTTTTAAACGCGTAATGGCGGCGATTTTTTTTGCGGTACTGCGACATTGCGGCGGACAGATTGGACCCTTGACTGACATTTTTGACACTTTTGGGGTTACCAGTGACATTTCTACAGTAATCAGTGTTATACATATGCACTGTTACTGCAAAAATACACTGGCAGTGAAGGGGTTAACTTTTTTTTGAAAGGGAGGGGCTATGTGTGTCCCTAGGGGCGTGCTTTCTACTGTGATTGGCTGTGGCTTCAGCTGTATGAACGGTGATCAACGGTTCTACATAGTAGAACCGTATGATCATCCTTCATACACAGGGGAGAATGACAGGCAGCTTGTTTACACAAGCCGCCTGACTTTCTCCCTCTCCCCCGCCGATCACAGAGTGACCGGTGGACATCGGGTCCGCCGGTCACACGCGCGGGGGGGTCCGTGACCACGCGGGAGCTGGAGCGCGCCCCTGGGGACGCGCGCTCGCTCCCTAGACCCTCACAGCTTAGCGACGTAGACCTACGTCACTTTGCCTGTGAGGGGCTGACCGCCGACGTAGATAGTCGTGCGGCGGTCGGCAAGTGGTTAAGTACCGAAAGGTGGTATCTGTACTTTCCTGGAGTAGAATTTTTTTCTCCTACTTCCACTTTTACTTCACTACATTTTTTCAATGATTTCAATACTTCTACTCCGATATTTTTTTTTTGTGCTGCATAGTTACTCGTTACTATTATAAAAATGACCACTGCCAGAACAGTAGATGGCAGTTTCATGAAGCTCAAAACATGTGTATTATCAGCGCATACGAAAATAAAAGCTACTGTATGTATAAATAAAAGCTGCATTTGAAATAATAAAAAAACAATATGATGTTTAAACTTTTGACTTCTTTCTTTAATAACTACGTAACACAGTACTTGTACTTTTACTTTCAGTACTTGAGTAGCAAAATTTTTAAAAAAACTACTTGCAATACTTAAGTACAAAAATGTTGAATACTTTAGTACTTCTACTCAAGTCACTTTTTGATCAAGCGCTTGTACTTTTACTCAAGTATGGGTTTTCGAGTACTTTATACAACTCTGGATGAAGATATGGTTAGGCTAAACATCAATAAAGTTCCTGGAATGTAATACAATAAAAGAAGTCTATCATTCTGAATTAGGATAATGTCTCCAGGTTTTTTTTAAAAATAATAATGGGTAAAGAAAATTGATTCCAGGTAGAGTTGGGGTGGACAGAAGAAGGGGGGCAGGAGGTCAATGGGGGAAGCATAGGAGGGGGAGATTAGGGAAGGTGTGGGTCTACACCTACCGAACCAGGAAAGCACATGAGGTTTCTCAGTCCAGGGAGACAGCTGGATAGAAGGTGTATTCCTCTGTAAATGTAAATTCACACCAATAAAACCATCTTTTATGAAGGGCTTCTGTACCCATGATGGTGGGCATGAGGTCCTCCATGAGTTTGATTTCTTGTATTTTTTCAGACCATTGTACCAGCGCCAAGGTGTCCAGTCAACCCCAGAGATCAGAGATACAGGATCAGGCCGTGTTAATTGATGAATAAGTAACAATTTCTTATAGGTCTTCCTTGGGATTGTGATGTGATGGAGGGAGAAGGTCGTATTGTGAGGTATGGAAGTCGGAAAACTTTTGACCCATAGGTCTGACTGAGCGCCAAAAGGGTTGAAGCTTAGGGCAATTCCAAACAACGTGGAGTATACTACCCTCAGCTTCCCACATCATCAGCACATATCCGGGACCAGGAGAATCATACGGTGCAATACAGAGGAACTCTATACCAGTAATTTGTAACCCGTTTCTTGGGATGTGTTACCTGTTAAGAATTTGTGAGCAGAGTAAATCAGTTTAAGGCTCGGTTTCCACTAGTGCGGCTACGAAGTCGTACTACTTCTAGCACGACTTCGTAGCGAAAGTAAACTGCAGCTTCAGTGAGACTTGTCCCTCATATATAGAGGGAAGTCGCACTGAAGGCGGCTCAAAAGTAGTGCACGATCTACTTTTGAAGTTGCCGCAACTGAAGCCGCGGCAGTGGAAACGGGCCCCATTGAAAGCAATGGCTTTTGACTTGCTGTGCGACTTGACATGTGTCAAGTCGCACCACAAGTCGCACTAGTGGAAACCGAGCCTAATAATTGGTTCAGGGAGAAGTTAAGTTCCAGGTTGGTGGGAAAACAAAGCTGTTTCTTTTTATTTAATAGCAGAATAATAAAGAAACTTATAAAAGTCAATCATATCCCCCCCTTATGTATTTATACATGGAGATCATATCCCCCCTTATGTATTTATACATGGAGATCATATCCCCCCTTATGTATTTATACATGGAGATCATATCCCCCCTTATGTATTTATACATGGAGATCATATCCCCCTTATGTATTTATACATGGAGATCATATCCCCCCTTATGTATTTATACATGGAGATCATATCCCCCTTATGTATTTATACATGGAGATCATATCCCCCCCCTTATGTATTTATACATGGAGATCATACCCCCCCCCTTTTGTATTTATACATGGTGATCATATCCCCCCTTATGTATTTATACATGGAGATCATATCCCCCCCCCTTATGTATTTATACATGGTGATCATATCCCCCCTTATGTATTTATACATGGTGATCATATCCCCCCCTTATGTATTTATACATGGTGATCATATCCCCCTTATGTATTTATACATGGAGATCATATCCCCCCTTATGTATTTATACATGGAGATCATATCCCCCTTATGTATTTATACATGGTGATCATATCCCCCCTTATGTATTTATACATGGTGATCATATCCCCCCCCATTATGTATTTATACATGGTGATCATATCCCCCCCTTATGTATTTATACATGGTGATCATATCCCCCTCATGTATTTATACATGAAGATCATATCCCCCCTTATGTATTTATACATAGTGATTATATCCCCCCTTATATATTTATACATAGAGATCATATCCCCCCCTTATGTATTTATACATGGTGATAATACCCCCCTTATGTATTTATACATGGTGATCATATCCCACCGTATGTATTTATACATGGAGATCCTATCCCCCCCTTAATGTTTTTATACATAGTGATTATATTCCCCCTTATATATTTATACATAGAGATCATATCCCCCCCTTATGTATTTATACATGGTGATAATACCCCCCTTATGTATTTATACATGGTGATCATATCCCACCATATGTATTTACACATGGAGATCATATCCCCCCCTTAATGTATTTATACATGGTGATCATATCCCCCCTTATGTATTTATACATGGTGATCATATCCCCCCTTATGTATTTATACATGGAGATCATATCCCCCCCTTATGTATTTATACATGGAGATCATATCCCACCATATGTATTTATACATGGAGATCATATCCCCCCTTATGTATTTATACATGGTGATCATATCCCCCCTTATGTATTTATACATGGAGATCATATCCCCCTTATGTATTTATACATGGAGATCATATCCCCCCTTATGTATTTATACATGGTGATCATATCCCCCCTTATGTATTTATACATGGTGATCATATCCCCCCTTAATCTCCTCTTCTCAAGAGAAATTAAATTCAGTTCCTCTATCTTTCCTCATAGCTGAGCTCCTCCATGCCTCTTATCAGTTTGGTTGCCCTTCTCTGCACTTTCTCCAGTTCCCCGATATCCTTTTTGAGAACTGGAGCCCAAAACTGAACTGCATATTCCAGATGAGGTCTTACTAATGATTTGTACAGGGTGTGACAGGTGGAGACTCTGTCATGGTGAAAGTGGTCATTTAAAGGACACAGAATGTGCACTTTGGCTCTGTGCGGGACTACAGCGCATAGACGTGCAGTGGAGAAAACTGCTTTTGCGGCTTTCTCCATGTTTTGGTATACCTGGATGGGGCTCTGTAGTTTGGAGATTTCATAGTGTCTTGGGAGGGACAGAATCTCCAACTCTGTGTTCGTGTTTTGGGGATGACCAGCAGGGTGTGTGCTCAGGTGGTGTGTACTCTGAGGTCTAGGAAGACCTCAGAGCTCCCAGTTGGAGACTGCTTCATCCAACAGACAGGAGGTCTGTTCATGGGGAGTCAGGAGGACTTCAATGCTCTCTGGGAGTCAGTGGCTGCACGTGGCAGCCAGAGCACGTGTATCTGCAAGAGACAGGTAACAAACAAACAAAGAGCTGGGGGGGGGGGGGGCACACCCTGAACATGCATTTCTAAAGCTGGTGCAGCTATGAAAACCAAGCAACATGCATATTTACAGAGAATAGAGCACACATGCAAAAGAAATGACTATCAAATATAAAGGCAATCAATAAATAAAAATGGGGATTTAGTCCCACCATATCGTGCTCAAGCCCACCACTACGTCAAAGCACCCCATTGTCAGTGGGTAATAAATATGCATGTTGCTTGGTTTTCATAGCTGCACCAGCTTTAGAAATGCATGTTCAGGGTGTGCCCCCCCAGCTCTGTCCAAGTATACCACGTCCACAGCCCCCTCTGTCCAAGTCTACCATGTCCACAGCCACCCCTCTGTCCAAGTATACCACGTCCACAGCCACCCCTCTGTCCAAGTATACCACGTCCACAGCCACTCCTCTGTCCAAGTATACCACGTCCACAGCCCCCTCTGTCCAAGTCTACCACGTCCACAGCCACCCCTCTGTCCAAGTATACCACGTCCACAGCCACTCCTCTGTCCAAGTATACCACGTCTACAGCCCCCTCTGTCCAAGTCTACCACGTCCACAGCCTCCCCTCTGTCCAAGTATACCACGTCCACAGCCACCCCTCTGTCCAAGTATACCACATCCACAGCCCCCTCTGTCCAAGTCTACCACGTCCACAGCCACCCCTCTGTCCAAGTATACCACATCCACAGCCACCCCTCTGTCCAAGTATACCACATCCACAGCCCCCTCTGTCCAAGTCTACCACGTCCACAGCCACCCCTCTGTCCAAGTATACCACGTCCACAGCCACCCCTCTGTCCAAGTATACCACGTCCACAGCCACCCCTCTGTCCAAGTATACCACATCCACAACCACCCCTCTGTCCAAGTATACCACGCCCACAGCCACCCCTCTGTCCAAGTATACCACGTCCACAGCCACCCCTCTGTCCAAGTATATCACATCCACAGCCACTCCTCTGTCCAAGTGTACCACATCCACAGCCCCCTCTGTCCAAGTCTACCACATCCACAGCCACCCCTCTGTCCAAGTATACCACGTCCACAGCCACCCCTCTGTCCAAGTATACCACATCCACAGCCACCCCTCTGTCCAAGTATACCACATCCACAGCCACCCCTCTGTCCAAGTATACCACATCCACAGCCACCCTTCTGTCCAAATATACCACGCCCACAGCCACCCCTCTGTCCAAGTATACCACGTCCACAGCCACTCCTCTGTCCAAGTGTACCATGTCCACAGCCACCCCTCTGTCCAAGTATACCACGTCCACAGCCACCCCTCTGTCCAATTATACCACGTCCACAGCCACCCCTCTGTCCAAGTATACCACATCCACAGCCACCCCTCTGTCCAAGTATACCACGCCCACAGCCACCCCTCTGTCCAAGTATACCACGTCCACAGCCACCCCTCTGTCCAAGTATATCACATCCACAGCCACTCCTCTGTCCAAGTGTACCACGTCCACAGCCCCCTCTGTCCAAGTCTACCACATCCACAGCCACCCCTCTGTCCAAGTATACCACGTCCACAGCCACCCCTCTGTCCAAGTATACCACATCCACAGCCACCCCTCTGTCCAAGTATACCACATCCACAGCCACCCCTCTGTCCAAGTATACCACATCCACAGCCACCCTTCTGTCCAAATATACCACGCCCACAGCCACCCCTCTGTCCAAGTATACCACGTCCACAGCCACTCCTCTGTCCAAGTGTACCATGTCCACAGCCACCCCTCTGTCCAAGTATACCACGTCCACAGCCACCCCTCTGTCCAAGTATACCACGTCCACAGCCACCCCTCTGTCCAAGTGTACCACCTCCACAGCCCCCTCTGTCCAAGTCTACCACGTCCACAGCCACTCCTCTGTCCAAGTGTGCCACGTCCACAGCCACCCCTCTGTCCAAGTATACCACATCCACAGCCACCCCTCTGTCCAAGTATACCACAGCCATCCCTCTGTCCAAGTATACCACATCCACAGCCACCCCTCTGTCCAAGTATATCACATCCACAGCCAATCCTCTGTCCAAGTGTACCACGTCCACAGCCACCCCTCTGTCCAAGTATACCACGTCCACAGCCACCCTTCTGTCCAAGTATACCACGTCCACAGCCACCCCTCTGTCCAAGTATACCACGTCCACAGCCACCCCTCTGTCCAAGTATACCACATCCACAGCCTCCCCTCTGTCCAAGTATACCACATCCACAGCCTCCCCTCTGTCCAAGGTTTTACTTACCTCCTCATAAAAATAAATCAGATTTGTTTGACAACTTCTGTCTTTAGCCGTCTTTGTAGCCGTCTTTCAGCTATAACACAAGCGGAAAGTGGTTAAATATAGGCACCATATTGGCTTTACGCCAGTACAGTGCTACTATTCTAGTCAATAAAGAGTCCCTAAAAATTAAAAACAATGGCATTGATATTACAGAGCTCCATTCTTTAAGGATTGCGCGGGTGGATGCCATCCGGTCCAAGTACTTTATTCACCTTTATTCTGTCTAAATATTTCTGGACCATACCACTTTTCAGCCATTTTGGATCATTTGGGGTTATGTCACTACCATTATGGACATGAGCTCCCCCATGCTCCTTTGCATATACAGAGCTGAAGAAAGTATTTAATAAATTTGCCTTCTCTTTGTCCTCAGCCACCCACTCCTGATTATTTTGTAAAAGCCCTACATGCTCAGACCTGACCTTTTTACTATTAAAGTGGTTGTAAAGGAAGAACGTGCATTCTCTGCATTGGGATAAAAAGCGTTCAGTGTGCAGCAGCCCCCCTCAGCCAACCTAATAATATATTATATTATATTATATTATATTATATTATATTATATTGTATTATATTATATTATATTGTATTATATTATATTGTATTATATTATATTATTGTATGTTATATTTTATTATGTTAAGTTATGTTATTATATTACAGTATATTACAATATATTATGTTATTTTAAGTAATTTTCAATTATATTATTGTATTTTATCGTATATTATATTAAGATATGTTATACAGCTATTATGGTATATTGCTGTTATATTATGTTATACTACTGCAAATTATAATATAACATATTATATTATGCTGTTGTGTTAGGATATACAGTATAATATGTATATAATATATATATATATATATTTAATTATAATATATAATATCTTATATTATGAGAAGTGTACTTTCACAAAAAGCTACACACAAATAACAATTAGTGAAGCCATTAAGTCCCGGTTCACATTAATGCGATGAAAAACATTGCATGTGATTCGGAGCGCACTGTTCTGCAAATCACATGCGATGTCTGTGCGATGCGAATTCAGCCTTACGGATTGTATGGCTGAATTGGCATCGCATTCGGACACAAGGACCCTTCTTTGGGTCCGCTCCAGAAACAGATCGCATGGGTGTTCACACCCATGCGATCCGATTCATGTCCGAACTGACAGTTCGCACTGCGATATGCGAACTGATCTGGGGATGTCGTTAACTCTCTATTGACACCCCCAGCAATTTGCATATGGCAGTGTGACCTGCCTGCGAGTTGAATGCGATGCGGGAACCGGCACTTAAACTATTTGCTGTGATAAATATTCTGTTTGCAGTACTAACAGTGTAATAATTGTACATGAAGTTCCCATTGACCACCTCCAGCCTACCTGGCAGATCTTGATTCAAAAATATGTTGGAGAGTGGCACTGGTGGGCATTGATAAGTGGCACTGGTGGGCATTGATAGGTGATCCAATTCCTGTCCTATCTGACAGTTCGCCCTGCGATATGCTAACTGATCTGGGGGTGTGGTTAACTTTGTATTAACATTGTATTAAATTTGTATTAACTTTGTATTGACACCCCCAGCGATTTGCATATGGCAGTGTGAACTGCCTGCGAGTTGAATGCGATGTGGGAACCGGCACTTAAACTATGTGCTGTGATAAATATTCTATTTGCAGTACTAACAGTGTAAAAATTGTACATGAAGTTCCTATTGGCCATCTCCAGTCTCCCTGGCAGCTCTTGATTCAAAAATATGTTGGAGAGTGGCACTGGTGGGCATTGATAGGTGGGACTGATGGGCATTGATAGGTGGCACTGGTGGGCATTGATAGGTGGCACTGGTGGGCATTAATAGGTAGCACTGGTGGGCACTGGTAGGTGCTCCTGTATGTCCATATCTCAGATAAGCTCCTTCTGGTCTCCTCTATCAGTAATGAGTGTTTTATAGGCACTGGTGGGCATTGATAGGTGGCACTGGTGGGTATTAAAAGGTGGCACTGGTGGGCATTGATAGGTAGCACTGGTGGGCATTGATAGGTGGCACTGGTGGGCATTAATAGGTAGCACTGGTGGGCACTGGTAGGGGCTCCTGTATGTCCATATCTCAGATAAGCTCCTTCTGGTCTCCTCTATCAGTAATGAGTGTTTTATAGGCACTGGTGGGCATTGATAGGTGGCACTGGTGGGTATTAAAAGGTGGCACTGGTGGGCATTGATAGGTAGCACTGGTGGGCATTGATAGGTGGCACTGGTGGGCATTGATAAGTAGCACTGGTGGCATTGATAGTTGGCACTGGTGGGAATTGATAGGTAGCACTGGTGGGCATTGATAGGTGGCACTGGTGGACACTGATAGGTAGCACTGGTAGGGGCTCCTGTATGTCCATATCTCTGAGAGGCTCCTTCTGGTCTCCTCTATCAGTGGTCTCCTCTATCAGTAATGAGTGTTTATAGGACCCCCCCCCCCCGTACATTTCTAGAGTTCTTACCTGTTGGTGTAGAGATGAGGACACGATGTGACCCAGGCCGGCTCACACTCTTCAGCACTATGGACTCTGTGTGTGAAGTTTCAGAATTACCCTCCCGAGGTCCAACCACTCTGCAGGAGATCCCTCTGTTGTGAGCGGAGGTCTGTGAATTGGAAATGCCTGGAATTTGAATATATTTATACTGCTAGAGGAATTTCGGAGAGTCAACATGAAAGTGAAAGTCCCAGACGATCACATTCCATTGCT
The DNA here is from genome assembly GCF_965119305.1 of Pelophylax lessonae. Taxonomy (NCBI): domain Eukaryota; kingdom Metazoa; phylum Chordata; class Amphibia; order Anura; family Ranidae; genus Pelophylax; species Pelophylax lessonae. The sequence continues at coordinate 230,989,236 of NC_138778.1, read as the reverse complement.
CTGTACAAGCAAAAATTCCCTAAACTTCTCAGCTCCCTTCTGTGCTTCCCAGCCAAGTTTCCTTTTCCCTGAACTCCGGGATCAGGAAATAATGTCTAAATACAGCCGTCATGTATATTCCTTCTGGAACCTTGGTGTGCCAACATTAGCATAGACGCACTTAAAGTGTTCGTTACCCCAACATTTCATATTCTTGTTATGTGGCTTCTGTACCATGTACTTGTATAAGGAAGTATCCTGTTGCCTTTGTGTGAAATCCCTGGTGATCCTGCCAGTCCACACTTAAATCCAGGCCATTACATGTGGCCCTCATACCCAGTGCCATCTTAAAAGCATTAAAGGGCCCCGGGCAATGCAGTGCACTGGGGCCCCACCTACCAAATCCCCCATGAGAATAAAAATGCAAATTATGGATAAGGCGATATTTATTGGTGCAGCAGTGCCAGGCTAATGACAGCTTCCATGTTGGGCGGCTGGGTCTGGTGACCACACACAGGGACGGGAGTTAGACTCGACTGTCCTGTGTGCGCCTGTTCCCGTGGAGGCGGATAGGCATTTCTGCAATCGTGGGTTCCCCCTCCACAGCCCAAGTGGCCTGACAGTAGTGCAGGGCCGCCAGGTGCTTGCCACCTGCTAAGTGTGGCGGCAGGGTCCGGTGACCACACACAGGGATGGGAGTCAGACTCGACTGTCCTGTGTGCGCCTGTTCCCGTGGAGGTGGATAGGCATTCCTGCAGTTGTGGGCTCCCCCTCCATGGCCCAAGTGGCCTGACAGCAGCGCAGGGCTGCCAGGCGCTTGCCACCTGCTAAGTTCGGCGGCTGGGTCCGGTGACCACACACAGGGATGGGAGTCAGACTCGTCTGTCCTATGTGCGCCTGTTCCCGTGGAGGCGGACAGGCATTCCTGCAGTTGTACAAAGAGCAAATGACTCCTGCGCTTAAGGGGTGGCCTTGCGGCTGGTATCCGGAAAATGCGATTCAGGTCAAATTGTAGTAAATCCAGGCTGTGCTGCCACTCTCATCGGGTCGTGGTAACCCAAAGAAGATACTGGAAAAGAGAAATGGACAGAGGGCGCACCAGCCTAGCGCATTATCTTTAAAACTATTTATTGTATTAGACATGTATACACATTATACTCACAAAACGATTATGAAACACGGGCAATAAGCAATGAGGGACCACCAGGGGTCTCCACTGGGCATCCTCAGCTGCCGCAGGCCGTGGAAGGATGTAGACCCCCAAAAAAAAACACTTACGCGTTTCGGGGTGTTCCCCCTTCATGCCCAGAAGCTGTGCAGGGATGACGTGCCTCCGCCGGAAGTGATGAACAGGGCCGGTGCAGGGCATTCTGGAACTCCAACATCACCGAAGAGGACACCGAAGAGGACGCTCCGGCTTCAGCTGCCCACACCTGAGATGGCAGCGCCGGACAAGACATTTTCAAGGTAAGTATTTCTTCTAAAAGGTAAGTGAAACCGGGGACAGTTCAGTGGCTATCATTGCTGAAATGCACTAGCCCTGACTGTCCCGGGGGTATTTTCATCGAAAAAAAAATTTTGAGGCCGGAACTCCGCTTTAACCGCTTCCCCACCAGGCCTATTTCGGACACTTTTTTTTTACAAGTTAAAACCAGTATTTTTTCCTAGAAAACTACTTAGAACCCCCAAACATTATATATATATTTTTTTTAGCAAAGACTCTGGAGAATAAAATGGCGGTCATTGCAATATTTTTTGTCACGCGGTATTTGCGCAGCGGTCTTTAAAACTCCATTTTTTTGGGGAAAAATTTTGAAAAATCACATTTCACTGCTTTTAAAAAATACTAAACAGTAAAGTTAGCCCATTTTTTTTGTATATTGTGAAAGATGATGTCACGCCGAGTAAATAGATACCCAACATGTTACGGTTTAAAATTGCACCCCCCCCTAGGATGGTAACAAACTACGGTCAATAGAGATCTCAATAGGCGACACTTTAAATTTATTTAACGGTTACCAGTTTAGAGTTAGAGTGTAGCTCTTTTTTTAAAATTATTGCACACGCTCTGGCGATCGCGGCGATACCTCACATGTGTGGTTTGAACAGCGGTTTCATTTGCGGCTCGACTTCCGTATACGTTTTTTTTTGTGCGCGAGCTAACGGTGACGGGGGCGGCTACATTTTTTTTTTCCCATTTATTTTATTTATTTTTTTAACTTTATTACATTTTTTTAAAAAAATACAAAAATCTGATCACTTTTATTGCTGTCACAAGCAATGTAAACATCCCTTGTGACAGCAATATGCAGTGACAAGTACACTTTATGGTGGGATCGAGGGTCTAAAAGACCCCAAACCCTTCCACTACACTTCCCTGTATGCATACAGCCGTTTTTCAAATTTGCCGCCTTTTGTAGCACACTTACCCAGAAGTGACGTCATGGACGCCGCCTCCGGGTTACGTCATCGGAGACCCGAAGCCGTTTCCGGCATTCATCGGGACTCCATCCAGTCGGCGGATGCGCCGGCTGGGTGCTCGGGGCTCCCGATGGGACGGGAGCCCCGGTATAAACACAATTCTACTGTGATATATAAGTGGGACTTATATATCACAGTAGAATTGTGTTATTTTACTTGCACTGTGTCATTGGGACTTTGAATATCACTGATTTTTGATTCAACGTTTATTATGGTTTTTCACAGTATTTGAGTTTATGGTCACATTATATATTATACCTCACTAAGCGATTAATTTTGATATTTATTCACTTAGCGCAGCAATATTATTTACTTACTACATATAACTGATGCGGCCCGCAATAAAATTGAGTTTGACACCCCTGGTTTATTCCATGGAGGACATCTAGTGGTGAAGGAACAGCATAACAGATCCACTTGATAGTTTCAATTTATGCGATACACAAGAGATACGCAGGTGAGAGGCTAATGAACACAGAGGGATGAAGATAAAGATCACCCACACCTATCTTTGAATGTTATGGTGAAGGGACATTTGGAATCACAGCATTAACTCATTTATATATTTTTTGTGGACTAAGTTTGCCACTTCTTCTTCTTTTGTGCACATTTAATTTAAATTGTGGCACTGAAATGATTTTTGCTATATTTTTTGTTTTGATATGAATATTTAAAAAATTTATGTTATTTTCAAGATCGTGTGTCCTAGAAGATTTAGTTGGATTATGCAGTGTTGAGTTATTTTGATCATAATAGGAGAATATTTTTTGCACGTGTAGCACTGCCCCCTTGAGGACTGCTGGATATTACACTTTCAGGTCCCCCTGAGTTACCCATTAGCAACACTGGCATTCACAATTTAACACTTTACTTCTTTGGCTCAGTCAATGATCAGTCTAGGGATATGTAGTGGTTTTTGGTGTTTTATTTTAAATTCTTCCGGCCCGCGCTATAGCCGAAAGACGGCTGCTGCGCGGGCTCTAATTTCAAGGAGGCCGTCTTTAAATGGCCTCCCAGTAACAGGCTCCCCGCGCGCTCCCGCGAGCGTGCATCAGGGAAAATCTGTGTCGGACACAGCCAATCACAGATCGTGGTAAATGGCCAATCACAGCCGCCATTTACCACGTGATCGGACCGTGCAATGAGAGATGATCTCATATGTAAACATATGAGATCATCTCTCATCGCCAGCTCTCCTTCCTCACACAGAGACTGCAGTGTGAGGAAGAGCAGAGCCGATCAGCCGTTCGGGGACACAGAAAAATGTAATCAGGGCACTGATCACCACTGCCCTGATTAAAACCGAGGTAAATAAAATAGAATGTGCCCACCATCAGTGCCCACAGTGCCCTCCATCAGTGCCCCCCATCAGTGCCCACAATCAGTGCCCATAGTGCTGACAGTCAGTGCCCATCAGTGCCTGCTCATCTAGGCACTGATGAGCACTGATTGGCAGCACTATGGGCACTGAGTGTGGGCACTGGTGGTGCTGCCCATCAGTGCTCATCAGTGCCGCCTATCAGTGCTCATCAGTGCCACCCGTCAGTGTCCATCAGTGCCACCCATCAGTGTCCAGCAGTGCTGCCTCTCAGTGCCCATCAGTGCCACCCGTCAGTGCCGCCTCTCAGTGCCCAGCAGTGCCACCTCTCAGTGCCCAGCAGTGCCAGCTATCAGTGCTCATCAGTGCCGCCTATCAGTGCTCATCAGTGCCGCCTATCAGTGCTCATCAGTGCGGCATATTAGTACCTCCTCATCAGTGCCCATAAGTGCCACCTCATCAGTGCCCATAAGTGCCACCTCATCAGTGCCCATCGTTGCAGCCTATCAGTGCCCATCATTGAAGGAGAAAAATTGATTTATTTTCAAAATTTACTCGCAGAAAATAAGAAAAACTTTTTTTTTTTTCAAAATTTTCTGTCTTTTTTCTTTTTTTTTGTAAGAAATAAAAAACCCAGAGGTGATTAAATACCACCAAAAGAAAGCTCTATTTGTGTGAAAAAAATGATAAAAATTTCATATGGGTACAGTGTAGCATGACCACGCAATTGTCATTCAAAGCGTGAGAGCGCTGAAAGCTAAAAATTGGCCTGGGCAAGAAGGGGGTGAAAGTGCCCGGTAGGCAAGTGGTTAACAGGGGATAGGGATGGGAGAAGGGAATAGTGGGATACTCCAAATTAACTATTCACAAAATGGAGGACTTCTACTTCTCGATACAGCCAGGCCGTTCACCCTGCCACTTAGGTGAATTCCCGTCTCTATCCAGATGACTTGATGAACTAAATTCTCTTCAGGACACTTTCCTAGCATCCTCTTTCTCGACTGCTGACACCTGTCCTCTGACTATATTACTCCGGGGTGGCCCCCCTCAGGTCAGGCCCCTTGACACGAACCCCTGTACTCACGATATTGTTTTTCTAGGGTCTTCAGTGTCTCCCCCTCAGTCAGCTCTCCTGGACCTCTGGGTTCAGTTGAGTTCCTCTGGCCCTAAGGGCGACCTCCTGATGCCATGTGCCACTGCTACAGAGGTGTCAGGAACGCACTAGGCATTCCTCTATGGCACTAGAGAGGCGCACTGGAGTGCGCATGCGCGAACGCCTATCTGCCCATTCAGCGGCGAACGAGCGTTCGCCAGTGCGCATGCGCGAACGCCTATCTGCCCGTTTAGCTATTGCATGCACGTGCACACTGGCGAATGCCCGTTCGTTGCTAAAAGGGCAGATAGGTGTTTTCGCATTTGCACTCCAGTGCCATAGAGGAATGCCTAGTGCGTTCCTGACAAGAGGAGGAGGCAGTCGTCCCCCTCCCTCCGGGACTCTGCTCACCAGCCAAAGACCGCTCCTGGCTTTTATACAGTATCCCAGAATGCACCGAGACAGCCAGTCTCTGCCATTCACCAGGACTGTATCAAAGCCCATGCACCCATTGGTCAGGTTTCCTTGAACTGTCCCAACATGCCTCCCTATTGGACCAGTGTGAAACACTCTCTAGACCCAATGAATCACACACTGAGCACACCGAGCAGACCCAACCCACAGACCAGACAGAAAGCAATACAGATCTGCCCGCTGCTCCTCTGATAGGCAGACAGAGCCAAAAACTATACTCTCTCACTATCACCTACCTAGGAGGGTTGCTACACACATTATTTTGATTTATCCAATATAGACAGCGCGACACCTTATTTTCACTTTATATTTCGTGCAACGCTGTAACTATATAGTTACATAGTTACATAGTAATTGAGGTTGAATAAAGACAAAAGACCATCCAGTTCCCCCTATGTAGGTGTGTGTGGCCGTAATCATCTCTCATACCCCTGAATGTTCTGATCCTTGAGATGTAAGTCTAAGAGTCTTTTGAAAGCCACCATACTTCCCGCAGAAACCACCTCTTGTGGTAGAGAATTCCACAATCTTGTAGCCCTAACAGTAAAGAACCCACCACATTGCCTGAGGTCAAAACACTTTTCCTCTAATCGCATTGTATGCCCTTGAGTTCTCATGCAATCCTTGCGACTGAATAGCTGTTTTTCTATGCTGAGATCACCATTGAGGTATTTATAAATTGCTATCATGTCCCCTCTCAGGCGTCTCTCTTCTCCAGGGAGAATAAATAAAGCGATTGCAGACGCTCTTCATAATTAAGGTCCTCCAATCCCCTAATTAGTTTAGTTGCCTTTCTCTGGACTCTCTCCAGCTCCAACACATCCTTCCTGAGGACCGACAACCAGAACTGGACAGAATACTCCAGATGCGGTCGGACCAGAGTTTTATAAAGTGGAAGGAATATAGTTTTATCTCTGGAATACATCCCCTTCCTTATCCATGCTCAGGGGAGGACTGGGCTAGGGGGCAGGGGGGCAATTGCCCCCTGGGCCGCTCTGACACACAGTCAGGAGGATTGGAAGGCATGCCTGAGAGGAGTAGGATGGGGCAGTCTGGGATGGGTGCAGAGCCAGTCGGGAAGACTGTGGTGGCATGGGCAGGGGCAGGAGAGGACTGGGCCAGGGGGCCGGGGGGCGATTGCCCTGCTGGGCCGCTCTGATGTCCTGTAAAAAGGCTGCACCGCTTCTGCCACAGACATGCCTAAAGGATTCCTAGTGAAGAGAAGTAAAAGGTCTCCGCCACTGACCTACTGAGTGCGGGTTAAGACAAGGACAGAGCGCAGGCCTCCCCCCCCCCCCCAGCATAGATGGTGTAAACTGTTTGAGCAGAGGCCGGTTCCATGCCCCACTGGAGACTCTCCTCCCCTGGCCAACCCCAACCAAACTGTCCCAGCTAGAGATTACCTGGAGCAGGGCTTCATCCTGGAATGGGGGTCAGGAGGAGGACGGGAAGAGGGAGAGAGGGAGGGGGCCTAGTCGCTGCACCATGGGCTTCTGGTTTGTACTTGCCCCCTGGGCCCAAAGTTGCCAGTCAGCCCCTGTCCATGCTAATATTCTGCCGGCTTTGGCAGCTGCCGCTTGACATTGCATGCTATTGCTTAGTCTATCATCAACCAAGACTCCCAGATCTTTCTCCATTTTTGATTCCCCCAAGGGTTCCCCCCCTAACGTGTATTGTGCTTTTATGTTTCTAGTCCCCAAGTGCAAAACCTTACACTTCTCCACATTAAACCTAATTTGCCATGTCGTTGCCCACTCCGTTATTTTGTCCAGGTCATTCTGTAGGACATCTGCCCCATGCTGTGCAGTTATTGCCCTGCCCAATTTTGTGTCATCTGTAAAAACTGATATTGAACTCCTGATCCCGTCCTCAATGCTGATTATGAATAAATTGACATTTCTATCATTTGTTTCACACATTGAAAAAAAAATGTCATCTTTTATTCTCCAATATCCATGTACAATGATACTCAATAATAACAAAAAACAAAAAAATAAATAAGCTGGTGCAGAAATATATATTATTTATTGTTAAAGTTATGTGGGGGGTCTGCTGTGTGTCCCGGCTATTCGGGGGAACAAGGACAGGATGCTTAGAGGTGTATTTAGGTAACAACGACAGTTTACAAAGTATTATACAAAAAAAATATAGAAATAAAATGTCTTCACATTTTGTTCAGGTTTATCCTGCATAAAAGAACACCCGAAAAGTCGTCTTATTTTTTTTAACAACCTGTGAGCACCGACTAAAATAAAAAAAATAAAAAAACACATATTACATTTATAAATGTAGAATAGCTGAGTGTAAGAAATATAAACATTTTGAGGTTCTATTTGTTACAAAAAATAAAAAAAATTGCACAGCCATTCCTATGATTTGGGCAAAAATCAATTTTCTTCGGACTATTTTTTTTTTTTTTACACACGAACAGCAGCAAAATACAGCATTGTGGCCACTAGAAGGAGCTGAGGAGCATAGGAAATATATTCAAACTTGTAACAAGTGATACAACAATTCTAGCCACTTCCCGCTGGGAGGACATCATCCTGGACTTTCAGTGGAGATATCTGAGTGATGGTCATTATTCAGGTATCTATTTTTCAGCCAGCAATTCTCTGCAATGTAAAAGGCATAATAGCAGCTGTTTAGCTGCTTGATTGCTATTACAGGTGGTGGGAGGGGACATCACCCCCCCCCTCCCTCCCGCCGCCCTCTGGTGCTTCCCGACTTGCCTATGCGATTGCCGAGCCAGAGAATGAAACTACCGGCAGCGGCCGTTTACCATAGAGATGGCTAGATGGTCTCCAGCCATATCTATGACCCTCAGAGAACAGAAGCGACGTCATGACGTCACCTACGGCGCAGGCAGATCTAAACACTGCGGGTTTATTTGCTGGAAAGCTCCAGATGTTTTTTTTATCTTAGGCTTTCCAGCATTGAGGAGAGATGTGGGGACTTTTAGACCCCAGATCTCTCCTTAAAGAGGACTTGTCATGCCCTATTCCTATTACAGGGGATCAAAAAATATATAGTAATGTGCATTAGCGCTACCAACTTCCAACTCACCAAAAAATATAAATATAAGCTGTAATCAATAATAATAATTACTTAACACCGTAGCTGATATCCCGTTATCTGCAATTACAGGGGATGTTTACATTCTTTGTACTAGAAATAAAAGTGATAAATAAAAAAATTCAAAAAAATAGAGGAAAAGTGTAAAAATAAAATAAACCATACAAAAAAAAAATAATAGAGCGCCCCTATCCATTCTTGCTCGCACGCAGAAGCGGACGCATATGTAAAGGGCATTTAAACCACACATGTGAGGTATCGCAGCAAAAGTCAGAGTGAGAGCCTATGGAGATTTTTAAGTACCAATGTTTGGCGCCATTCCACAAGTGTGTGCAATTTTAAAGCATTGGGTATCTATTTACTCAGGATAACATTATCTTTCACATTATAAAAAAAATTAAAATTCAGGCTATCTTTACTGTTTTGTTTTTTTTTTTGTTTTTTTTACTTCACAAAATTGTTTTCTTTTTTCCAAACAAAATTGTGTTTGAAAAATTGCTGCGCAAATACCGTGTGACATAAAATATTGCAACGACTGCTGTTTTATTCTCCAGAGTCTTTGCAAAAATATATATATAATATTTGGGGGTTCTAAGTAATTTTTTAGCAAAAAATACTGTTTTTATACTTGTAAACAACATGTGACAGAAAAAGGCTTGGTCCTTAAGTGGGTAATTCATGAAAGTGTTTTTTTTTTTTACAAAAAAATTTGCGTTTGAAAAATTGCTGTGTGAATACCGTGTGACAAAAAAATTGCAATGACCGCCATTTTGTTCCCTAGGGTCTCTGTTAAAAAAAAAAAAAAAATATATATATATATATATATATATATATATATATATATATATATATAGATATAATGTTTGGGAGTTCTAAGAAATTTTCTAGCAAAAAAAAAACCCACTGATTTTTACATATATGAGAGAAATGTCAGAATTGGCAAGTGGCTAGACAACACTAGAGGGAATTAGCAGATAATTCTAACCAGTGGCCAATAGTTATAGATAAAATGTAACCATTGTTTAAATTTATTTGTTATTTCTCTTTAGCATTCTTTAGGATAATTGCATTGTACCTCTTGTTACAAGGACCTATGTATTTCCTATGCTCTTTAGCTCCATCTAATGGCCATCATGTGGTATTTTAAACTTGAAAACAGCATGTGTCAGAAATAGGCTTGGTCCTTAAGTGGTTAATTCATAAAAGTGTTTTTTTTGTACAAAAAAATTTATGTCTGAAAAATTGCTGCCCGAATACCATGTGACATAAAAAATTGCGCCATTTTGTTCCCTAGGGTCTTTGCTAATACAGACATATATATATATATATATATATATATATATATATATATATATATATAAAATGTTTGTGGGTTTTACAACATTTTCTAGCAAAAAAACACAGATTTTTACATATATGAGAGAAATGTCAGAATTTGCCCGGATGGCAGGTGGCTAGACAACACTAGAGGGAATTAGCAGATAATTGCAACCAGTGGCTAATGGTGATAATAAGATTGTAACCATTGTTTACATTTATTTATTATTTCCCTTTAGCATTTTCTAGGATTGTATCTCTTGTTACATAGGACCTTGTATTTCCTATGCTCTTCAGCTCCATCTAATGGCCATCATGTGGTATTTTACTGCCCATAATAAAAGAACATTTGTCCAATAAACCACTTTAGGACCACCCCATAGTAGTTTCACTGCTACAGGGCGGCTCTCCTGTGCAAAATCTCATATATATATATATATATATATATATATATATATATATATATATATATAATTCTGCACTTCTGCCTGCAGGGGGCGCACACTGCATCACCAGCAGGCCCCTTCTGCCATGAAAATTCACAGAAGCCGATCTGCGGGTCCCGAGGACTTGATGTCCAGCGGCACCCGCCGATCGTGTGTAAACAACACAGAACAGGGGTTTGTAAACAAGGCAGATCCCAGTTCTGATAGGGAGGAAGGCATGGATCCTGTGTCTCTGCAAAGAATCCATGTCTTCCCCTAGTAAAAGCAGCACACATAGTAAACACAAACACTGGCTAGGCACACATTTAACCCGTGTATCACCCTAGATGTTTAACCCCTTCCCAGCAAGTATCATTAGTACAGTGACAGTGCATATTTTTAGCACTGATCACTGTATTAGTGTCAAAACTGTCGACAAGTGTCCGAGTGACCGCCACAATATCGCAGTCCTACTATAAGTTGCTGATCGCCGCCATTACTAGTATTAATAAAAAATAAAAACAAATTCTACAAATATATTATTTAGTTTGTAGGTGTCATAACGTTCAATATACGCTTATTGGGATTTTTCTTTGCCAAAAATTTGTAGCAGAATACATATTGGCCTAAATTTATAAAGACATTTTCATTTTTTTTATATTTTTTTTTTATTGGATGTGTTTTATAGCAGAAAGAAAAAAAATATTGTATTTTTTTTTTTTTTTTAATTGTCGCTTTTTTTTGTTTTTAGCGCAACAAAAAAAAAAAATGCAGAGGTGATCAAATATCACCAAAAGAAATCTCTATTTATGGGAAAAATTGAATTTTATAAATTTATGGGGAAAAAATGACATTATTATGTGCAGCATCACATGACCCCACGTTTGTCAGATAAAAAAAAAAAAAAAAAAAAAAAAAAAATTCTACAAATACATATTTATGGTATTTTTTTTTTACCATAAATATGTAGCAGAATACATATTGGCCTAAATTTCTTATTATTATTATTATTATTATTAAGGATTTCTATAGCGCCAGCAATTTACGCAGCACTTTACAATATTAGAGGGAGACAATACATATACAATACAATAAAATACAAGAGGATTTAGAGGGACCTGCTCAGAAGAGCTTACAATCTAATTCATGAAGAAACTTGATTTTTTTTTTTTACTTTTTTTTATTGGATGTGTTTTATAGCAGAAAGTAAAAAATATTGTGTTTTTTTTTTTTTTTTTTACATTGTCGCTCTTTTTATGTTTTTAGCGCAAGAAATTAAAAACCGCAGAGGTGATCAAATATCACCAAAAGAAAGCTCTATTTATGAGGAAAAAAAATGAGAATATATAAATATAAAAAATGACAATATTATGTGCAGCATCGCATGACCACACGTTTGTCAGTTAAAATAACGCAGTGTCGTAGCGCAAAAAATGGCCTGGTCATGAAGGTCAAGTGGTTAAGAAAATAGCCTAAAGAACATTTATTTTGCCCAATTAGCACAGAATATCATTGTTACTAAATAGACCCCTGGCTCAAAAGGCTATAAAATAGTTCTGTTGGAGGCCTCCGATACTTGTCTTGCGTTCCTTGATGGTCGGATGACTTGATTTTGGCTTTCCCCACAATATCCATCTCAGTGGATCTTCTAAGGCAGGAGGTTCAGCCGCACACACAAGGCACATAATAATACAGACAATGTTATATATCTTCACTCCTCAGGTGTTTCCATCCGAATGATGAATCTAAGTGGAAGTCTTCCTTCTCCTGTTCTTTGGCCAACTCAAGAAAAACCTGTTAGGAATCAAACAACAAAGACTGAGCACCTTCTTACCATACCTTATATTTATGAACATGGCCAGGAACTTCAAGTAAGTTAGTAGCTAGATAACCCTTCAGTTGTTGTTTCCCTACCCCTGCTGTCCCCTGATACCCCTACTGGAAAACTTACAGCATAAGTAAGCCTACATAAAATAAATCACATTAAGAAAGTAGGAAATGTATCACCATGTTTGACATTGTTCATTGGATATCAGTGCCATTACCTGCTCGAGGGTGGACTGGGAGAAGCTGTACTCCTCCATGTTATAGGTTTGTTTAGCTGTGTAAAGAAAATACACAAAGATCAGTGACCTTCATACCATCCTGTGAGGTGGACCACATTCATCTTCAGCTCCATTACCAGCTGTATAATCTTACCGTTCTCCAAGTGTAGGAAGGCCTGGGACAGAGACTGGACGTTATCCATTGGGATTTTATAGACCAACAAGGACGAGAACCTGCGGGGTAAAGAATGACATTCAATGGAAGCATCCAATCACTAAACCCATAAAATCTATAAAGTAAAGGTCACCCAAGGAGAACCTGCGGGGTAAAGACTGAAAATCAATGGAAGCATCCAATCACTACACCCAACAAGTCTATAAAGTAAAGGTCACCAAAGAAGAACCTGCGGGGGTAAAGACCGAAATTCAATGGAAGCATCCAATCACTAAACCCATAAAATCTATAAAGTAAAGGTCACCCAAGGAGAACCTGCGGGGTAAAGACTGAAATTCAATGGAAGCACCCAATCACTAAACCCAACAAGTCTAAAAAGTAAAGGTCATCCAAGGAGAATCTGCGGTGTAAAGACATTCAATGGAAACATCCAATCACTAAACCCAACAAGTCTATAAAGTAAAGGTCATCCAAGGAGAACCTGGGGGGTAAAGACTGAAATTCAATGGAAGCACCCAATCACTAAACCCAACAAGTCTAAAAAGTAAAGGTCATCCAAGGAGAACCTGCGGGGATAAAGATTGACATTCAATGGAAACATCTAATCACTAAACCCAACAAGTCTATAAAGTAAAGGTCATCCAAGGAGAACCTGCGGGGGTAAAGACCGACATTCAATGAAGGCCTCCAATCACTAAACCCACCAAGTCTATAAAGTAAATGTCATCCAAGGAGAAACCTGCGGGGTAAAGACTGACATTCAATGGAAACATCCAATCACTAAACCCAACAAGTCAAAAAACTAAAGGTGATCCAAGGAGAACCTGCGGGTTAAAGACCAAAATTCAATGGAAACATCTAATTACTAAACCCAACAAGTCTATAAATTAAAGGTCATCCAAAGGAAAACCCGCGGGTTAAAGACTGAAAATCAATGGAAGCATCCAATCACTAAACCCAACAAGTCTATAAAGTAAAAGTCATCCAAGGAGAACCTGCGGGGTAAAGACCAGCATTCAACAGAAGAATCCAAACACTGAACACAAGTTTCTTCCATCACATCTGTGTACTATTTGTGCTCTACTCCACTTTCATTTTTTCTATGTTGTATTGAACCGCATCAGGTTTTATTGAAGTATATTGACATCTAGTGGTGGTTTGTGGCCAACATAACTTGTTTACTTTGTGATTTCTAGTTTCTCCCTCGGTTATCCCCCTCCTGTTTAGCGCTAGACCTTACCCATTTCTAGACAGGGCTTGGGAAAGTCATTGCCCTCTTACACTTCAGAAGACTACAAAAAGTTCCTCTGCATTGTAATTAATTGGAGTAAAATTGGATTTAATTCAACTTCTGTGTCTTTTTGAAGAGTTAAGCTGCCTGTGGATGGTGCCAAGTTAGCAGGTGACCATATTCTTTGTACAGACTGAGTCTAAAGAGGTTTGTCAATATATATATAAAGCAGCATTTGAAACAAAGAAATTTGGTTTAAGATTCAGATGGAGGAGAACATATTTTATTTACTAATTGATCCCTCTGTACATGGATCCTAGGCACCTATTATTAAAGGGATCTGGAAGATTTCTAGAACTTCACAGATTTGTTATCACTTGAGATCTGTTATTGCTGCTATCTAAGGGTCCCTTACCACCATAACCAGAGATCTAAGAATCTGTCATCTAAGGCAGTGTTTCTCAACCCCGGTCCTCAGGGCACACTAACAGGCCAGATTTTAAGTATTACTTTGGGGAGAGGCAGACTAGAATACTACAATCACTGAGCAGCAAATGATATCATCTGCATTTCAGTTTTCTTGCAAACCTGGCCTGTTAGTGTGCCCTGAGGACTGGAGTTGAGAAACACTGATGTAAGGGATATGTTAATACCCCTTGGAGCCAGCGCCTCCCATCCCTTTAAGGGGTTTCAGATACCGGGAGGCAGGGCAGAGTATATGATCATGTGACCATCGTGATTGGCTGTCACTACAGTCACATGATCGGTAAGCTCCCAATCGCAAGAAGCGATGTGTATTTTTCCATTAGCTTCTGTTAGCTTTCCACAAATTGGTACACAAATATGGGGGCTCTCAGAGCCAAGGCCCATCTGCCGAGAGGCCACATACTTGCATACAATTGGTGCCTAGAGGTTAAAACTGAAGATTAATATTTATAGGGGAACCATGAATCATGGTCTTGGAATCTTGCAGAGTATGAGCTGCTTTACCTGTCCTGCCTGGCGGCTTGTGGGAAGAGGCGCAGGACCTCCTGGTGGATCTCATCAGCCTGCTGGGTGTCCTTCAATTTGATCTCCAGGAGGTAACCTTTACCGAATTTGCTCTTCAGATGCTGGATGGAGCCGATACACCTGGGAGAGAAATGCTGTGAATTATTAAAGTGCATGTTACATAGTACATAGTTAGTATGGTTGGAAAAGACACAAGTCCATCCATTTTTTGGTTCTAGATAGAGTAAGGAAGGTTTAGACCAGAGGTGTCAAACTCAATTTAATTGTGGGCCGCATCAGCATGGGGGTTGTCCTCAAAGGGCCGGTTGTATCTGTAAGACTATGCATTTACTTAGATACTTAGAAGTATGCAGTGTACAGAGTGTAAAGTTCACAAATGTGCTGCATACAGATTGCAGAGTTCAGGGGTGCGCTATGTACAGACTGCAGGGTTGTGGAGTGCATGACATACAGAGTGTAGGGTTTATGAGTGCACTATGTACAGAGTGCAGAGATAAGAAGTACGTGGTGTGCAGAGTTCAGGAGTGTGCGGAGTACAGAGTGCCCCTACCCCCCCCAAAAAGCTTTCTTACCTTTCATCTGCCTGGCTCTAGTACCTCCAGGCAGTATAGGTGGTTTCGCGTCTCTCTCTCTCGAAGGGAGATCATTGGTCGGCACTGCCGTGCCCTGCTGTAAATGCACGCAGGGTAGACAGGGATCTGCAAGAGCCGGAGGGGGCGGAACGGAGTTCCACCACGTTCCAGCTGAAAAAAAGCCCTGGGTGCGAGGGCCACATGAAATGGCCTGGTGGGCCGGATTCGGCCCGCGGGCCTTGTGTTTGACACCTGTGGTTTAGACCCTCAACTGAGATTCTTGAGTGGTCTGTGTACCCACTAAGAAGATTCATACTCTGTTTGTCCTGGTGACCCTTGGCACCACTATAAAAACTGAAAAGGAAATCCTACATTTTAGAGTTGTGAGATGAGGGCAAAACTTTCAATGGTGACAACTGTCTAGAAGGGGAATCCCCCTCACTTTGGAGAGATTTCCTCTCACGTCTGGCTGTGTCTCCAAAACAGAAATTTAAAGGAAATTTCCCCAGCAGCCAATAATAACCTGGTAGGGGTTTTAACCTTTTCTAACTTAACTAAAATGTTGGCTATACCTACACTTTTACATTCCAAAAGAAGAATAGGTAAGGGGAACCCAGCAACCATTAAAAATAATGGGTGGTGCCAATGGTTTGCTCAACTTTTACATCAAATTAGGGATTCTAAAGGACAAATTGACCAGAAAGCTGTTATATTGCTGTTACCTTTTCTGTGTTATTTGCACTTCCTTTTTTAAACACATTACACAATCTTCTTGATGGGAAAATATAATTTGGCCAGAACAAGGGGATTTTATTTAACCACTTGCCGACCGCCGCAAGTACATATACTGTGGCGGTCAGCCCCGGCCAGGCAAAGTGACGTACCGGTACGTCACTAGCCTGTTACTGGCTTGTGAGCCAATAGCGGGCGAGCGCGCGCGCACCCGCTGATGCGGGCGAGTGCGCGTCCGCTGATGCGCGCGCCCGCCCTGGCTCGTTCTCTAACAAGTCAGTGCGTGTGACCGGCGGACCCGATGTCCGCCGGTCACTCGCGATCGTTCGCCAGGAAGGGAGAAAGGCAGGCGGCTAATGTAAACAAAGCCGTCTGTCATTCTCCCCTGTGTAAAAATGGAGATCAGACGGTTCTACTATGTAGGACCGTTGATCTCTGTTTTTACACTAGTAGCCATGTCCCATCCCAGTTAGAAACATGCCCCTAGGACACACTTAACCCCTCCCTCTCCAATACAGTTAACCCCTTCCCTGCCAGTGTCATTTTTACAGTAACAGTGCATATGTATAGCACTGATTACTGCAGTAATGTCACTGGTACCCCCAAAAGTGTCAAAAATGTCAGTCAAGGGTCCGATCTGTCCGCCGCAATGTCGCAGTCCCGCAAAAAAAAAAAAAAAAAATCGCAGATCGCCGCCATTACTCGTTAAAAAAAAACACCAAAAATAACAAAAATCTTTCCCTTTGTTAGTAAACGCAATACCTTTTGCGCAAACCAATCAAAATACGCTTATTGTGATTTTTTTAACCAAACATATGTAGCAGAGAACAAATTGGCAAAAAATTTTAAAAAATTTTGATTTTTACATTTTTTTGGGGGGGAATTTCATATAAAAAAATGTGAAAAATATTGTTATTTTTGCAAAATTTACGCTCTTTTTTTATTATAGCGCATGATCAAAAAATAGCATAGGTGATCAAATACCACCAAAAGAAAGCTCTGTTTGTGGGAAAAAAAGGACGTCAAATACGTTTAGGTACAGCGTCGCATGACCGTGCAATTGTCCGTTAAAGTCACGCAGTAAAAAATCGCAAAAAAAACCCTGGTCAGGAAGGGGGTAAAATCTTCCGGGGCTTAAGTGGTTAACATATCTGCCAATAACTTGTGTCTGCAGAGAGGTCTCCACCTCCAACCTTTGTGATACCAGAGCTAAGTAATCTGCATTACATTTTCCTTCCTCATGGCTCTACCAGGATGTTTTTGAGCTGTATCCCCAAAACAGATGCTGGGTCAATGTTCTAGAAATAAAACATGCAAGACATCTCTACTCCCTCAGCCCCGGTTCACACTTGTGCGTGTGCAGGGTTCGCATGTAATGTCGGAGCGCACTGCTCCGACATTACATGAGATCAGCTGTGCGGTGCGAGTTTAGCCATACAAACTGTATGGCTAAATTCGCATCGCTCCCGCAGCAAACACGCACAGGAGGCATTTTTGCAGCCGCATCAGGATCGGATCGCACAGTGGTTCACACTTGTGCGATCCGATCCTGTGCGAACTGCACGATCGCACTGCGATATGCGATCAAACTGGGGGTGTCGTTAAGATTACATTGACACCCCCAGCGTATCGCATATGGCAGTGTGAACTGCCGGGGGTGCGTGTGCGATGCGGGAACAGGCTGCGAGTTCGCAGCCTTCCCGCATCGCATCAGTGTGAACCGGACCTCAATGCATTCCTGGCTTCTTAAAGGTTTCCTCTGACTCATTCCTTCTTACCTGAGTTTTCCAGACACCATGATTGCCACACGGTCGCACACAGCCTCGGCCTCCTCCATATAGTGTGTGGTCAGGATGGCGCCCCTTTCCCTGTTCTTGAAGGCCGCTCGGATGGCTCTCCTTAAATACACAAGAAAAGTCTAAGGTGTCATACATGTAAACCTCAAAGGTCCATAAAGACATGGATGAGCGAGATTGGGGTGGAGGAACTGGACTGACCCGCACAGAATCCTGACCTCAACCCGACAGAACACCTTTGGGATGAATTAGAGTGCAGACTGCGAGCCAGGCCTGCTCGTCCAACATCAGTGCCTGACCTCACAAATTCTGGAAGAACGGTCAAACACCCCCATAGACACTCCTAAACCTTGTGGACAACCTTCCCAGAAGAGTTGCAGCTGTTATAGCTGCAAAGGGGGGCCAACTCAATATTGAACCCTATGGACTAAGACTGGGATTCCAATAAAGTTCATGTGCGTGTAAAGGCAGGCGTCCCAATACTTTTGGTAAGATAGTGTACAGCCGTGGTCAAAAGTTTTAAGAATGACATAAATATTAATATTTCCCAAAGTTTGCTTCTTCAGTGTTTTTAAATCTTTGTGTCAGATGTTACTATGGGATACTGAAGTATAATTACAAGCATTCCATAAGCGTCAAAGGCTTTTATTGACAATGACATGAAGTTTATGCAGAGTCAATATTTGCAGTGTTGACCCTTCCTTTTTCAACACTTATGCAATTCACCCTAGCATGTTGTCAATCAACTTCTGGTCCACGTCCTGACTGATGCCCCCCCCCCCCCCCCCCCACCATTCTTCCATAATCAATGCTTGGAGTCTTTCACAATTTGTGGGGTTCTTTTGTTCAACCGCCTCTTGAGGATCGGCCACAAGTTCTCAATGAGATTAAGGTCTGGGGAGTTTCCTGGCCATAGACCCAAAATTTCGATGTTTTGTTCCCCATGCCACTTAGTTATCACTTTTGCCTTAAGGCAAGGGTCTCCATCATGCTGGAAAAGGCATTGTTCCTCACCAAACTGTCTTTGGATGGTTGGGAGTAGGGATGATCGAACAGAACACCCGAACTTCCCGAATGTTCGGCACCGAATTTCAGAACCCCATTGAAATCAATGGGACCCGAACTTCGGTAATCAAAAAACACAATTTTGAAGCCCTAAAACACAATAAATGCCCCTAAAAAGTGCCTAGGGTTCTGGGTCATGCCCCAGGGACTATTAATCACACAAAAAAAGTTCTTAAAAATTGTGTTTTTGATAGAGAGACAATTATTGAAAACAAAATGAGATTTCTTTGGATTTAGTATCTGGGGGGTCTAAAAAGTGTACCTGTGAAGTTTCAGCTCTGTAGCATGTCCAGAACCAGAAAAAAAAAAGTTTGTTTGTATTAGAACAGGATAGTGGCTCCGCTATTTTCACACCTTGCTGGTTTAGTAGCAGGCGTTTTTTTTGGGTATTTTTTGGGGGTCTTTGGAGGCAGGCATAACATCAGAACTTCTGTGTAGGGGTATATATACACACACACACATGTATGTATATATACACATACAGGTGTGAAAGTAGCAGAACACTTTGCTTGCGCTAATGAAATAATTAACACCCATATGGCTTCTTTGCTATAACACCTATATATGTGTATGTGTATAAATACATATAAGTGTGTGTGTGTATATATACCCCTATATAGAATTTCAAATGTTTTACCTGCCTCCAAAGACCCCCAAAAAATGCCCAAAAAAACGCCTGCGCCAAAAAAAAAAAAAAAAACGCCCAGGTGTGTTGTTGCAGGCGTTTTTTTTGGGCATTTTATGGGGGTCTTTGGAGGCAGGCATAACATCTGAACTTCTGTATAGGGGTATATACTGTATACACACACACTTTTATGTATTTATACACATATATAGGTGTTATAGCAGAGAAGCCATATGGGTGTTAATTATTTCATTAGCGCAAGCATAGGTTTCTGCTACTTTCACACCTATATATGTGTATGTGTATATATACATACATGTGTGTGTGTGTGTATATATATACCCCTACACAGAAGTTCAGATGTCATGCCTGACTCCAAACATGTCCTCAAAAAAGCCCTATAAACGCCTGCAACAAAAGCAGGGTGACAGGGGCGAAGCCACTATCCGGTTCTATAAGTGTTCTAAGAGAAACGATCTTTTCTCTATAGCGGTCACCCGGAAATGGAAGGGTTTTGTCACCCTGCCATAGTAGTCAGAGTCAGTTAACCCTACACTACACTACAGTCCCCCTGACACTTAACACTTTCCCTACAGAAACTAGATTATTAAATCTAACTATAGTGGAAAATAGTACCCTAACTACACTAGATATCCCTTTCCTCACACTAATAATTGCTAAATGACACTTTGAGAGCAGAAGTAACAGAACTGCTTCCACTCTCTTCCACAGCCCTGTATTAAAATGGTAGAGATTTGGCGGGGCTATCTTATATACTGGGGGGCGTATTCACTAATGATTGGCCTCTGGACCCCCTAGTCACTCCAATCACATTCCTAGCATTCTCCTGCCCCCTCAATTGGCTTTTACTGATGGTTCTGGTCCAATCACAGGCTTTTAAAGCCCAGTTCTTGTCCCATTGCATTTGGGTCGGTTCTGGTTGCTGAATTCCAAACTTTTTCAGCAAAAAGTTCGGAATTCGGCCGAATTTCGAACAGTCAATGTTCGGGTCGAACCGATGGTCGACCCGAACCATTCGATCATCCCTAGTTGGGAGAAGTTGCTCTTGGAGGATGTTTTTGTGCCACTCTTTATTCATGGCAAATTGGGAGTGAGCCCCCTCCCTTGGCTGAGAAGCAACCCCACACATGAATGGTCTCAGGATGCTTTACTGTTGGCATGACACAGGACTGATGATAGCGATCACCTTTTCTTCTCTGGACAAGGTTTTTTCTGGATGCCCCAAACAATCGGAAAGGGGATTCATCAGAGAAAATGACTTTACCCCAGTCCTCAGAGTCCAATCCCTGTACTTTCTGCATAATATCAGTCTGTCCCTGATGTTTTTCTTGGAGAGAAGTGGCTTCTTTGCTGCCCTTCTTGACACCTGGCCATCCTCCAAAAGTCTTCTCCTCTCTGTGGGTACAGACGCAGTCACACCTGCCTGCTGCCATTCCTGAGCAAGCTCTGCACTGGTGGCGCCCCGAACCCGGCAGCTCAATCAACTGTAGGAGACAGTCGTGGCATTTGCTGGACTTTCTTGGATGCCCTAAAGCCTTCTTCACAAATGCAGTGGAAATGTTTTTTATGGAATTAAGTTTATTTTCATGCCAAAGAGGGACTTTGCAATTTATTGCAAATCATCTGATCGCTCCTCATAACGTTCTGGAGTATATGCAAATTGCCATTGTAACGGAACCGCGACCCACACTGCGTTTGTGGGCTTTCATCAGTATACGGCTTCCTCCAGTCTTGAACATAGATATCAGATATTCTAGCCACCCCCCTCTCCCCCCATACACAACTAGACAGAACTTAGCTTGTAGATAACTGGAACCTTTATTGAAGAACTCACACCGAATAAATACAGGAAGGACATCTGCCTCCTGATCAGATTTCCCCACCAGGTCAGGTGCCTGATTACATTATCATATGCAGATGAAATTGTGTACAGAAATAGAATTAACCTGATTTAATTATCTAGCGATCTAGACAGAAACAACATATGAGTTCATTAACAATGAGACAGAAAGGTTTAACAGAATACAGATCACACCTTAATACACAGACAATAGGAAGAGACCACCAGTAACAGACTGTCTGTCTCTGACATTGAAGAACATGGAACAGAGACCAATGTGATTAGCTCTTTTACTGAACTTGTTCAGAGTCAAACAGGCCTGGAATAGTCTTCATATATTTCTTGAGATATATGGTTGACAAAAATATTATTGTCCCATTTGAAGTAATCCAAACCATATTCTCAGTGTCCCTTAAGTACCTGTCCATCATTTCCTTGGTCACCCTGTGTCCCTAATAGACACAGGTGGACTTACACATAAGAAGGGCCTGGGGGGCTGAGAGAGGGACTTCCCAACCTCTTTAAGGTAAGCTGGGTTCCACAGGCTCTCCAACCAAAGTGACTCCCGTCACAGCCATCATAAAAACTGAGGCAGCAGACTTTGTGAAAATTCATATTTGTGTCCTTCTCAGAACTTTTGGCCATGGCTGTATATTTGTATGACAGTTTAAAATAGTTTATTGATAATAATTATTTATTTTTACTCTGAATTGCAAGGGCTGTTTTTTTTTTTTTTTTTTTTTATTTTGAACATGTGACCGGCAGCAGAGGACTAGAAGGTCCTCCTGCTTATGTTTCCCTGCACATAGGCTGGGAGAGAGCCTGGTCATGTGACAGCTGGATATCGATTAGGATAAAAAGTACTTGGAGTTTTTTTTTTTTATTAAAATAATTACAGTGTCATTATCCACATACAGAAATAGAAGGGAGAATGTAAATTAAAATCACTTTTATAAATGAAACAGATGTGGCCACATGTTTAGATGGGCACTAGCGCTATAGCTACACACTCATAAGTCCCTAAAAAATTAGGACCAATAATCTAATTTCTACTGCCATGGTCATGTGGCAGCAAGGAACACCAATCTATAAACTTGTGAGTATATGAGAACAAATGCATCAACATGGATGAAGCCTGGCCTTGCTGTGTCCAGGGAAGATTGCTGGAACAATTAACCAATTCCCACAAATCAATGTCAATGTAAGTCGGCTTGGAGAAGTGGTTGTAGCGGGATGATCTGCAGCTGCAGGCATCACCCAGGTACCGTTCTTTAGAGCTGGCTATCGGCTTTGTTCAGGGCTCCAACCAGCCAGCGGACCTGCTGGCTGGTGGTTCAGGTCTCACGGTGGGACAGAAGGCGGTGGGAGGGGAGGGGGGGGATGTCCCCTCCCTCTCGTTGGGATAACAGCTGGGTGGCTCCTGAGCCGCATCGGCTGTTATCTTCTGAAAGCCGATCGCCTGCTCTAAAGAACGGTACCTGGGTGATACCTGCAGCTGCAGATCATCCCGCTACAACCACTTCTCCAAGCCGTCTCCGATGTATTAACCCGCAAGCGGCGTCATGACGCCACTTCCGGCTTACTCTGCGGCTAACGGCGCCAAGTTTAAAAATCTATCAGTATTAAAAAATGCCGAAATACTTTAGAGTTGGCTATCGGCTTTGTTCAGGGCTCCAACCAGCCAACGGACCTGCTGGCTGGTGGTTCAGGTCCCACGGTGGGACGGAAGGTGGTGGGAGGGGGGGGAATGTCCCCTACCGCTCGTTGGGATAGCGGTTGGGCGGCTCCTGAGCCGCATCGGCTGTTATCTTCTGTAGGGCTACTGAACAGACAAGGACTCACTGCTCGAGGTGGTGTAATTGCCTGATGACTCACACCGGTGCGTGCCCCGGCTCGCCTCCGTGAAAACTTGATAAAGGAAAAGGAATTGGCAGCACTCCGGGTTGAGTCAAAATCCAGATTTATTGACTGGACATCCAAATAATGACAATCGTGACAAGGTAGACGCGTTTCACACACTGACTGTGTGCTTAATCATTACGCGTCTACCTTGTCACGATTGTCATTATTTGGATGTCCAGTCAATAAATCTGGATTTTGACTCAACCCGGAGTGCTGCCAATTCCTTTTCCTTTATCTTCTGAAAGCCGATCGCCGGCTCTAAAGAACGGTACCTGGGTGATACCTGCAGCTGCAGATCATCCCGCTACAACCACTTCTCCAAGCCGTCTCCGATGTATTAACCCGCAAGCGGCGTCATGACGCCACTTCCGGTTTACTCTGCGGCTAACGGCGCCAAGTTTAAAAAACTATCAGTATTAAAAAATGCCAAAATACTTTAGAGTTGGCTATCGGCTTGGTTCAGGGCTCCAACCAGCCAACGGACCGGCTGGCTGGTGGTTCAGGTCTCACGGTGGGACGGAAGGCGGTGGGAGGGGGGGGGATGTCCCCTACCGCTCGTTGGGATAACGGCTGGGCGGTTCCTGAGCCGCATCGGCTGTTATCTTCTGAAAGCTGATCAGCGGCTCTAAAGAACGGTACCTGGGTGATGCCTGCAGCTGCAGATCATCCCACTACAACCACTTCTCCAAGCCGTCTCCGATGTATTAACCCGCAAGCGGCGTCATGACGCCACTTCCGGTTTACTCTGCGGCTAACGGGGCCAAGTTTAAAAAAACTGCCAGTATTAAAAAATGCTGAAATACTGAAAGTGCAGTGGAGGGGAATGGGGTCTTTTAGACCCCCGATCCCTCCATACAGAGTACCTGTCACTGCCTATTACTGTCACATGGAATGTTTACATTGCTTGTGACAGCAATAAAAGTGATCGGATTAAAAAAAAAAAAGTGTTAAAAATAAAAATTTAATAAAATAAATAGGAAAAAGAAAATAATGTTAAAGCGCCCCTGTCGCCGTGAGTTTGCGCACGAAAGAAAACGCATACTTAAGTCGCGCCCGCAAATTAAAAACGGTGTTCAAACCACACATGTGAGGTATCGCCGCGATCCCCAGAGTGAGAGCATGACTTCTAAAAAATGAACTCTAAACTGGTAACCGTTAAAATTTTTTAAAGCGTCGCCTATGGAGACTTTTAAGTACCGTAGTTTGTCGCCATTCCACGAGTGTGCGCAAAAAAAGATATATATGTATATATATATATATATATGTATTTATATATATATATATATATATAGATATATAGATATATATATCTATATATATAATGTTTGGGGGTTCTAAGTAATTTTCTAGCTAAAAATACTGATTTTAACTTGTAAACAACATGTGTCAGAATTAGGCCTGGTCCTTGAGTGGCTAAAGGAAAAGTACGGGGAAAGCTCATTTGGCTGCATTTCTCCTGTGGATCACTGAAGCGCAGTTCGTTTTGCACTCCTGTGACCTGTTTTTTAGCAGACAGCGGGCTTCAGCTGTCGGCTGATGTCACAGAGTTGGTTCCCGGATTGAGCAGGATCGCATCCATATGGTCGGGATCAGTGCCAGGACAAGGGCATCTAGAGCCCAGGGCGAACATACCCAATTACGCCCCACCCCTCAAGATGTATGAGCATTATGTGTCAGCAAAAACATCCTCCCCCCCCCCCAAAAAAAAAATTAAGCGCTAATCTATATGATTACCCCCTAAGCATAAATTCCCATTCCTTTCAATAAAAATCCACCCCCTGCTGAAACCCCTTCTCAGCACGAAGCTTTGCCTCCCCCCCCCCCCAACTCAAATCCTCTCATTCTCCATATACTCCCAGCATTAAACCAAGCCCTTGAAAAAAAATTTCCCCCTCCTAGTACAAATCCTTTATCCCTCAAATTTCCCCTCTGAGCACAAATCCTCCCCCCCCTCCACCTCCCAGCACAAATTCTCCCCAATCCTCCATCCTAGCATTCCCCCTCCTGTACTTCTCCTGAATTACGTTCTGCACTCCTGTGACGTGTTTTTTAGCAGACAGCAGGGGTTAAGTGTTCTCCTAGGGAGTGCTTTCTAACTGGGGGGGGGGGTAGGATGCACTAGAGGAAAAGAGATCTGTGTTTCAGTTTAGCTGAAACACATGATCTCTCTTTTACTCCCTGACAGGACAGCGGGAACGATCGGTGGGTCCCGGCGGCAATCATGGCCCGCCAGACCTGATGATTGGCTCCCGCTGTGTCCAATCACGCGGCGGAGCACGCACCCCCCTACATCACCTGCCCAAAATCACATCACATGTATTATCAACTTGTGACAAGACTCACCAAAGCCTTTGTTGTCCTTTTGGATCCAGACCGGTTGAAGGTTCGTCCAGGAGAACGATGGTGGGATTACCCAACATGCTGATGGCAAAACACACCTAGAGAATCACAGAGATCTGAAAGGCCAATTCTGGCTTCTACATGTTGGCTTAAACAACACAAAACTTGCAACAATGTTAATACTCAATGTTTATGATAACTGTATGAATGTTTCAGGAAATAAAGTACATGGCAGATTTAATCCCAGAGAACTATTTGCAAATTCTTTTGAACTTTACCATTCCAACCCACCATGGTGGTTCTGTGTTCTAAAGCCTTAATCCTGCAAATATTGGAGTTCTCTACCATCTTGCAAGGCATTTATAATTCGTCTCTATAATACTCCCATCTCTAGCAGTGCAGTGGACATCTCTCAACACGGTTTTTTCCTCACTGGGCATCCAAACAAATTCCAATTTCTCTTTTCCATTTTTCAATAAATGAAAGTCTCCTAAATCCCACCAGATCAGTAAGTGCAGGTGGCCGTGATATCTTCCAAGCCGTGGGGATGGCCAAATTTGGGGGAATCCCGATGTGCCACTGGGAGGGGGGAGACAACAGGCTGGAGGATGGCAGGAGATGTACCAAACAGTAGTGCCACTGCGGAAGCCGGTGGAGCCGACAAGCGGCTTCGTACACAGCGGAAGAACAGCCCGAGCGTGACGTCAAACCCTCGGGGAGCGGTGGTCTGGAACGGCGGGCTTGAGACACAAAAAAAAAAATACTATCATTAATTATTGTTTAGTTCCCAGACTCAGAGAAGGACCAAAACCATTCTGACCTTTATGACTCCAGATACAGTGCCTTGAAAAAGTATTCTCACCCCTTAAAATTTTCCACATTTTGTCACGTTACAACCAAAAACGTAAATGTATTTTATTGGGATTTTAAGTGATAGACCGACACAAAGTGGCCATAATTGTGAAATGGAAAGAAAAAAAATGGTTTTCAATTTTTTTTTTTAAAGTGTGGGGGGGCATGTGTGGGGGGGGGCATTTGTATTCAGCCCCCTTTACTCTGATACCCCTAACTAAAATCTAGAGGAACCAATTGCCTTCAGAAGTCACTTAGTTAGTAAATAGAGTCCATCTGTGTGTAATTTAATCTCAGTATAAATACAGCTGTTCTGTGAAGCCCTCAGAGGTTTGTTAGAGAACCTTAGTGAACAAACAGCATCATGGACAGCCAAGGAACACACCAGACAGGTCAGGGATAAAGTTGGGGAGAAGTGTAAAGCAGGGTTAGGTTATAAAAACATATCCAGTCCCACCAAAAATAACCACAGAAGAGCGCTGAATGGACCCCACTGATGTGAATTGTAAATATAATATGATCAAATGTAGGTGACCCCAGTGTAAAGAGTCAAACTGTAAAAAGTTTATTGGAGATAAAATCCATAAGAAAACAATTCATCCATGATAAAGGACAATGATGAAACATGCAAAACTCCCTTGGACTGCACTAGTAAACCACAGTAAGGTAAAAACTCACAGGATGGATCCCCTCTGGCATGCTGCCAATTGTAACTCGACCAGCCAGGACGGTGTAGTGGTGCAGGTGGCCGTGATATCCTCCAAGCCGTGGGGATGGCCAAATTGGGGGAATCCCGATGTGCCATGGGGAGTGGAGGAAGACAAAACTCTACCAGGCAGGAGGATGGCAGGAGATGTACCAAACAGTGGTGCCACTGCAGAAGCAGGTGGAGTTGACAAGCAGGTTCGTGCACAGCCCGAGCATGACGTCAAACCCTCGGGGAATAGCCGTCTGGAACAAGGCTTGAACCACAAATAGAGCGCGGGTGGGAAGTAGAGAAGCAGGAAAAGGTTACTGTCGTCACTGTTATCCTGGCAGCGCGTTTCAGGCACGGCTCTTTGTCAAGTCACGTGATTTGAGCAACGAATAGGGTTTAAGTAGGGGCTGGCCGCGGGATGTGTGAAATTTTATTTAAAAAGCCGCAATTCTCTTTCCATGTAAACTCCTGCTGCACAGTCCTGAATGGTTTAGTTACAACCAGCTGGTAAAAGACACAATCTAGAAACAGTAATAATATTATAATCCAGCTTAAAAACCAGATAACAAACCACACATTTGAAATGGGATAGATCATGGTGAGATATAGTAAAATAAAAATAAAAATGATAATAAAAATAAAAACGAATGGGGAACGATAAATGAGAAGAGGGGAAAGAATGTAAAAGGAAGGGAAAGGGAAATGCTCTAATTAAATGTGCAATGCAAGAATAGTCAAATAAGTCCAAAGACCAAAAGACAAAATGCAAAAAAAACTCAAAAGCACAAGAAACCAGGAAATAAAGAATACTATGCACCTCCAACTCCTCAACCCGTTGAGGGTTAAAGAAGCTAGTTTGTAAATCCAAAAGGATTCCTGTCTGCATAGCAGAGAGAATCTCTCGTTAATTGTTAGGGAGCCTGTAGGTATGAACTCAGGGTCGATCCTGGGCGGGTGCGTGGGGTGCACCGTGCCCAGGTGCCGCGTGAGGGGGGGCGCACATAACCTTAAAAATCTCCCGCAAGTCGCGGGAGTCTCTCACTGCAGCGAGGCTGCAGTGAGAGAACAGAGACTCTACATCCTTTGTAGTTCCGGCTCACAGGCGGAGAACTCTATAGCTGCTACCCATAGACTCCAAATTTTCTAAGCATGGTGGATCAGAGAATGGCGGGAACATTATGTTTCGGGCAACCCTTCTCTATGAGGCACCAATGTTCTCCCGCACATTTACGTAGGGTGCGCGTTGTGCGCCCTACGTATAGAAGATTACATAGACATTTGAGTGAGTAGATGACGTTTTCACAAGAGCATGTTATGAACCTCCAACTCCTCAACCCGTTGAGGGTTAAAGAAGCTAGTTTGTAAATCCAAAAGGATTCCTGTCTGCATAGCAGAGAGAACCTCCCGTTAATTGTTAGGGAGCCTGTAGGGATGAACTCTATAGCGCTGCTACCCTTAGACTCCGAATGTCCTTAGCATGGTGGATCAGAAAAATGGCGGGGAACATTATGTTTCGGGCCCTTCTCTATGAGGCACCAATGTTCTTTCGCACCTTGGTGCACGTTGTGCGTCCTACATATAGAAGATTACATGGACATTTGAGTAAGTAGATGACGTTTTCAGAAGAGCATGTTATGAACTGCTTGATGTTATTATAGGTCAGCCTTTCTTAACCTTTTTTAACACAGAGGAACCCTTGAAACAACTTTATGGGCTCGGGGGAACCCCTGCTGGAAATGACTATATCTACATCTCATAATACATTACTGTTATATTCAGTGGGAAGAACGCTCCTTACACTTGTGGTCATTGGGAAGAATTACCACCTTACAGAAAGCTAGAAAGATCAATGGTGTCAGTGGGAACTTATCTGAGAGGCAGAAATTGTTCATTGCTCAAGGAACCCCTAGCAACCTCAGGAGGAACCCTGTAGTTCCTTGGAACCCTGGTTGAGAAACCCTGTAATAGGTATTGCTTGCTCTATCTGAAAATGAGGACTGGCCATGTTGGATGAATTGGCATGTTAAACATCCTCGTTTTCTACAAAATGCCAGTTCTATTATCAAAATAGGAACGATTGTCCATACTTCTCTCTGCTCTGGAACTTTTAAATTTACTGGGAGTGAAAATGTTTTTAACAGTACGGGTTCTTTTGAAAGTCACCTGAGGGGCTGAAGGGATTGTGGGCGCGAATTTTGGATCCATTCGCAATATGTGCCAGTGCTTTTTAATAAGCTTAACGATGGATCTGTATTTGTTGTTGAATTATGTTACAAACCTAACTGTGTTAATGTTGGGTCTATCGTCCTTCTTTGAGAGTGAAAAGGCAGCTTATTGAAAATTATTGCCTTGTCCTCCATCATGAAGGTTATTAACCACTTGCCGACTGCCGCACGACTATTTACTGTGGCAGTCAGCCCTGTACAGGCAAAGTGACGTAGGACTACGTCGCTAGCCTGTGAGCCTCTAGGGGGTGAGCGCGTGCCGCCGGAGGCGCGCTCCTGCCCCGGCTTGTTCCCTAACACGACCCGATGTCCGCTGTCCACTCGCGATCTCCCCGTGGAGAGGGAGAAAGGCAGGCGGCTGATGTAAACAAAGCCGTCTGTCATTCTCCCCTGTGTAAGAACAGAGACCATATGGTCCTGCTATGTAGGATTGTATGTCTCTGTGCTTACATCACTAGCCACACCCCTTTACAGTTAGAATCATGCCCCTAGGGACACACTTAACCCCTGCATCACCAATAAAGTTAACCCCTTCCCTGCCAGTGTCATTTTTACAGTAACAGTGCATATGTATAGCACTGATTACTGTAGTAATGTCACTGGTAACCCCAAAAGTGTCAAAAATGTCAGTCAAGGGTCCGATCTGTCCGCCGCAATGTCGCAGTCCCACAAAAAAAATCGCAGATCGCCGCCATTGCTCGTTTAAAAAAAAAACCCACCAAAAATTACAAAAATCTTTCCCTTAGTAAACGCAATAACTTTTGCGCAAACCAATCAAAATACGCTTATTGTGATTTTTTTTTTTACCAAACATATGTAGCAGAAAACAAATTGGCCTAAAATGTTAAAAAATTTTGATTTTTACATTTTTTTTTTGTGAATTTCATATAAAAAAATGTGAAAAATATTGTTATTTTTTCAAAATTGTCGCTCTTTTTTTTTTTTTAGCGCAAAAAGTAAAAATCGCACAGGTGATCAAATACCCCCAAAAGAAAGCTCTGTTTGTGGGGAAAAAACGTCGATTTCATTTGGTTACAGTGTTGCACGACCACGCAATTGTCTGTTAAAGTCACGCAGTGCCGAATCGCAAAATAGGGCCTGGTCAGGAAGGGGGGTAAAATCTTCCGGGGCTTAAGTGGTTAAAAAGCCAACCTTCAGCCCCACAGGTGACTTTAAAGAGAACCCGTACTGTTAAAAACATCCCTCCCAGTAAATTTATAAGTTCCAGAGCGGAGTGAATTATGGACATTCTTTCCTATTTTGATAATAGAACTGGCCTTTTTCAATGTAGAAAACTAGGGTGTTTAACAAGCCAGTTCATCCAACGTGGCCAGTCCTCATTTTCAGATAGAGCAGGCAATACCTATGACATCAAGCGGTTCATAACATGCTCTTGTGAATACATCATCTACTTACTCAAATGTCTATGTAATCTTCTATACGTAGGGCGCACAACGCGCACCCTACGTAAACGTGCGGGAGAACATTGGTGCCTCATAGAGAAGGGTTGCCCGAAACATAATGTTCCCGCCATTCTCTGATCCACCATGCTTAGAAAATTTGGAGTCTATGGGTAGCAGCTATAGAGTTCTCCGCCTGTGAGCCGGAACTACAAAGGATGTAGAGTCTCTGTTCTCTCACTGCAGTCTCGCTGCAGTGAGAGACTCCCGCGATTTGCGGGAGATTTTTAAGGTTATGTGCGCCCCCCCTCACGCGGCGCCTGGGCACGGTGCACTCCACGCACCCGCCCAGGATCGGCCCTGAGTTCATACCTACAGGCTCCCTAACAATTAACGAGAGATTCTCTCTGCTGTGCAGACGGGAATCCTTTTGGATTTACAAACTAGCTTCTTTAACCCCCCAACGGGTTGAATGAGGAGTTGGAGGTGCATAGTATTCTTTAGTTCCTGGTTTCTTGTCCTTTTGAGGTTTTTTGCATTTCGTCTTTTTGTCTTTGGACTTATTTGACTTTTTTTGCATTGCACATTTACTTGGAGCATTCCCCTTTCCCTTCCTTTTACATTCTTTCCCCTCTTCTCATTTGTCGTTCCCATTTATTTTTATTATCATTATCCTTATTTTTTTTTTTTTACTTTTTCTCATCTTGATCTATCCGATTTCAATTGTGTTTTTTTCTTTTTTTATCTGGTTTTTGAGCTGGACTATAATTTTATTACTGTTTTAGATTGTGCCTTTTACCATCTGGTTGTAACAAAACCATTCAGGACTGTGTAGCGGGAGTTTACATGATAAGAGAATTGCGGCTCCTTTAATAAAATTACACACAACCTGCAGCCAGCCCCTATTTAAACTCCATTTGCTGTTCAAAATCACGTGACTTGACAAAGGGCCATGCCCGAAAAGCGTCATCAGGACAACAGTGACCTCTTCCTGCTTCTCTCCTTCCCACCCTCGCTCCACTTGCGGCTCAAGCCTCATTCCAGATGGCTACTCCCCGAGGATTTGACGTCATGCTCGGGCGGTTCTCCCGCTGTGCACGAACCTGCTTGTTGGCTCCACCTGCTTCCGCAGTGGCGCCACTGTTACAGTACATCCCCTGACATCCTCCACCCTGGTAGAGTGTTGTCTTCCTCCACTCCCCATGCCACATTGGGATTCCCTCAATTTTGCCATCCCCATGGCTTGGAGGATTTCACAGCCACCTGCACCACTACACCGTCCTGGCTGGTCGAGTTACAATTGGCAGCACGCCAATCCATCCTGTGAGTTTTTACCTCACTATGGTTTACTAGTGCGGTCCAAGAGAGTTTTGCAAGTTTCATCACTGTCCTTTATCATGGATGAATTGTTTTCTTATGGATTTGTCTCCAATAAAAATTTTACTGTTTGACTATTTACACTGGCGTCATCTACATTCGATCATATCATCATTTACAATTCACACCAGTGGGGTCCATTCAGCGCTCTTCTTTCGACACAGCTGCTCCATGGCATCCGGGTTGATTTTGCTCATCATTGTGGAGGGAGCGTAGGTCCTGGTCTCTTAGCGCCAGACTTTTTTTGTTTTAACATTATAAAAAAAATCCCAAGCTTTGAACATCTCACGGAGCGCTGTTCAATCCGCCAACCCGAAAATGGAAAGAGTATGGCACAACTACAAATCTACAAAGACATGGCCGTCCACCTAAACTGACGGGCAGGGCAAGGAGAGCATTCATCAGAGAAGCAGCCAAGAGGCCCATGGGAACTCTGGCGGAGCTGCAGAGATCCACAGCTCAGGTGGGAGAATCTGTCCACAGGACAACTATTAGTCGTGCGCTCCACAAATCTGCCCTTTATGGAAGAGTGAGAAGAAGAAAGCCATTGGTGGAAGAAAGCCATAAGAAGTCCTGTTTGCAGTTTGTGAGAAGCCATGTGGGGGACACAGCAAACATGTGGAAGAAGGTGCTCTGGTCAGATGAGACCAAAATTGAACTTTTTGGCCTAAAAGCAAAACGCTATGTGTGGCGGAAAATTAACACTGCACATCACCCTGAACACATAATCCCCACCGTGAAACATGGTGGTGGCAGCATCATGTTGTGGGGATGCTTTTCTTTAAAAGGGACAGGGGAGCTGGACAGAGTTCATGGAAAGATGGATGGAGCCAAATACAGGGCAAATACAGGGCAATCTTAGAAGAAAACCTGTTAGTCTGCTTGACTAACTGGGGCAGAGGTTAATTTTCCAGCAGGACAACGACCCTAAACATACAGCCAGAGCTACAATGGAATGGTCTAGATCGAAGCATGTTTATGTGTTAGAATGGCCCAGTCAAAGTCCAGACCTAAATCTTTCAAGACTTGAAAATTGCTGTTCATAGACGCTCTCCATCAAATCTGACAGAGATATTTTGCAAAGAAGAATGGGCAAAAATGTCCCTCTATGATGTGCAAAGCTGGTAGAGACATCCCCAAAAAGTTTTGCAGCTGCAGGGCAGCCATCAGAAAATGTGGGGCCCCTTACACAGCTTTAGGCCTAGGTCCTCCAGGCCTGGCCCCCAACATTCCCCAGGGCCCGCCCACTGGCCTTCACAACAAAAGCCCACATCCAGCAACATTGTCAATCAATTTACTATTGTGATGTCTAACAACTTGGTTTCCAGACCAGTCTAAAGTGAGCACTGAGGCTAACCTATGACTGGCATGGCACCCAAACCAGCATCCGGTCTGCAGGGAGAGGTGGAGGTGAGCTGCATCAGGTTACTCCATGGCCACCCTGCTTTAGCAATTGCTAGTTACTGCAGCAGCAGCTACTCACTCTCGTTGGTTGGGGCCTGGGCGGTCAGGCCCCTTTAGATGTCCAGGCCCCTCGTGATGCCTGGGCCCCCTACATGTGTATGGGCTGTCTCCCCCTGATGGCAACCCTGTGCAGCTGTAATTGCAGGGAAAGGCGGTTCTACAAAGTATTGACTCCGGGGGGTGAATACAAATGCATCCACACTTTTCACATATTTATTTGTAAAAAATGTTGAAAACCATGTATCATTTTCCTTCCACTTCTCAATTATTTGCCACTTTGCATTGGTCTATCACATAAAATCCCAATAAAATACATTTACTGTGACAAAATGTGGAAAATTTCAAGGTGTAAATACTTTTTCAAGGCACTGAAAATGTAATGGTTTTCAGAAGCAGAATTGGTGGAGATGGGAAAGTCCCTGCAACTCTGAGAGCTTCATGTTGGGGATGGGGCCTGTGAGGACATGGCCTTGGTTGGCTCTGCAGATCCTCTTCCAATATCCAGAATTTCTTAACACCATCTACTCAATTAAGCACACACCTTTCTGGAGACCCCAGCTGATAACTTCCTGGCAGGTTTATCGAGATGGTCCTTCATCTCCAGAGCGTCACTCACCCTGCAGACCAAAATATGGAGACACAATGAGAGGAACAATCTAGTTAGGATTTATTAACCTGTGAGATTTATTAAGGTGTAGAGATAGAGGTTCACAGGGACTTGTATGTGATTGTGTGAGTTTCCATTAGGCCCTGTTTTCTCCAGCAACCTAAAAGCATAATGATGGAATCAACATTTTTGTGGATGGGACTGCCAGGGCCAAACAATATTGAGGAGACCAGAGGAAATGGAGTCCGACAACTCCCGAGGGGCATCATGATGATTTGGTGCACAAGTTAACCTACCGTTTGATAGCACGGTTTGTGTCCTCTTTATTCATGCCCTTCACAGTGGCATAGATCTCCAAGTGTTCCTTCACAGTAAGATTGGGCCACAAAGGGTTGTGTTGAGGACAGAAGCCCAATGCTGCAGAGTCTTCAGTCCTAAGGGGGTCTCCTGCATTGCCTAGCACCACCTGTAGGAGGCATCCAAGAAGGTGGATTAAAAGAATGCCAAGCTAGACATTTTGCCCAGGTCTACTAGTAATGGAGCCCTTTATAAAAAATGTAAGGAAATGTGGTTAGGTGAATCACATACACTATATTACCAAAGGTATTTGGTACTAACTTTAATGGCATCCCAGTCTTAGTCCGAAGGGTTCAATATTGAGTTGGCCCACCCTTTCCAGCTAGCCCTGGCTCGCAGTCTGTGCTCTAATTCCTCCCAAAGGTGTTCTATCTGGTTGGGGTCAGGACAGTCAAGCTCCACCCCAAACTCGCTCCTCTATGTCTTTATGGACATTGCCTTGTGCACTGCTCCAAATAATTTGGTGGAGGGGAGATTATGGTGTGGGGTTGCTTTTCAGGGGTTGGGCTTGGCCCATTAGTTGAAGGGAACTCCTCAGGCATCAGCATACCAAGACATTTTGGACAATTTCATGCTCTCAACTTTGTGGGAACAGTTTGGGGACGGCCCTTTCCTGTTCCAACATGACTGCACACCAGTGCACAAAGCAAGTTCCATAAAGACATGGATGAGCGAGTTTGGGGTGAAGGAAATTGACTGGCCTGCACAGAGTCCTGACCCCAACCTGAAAGAACATATATGGGATGAATTAGAGTGCAGACTGCGAACTAGGTCTTCCCGGCCAACATCAATGCCCGACCTTACAAATGCACTTCTAGAAGAATGGTAAAACATTCCCATAAGAGTTGAAGCTGTTAGAGCTGAAAAGGTTGGGCCAACTCAATATTGAATCCTACAGACTAAGACTGGGATGCGATTAAAGTTCATGTGCGTGTAAAGGCAGGCATCCTAATACTTTTGGTAACATAGTGTATTCTCAACCAGCCATCTATGTACAGACATTAACCTTTTTTTGAAAGGGAGTAATAAATTACTGGGGTTCTCAGATGTTTTCATAATTTTCTTGATTGTAGGTGCATTTTTATATTCAGCCTTGGTCCCCTCATAACCACAGTGGGTGAGAAGTTCCTGTAGCACCTCCAACCATGAGAACTCAAGTCCTCTACTCCTATGCCTTTTTCATGCCTCACCTGTCCAGCTGTTGGCTTCATCTCTCCTGCTAGAATCAGCACGGATGTGGTCTTGCCGGCTCCGTTGGGGCCCAGAAGTCCCAGGACTTCACCTTCAAAAGATATAAACAGACAAAAACTAACAGTGATATTTATAAATCTCTGAAAGGAAAATTGTCAGCTTTTCTCTTAGCAACCAAGCAAATGCCTTCTGCACAGGAAATAAATGATCTGGGTGTACTTCTGTTATTGCAGACAATAAATCTGAAACATGTTGTGATGTTAAATAATGGAAAAAGAGAACATATACTGTATATATTTATGTCCAACAAACATGACTGCACTGCCATGAGGGCTCACTTCTGCTTTCAGGGACTTAAAATTGAACCATAGTGGTCGATGTGCATATTTCAAATCAAACATGGGTGTTTTGGCAGCACATTTCCAACCCCACACTGGTTTTTTGGCCACATCTTTGTGGCCGAAGTCAATAAAAGGAACAGAAATAAACAGGAACTGACCCTTCTTGACGCAGAATGAGGTGTGACTGATTGCCGTTCTCTTCTTCTTCTTCCTGAAGAGTCCACAGCTGCCTGACTTCTCCTTAAACTCTTTCCGTAAACTGTCCACAAGGATGGTCGGCCTCTGGAAGGGTAAAAACACAAATTCATTGTGTGATTTGATTCTGAAGGACATCTGATAATTGTGACATTTGTAAATTAGAAAAAAAAGGAACATGGGAGGGGCGTGTATAGGGGACTTTTTATGTGGATGCCATCATGAGACAATATATATTGAAAGCATGTAGTATAAAAAGTATAATTTTATTGAAACAACAACAATTGTAAAATGTATACTGTATTTCAGAAAGGAAATCAGTATTACAGCATAAATTTAAAAACATAAAGATTACAAGTCATATCGTAATTGCATACAATCAGTATATTGTATTCTACACAGGGGTCATTTGTAGGAATTTACAGGCCCATTACCAGCCAGAAGAGTACCCTGGTTAGCATCTGTGTGAAGATGGATGATGCCCAAAACTGTAGCCCGACATGTTTCGCGGCGGAAGCTGCTTCCTCAGGGGCAGTTGAGGGTTTATATAAGCATCAGTACAGTTACTAGGAAGAGAAAGATAGTATGAATACAATATGCATCAAGATATATACATACATATACAAATTGTTTTAACATACATGGTACCAGGATGCATAACGAAATGGTTGGTCATGAGAGGAGGTCTAATTATATACCGCACCTGAAGGGTAAGCAATACCTACCTTGCGGTCCAGAACCTAAGTCTGTCGTTCAGTCAACTGCTTACCCTTCAGGTGCGGTATATAATTAGACCTCCTCTCATGACCAACCGTTTCGTTATGCATCCTGGTACCATGTATGTTAAAACAATTTGTATATGTATGTATATATCTTGATGCATATTGTATTCATACTATCTTTCTCTTCCTAGTAACTGTACTGATGCTTGTGTAAACCCTCAACTGCCCCTGAGGAAGTGGCTTCCGCCGCAAAACATGTCGGGCTACAGTTTTGGGCATCATCCATCTTCACACAGATGCTAACCAGGGTACGCTTCTGGCTGGTAATGGG
Organism: Pelophylax lessonae; assembly: GCF_965119305.1. Classification (NCBI taxonomy): domain Eukaryota; kingdom Metazoa; phylum Chordata; class Amphibia; order Anura; family Ranidae; genus Pelophylax; species Pelophylax lessonae. The sequence goes on along the minus strand of NC_138778.1, from coordinate 230,951,960 downwards.
TCTGTAAATTCCTACAAATGACCCCTGTGTAGAATACAATATACTGATTGTATGCAATTACGATATGACTTGTAATCTTTAGGTTTTTAAATTTATGCTGTAATACTGATTTCCTTTCTGAAATACAGTATACATTTTACAATTGTTGTTGTTTCAATAAAATTATACTTTTTATACTACATGCTTTCAATCTATATTGTCTCATGATGGCACCCACATAAAAAGTCCCCTATACACGCCCCTCCCATGTTCCTTTTTTTTCTATTCATTACTCGGGACGTGGTGCCCTTTTCTATAGTTTATTCCTTTGAGCTTGTCCCATTTGTCTCGACATTTGTAAATTGATACATGATTTCAAAAATGGGCCAATACAAGAAGAGTCTCATGTGACTGCTACACAGTTACTAAATTATGTAACTTCTATTAATATTTTTATTACACTTTTATGTCAGGCTGGAACAGCCATTCTCAACCAGAGGTTCCATGAGCTGTGACTGGTTGACCTTCTAATTGATGGTGCCAGCATAATTCCAGGATCTACACC